>NW_026126542.1:0-600000 GCF_943737965.1 Phodopus roborovskii
AAATCTTCATGCTTCTAGAACAAGGACTTTACCCAATTTAGCTGTCTCCTCTGCTCTCTAATCCCATAACCTCATACTTTGATTAAACAACCATTTTTGTCTTCTTGTCCTTGCTGCCAGAGCAATTATTTAAAGACAGATCAGTTAGGTCACTGTCTGGTATAAAACCCTTCCAAGCTCCCTGCAGATTTCAGGATAAAACCATGTCCTTGGTCATGGACATGCAAAGCCCTTTACTTCCTGCTTCTTGTTTAGTTATGTAACAAACTAAAACAGTATAACGGAGCCCAGAAAGTCCACTGTCCTTTTGTGTCCTGTATTCACAGGTTCCTGCCCTTTCCTGGGATGATTAACATCAGTGATACCCTGAAGTGCCTTCTCTGATCCCATCCTGATTGGTTTAGGACCTCTTTTCTGTAATGTCACAATCCACTGTATTTTCCTGCCCCTTGGTTCCTACCACACTTCATGGGTGCTTATCTGAGTGTCCCACACTGATGGTGATAATGGGTGTTGGATCTGAGCGCCCCACACTGAGACTGAGCATGGGCGCTGATCTGAGCATCCCTTGCTGAGCCTGAGCCTGCCCCATGCTGAGATGGAGCCCTTGTGCTTCCTTACCAGAAATAGACGCTGCACCTCGTTCTTCCTTGTGTTGCCTATTTCTTGGCACGGTGCCCATTCACACAGGGCATTCAAGAAATGTCTATGAATTTTATAGAAATGAATCATGTATTAGATGATTAGACTTTGATGACTGGCTATTTCTAGAAATCAGACATAACAAATTTCCATAAGAAATCTCATTCTGCTCAAGCTACCACTTCTCACACTCTGAAGTATACCCTTTAAACAATAGGTATTTTGTGAACACCTACTGTGTGTCAGATATCTCACTGTGCTCCAAAGCTGTCTAAGCTATAAAATTGTTTACAGCACTCATTCTCCCTGCCCTCCAGAATGGCATCCCAGGTGGAACATGGTTGGTAATTATATTGATCACATTACAAGGAGTCAAATACTATTAATGTGATTAAGGACATATGAGAAGCCACAGACTAGAACACTACTTTTAGAAAAAAGGAACTAAGGAAGAAATGAGTCTGAGACAGGAGACTGGATTGGTGGCTACCAGCATAATAAGGGGGCTTGGCTGGGCCGGGAGGACACTGCAGACATAAAGATCAGCTTCTGGCCGGAACATGGCAAAGGCTCAAACATGAGACTTGAAGTGCTCAACTTGACCAAAACCCCTGAAGGGTATAATTCAAATCATGCCAATAAATTTGGGTTATGCCTTATAGGAAATGAGTCATCTTTAATAGTTCTGAACAAGTATAATCTAATCAACACTACTGAAAAGCCTTGGTATAGTTACATGGAAAGTTTTTGGAAAGGAAAGAGGTGTCGGTAAGAACAGTTGCAGAGACTGTTGCAGTATTCCAGCCTGGAGATTTTGTGCTTGGACAAGTGTGCTCCTTAAAATAAAAATGATACTTATAATAACAAATGAAATTAGCTGGGCAGGTTAAATGAAACTCTTATACCAAGATATCATAATGATACTATAAGCACTCAAACACTCAAAAGTAGTTTTCAGCATATTGTCCTCTGAGGACAGAAAATGGTAAAGAAAAGTTAGGAGATACTGAAAGCATTTGGGTATGGAAGGATGTTGGGGTAAAGAATATAAGTTAAGTCAAGGAGGATCCCTGGTTCCAGGCTTGATGACTGACTGAGTGAAGAGAACTAACTCCCTTAGTATAAAGAGTTTGAAGGTCAAGGGTTGTTAGTAAATGTTGACTGGCTTTGATCAGTTCAGGGGCACAATGAAGAAGACATGTTCTGAGTCATTGGGGAACACAGATCTCCAGCTCTGGAGAGATATTCTTAAAGGATGCAGAATTGGATCCCATCTGTATCCAAGTGGGGACAAAAGCTAGGGAAGTATGTGGCCAGGCCATCTGGGAAGGGGCTGAGAAGAGAGTTCAGAGATATTGACGCAAAGTGGTAGAGAGGGGAAAAGGCTCCAAAAGAAGACATTGAGAAAGACAAAGTAGAGGAGTAAGATGAAAATCACAGCACAATGAATCACAGGATACACAGGCCACTTGTTGCTAAGCAATGGCATGAACCTAATCATACACTTCACCAGAAAAAAACATCTCCAAACTTGAAATTTTAGGAAAATGCAGATTTGGCTGCAGTCCATTCTATAGAGTCCAGCTCAAATCTTTCAGGCTAGTTTGTATAGATCACTGAATCCCAGAGGCAAAACAAATTTATAATTTTATAGCTTTAATACTTGAATTCTTCCATTTCAAGAAGCAGGTGTGGGCAATTCAGCTTTCAAATAAATGTGGAATTGCTTGTTAAATCAAGAACTAAAATGCCTATATAGATTAAATCTTTAACAAGGCAATTATATATGGCATGGAGTAAGAGTCACACCATTCTCTGGGTTGCCTTTTTGATAGATGGTACACTTATCTGAACCATCAGCTAGTTTACCATACATGGAAAAATATCAGCATGTCATATTAGCCCACAAGGAAATCATGATCCTATAGAATTCTCATAATTAGATCACACTGTTAAAGGTTAAATAGGAGACAGAATAAAAACTACTTTGAACAGATATGCATCTTTCCATCATTTAAAAGCGTTGGAAAATCCCAATCCGATGTTGGAACATGCATAGTGAACCTGTGTCTGTAATTTTGATATTCAGATGCTCATTATGTATTGAACCTAGTCAGCACAGTGAAGATGACTTGGCAAGCAGCAACATTTAAGGAAAACAACTCCATTCCTTCAATGGAGCTCCCCTCTATGGAAGGACAACTCAGAAAAGAAAAAGATAAACAAAAGTGGGCTTGGGGCTGGCACAGCTGGCAAAGGCACTTCTACCAAGCCTGTTGACCTGAATGCAGTCCCTGGAACCCACTGTGGAATACACATGCACACACATACACTAAAATGCATAAATAGCTTTAAAATTTGTAATAAACACTGTGAGAAAAACAAGTATCAAAGGAACATTATAGAGAAAGCCTATTTTAGTTAGGATGAGGAAGGCAGGTCTCCTTAGGAGGTGATATCAAACTGTCCCATAAATGCAAGAATGAACTAGTTCATGAAAGTGAGGGAAAACATTTGGCAAGATGTAGTGGAGTATTTCCCTAAATTCAGTGGATAGGAATTTACACTTGGGGAGAGGCGATGTGGCTTAAGGTTGTCATTGCTTTTCAAAGGCAAATGGAAGCTGAAATATGACCAGGAAGAAGTAGGGACAGCTGTAGGACTCTTGCCTGAGCCTGATAATAATGACCAACTTGAGATGTCAACCTTGGAGTATAGAGACAATTAGAGCCTGAGGAGATTCTTCAGAGCTCTAACTGATGTGGCTCTTTTCTGGAGTAGACAAGGTAGACATGGGAGAATTAATGAACGGAGAGTGATTCCCAGGTTCTCCCCACTAACTTGGCAAATGGTAATATCATTTAAGGGGTGCAGCATGCTGACAGGTTTGGGGGATGGATGGTGCACACTTTCAAGCTGTTTGTAAGATGTGTATGATATCCTGGAGGAGTGGTTGGAAAGCTAGTTGGCAGAGTGAGTCTGTGGTTCAAACAAAAAATAGATCTGTGAATGGATACCCCAACCCATGATCTTGAAGAAACTAAATTTCCGGTGTGATTCTTCCTAAATCATTTCTGTATGAGTCCAATTTGCAGGAGGAGTTTATCTTTAAAATAAAATCTCCTCAGAGTTTTTAGAACCACATAAGCCCTTCTGGTTATGTTGAAGATGCTTAGAGCACCAGGCATGCAGTGCACATCTCTAATCCCACCTCTTAAAAAACACTTGTCAGAGGAGGGAATCAATCCACTGCTGGAAATATATTGATACTTCATCTTAGTTTAGGAGACCCATACAATGGCAGGAAATGGGTTTTCCTCTATGTATCACCCTGGCAACTTGCCAGGGGACATCTGAGTCTCCCCCCTCTCTGAAGTTTTTTTTTTTTTTTTTACTCTTTAGTTTCCCAACCCCCCCCCCAACCCTTTCTATAAACCTAGGCCTATCCTTGAGGCCCAAATTAGATTCTTTAAGCACCATGTATATTTCTGGAACTTTCCATAATTAATCTCTACCCCAGTGCCTCTTTAATTTCATTTGCACATAGCCTCTGTTAAGATGCAGATTCGATTTGATTGGCCTGCAGTGGGGTCTGAGGATCTGCATTTCTAATTAAGTCTCTAGTAATGCTGAGGTGTCTGGTCCATGGACAATGGCTTCTGAGAATGGTGGCCACATACAGGGTCATTACCATGTATTATACTAACACAGAGTCCTAAAGGAGGCAATGAGTAGATGGGCTAAGATAGAAGGGGAAAATATCTCGCCTCCCCCCAAAAAATACTCTATTTGAGTGCCTTGTCTCTACATTTGTTCTTTAAGGAGGATGAAGAATAATTGATGGGAGATGGCATTATGTATATATGTTTCTCATACTGGTTAATGAATAAAGCACTGTTGGCCAATGGGAAAGGAAGATAGGAGGGACTAGGAGACAAGGAGGAAGTGGAAGTAGTAAGGAGGGAGTCAGAGCTGGAGAGCCTGGAGAGAACAGAACCGCTATTCCTCCGCTCTCGGTAAGACCACGGAAATACATAGAAATGGGTTAATAATTAAGACAGAGCTAGCCGATTAGAAACTATCACTCTGGCCAATAGCATTGTATCAAATACAGAGTCTCTGTGCACTATTTGGGGCTGGCGGCGTGGCGGCAGGACAAGACCAGGCAGCGGGCAGAAAAACTGTACTCCTTACAAATAATCTTCAAAAAAAAAAATAAATTCCTCAAAAAATTACATACCTGGAGTGAGTCTGCAGGCTCGAGAAGCTGGTGAGTCGGGTACCCTTACAATTTCAAATATTACTTGAGTTTCTCCATATGGGCCAAGACCCGGATGATACTGCTGTGGCTATGCACACACATGCTATGGCACTACGATAAGTCATAGCAACATCCCTGCCATCAGAAGAGGCCAAGTTCTTTCTTGTCATTTCCCCTATTGGTGACAAGTAGTTATAAATCCAAGTAGTAGACAACCACACCTACCAAGCACTCCTTGCTCCGCCTTCGTCTGGTGTAAGTAGCAGAAGTGATCCACTGGAAGGAACCCTTCCGGAGCTCATGCTTTAGTCAGGAGAGTTGGCCTTTCCTGGGCAGGAGAGAAGAACTCATCCAAACGTAGAACTGGTAGACTGGAGTGGTACTAACAGTCCTATATATAAGCAAGTCTTTGAGTAACCTTGAGTCTTAAGAGGAATAGTTAGACTCTCTTCACTCACTGACAATAAGGGCTTTTCCAGAATGTAGCTTAATAGGTAGTAGGCGGTATCTGATTGTTAGTATAATCTGTCACAAATTGGGAGGCAAATAGGTCTAACTGAAGGTAGCTGGCATTTTAAGCCAGCTAGAGGAAGCCACACTAAGATTTTGGGAGCTGCTGCCTTTGTATCTCTGGTGAAAGATCAAGGATGCCTCATTAGGAAGTTGGCACCTCTCTAGGAAGTTGGAATGGAGATTAAAGATGAAGTATTAAAGATCAAGAATACTAACTAGTACTGTTTATTCTGTTGCCTCTCAAGGATCATCTGAGGCTTCTCCTTATCCTTTTATCTCTTATCTCTCCAAATCATTCAACTGTGGCTTAACCTGGGCCTCTGTTGTCAGTTAGCCATGCTTGCTGGGTTGGGAGTTTTCACTCATTTGTACAGGTACCTGCTCACCAGTTTCTCCCCCCTGCAGGCTCATTCCCAGCAGAACTTCTTCCCTGCCCTGCCTTTCTGGCAGGCAAGAAGGGCTACTTTCTGGACTCACTTCCCTATTTCTCTGCTGTCTCATCTTTCCAGAGTGGATGGTATTTGTGAAGCATGGGACCAAGGGCTAGTATTAGTCTCAGATGTAAACAACAGTGAAAAACAAAAATCAAACCCACTGAAGCCTCCTCTTCACCCCGTTTACCAAAAGTGAAGCCAGGGACCCCTTTTTACAATGCTCTCAATGTTCTTTGCATAGAATCTACCCTGTGGTAGGGTTTTTTTTTTTCAGATCCTTCCTGACAAAGTCCTATGTAAAAAGCAGAGCATGACATGGTGAAGTTTGCTTCGGAGAAATACTGGGATTCCCTCCTTCTTGTTGGGGAAACTGGATTCTATGAGCCACACCCTTAGTTAATTTGAGACAGATGAAGACTAAATTGATTTGGTATGTACCTGCACAGCATGCATGAAGAAGTAAGAATTAAATTATGGCTTCCTTGTTATTTTTCAGAGAAAGTTCGTGGCACTAGAAGTCACCATGTTAAGTGAAATAAGCCAGACCCATGAAGATAAGTAATAAAGATTTTCTCTCATATATGTAATGTATTGGAGAAGGCATGAACATCAGAAGAGGGAGGAAGGAAAGGAGAAGAGAGCTGAGAAAGGATAATAAAAGCAAATATGATTTAATTAAATATTTATATTAAAATGTCATAATGATAACCTGTATTGGCAAAGAAAATATCATAATGAAACCCCTGTTCTGTACACATTTTTAAATTTAAAAATAACATTAATAATAGTGAATATAGCTTGTTTCTGATTGCTATTTCAGGAAGGAAGGTGGGGGAAGAATTTGAACCCATACAGTATCAATAATATTTTATTATTTTGGTTTCTTTCAACTAAGAATTCCCAAAGTAAGTAAAATATTTTAAAAATCTTATCAAGCCTGCCCAGCATTGTAGTTATTTATTGTATTATTGTTAAGTCTTGTATGCCTATAATATTTCATAATAGTTTTTATCATAATGATTTTTTCCTTTTTGCCTAAGCTTTGAGAGGTTTCTTAGATTTCACAGCAAACATAGAAACAGAACCACAGAGACAGCCCAAGCAGTAGAAGTTTCTTTTTCTTTCTTTCTTTCTTTTTTTTTTTTTTTCCTAAATGCTGAACACCTTTGGTGTCTATTTTGGGCTTTCTTCCTATCCAGTGTTTCAGGGAGTGAACTGCATGCAGGTCATGGGAGTTGAGGCTGGAAAATCACAGTGGTCATCAGGCTCCAGTCTGCCCAGTGGAGATCTCAGAGCTGCGTGTGAGCCATTCTCACTGCAGCTCCAACCTTGGCTGACCTCCATGATGTCTAGGCCACAGCAGAACAGAACTCTGACGGAAGGAGATGGCCATAGAGAGGCCTTACCTGGTCACAGGAACATGACCACACCCTGCATGGAATGGAATGAGACAGGTCATACCTCATGCAGGGACTTTCACTAGGTAGGCCTGCATTCCAAGTAGCTGTACTGATGGGTTTAACTCTAAGAGTTCTCCTGAGGAATGTCACAGACCTCCTGATTGAAGGGCTGTGTGCACAAGGATCTGGAGGTTGCTTTCAACAGCCTGACCGCCACCGAAACTGACCAACTGACAGTTCATGTCAGTATGAGTTTTTGCCAAAATGAAACTCTTCTGAGAATTAAAAAGCCCACATTATCTTTGTAAAACAAAAGTATTTATATACAAATCCATATTTATATAGGAAGTTAAAGAAAACAACAGCAATAAAAATTTTCCAAGGAAGCCACTTCTTGGCTATCAATGGCTAGCTTCTAGTCTTTTGTTTTCCTTGTATCTTTTTTTTTTTTTTTTTTTTTTTTTTTTGTCTAGCTAGTTCATTCTTTCAACGATGGTTACTGACCAAGGACCAGGCTTTGTTCTGAGAGCCAGAGATATATAAACATTTGGAGCAGTCAAAATCCTTGCACTTATGGAATTATCAAGGAGGAAAAGTAGACCGACCAATCAGCCAATCAATGAAGAGAGCAGGCCCGAATGTACAAGGTGAAGCTAGATTAAACAATGATGTAATGGGAGATAACACAGGAAATAAGACAGGCTGAAGACTTCTAAGGCACTGTTCTGAACCCTTCACTTGGTATGCATATCTCATATCATGAGAGAGATAAGGGAGGGAGGGAGAGTTTGAATGAGACAATCTAGAAAACTAAAATTTCCATGAAAGGAAAACAACCATGAAGAAGTCTAGGTTAAGGGGCTTCCTAAAAGAGTAAACAAAAAGTTCATAGGCTCTGAGCATGAAAAAGAAACTAGTTCAACATGTCCATGTAACAGAAAGGAAAGACAGATATGTCTGGAATACTTGGGAACAAGGGAATTGTGTCTGCCTTGTGGTTAGGTCACACAGCTTCTGGAAGACCACAGTGAGACCTTCTGCCTTTATTATATGACCATGCATTTGGAAGAGCCTAAGGAACAGAGAAACAAGATCTGATTATCCATTCTTTGGAAAGGTCCTGCTGGACAGGATGTGGCAGGTGGATTTTAGCAAACTTGAATTAAAGCTAGGAGATGAGATGTAAGGTTGCTGTGGTCAGCCACAGGGAAGTGATGCCCCTGGGACCAGAAATAGCAGGGTAGATAAACCAAAGCAGAGTTGATTTTTGTTGAAGTGATACTGTTTCTATAGTGAGATCTATCTATCTATCTATCTATCTATCTATCTATCTATCTATCTATCTATCCATCCATCCATATAATCTATATGTGTGCCCTGCTTGTTTGGATCAATTTTATAAAATAGAAGGGAGTTAAAAATTCTTCTAAAACACGTTATAAAAATAGCTTGTCACCAATTCAGAATACCAAATTTGGGCTGACATTAGAGATCAAGTCAGAGTGCCTAAGAATGCCACATCATGAGAACATAGAAGACTGATATTCTTGGGGCCTTGTGGGAGCAGCAGAATTCAGTGGTCCCTGCAGCTGTTCCATTCTCCCTATCACACCCCTACTCCACACTGTCATTCCTGTACAAAGGATGGCTTTTCCTCAGCTGCTCTTCATGATGCAACCTTGTGCCTGATAGGTCAGCATCTTGTAGACAGTCTGGCTGGAGGGAGATTGCTCAGTGGTTAAGAACATTTTCTGCTTTGCCAGCAGCCTGGAGTTTTGTTGCCAGTACCCACACTGAGCATCACTTAACCACCTTTAACTCCAGTTCCAGGGAATCCATATGCCTCCGTTGGTCCATTTACACACACACACACACACACACACACACACACACACACACACACACCTCACCCCCTCTAATCACACATATATACATTTAAAAATACATCTGTTTTAAAAGCACAGAATCTGAAGGGGAGAGGGGCTTTGTCTGTTAAAACTTCCCAAGTCCATGCAGGTGAGAGCAGCTACAGCTGATCTCACATCAGCAGTCACTTACCAGCATCCTTCCTCCCTTGAGAGTCTGCACCTACCATAAACAGTAATAAGGATAGATTCCTCCTCTCATTGTAAGGTTTTGGCCCTTGAAGTTTTTTTTTTTTTTTTTTTTTTTGCTAATAACCAAGCAATTTCCTAGCTGGATTTTCTATACTCTAAACTTTGCTGAGTGTAAATTTTGTGGTATACTTTCACACATTTAACAGTTAAATTCAACATGTACATTTCATGGTATAATGTATCATATTTTCTATAAAATGATGGTGCCCTCCAGATGTCATCTTTTGACAAGATATAGTCATTGTTGTCCCCATATTACACAGCAATCTACTATTACAAACAGTGGTGGCACATGCCTTTAATTCCAGCACTCAGGAGGCAGAGGCAGAGGCAGATGGATCTCTGAATTTGAAGCCAACCTTGTCTACAGAATGAGTTCCAGGACAGCCACAGCTACACAGAGAAACCCTATCCAAAAAAAAAAAAAAAAAAAAAAAGCAATACACTGAGGAACCAAAAATGACCTATTAGAAGCTGTGTAGCTAGAAGGTAGAAGGGGAGGAGCCAGGGTTTGAGTTCTTCCAGGCAGATCAGGCTTCTACCCACCATGGTTCACAAGGAAATGCCTTCACAACACTTAGGCAACTGAAATTATCTGGGAGCAGATGATTGGTTGACTTCTAAGACAAATCAATTAACTCAATTAGCAAAGAACTCCTGGGCACCTACCATGCATGCTGGGCTAAGCTAGAGGATGCAAGGATGAACAAGCTGCTGCTGAAGAGGCTGAAAGCTGCCATGCTGTGAACTTGGCAGTGTACCAGATGCTGTGGATATGGTGGTGTTCATCACAGTTCAGGAAAGTTTTGTCACAGACCTCTGCCTGGTAGGGGACACACGACCACTGTGTATCAACCACAGGACCCATGACATGGTCACTAGCTACTATTTACATTAAAATTAAGTAGTATTAAAAGTATACTTCCCTGGTTATTTTAGCCACATTGTAAGTGCTGTCTGTGCTAGTCTAGCATCTAACATAGATCAGTGTCATCACACAAATTCTCTAACTGGAGTGTTTGGAAGCACAGAGAGGAGACTGCGCGTCAAGATGTGGTGGAGAGGGCCAGCACTGGGAACAGTCCCCTCACAAGTCATAGTTTGGAGCTGAAGGGCAGGTGCCTTCAGTCCTTACTATTCTCCTGTGAAGGCATTACATATCTCTACTTAACGAGAGAAGAAATGGACTCAGATATTGAGAAACTCAATTTGCCTGACATTCCAAAAAAAAAAGATGAGCAAGGGCACATTTACTTCAAACCTGATGAGCTGCAAGAGTGCGCTCAGAAGCCTAATACTGCAGGAAACCATGGGTAAAAGAGATCAACACTATCTTTTGGAAGGTGTAGATGGCAACTTCAACAATATGAATTGATCACTCCGTGCTGTGTTCTAATGCATTTGTGAAGTACTGATGAGATGTGTGCAGTGTACAGAAAACTAGGATCCCTTGCCACATGAGGACAAAGACAAACCTGTGAACTGTTGGCAGAATAAGTGAGTGCCCTCTAAACACTGTAGGAAATCCAAGAGGTACCAATAATGTCATCCCATGGAGAATCATTGAATAATGTTATCCTATGAAGAATCATTTAATAGGATCATCCCATGAAGACTCACTGAATAATATCATCTCATGAAGGCTCACTGAATAACATCCCATGAAGACTCATTGAATGAGGAAGAGTCAAAGGTGAGAGGGGAGGGTGGGGATGTCCTCGAAGATATAGCAGGAGCATTCAGGCAGGAGCAGAGGCTTGGAGAAGCTGTGAGTGGGATCCACAAGGCTGACAATGATGAGATGAGCAGGAATACCTATGGCTTAGGCTTGAGGGTTATCCAAATGAGATGACCCAGTCCTCTGTATGGTCATAGGCTGTCAATGAAAATCTGGAAGTGTCTTAGTGGATATACCCCAAGCCATTAAACTTAAGAGTAGAGTGAAGAGATCAACCATCAGGCTTTCATCTCAGGGAGTATTAGATATCACTACACACGTTCTTGTTCTAGAAAAAAAAATCTTTGGAGAGGCTTTGGGGTTACACTTCTTTGTTTTCACAGTATGTCACACTTCTACTTTCCCTCACACTTCTCTTCAAGCCCTGAACTAGACGCCAGTACAGAGGCTTTGGAATTTCTTCCTGGAATTTGGACTCAATACATTACTGTGCGCATCAGGAAAAAAAAACTGACATCATATAGACTTGTGAATAATGCAAATATGACATGCCAGTGCTACCACACATTGTGGCTCACTTGCCAGCACTGCAATGCCTTGTGGATATTTTGGTTCACTGCTTACACCATATCTGCTCTGTTTTGCTTTTGCCTAGACACTTTTCTGTATTTTTTTTTCTGTACAAAAAAATCATCCATAAGACTCCATTCTACTTTGAGTTTATAACATAATAAGTCCCCAATTATTGGTCTCCCTTAAGTAGTAAACATATTATACTATGAACACTTTCATACAATATTTTTTGGTATGTGCTTTTAGTTTTAGAGAACAGAGCCCCAAATGTGCTGAGTAGGTACAGGTTTGGATAATTACACACTCCCTAGTTGTTCTCTAGGAAGAACGTTATTTAACATCTTTAATTCTCTAGAGAATATTGCGTTTGTACATTGATTTGGAGTCATATATTGCCCAGATGGTCTCATACTCTCTATGTATCTGAGAAGGGCCTTGAACTGTTCATCCCTAGGCCTCCACTTCCCAAGTGCTAAGATTACAGGTATGTGTCACCATATCCAATTTATGAGATGTCAGGGATTGAACTCCAGGTCTCATGCACTAGGCAAACATGCCACCAACTGAGCCACATTTCCAATTTTGAGTTATTATTTTGCTTTTGCTAATTTAAAGTATTTGGAACCAATGAGATTCCCAGATATGTTAGCTTTGCCTCTCTACCTTAGTGCCTTCATCATGAATGTGGATAAGAAGATTAAATTTCAAATTTTGGGCTGAATGAAATCACCCAGGAAAGCCACTTGGCTGAGGGCATGGTACATAGTGCAGAGGTAGGCAATGACCCTCCCTCATTCATAAGAAGTGCAATGGTACTATATAGCTCCTTCACTTTGCACTTTTCCTTTATTTCTGTGAGAAAGCATCTGTTTCAGATAGTTATATCCTATCTGAGGGCATGCTTTTATTTTCATTCTGTATACCTGGGCATTTTACCTGCATGTACGTCTGTGCTCTATGTGTACATAGTGCCCATGGAGGCCAGAAGAATACATTGGATCTCCTTAGACTGGAGTTACTGGTAGTTGTGTGCCACATGTAGGTGCTAGGAACTGAACCTATGTTATCTGGAAGAGTAGCTAGTGCTCTTAACCACAGAACCATCTCTCCAGCCCTACAGGGACATGTTTTAATACCACTGTCACCTTTCTATTCTCTTTCATCTGTTGTGTCTCCTCCCTTATTCACCACCTGGTCCAAGATCATCACTATAGCAACCACATTCAAGGAACAATATTACCAGGATATAGACAGGCAGGTGCTAGAAGGCTATAGCATCCTTCCTGCAAATTCAGAGTTCAAGAGTTACCAGCTTTCTAGGTGGAAAGAAAGCCCCAATGGCTGCCTGTTCTACTTTGCAATCACATGATATTTTCCCATCAGCAGAATTGGCCTCTCCAGAATGTACTAAATAACACCTATTGAGTAAATACCATGGAAGGTATAGGCAAAGGAGAGAATTTGTTCTGTTCATTCTTGGCACCCAGGTATCATAGTCAGCACTCTCCTTCACTGCAATCAATTCTCAGATAATTATAATATCACTGAGCCAATTTTTGAAGCATCTTTGAGAAACATTTAATTAGATTCTTAGCATGTAATTAGCAGGGCATGGAGCAGTCTTTTGCAGAGAGGACTCAAACTTTAGATAGGTGGGTTCCCCCCCCAGTAGTTTCTAGCCATGAAATGCATAAATTGTACTTTCTTCTTGGTCTTTGATGGTGTTAAAAATTGATGAACTAAAAGAAAAAAAGAGGACTTGAATATACCATTTAATAGGATAAAAGTGAAAAGCCTTACAAAAATGAAAACTGAAAGTTTGGAAGCTCAGAAGGAGAGAGGATATAGGGAACAGTAAAACAGCTAGCTTAATTGTTTTCCTCTTTCAGAATACAATACCAAAGGTAATTTTTTAAACAATAGCTCCATTTAGAAAACTATAATTATATAATTTAATGTTGAAAGGAAGCAACAACAATAAAAAAGGCAAAATAAAACTAAAAACTGCTCAAAACTGATCTTAAACTCTATATTATAAGGTAGGTAGAAATGTTGACTTTAAATTTTATACTCTTCTATATCATTTTAATATATTTTTTACTTTGAAAATGTCTTTATTCAGCTATTTTACATACCATCCAATCCATCCATCAAAAGACCACAATGCTTCCAGAATATCCAATGCTATGTATGCAATATTGCTATAGACTATAGGACTGTGTCTCACCCTTCTGAAAACCTACCCATTAACAGTCACTCCCGGTGTCCCTAGCAGGCCTCCTCTCTCTGCAGCTGATTTCTGCCTCTCTAGATTTGGACATTCTTGATATTCTATTAAAAATGGAATCAAAGAAACATTGTGTCTGGCTTGTGTCCATCAGCATGTTTTCAGGATTCTACCATGTATCAGCGCTTAATTTCCATCATTGACAATTTACATTCTATGGACATAACCCATTTTATTTATTCACTCACTACTTGATGGATGTTTGTTTTCACTCTAAGCTGTTGTGAACATTTGGGTACAGGTTTCCACGTGGCTTTGCTTCCACATCTCTTGGGATGGAATTGCTTGCTTTACACTTAACTTTAACATTTATAATTCCATTTTATGTATTTATTTAGCGTGTGTTTGTGTGTGTGTGTGTGTGTGTGTGTGTGTGTGTGTGTATACACATGTGTGTCTCAGCATGTATGCAGAGGCCAGAGGACAAGTTTCAAGCATTGTTCTCTTCTTCCACCATCTGGGTTTCAGGGATCAAATTGGGCTCATCAAGCTTGGTGATAAGAGTGTTATATTTATTTAGTCTTTTTGAGCAGCTATTAAATCATTTTGCAAAGTGATTTCACCTTTTTGTATTCTCACAGCAAAGGACGGGAATCACAATTTCCTGACTTGCACACAAGCAACTGTCATTGGTTGTTGCTTTGGTTTTATTCTAGCTACTGTTGTGGCTGTAAAGTGGAGAGTACTGTGGCTCTGACTTGCATGCCCTTCGTGGCAAACCATTTTAGAATCCTCTCATGTGTTTATTGACCATTTGTATGTTATCTTTGGAGAAATATCTGTTCTAATATTTTGCTTATACATGTTATTTTAGTCTTAAAAGTAGCATTAACTGTTTTAAACAAGTATAAAGTATAAAAAATACATATTGAAAGTTATAAACAGTTACTTCTGGGTGAAAAAAAAATTGAAGAGTGTCTTTTTTGCTTTCCTAAACATTTCTAAGTTTTTAAAACCCACATAACTTTTTTTTCATGTTCTCTTCATTTAAATGTTTTCTCTGATTTAGAACATCACCAGAAGAAAACAATTTTAAACAGTCTAACATAAAGAAAAAGACAGCAGTATCTAATATTTTGGCATCTTTCTCTTCAAGGCTTGTCTAGATTTTGTGGATTTTTAAAATTTTAATACATGTACAAGGTCAAAATGCACCTTTTATTGATTTGTTTTGAGATAGGGTTTCTCTGTGTAGTCCTGGCTGTTCGAGAAGTCACTTTGTAGACCAGGCTGACCTCAAACTCGGAGCTCTGCCTGCCTTTGTCTCCTGAGAGCTGGGATCTAAGATGTGCCCTGCCACAGCAGCTGCATCTTTTATTCTTATGGCATCAAAAGAATCTTGCATATTAAGTGTGATGATTCTTATCTTCTCCTAATGTCTCCAGAGGAAATGCCACTAGGAGTTGTGATCTAGGGGCTTCTTATATGACGTGCACTAAAATCAATGTCCTTTACACACACACACACACACACACACACACATACTGTTCCCTGCCCAGTTCCAGAGGATATAGTCTGGTCCTTAGCTGTAGTTTGCTGCTCCAACTCCCCAAAAGCTGGATGCACAAACTCTATTTTACCCCGATAAAGGAAACAATAGAGCCTTGGGGACAAGACCCCCAGAAGAGATTTCTTTTTTTCTTTCACTGGTTTTATAGCACTTCAGGATCAAACATGGTGTTTCATATCAGCTAGGCAAGCACTCTGCCACTGAGCTACAGAGAGCCCTCAGAAGACACTTTTTAATCCACACACACACACACACACACACACACACACACACACACACACACACACACGGTTCCTCTGTGTAGCCCTGGCTGTCCTGGAACTCACTCTAGGACCAGGCTGGCCTCGAACTCAGAGATACACCTGTCTCTGCCTCTGGAGTGCTGGAATTAAAGACATGCACCACCACCACTGCCCAGCTTCAGAAAACTCTTTTTAAGACTTGATAGAGAGTTCAGTTTTCTGAACTGATAGAGGCAATTGACTCTTTATGGTCCCATGCATGTCTATGAACGCTTTAGAACAGCAGTGCTATCCAAACCACGGGGGAGGGGGGGTCGGGGGGGAGACAGGGAAAGGGATGGGGGAGAGAATAGGATCCAACCTGGAAATTGCAAAAGGCTGCCTACAGTGGTGCAAGGATAAACCTGAGTCCCAGGCTAGGTCTTTAACTCAGAGTGGGGGAAGGGAGCAGAGCACTTCCAGACTCCCACTTCTTCCAGGCAAGGTGCTACTCATCTTTCCCTGACTCCCTGCAGGTAGCTCAGGCTGTGGGGCCAGTATGGCCAGTGAGATGTGGGCAGTTACACTTTCCTCTCTTCTGCTTCAGAGACTTTTGAAGACATTTATTGAAGATGGAGGGAGTCAGGTTCCTCAGTTGTGGCGTGAAGCCAGCCTCACACCGAATCTCGGTGCTGAGGCACAAACAAGGGGCAAAACTTCACTGCATCAATGAGCTGACATTTGAGGGGCATGCGTGTCCTGGCTGGTTTTGTGTGTCACCCAGACACAAGCTAGAGTCATCAAAGAGGAAGGAGCCTCAGCTGAGCAAATGCCTCAATGATATCGAGCTATAAGATATTTTCTCATTTTGTGATCATTGAGGGATGGCCCAGTCCATGGTGGGTGGTGCCACCCCTGGACAGGTGGTCCTGGGTTTTGTAAGAAGGTGGGCTGAGCTCTTATAGTTATGGCTGTGAGGCTAGCGATCATGTGGGACTAGGATGAACCAGAGCAAAAAGGAGATACCATAATAGAGGGAGCCATTATAGTTTTGAAGAGAAAACTAACTCTAGAGAAATGTCCAAAGACCTACAAGGATGACCCCAACTAACAATCTGAGCAACAGTGGAAAGGCTACCATAAATGCCCTTACCTGATAATGAGATTGGTAACTAACTTATATGCCAGCATAGAGCCCTTGTCTAGTAGCTGGTGGAAACGGAAGCAGACACCTACAGCTAAACACTGAGTAAAACTCCTGGAATCCAGTTGCAGAGAGGGAGGAGTGATAAGAAAAGTGGTCAAGACCAGGGTACAGAAACCCACAGAGACAGCTAAACTGAACAAGGGGAACTCATGGACCCTCAGTCTGATAGCTTGGAAACCAGAATTATACCAACTCAGACCTTCTGAATATGGGTTCAGTTAGAAGGCCTGGGCAGTCTAAGGGACCTCTGACAGTGGAATCCCTGGTGCACAAAAGGACTTTGGGAGCACATTCCCCATGGAGGGATACTCCCTTAGCCTAGAGAGAGGAGGGAGGGCCTAGACCATATACATGCATGCACACATACATACATACATACATACATACATACATACATACATACATGCACACATACTACAGGCTGAGCTAGCCAGGGGAAGCAAGCCAATAAGCAGCTCCCCTCCATGGTCTCTGAATCAGCTCCTGCCTCTGGGATACTGCCCTGTGTGGGTTCCTGTTCTGACTTCCTTCAGTGATAAACAGCAAGGCTGAAGTGTAAGCCAAACAAACCCTTTCCTCCCCCACTTGCCTTTTGGTCATGGTGTTGGTGTTTCATTGAAGCAATAGAAACCCTAACTAAGACAGTATGTTGTATCAGTTTGCATGTCCTAATGAACTCATTTCTCTTTAGATGGCTGTGGCAGATGGTGGACATTGGCTCTGAAGGGGAAGTCAGACTAGGGCTCTCTACTTTGCCAGCAAAGCATTCAGCTTCAAATGTGGCTGCTAGGAGAGCAGAGGCTTGTTTCGATCATCCTTAGATGGGCATAAGAGGCACTGCTGTCTTTTCAGAAAAAAGGAGAGCAAAATCCATGTTGTCTTACTAGTGCACTCACAAGGGCTTGGCTGATCTTAGGCTTCACTGGCGGACTGAAGCTAACATTCACATCTAGCCACAAACATCTCTTGTGTTATTAGCATCACATGTGCCATGGCATCTCCCTTCAGAAAATGAAGCCCAGGAAACACAAACATCGATCCTGGAAGCTGCCACTTCATCTGGGAGAAAGGCCCAGCCTTGTTCACTGTGGTAGTTTGAGTGAAAATGACCACCATGGGCCCACAGGGAGTAGCACTGTTAGGAGGTGTGGCCTTGTTGGGGTGGGTGTGGCTTTGTCAGAGGAAGTATGTCACTGGGGGGTGGGCTCTAAGGTTTCAGATGTTCAAGTCAAGCCCGTGTCTCACTCTCTTCCTGCTGCCTGCTGATCCAGATGTGGAACTCCCAGCTACCTCTCCAGTGCCATGCCTTCCTGCATGTTGTCATGCTTCCCACCATGACAATAATGGACTAAACCTCTGAACTGTAAGCCAGTCCCAACTGAATGTTTCCATGTAAGAGTTGCTGTGGTCATGGCCTCTATTCACAGCAATAGAAACCCTAAGTAAGACATTGACTAATCACCTAGCACATGGGGAAATGGCTAGAGGGAGGCAGCAGCTGCAGTCTGGTAGGACAGAGATGGCTCTACCTAAAAAACATGAGTGGCTCCATCAGCATCACTTTCTCTTGCTTACAGAAGATTCCTCTATAGTCTACATATTGTGGGCTATGTTTCTGTGGATTCTAACCAATGGTGGATCAAAAAGTCTTGAGGAAATAAGAACTGGATCTATTCTAAACATATATATATGCGTGCATGCATGCGATGCGTGTGTTTATAATATATATATATATTATACACACACACATATATATACATATATATACATATATAAACACATATATGGACACTTTATATCATTGTTATTTCCTAAACAATGTACTGTAATTATTTATAGAGAATTTACATATTGTTAATTACTATAAGTAATCTAGAGATTAAATATGATTAAATATATGGGGCAGGTTCATTCCCAGCACAGGAAAGTATGTGAGGACTGCATGCATCACCTGTAGACTCTATGCCATTTTATATTAGGGACCTCAGCATCTGCATTTTAGCATTTGTAAGAGCTCCTAGAATCAACCCTAAGATATAGAGGGACAAGTTCCTGTTATTCTTTTTAGATCTGTCATCCTTTTTATTTTTAACCTATTTGATGCAAATATGTTCATTATTGATGAGAAAATTATTGACATTTTATTCTGGAAGTAAAAAGCCAAAGATTTTGTACTTCAGTTGAAACATTTTGGCATGGGGATCCCATGCTCTGTTGAGACAACTTTGGGCACATTCTGGAGAACTCTTCCTTCTCTGGGGACAAAATGTCCTCCAAGGATTTGACTACTGATTCCCTGATGATTTTTGTGGCTTTCAGAGAAGTGTCTCAACACACTGCTCTTCAGGGTCTCCTGGGACACAGGGGCTCTTGGCACTCACTTCAATCCCCCTCTTCTACATTGTTTTTATTTTCAATTCCCCCCACCTCAAGTTTTTAAAGCAATGTGTCCAACCAAATGAGGGTTCGTTATTCCTTACCAAGATCCTGACTTGTGCTGGGCATAGTAGCGCAAGCCTTTAATCACAGTGTTCAGGTGGTAGAGGCAGGTGTCATCTCTGTGAGTTCAAGGCCAGCCTGTTTTACAGAGCAAGATCTGGGACAGCCAGTGTTATGTAGAAAGACTCTGTCTCAAACAAGCAAGCAAACAAGATCCTGACTTGCAACTTGCTGAAAACTCCAATTCAGGAAGCTGGAGGGATGGCTCAGTGTTTAAGAGCACTGGCTGCTCTTCCAGAAGACCCAGGATCAATTCCCAGCACCCATATGGCAGCTCACAACTATCTGTAACTCCAGATCCAGGAGATCACATGTAGACAGACATGAATGCAATCAAAACTACCAGTGTACATAAAACAAAATTAAATATATTATTAAAAAAGAACAAAACACAACAACAACAAAAAAAAACCCTTCAACTCATACTGAATTAAAAGAATGTGTAGATGTTGTTAGCATTTCCAGCATTTCTGGGGTCCCAAAGCTGAGTACTAGACCATCAGCATCCAGGCAAAAGGCCTGGTCATCCTAGGGCCTTATGTAACCTATGCGCATGCCCAGTGTGGCTACGTAATCTATGCACATTGGTGGTGTAGCTATGTGACATTCACATGTGCTGAGCAAACTTTAAAAGCAGACAAGCCCGCCCCCACTCCCTCTCTTGACACGTTTCTTCCAGATAGCCCTGCACAGACCCTCTCTCCCTTTCCCGGCTCTTTACTAATAAAACTCTTAAAGGGGGTTTCGTTGTATATCATGTGATTCATTCTGGAGCACAGTAAATAACAAAACATTATTTTAGAATGCTCTCTAGGATTCAGTGTGGTCCTCTTGACCATCCTTGAAATTCTTTTTCCTTCTTTCTCTTCTCCATTCTGATCCCTCTTACTTCTCTCCACTTTCCAAACAAATCATTGTTGGGTTCTTGTGGGCAAAGTGACAATTCACCTAACAAGGATGTTCATGTGTCTGTTCCTAACAAGAAAAAGTGAAAAACAAAAACAAAACAAACAAACAAAAAAGAACAATGGAATCCTGAAATTTGAAGGCAAGTGGATGGAACTAGAAGAAACCATCCTGGGTGAGGTAACCTAGTCACAAAAAGATAAACGTGATATGTACTCGCTCATATATGGATTTTAGACCTAGAGCAAAGGACCACCAGCCTACAATTCACACCACCAGAGCAGCTAGGATGCAAGGAGGACCCTAAGAGAGACATACATGGTCCCTTACAGAAGGGAAAAGGGACAAGATCTCTTGAGCATATTGGGGGGGGGGCAGACAGTGAGTGGAGGGGGAATTAGGAGAAAGAGAAGGGGGAGAAGAGGAGGGGAAAGGAGAACATGCGGGAGCAGGAAGATTGAGTCAGGGGAAGAATAGAGGAGAGCAACAAAAGAGATACCATAATAGAAGGAGCCATTATAGGTTTGAAGAGAAAACTGACACTAGGTAAATATCCAGAGACCTACAAGGATGACCCCAACTAACAATCTGAGCAATAGCGGAGAGGCTACTTTAAATGCCCTTCCCTGATAATGAGATTGGTAACTACCTTATATGCCATCATAGAGCCTTCATCTAGTAGCTGGTGGAAACAGAAGCAGACACCCACAGCTAAACACTGAGCTGAACTCCTGGAATCCAGTTGCAGAGAGGGAGGAGTGATGAGCAAAGAGGTTAAGACCAGGCTATAGAAACCTACAGAGACAGCTGACCTGAACAAGAGGGAGCTCATGCACCCCAGACTGATATCTGGGGAAACCAGCATTGAACCAACCCAGAACCCCTGAACATGGGTCTCAGTTAGAAGGCCTGGGCAGTGCTTCTGACAATGGAACCCGGATGTATCCCTGGTGCATGAAAGGACTTCGGAAGCACATTCCCCATGAAGGGATACTCCCTTAGCCTAGAGACAGGAGGGAAGGTCTAGTCCCTATTCCAAATGACTTGACAGATTTTGATCACTCCTGGAAGGCCTCAACCTCCCTGGGGTGTGGATGGGGAATGGGCTGGGGGGGTATGGAAGGATTGGAGGAAGAGGGAACTGGGATATGTAAAATAAGAAAAAATTAAATAAAAAATACTAAAAAGAAAGAAAAAGCAATTGAAGAAAGGAGGAGTGAGCAAATCTGACAGGAAATAGATTGTACAGGTAGGTGAAAACCAGGGATGCTTACACTAGATACATCTTTAAATGTATAAAAACAACACAACATCAATTTAAAAAAAAAAAAAAAAAAACAACTCTGGAATTCCCCACCCAACATGAATACTTCAATTTTTAGTGATTTTATTTCAAGATTTTTTTTTCATGTACAATTTTTGCATAGTGCATATGCTTTTATTTTGGTAGAAATCTGTTAGAGAAACCTTATATTAGCTCTTTTTTCATATCTCTTAAGGTTTGGAGGAAGAATGTTTTAGGTTTAGAATTGTATATCTCTAGCATTCATATCGTTTCTAACTGAAGAATGTAGACGTTGGTGGGTTTTGAAAAGAGCAGAGATAATGCTAACCTTGGGCAAAGAAGTGTGAATGAAACAGGGCTTAGATCTGGGAAAGCTTCATGCTTCCTAGTTATAAGGGAAAAACAGGAAGTCTTTTTGAGGTATTGGGAATCATATAGGCTTTTAGAGGGTCCTTACTTTTCAACCCACCTTTACACTGTGCCTCTGTATATACAGCAGAAGGCAGCTAAGGATCTTAGAAGGTAAAAAATATGAGGACATTTCAGAGCATGTCTCTGCTACTCTGGTGAGGTAGACCAGGAGTCTAAAAACAAAAGAGAATGCAGACTTCACCAGTGTAGGGAAGGAGGTAGGATGAGAAGGTAAGTTGTATTAGTTACTTTTCTGTTGCTGTGATAACATATCATGACTAGAGGAAGAGGCTTTATCTCAGCTTGTGTTTGCAGAGGGATAGAGTCCTCGAGGTAGGGAAGGCATGGCGTGGCAGAAGGCATGGTGGAAGAAGCAGGAAGATGGCTAAGCAAGTTTCTATCCAGAAAGAGCAGGAAGTGGGTAAGGCTATAAGCTCTCAAAGCCCACCACCAGTGACATATTTCCTGTCTCAAGGTTTAACCTCCTAGAGGTTCCTTAACTTCTCCAAACAGTGGCACCTGGGGGACCAAGTGTTTAAATACATAGGCTTATGGGAGACAGTTTTCAATCAAACTACCACACAGGTCTCATGATTCCTAGGTCAATGTTCTTCTGAATCATGGTAAAAAAAAAAAAAAAAAAAAAAAAAAGTAAGGAGTGATAAGGGGGTGGATGACTAGGGAAAAGGCAGAGAGCCTGCATAGGTTCAAGCCAGATGTGAATCCCAACACTGAGAGGGTGAGGTGGACCCAGGCTCCTTCCTACCCCTAACCTAGAACCTCTGTAATTGACATCACTTGCAAAGGGAAAAATTAGTTTTAGACAATGGATTCTCACTGAGTATATTAGCCACACTTGGGTTAGGCTCCATGTCTGAGAACAGTTAGCTAACACAAAACTAACCTAATGATGTTTTTGTAGACTTTTCGTCTCATGTTGCTTTGTTTGGGCACTTTATTGTTTTTTTTTTTTTTTTTTGCTTGTATATTTTAGTTTCTCTCTCTCTCTCTCTCTCTCTCTCTCTCTCTCTCTCTCTCTCTGTGTGTGTGTGTGTTTCTTGTTTTTTTTCTTATTTGATTTTTTTTAACAGAGAGAGAAAGAAAGGGGTGGAGTTGAGGTAGGGAGGATCTGGGGACAGGAAGAATCATGATCAGAATATATTATATAACATAACTTTTCAATTACAAGATTCAAGATAAAATTCAAGATAAAACTTTAAAAGGGGAAAGGACAAGAGAAATGGAGGAAGGAAAGGAGGGGAAAAGGGAGAGAAGAAGGGAGGGAGGGAGGGAGGGAAGGAGAGAGTGACCAGAGAAATGGAAAAAAACTGAAGAACAATTGAACAAGAACAACAAAAAACAAAAGTAGACATGAGATTTCAAGACTTGGCTAATCTTAAGAGTGAACTTGAAGGGGGGCATGTCTTTAATCCCAGCACTCTGGAGGCAGAAGCAGGTGGATCTATGTGAGTTTGAGGCCAGCCTGGTCTACAGAGCTAGTTCCAGGACAGGCTCCAAAGCAATACAGAGAAACCCTGCCTCGAAGGAAAAAGAAAAGAAAAACCGAAGAGTGAATTTGAAGTTAGAGAACATTAGGTACCCTGGAAAACTCAGCCCTCCGCAATTAAAAAAAAAATAATAAAGCTATACAAAACATTTAAGCCCCTTTGTCTATTTAGAAATACATTTCCCTGAAAAGAAGGCAATTCTAGAGTTGTGAAAGGTAAAGGCACAACTGTCTGATGTCAATGGCTACAATCCCAGTCTTTCCTCTGGCTTCATGTTTGTGTTTGTTTTCCTAGTGGCAGCATCCATGATACTAGGAAGAGGGGGAACTAACACAGCACTTCCAAGTTCAGTCCTTAAAATACCTGGCAGTTTCTAGTTTCTCCCTTTTAGACACACTGGATGCCATGGAAGAAACGTGAATGCTGTAGAGTAGCCCAGCCATATGAGAAGTAAGAGGTTATATTAATGTGGTGGAGGACTGAGATACCTAACATCAGAGTGAAGCCTTCTAGCACCTTGCTAGAGGAATGGAGCCAAGGGAGCTTTCAGATTAGTTCATCTAGTGTCCTGTTAGTCAGGCATCAATGTTTTGGGGCTACTGTGTTCCAGTGTGGTTTGTTGGGCGGTAGTAGATAACTACAAGTAGCAGTTCCTTATTAGTTATGAACCTGTGGTTCGGGTGTATGGTCTGTTGATCTGGATCAAGCCTGACTAAGCTCACTGGACTTGTTTGTGCCTCTGAGAACAATGAGGGCTGGCTAGGAAAGATGACCTCCAGTGTGATGACTCAGCTCTTGCTGGCCAGGGTCTTTGCCCTGGTAATGTCAGAGTCCCAGGAGCTCATGCAGAAATGCACAGGTTTTCAAGACTTCCATTGTATCATGTGTGTTCTTGCTTCATTGGCCAAAGTAGACCACATGGTAAATCCCAGGAAGAAAGACTGGCTAAAGGGAAGTTGTCAATTGGGGACCATTAATATTATTAAATCTGTTTTAAGAAATGCATGCATGTCTCCTGTATGAGGGAAATATTAAATAATAATAGTAAGACTTTGTACCAAAGATCTTGAATCAATTGGAAAAATATTTGAAATTAAGTAAGATATTTAAGTGAGTATTTTCTGTTTTTTAAATAAGCTTTGAGATTTTTTTTCTGGCCACGCCACTATTTCTAATGATATTGATGCTCTTCTATTTCCAGTAGAAGGTGACTCTCCTGATCCCCTACCGATAGAATTAGAATCAGGAGAGAATTTTGTCTCAAACTACACAGAACTAACACTGCAACATCAAAGCTCTTATGGCATTTCTTAAGAGTCTGGCTTCACAGCGTTAACTCTCTAAATGTCCGGTAGGTAGCTGGCTTTGGGACTGCTCTACAGAAGCCCAAGGCCATGTGCTTCTGTGATTACAAAAAGCAGTCTAGGTGCTAATAGGAAAAGCAGCTGTGTGGAGGAGGCACACAACTGGGGTGTCTGAATGTAACACTCTCCCACTTTTGATCCACTGCGATTTCACTTAGGTTTGGCTTTGCCTGTTTTCAAATCCCCTGGGGTATTTTTACTGACATCGCCTCTCTGGAAAGCAAGTTGATATCCCACTCCTTGAATTTCAGAGTGGAAGTCTGAGGAGCAGGCAAATTACACACTCCCAGATCTCAGCTAGTCTGCTACTAAGAGCTGTGTGATGCTGCCCCCTAGACAGTGATTCACAGCAGTAAGAAGGAAGGTTCTTTGATCTTTGATCTGTTCCTCTTTGTCTGCTGCCCCCTCCACTGGCCCCATCTTGAACTCTGTTAAGCCAGTATTTCTGTTACATTTTGTTCAGGGCCTAAGAGAAAGGGAAGCTGTTCTGGTCTGTGAGTTACTGAATGTCTTTGAGCCATGGTTTTCTCATCTGAAAAGCGTGCAAGCTGGGCCACCTATTTGCTCTTGCTGTGCTCTTTAGTAATCTCAGGATGCCAGGATGTAAGTCAGAGGGTCCTGGGTCAATGATGTCCTTAACCTCCCATAGTGGCCAGACACACCTGGAAGAAATACACTGGGAATAAAGTCAAATAAGAATGCACATCGATTTAATTTGTCGGTTTCACTTCAATAAAACTTTAGAATAATGTAACTTTTGTTATAAAAGAATTATTATGCTCCATTCTGGGCTGATATCAAATCACGACAAACTCACTGGATTTGGGGAGGGGGAAAGATTTCAAAACTGCAGACAGATGTTCTTTGTAGAGTTTCAAGGAGTGTTCCCCTCAAGCAAGGATCATCAAATACTGGCCTTATGCTCCCCACCCCCACCCCACAGAACGTGAGCCATATTTTCCACAAGTGTCTTGTTTCGTTTGAGAAAAGTGGAAGGAAGTTACGAAGCTGAAAAATGCCACTTGCTTCGATCCGACTAGAAGGGATTGCTACCTTCCTGTGCCTGTTGGATAAATTTAATTTTAGCCTCCAGAACAGCATCTTTAGATCTGGCTCCTACCCTCTTTGCAGCTATACTAACCTAGTTGAGATTCCAAGTAGCTCTAACAGGCGTGCCCCATTGCCACGCTTTTGCGCTGGACCCCTCACTAGCCTATCCCTACTTGTTGGATAGGTCTTCCTTCCTTAAAGCACCTGCTATCCTTAGAAGAGGACAGCTGTGATCTCAGAACTTTTGCCTGTCCCTTCCTCGTGGACAGAAGGAGCCTGCTCTTAAGTGCTGGCTCCTCAAGGAAGAGAAGTCAAGTCAGGCATAGCCTGGTTCAGTGGCCTGGGGCAGGGGCACGTTCTACACCAATACAGAGGTCCGCAGTGAGGCTTCAAAACTTCGAAAAGCGCCTAGAAGCCCTGGAGTTTCGGAGGCTCCTACTAATTCCAGAGAGCCGCTTCACCTCTGCCCCCGTCCGGGTTGCAGCCAGCGGCACAGGGTCCACGGTCCCCACGCACCGACTGGGGCGCTTGGTCGGACCGCTGGCCCCGAGGCTGCTGCAAACCGGTCTGGCTTCCCTGCAGGGCGTGCGGGATGGAGCAGGGGGTGGAGAGAAAAGGGGAAGAGCCTGGGCGGCTGGCGGGCGGGGCCTGCAGCCTCCCGGAGTCGCGGCCGCCTCGCAGCCTGCTCGCCGCCAGCCTCGCTCGGACTCCGGCGCGCCGTGCGGGGACCCGGAGTCCGGCGGTGGCTGCCACTCCTCGGCCGCCACCCCGGATCTTGCCTCGCAGCGCTGTCCACGGCTCCCGAATCCTGCTGGTCCGCTTGCCAGTCTGCTGGAGAGAGGAGCGGCGGGAAGGAAGAGGAACGCGGGGACACGCACACCGGCCGCGGCGCGCGCGCATTGCACACTCGCAGCAGCGCGTCCCCGTCACCGCGTGTCCGAGCCGAGTGTGGCCCCGCGGCAGGGCCCGGCACCTGCCCGCCTCCGCCTCTGTCCCGGCTCCGCCCCGCCTGCTGCCCGCCGCAGCCACCAGGGAACCCGCGACATCCCGACAACTTGCCCGCCCGTGGCGCAACTGGTCTTGGCCGCCTAGGTTCCAGCACGCCGGCCGGGGGAGGTAAGTTTCCTGCGCGTCCCCGGCAACCCTGCCTACACCCTCCCTAGCCGCCGCGCCGGAGGCTCTGTGTCTCTGCTGAGACCTGACCGGCTTGCTCTCCACCCTGCCACTTTGTCTGAGTTGTGCTGGGGGTGACGTGGAGAGGGCGCCCGTGGTCACCGAACCTGGACCTTCGTTCTTCGGGGGGCCTCAGCTGCGCACTCCCCACGGGCACCCACTGGCTCTCCACCCCGGTCCCTGGGGTGGCAGTGACACCCGCTGATCACTGTCTCATTTAAGCCAGAGCCCCCTCCTTCGTTTCAGGGGAATCTGCTGAGTTTGGTTGCAGTGGGAGAGGTATCCCCCGTCATTCTCCCTTGCTACTAAAAAGCAACGAACTTGTTAGGCGCCCCGGGGATGTCCAGAGGGGCTTGCGTGAGTCGGTGCTCTGGTGATTTCTGGCTCCGGCGCTGGATGGAACAGGTTGAGGTACGGTTCCAGCCTAAAAACAGTCACGGACTTTTACCGGTTCCCTCTCTCCACTGGCCCAGGCAATGTGACGATTCAACATCTGGGGCGGCGGGCTGGCAGTATGGGGGAACGGGGTGGGAGAGTGCTGGAGTTGGATTGGCCACTCTAGTGCCAGGAGTCGTTAGAACAGAAGACAACAAATGTCTGCTTATCTCTCATCTACGCAGATGAGCATGTTCTCATTTCTTACCCCCACCCCGCATGCCTGCTGTCTGCCGTGCACAGCATGCTTGGGTAGAAACCTGTTCCAGAGAAGTTGTTTGGGTAGGTCAGTGAATTTTTTTCTTCGTGCCTACTGAAATCAGGGCTTCGAACAAGGATCTGCTATTTACTGTGATGCTATTTAAAGGAAACACACTTTGACCCCCAAGTAACACCCCTTGACACTGCCCCTAGATGACAGCCTCAGCTAAGTGGAGGTCCCCGCTGTAAAATGAAGGGCCCATATGAGAACTGAGAATGTGTTAATCTGACCTAAGAAGTGGCCCAACTCCTTTCTCTTGAACTTAAGCTTGGAGGACCCCCCTTTGTCCCTCTTCCGGAAGACTTCCCTCTTGTTCTGTGGAGAGGCTGCAGTGTTTTTGCAGTTGTTGGAGTAGATCAAAGTCCAAGGATTGGTTTTCCCTTTGACTCTGGTGGTGATGAAATAAAGGGGGTTCTTGGAAGCTTTTGTCAGAGGGCTACTCGCTGAAAGGAATACCTAGTAAAAAACAATCTTGCCCAACCAAGTTCAAGACTGAGCCCTAAGTGTATGTATGATCCCTGAGCTGAAGGAAATGCTGGTTATGTGTGCAAAGGCGGAGACCTCTGAGGATGGCTGAGAAATGCAGTCAGCCTACTCTTGGTGTGTGATGTCCATCTTGGGAAGGGAAGCTGTACGGCGCTTACAGGTACAGCCCCATTACAGTTTTGTTCAAACTAAGAAAACTGGAAGGACTGAAGAATACCACGTAATATTTGCATCAGTGTTTTTGCAGTTTTTAAATACTTTTCAGTATTCTCATTGTATTTCAACCATTTCTGAGGGGGAAGAGATAAAGATGATAATTGCATATTTACAGGAGGCATGGGGGATTCTGGGATTTATCACAGTGACAAGTGGTTGTTAGAGTTACAGCTAGGTTTACTGTTCCTAACTCAGAGCCAGCACTGTACTTGAACTCTTGGGTTTGTTTGTTTGTTTTCTTTATTGGCCAGACTTGTCTTGCCTCCATGGTGGGCAGTACAGTCTCATTGTGACTTACCACTCACTTACTGCAGATAGGAGGAAACTCAGGGTGGGACAACCATGGGAGTTGTGCATCGCTTCTCCTGTGAGTGGAGTTTCTGAGAGGAGAGTTCATCTAATCTCCTCACAGCTTGGTGCTTTGTGTTTTCTGTCATTGTCCCACTTCTGATCAGGATGAGGTCATGCTGTTGTTCAGCATGCTGGTTGGTGACCTAGGCTGTAACTCCAACACAGCTTCTGTGCCAGATCATAGCATCTCCAAGCCTAAAAAAAAAATCTTTCTTATACAAACCAAAAAGTACCCATGGAATTCTGTTTCTCTTGTCAGCTTCAGCATTCTGTGGTTCCTAGCAATGTGGCATTACTTCCTTCAGGTCCTTTTCTTCTAAAGTTTAGGGGAAGAGAAATGTCCACCCTGTGTCAGCCAAGGGGTTTAGCTTCTCATTGATTCCAACTGCAGTTTAGTTTTTCTGACTTTGACTGTGGACCACTCTATGGAGGGGAAGAGAATTAGAAATAGGTTTAAATTTACTTCTGTTTGACTTTAAAATATTCAGCGTAAAGTTTTCTCAGGTACAAGTTGGTTTAATACTCCAACAGCATATGCACACATTTATTTAGTTAGTTAGTTTAGCTTGTTTGTTTCTTTTGTGTGTGTGGGGTTTGTTTTTTTTTTTTTTTTTTTTTTTTTTTTTTGAGACAAGGTAGCCTGACTGTCCTGGAAATCACTGTAGACAAGACTGGCTTTGAACTCAGACCTGCCTGCCTCTGCCTCTGTCATCCCCTCAAGTGCTGGGATTAAAGGCATATGCCACTACTTTCTGGTCTTTTCCCTTTTTTTTTTTTTTTAGATTTGTAATTTGCATATAGTAAATACCGCCCCCCATGGCTGTTAAATTAATGGAGGTGAATGATATCATTCATAAGAAAAGCATGCTATAAAATAGACAGTACCTCCCGTGTAAATTCTCAGCATGGAAGATAATTTTCCTGTGATGTGAGAGGTGACTTATTCCTTCTAAGGAGCCCATTATTTTTGCTAATCACCCATGTTGTTTCCTGAGTTCATTGCATGCAAGTGGGCTTTTTCTTTTTTCTTTTTCTCTTTTCATGCCATCTATGTCATGCTCTTTATCACGTCCTTCTACCTCTTGTTAGTAAAGATTGAATAGCTGGCTTAAGGATCCATCCCTAGAAACTGACTTGTGTCATTTTATAAAAGGGCTTGTCTAAAGATGGAGAAACCAACCTGTCCTTTTTACTCAAGGGGGCTGAGGTACATACATTTCAGTAGCTACTAACACTGGTGCTGCGGTTTTGGAGGAGGAACCTAATTAGTGAAACCAACCTAGTTTCTGTTCCCTTTAAGAATTTTCTTCTCTCTCCATTTCTTCCTATAAACAGGGAGTGTTTTGTTTTATGTAAGGCAGAATGGGATAGCAGACATGGTGGATCTAAAATACTGCGAATAGACCTTGCTGTTTATTAGGGGTTGGGATCCATTTCCTTTTGATAAAGAATTCAAATGGCAGCATTAACTTGTTTAGAGATGCACCGTTTATAGGTATGAATGCTGAAGAGTTAGGAAGTAAACCGACCTGCTCATGGTCACATGGATACTGGGCCAAGGCCAGAACTAACTTAGCATTGTTACCAAGGTTTACTTTCCAAGATGTGCTGGGATTTACAGTGAGGGTGCAGATTTGACTGTAAGGAACCATAGAGTTTTACTGAAAACTTCTGTTTGCCAGTAACTTAAGGAGCAGGCATATTTTTAAGTGGTTTCCTACTTACGTTTTTAAATATTATTGTCTTTGACTGTAAGGAACCATAGAGTTTTGCTGAAAACTTCTGTTTGCCAGTAACTTAAGGAGCAGGCATATTTTTAAGTGGTTTCCTACTAACGTTTTTAAATATTATTGTCAAAATAAATGCCATTATAGTGAAAAATGTCCATTCTGGTCCATATGCTATTATTCTCATGACTAAGATACATCAGCAGATTCATAATTGATACTTTGTTCCATCTGGGGCTTAAAGTAAGAGACTTGTTTGAATAGAAACAAATGCAGGGTGGTTTTGTTCTAGTAAATAAAGGCAGCCACTAAAGGTGGCCCTGTCACCCAGCCAGTAAAATCATAAATATGCATACATTTAATTTGCATTTGCTTGTATGCCTGTTAAATTGTAATTCAAAGTAGAAAAATAAGTGTGTGTGTGTGTGTGTGTGTGTGTGTGTGTGTGTGTGGCTACAGCCTTCCTTATTGTTCTCTGAAAAACATCAAGTCCTAAATGTGTTATTTGTTACAAAGAAACCATTTCTCTTTGGATGGAATGCATTGACTAGAGTTGGAGGAGTCCTTTTTAAGTTTTTAGGAGCTGCCCAGTACATTATGTAGCCCAGTACAGCCTTCACTTGTGGTCTTATCTCTGAAACTGGAGGTGTTTCTGTTAAAGCCAGGGGCAAGGGACCTAGCATCATTTTTGTCTTACTCATTTTTCCTTGTTTTTTTTTTTTTTTTTTTTTTTTTTTTTTTTTTTTTTTGTCTTGTTTTATATTTTTGAGCTTTTTTTTAAAATAGCTGCTGCCATTGATACTTTTTTTTGTGTGTGTCCTACTAAAAATAAACAAATAGGCCAACCCCAATTTTGTGCAATTTATTCTCAACATTATCATCTTGTACGTGGCTTCATCAGAATGTACAAAGGTAAATGTATGAATGCTCTCGTCAAGCTAGGTTACTCTTGGAACACAGACGCTGGGGTGACAACAGCCACATGAAGTGTGAAGTGTGTATCCTTCCTAGCACTTGTTGCCCGGCAATTTATGGGTCTGAGTAGATGGTGTGAAAGAATATGTTTGGGAGAGTTTATGCAACGGGCCACCTGGGACCTTGGGACTCCTGTCTCTAACATATTTTAGAGAATCAACTGTGAAATTGCAATGATATTGAAAGCACTGCTTGCTTAACATTGCTCCTGCCCTAGAAGTGGGTGTGTAGACTTTTCCTGGAACTTCAGGTGAGGATTCTAATTGCAAGTGCAGGGAGCCTAGGAGATATAATTGCCTTGGGGTAAAACTAAGGTTTGGAGACATAACTGCAGAAAGTTCTTCTATTTTGTAAAGAAGAAAAGGGGGTGTTTAAGCTGCATCCAGTAATGCTGACTGATGATTTTGAAGAGCAGGGTAAAGACATAGCTAGTCACAGAAATGTATAGAAATGTGTTTCTTTGCTTCACAGGTAGACTGGCACAAGAAATGCAATGGGTTGAACATGCTGTATGTTGGGTTTCTTTCTCTCCCTTCCTTCCTTCCTTCTTTCCTTCTTTTCTGAGACAGGGTTTCTCTGTGTATTTCCAGCTGTCTTAGAACTCACTCTGTAGACCAGACTGGCCTTGAACTCAGAGATCTGCCTCCCTCTTCCTCCCAAGTGCTGGGATTAAAGTTGTACACCACCAACACCCAGCAATGTGATGGGTTTCTCATGCTTAATTCATACCTTTTTTCTTTATTGTGCCACCATCATGTGACCTGTTGGAGGGAGTATGAAGTGTGTTGCAGGTGCTAGGCAAATATTTGTCAGTGAGAAAGGTTAGGCATCCTGTTTTGTTTGTTTATATTCTTGAAATTTTTTTTAGAGCTGTGACAGATAGGTGAGAAATTTTAAAATGTGTCAAATTAATGTTTAAAATCTCAGAATGTTTCTTAATTATTTCAGTGGTAAAGTCTTTCAGAGCAATTTTAGGAACATTAACCAGGTAACTCCTGAGAACAACACCCTAAGTTGACCTCTGGCTGCCTTATGCATGCACACATGTGCACCCCCACACATGAACATGCACATACAATTGATTTTTATTTTAAACTCTCTGACATACATATATATCACTCCACAGAAGCATCTGTATATTTGGAATACTTGATAAGCATTAGATGGCATAATAGTGAGATGAGAATGGGCTTGAAGATCATCCAACCTAAAAGACCTGCCTTGTATGTATTGTTCACTTGTCCTGATGCGTATTTACATACTTGTTTCACTTGCTTTTCTATTACATATCACTTGACCCAGGATTATAATATATATATATATATATATATCATGGTTCTCAAGCACTGTTAATCTTGTGGCTGTTTCGTAGTAGTTGTTCAGAAAATGTTTAAATGAATGAGCAAGCAAGTCCCTGAGAGCAGAAGGGACACCACTGGCTTTATATCACTGAGGCTTACATCCTTACTTCTGAGGCTTGCTTAAAGTTAGCAATGCCAGCTGCACTGGGCTAGTGATGAGCCCCCAAGTTGAATGTGGATGACACCATCCTGTAGGCTGAGGTCCTAGACTGTATGTAATAGAAACCAGTTGAAATAACTGGCAGGCAGCTCCTTCAGCTCTATGGTGAGGGTGTGTGCGCTCCTGTGTGTGCATGTGTGTTGTAGGAGAGGTGCTTGTTACTTTTCTTATTGCTGAGACAAAATAACTCCCCAAAGCAACTTTAAAAGGCATATTGGGTTACAGTTTGAAGGTATAGCTCATCATCATGAGAAGGTGTGGCTATGGGATCACGGGGCAGCTGTCACAGTACACACAGAGTCAGGGAGCACACACACACACACACACACACACACAGAGAGAGAGAGAGAGAGAGAGAGAGAGAGAGAGAGAGAGAGAGAGAGAAACACTGCCACTCTGCTTGCTTTTGGTCACTCTCTCCCCTTTTTATTCAGTCTGGGACCCATGTACTATCAGTTGATGTTACCCACATTCAGGGTCTTCCTTTTTAGTTAATCGTCTTTGGAAACACCCTCAAAAATACCCCGAGGTGTGTTGCCTCTAAGGTGATTCTAAACCAGTCAAATTGAAAATGAAGATTGGCCATCCTAAGTGACCCTTGTCATTGGTACACATCACTTCAGATCTTGACATTCCATCTCTGGCACCACAGGCTGCTGACCAACCCATATGGCAAAATATATTCATTTCAACTCAGAACTCCTCGGAGTCTTCTTATGTTTCAACACTGTTCAAAGGCCAAAGTCTCCTCCAAAACTCAAAACAGCCTCTCTACTGTGTGCCCTTATAGAATGACACGTTACAGATATCCAAAATATGATGGCACCAAATAAATAATCTCATCCCGTAAAGTGGTGAATGGGGGCATGGTGGGGAATGACCAGACCAAGTAAAACTGAAAACAAGCAAGGCAAATGCCAAACCCTTGAGTTCCGTGTCCGGCTTCTAGAGCTCGTGATTGTCCCAGTGTTGCAGCAGCCCCCCGTCACTCTGCACCCCTCCAGTTCTGCCCCCTCGAGCCAGCTCCACACTGGGCCTACAGTCTTCCCTGGTGAGCATTGTGGTCCCGACACATCCAAAATCCCCGGGGTCACCACTCAGTTTGGGCTTTCTCTTTACAGCTTCACACAGAGTCTTCCCAGAGCCGCCGTAATGAGAAACCCAACACGCCATACTTTACCTGGCCTTGATGGCTTTCTGGAACTTGCTGCAAACTTCTGTGACTCCATAACTCTTGATACTTCCTGTCCATAAATCCAGGACCACGTGGACAGTGCTGCCAAGTTCTGCTGCCAGTTGGTGATGCCACGTGGCCTCCTTTATCATAGCTGTAGTAGTTTCTGGGTACGTTGGTGGCCAAACCTGGGAAGAAAACTCTTCCGCAGGTGATTATTTCCCTTGGTGGCATTTTCATGAAGTTCATTCTTCTTCCTCTTGATTGAATTTGAGTGATTTTTTTTTTCTTTTTGAATCTGGAGCCTTCAATGGAAAGGGAGAGGGTCTTACCTGTAAGGCAGTTTCTTTCTTGCCAGTGCAAAGTGGGAGGGTTCTCCTTAGTTGAGCTACTCTCTTTAAGGAGAGTAGGTGCTTTGTCTTTCCCAGTGGCTTTCAACCTGTGGGTTGTGACCCCTTTGGAGATTGTATGACCCTTTCACAGGGGTAGCCTAAGATCATCAGAAAACATAAATATTTCCATTACAATTCATTACAGTAGCAAAATTACAGCTAAGAAATAGCAATGAAAATAATTGTATGGTGGAGGCCCCCACAACATGAAAAGCCGTCTTAAAGGGTCACAGCATTAGGAAGGTTGAGAACCATTGGTCTATGCTCTCCAGGTCCACAGCTTTAAATCCATTCACTCTTTTCCGTACCAGTCTTTGTGATTTGAATTCTCATTATACACCTCAGTAAATATAGTGGGTAGTAACCGTCCCACTGCCTGAATATTATTCCATCTTGAAATTAACTTAATCCATTCCATTTGAGTTCAGAATAGGTAAAATAATCAGGACATGGGTTAAAAGCAGCAAGTTTTGTTTTTGATTGTTGTTATCAAAATGTAACATTGTTGGCCTCTAGTCTGTAATAGAATTTTTGATTACTGTCTTGGCTGAAGGGCTCTATGAAGTCCCAGTTCTGACTGTCACTCCAGTTTCAGGCTGGCTAAACAGTCTGTTCTATACTATTTGGTGTCTAGTCCTGCTGGGCACCAGCTGGTTCCTGACCTTCCCTATAGCCCTGTGCGGCTCTGCCTGGAGTGTGCCGTCCATTGAGTGGCCATGTGCTGGGGTAGTTCTAAGGCTGCTTTGGAAGGAGGCGGTCACCACCTCCCCACCTGTTCCCTGGGAAGGCTTCAGTGCTGTGATTTCTGAACTCAGTGCTCCCAAGAAGCCCTTAGCATCAGAAGGGTAGACCACACAACATGAGCTTATTTCCCCCATGGTGTCCTTAGCAGCATAGTGCCGGCACATAGAAAAATGTTCAATAAGTACATCAAATGAGTAGCTTTGCTTTCATCTCTTAAAACAAAGAAACGTTTTCAAAATCCCAAGAAAGAGAGGAAATGCATAGATGCCGTACATGCCACTGCACATTGTTCACGCTGCCCGTGGACTTTCTCCACCTTTCTGCTCTTTGATGGCATAACTATTGTTTTGTTGCTTTTCTGTATTGGTCCCTGCAGTAATTATCCCCAAGAAAGGTTGCCCACAAGTCATATTTCTAGGGTGATGCTCCTGGGACGATGAATGGGTTCCCTGGGAGCAGGGATGAAGGGAAAGCTTTTTATTATAGACCCTTTTAAAAACTCTGAACTTTGAACCCTATGTGTGAGTTAGGTAAATTAATGTTGCAGTGGAGGAAAGGATGAGAGAGTTGGACTCTTGTGATTCGGAGAAAAGGTGATAGGGTGTGATCAGGGGTGGGAAAACTGGCCTCTCAAAAAATTCCAGTCTTCACTGTTTATGATTTAACAAATAAGCTTGCCTGAAAATCAGAGGGCAAAGCTAGCCACACTAGTTAGCCCTAGAGGTCAGATAGTGGCGGTACACACACACCTTTAATCCCAGCACTCGGGAGACAGAGGCAAATAAATTTCTATTAATTCAAGGCCACCTGAGCTACACAAAACTGATCCAGTACAAAGAGAAACAGCTCACACAAAGGTGAACTCAGCTCTTGGGATCCCATGCCTTTAATCCCAGCACTAGAGAGGAATATAAGATGGGAGGAGACAGGAGCTCAGTGCAGTTGGAGGTTTGGTGGAGAGATGCAGTCTGGAGATGCAGTCTGAGGACAGGATTTCCCCTTTCGTCTGAGCATTGGTAGAGGTGAGAACTCTCTAATGTCTGGCCCCCTTGCTTCTCTGATCTTTCAGCTTTTATCCTAGTATCTGTCTCTGAGTTTTTATTATTAAGGACAATTAGAATTCATGCTACATACAGCCAGTTACTAATGACTCTCTGTGCACACCAAATGGATGTCAAATGACTCATAGTCAAGGAGGATTCCACGCTCTATAACATGACTTTGAAAGTCTTGCCTGTATGTGACAAAACATAACATTTAATCAAAGAGGAAAAGGCCAATATTGCCTGCATCCAAAGAAGCAAGCAGCAGTTGAAGAAAGCATCAGATGCTAAAACATTCATCTTAATGGCCTAGGCATTTTCCAGGTTGGAATAAAACACAGGATTATAGACTCCTAGAGAATTGTTAAGATGTCCTGACCTGCCTGGCCTATTGGTGCAGACCTGCAGTCCCAGCTATTGGGTTGCTAATGCAGGGGAATCACAACTCTGAGTGCAACCAAGCTACAGAATAAATTCACAGACAGCCAGGACAACTTAGTGAGACCCTGTGAAAGTCAATGAAGAGATAGCCTAACTCAGTTCAGTCTGCTGTTATAAAGTACTACCGACACATGGCTTATACACAACAGAATTTATTCCTCATGTTCTGGACACTCAAAGTCCAAGATTGGAATGCTGACATAGTTGGTTTCTAGGCTGATGCTGTAGAGAGCTGACCTTACATTATGGTCTCATATAGTAGGAAGAGAGGTGGAGAGCATTCTGAAGACTGCATTTTTAAAATATTTATTTTTACCTTTAAATCTCTATATAAAATTTATAATTTTATATTTATATGTCATTAAAAGTAAAATATATATGTACACACACACACACACACATGACTGTTGTGGGTATGTGCACATGGGTGTGGTACCCACAGAGACTAGAAACATTAGATTTCCCTGGAGCTAGACCCAGGGGCCATCGTGAACTGCCTGATGTGGGTAATAGAAATGGAACTTGAGTCCTCTGGAAGAACAGTATGTACTCTTAAGTACTATGAACAAAAATTCCCAAAATGAACCTGTGTCTGGCTGTGAACAAAATCCTCCCGAAAGGAGCCTGTGTCTGCAGAGATTGATGGACTGATTGGAATTTCAAGACTGTGGAGAGATTGGAAATTTGTACCTTCAGGGGCAAATGACTTCACCCTGGGCTAGTGTTAGCCTTAACTTTTTGCCCCATTCTGTATCTGAACTGATACCTCGTGATACTAAATTATATAAATGATAAATAAAACCCCTTAGAAGTATTAACATAGCAGAACACTGACTCCCACCAATCCAAGAGCTAAGAATGGCATCAGATAACATTTTAGCCCCATAGAAAAGCTCCTCCCATCTCAATGTGCCTACCTTTCTGGTATACCCACCAATGTATTTTAAACGTACCTTGCTTTATGGCTTTCTTTGTCCTATAAAACTGTAAATCCCTGTGAATTTGCTTCCATATTAGACTGAAATTTGGGGTAGCCTAATTTCTATGTTCCTGAATGGTTCCAGAATAAACTATCTCTTACTCTATTTAAGATGTCAACATGACTTTGGTTGAACACAGGATTTCAGTCTGTTATGGCAGTCAGTGCCTTTAAAGAAACACAGCCTATGATGAACCCTAGTATATACAAAGCTATATACATAATACTTATACTCAATAGTTTCATGAAACAGCATTTCCACAGTATATGAAATAGACTGTTATTTTATGGGACATTTCCACTTACCTCTAACTTCTAATAAATACTGACCAGGATGTATTAGATTGGCACTGTTTCCATTAAAGAGCTCTGTGGTGTAGAAAGCATGAGTCTGATCTGTTGTCATCTCTCATGCTGCCTGTGGACTTTGCCTCATATCTAGGGCTCTTTACATGTATGTGCCTTCTAGAATATGGGGGTTAATGACCATGTGCAGGCTCTCCCAATAAAGTTTTCATTTCTGTCAGGAAGGCAAGGTGAGTCATGGAGAGTAGACACCTGTTACAATGTGGACCTTGAGGAGAGTAGTTTAAAAGCCATTGAGCATACCTGTTTTTTTTTTTTTTCACGTAATGTTCACCCTCAAGTTTATACTATTTTTTTTTTTAGCAAGAACCTAAATACTCTTAAAAAAAAAAAAAAAAGGAAAGGAAAAACAAAACAAAAACCCAAAAAACATGTCAAGGACAATTTGGGAGTGTTTTTCTTTTTGTTTTTTTCCCTCCACCTGAACTTAATTGATGTATTGGCTTTCCATTTTAACTAGCCACCTGAGGACAAAATGAAGAGGGATTGATCGAGGGACACTGTGGTTGCTCAGCCCTTCGGTGCAGGCGGCTTTACATCTATAATACATTTCCTGTTTGTAGAAGGTTTGTCTGTCCCTTAAAGTTCATCATTGGTTACAGCCATTATCAAGTAGAAAACCTCTTCAGAGTTGTCACGTCTTTTTCCACGACTTTGTAAGACTGTACAGAGCAGAGTGAAGCTTTTGATGGGGGATCTATCCAGAGATGCAGCTTCCACACTCATTGGCCCCATTTTGTTATTTCCAAAACTCCTCTCTGATTTCATTCATTTATTTTAAGGAGGTGCTACCTTGGTGGCTTTAAAAGTAAGCCTAAGAGATAGTTAGCTTTTCTTCTCATGGTAACAGGATACCTGACACAAACAACTCTAAGATTTGTTTTGGCTCAAGGTTCAGGAAATAAAGTCCAGCATGGCAGGAAAGTCATAGTGGATGAAGCAGGTCTGTGATAAAGGAAATTTGCAGCGTTAGTGTCCCATGTGACCCACCCAGGAGACTGAGAAAGCTAGACCCGAAGTGGAGGCTTACGTTGTTCAGCTAGACCCTGTGTGGAAGGCTCTGCCTCCTTCCAAACTGTGCATTCAGACCAAGCATTCAAACATACAACCCTGTGGGGGACATTTCCATCCAACCTGTAACCACCTTATTGGTTGTTTGCTAGGCTGTTGAGACGATGCTGTGATCTAAGACTACCTAATACCCAGGTTATCTAAAATGTGACTTATGGTGAGACTATTCTTTGAAATTGTTCCTTTTCATTTTTAAAGACTGTGTGTGTGTGTATGTGTGTGTGTATGTGTGTGTGCACGTGCATGTGTGCATGTGCATGCTTGTGCACTTGTGTGCATGTGGATGTGTACATTTGAGGACATGTTGGTGCCCACCAAGGTCGGAAAAGAGCATCAGGTTCTCTGGAGCTGGAGTCACAGATAGTTATGAGCTGCCTGATGTGTGTGCTAGGAACTGAATTCAGGTCCTTTGAGGAACAAGTGCGGCTAACTGCTAAGCCATCTCTCCAGCCTCTGAAATTACTTTTTTCCTAAATAGAGAGAGAGTGGGAATGATCCATATGGGCTTTAGAGAGAGGACCTCAAGAGGTCTCTGCCCAGAGCCTTTGCTTTTCACTTAGTTGAAAGGCCAATAACAAGCATGCTTCCCCAAGTGCTTTCTTTTAAAGCTGAGGCAGGCATCATTTCCTTTTTATTTTTTTATGAAATATTGGTCACGTGTTTGCTACTTTATCTGATCTAAAACAAGGTTTTATAAATGTTTTTATTTCACTTAACTGTAGTGGTAAAAAGGATGGGTATTTTGATGACAGTTTCATTTTCAGTTTTGATGTCCTTAGAATTACAGATGGCAAGTCGTCTTTCCCTTTTCCTTGGAGAAATTGCACAAAGAAGTCTCCCAAATTTCCTGTCTCCTATCAGCAAACCTCCAACAAAGCAAGGAAAATGAATAATGGAAAATTAACTTTAAGAGGCCGTAAGCAGATTTTTCTGAGAATTCATCTTTGAAAAGAAGCAAGCAAGGCATTGCTTTGATGAGTTGTTTTGAAATGATGCCCACTTATTGTTTTCCCCAAGATGTATGGTTTACCCAGAGTGGTGGCTCTGCCTCTAGTGCCAAGGGAAACAGGACTTTCATATATGTTTGTTTATAGAAAGCAAAATGGAAACTCAGCTTGTAAGGTACGGGTACAGTTGGGTTTCATCATTTTGTTAAGCAATGTCTTAGAAACTGTCTCCCACACAGTAGTTGGTAACATAAACATGATGCATCATTTCCTTTTGTGCAAACTTTGTATGAGGAATAGTCATTTCCACACATGGCAGAACTTCTCAAAGCGGTTTGGAACTTAGCGTTAGGGACCCTCCACATGTGAGCAGCTTCAGAGATGATGGACACTCCACACATTGCCACAGCATTTGTTTCTTCAATAGTCTGCATCCTTCCCTGAAATGTCACCTTGCTCTCTCTGTCTCATTCTCACATCACCAGTGCTTAAAGCAGTGTCTAGGCCAGTGGTCCTCAGCCCTCCTAATGCTGCAACCCTTTAACACAGTTCCTCATGTTGTGACCCCCAACCATAAAATTATTTCATTGCCACTCATAATTATAATTTTGCTACTGTTATGAATTGTAATGTAAATATCTGATATGCAGTATATCTGATATGTGACTCCAAAGGGGTCATGGCCCACAGGCTGAGAACTACTGGTCTAGCCCAAGGCTGGCCAGCAGTTCATTTTTGCTGAATCCATTCATTTATAAGCTGTAACTTACTTTGCTTATCTAGTTTACCCTATCTTTTGAAGTTGTGAACCATCTGGCTTCTAGCCTGAACACCATTTCAAGTCCTTGTCCCAATAAGTGGCCTTGTGTGCTGCCAAATTTTGGTCTTTTCATCTTCTAACTGTTTTTGTTGGGGAGCTACTGTATTTGACACAACTTCATGACCTCACGTATCCCTTTTGGCGACTGATCTATTCTTGAGACCCTGAGTTTTGTCACAGTGAGAAATACGCATGTGTACAAGAACCATTTGAAAACTCCAGCCTGCTTTCTTCCCCAAGCTCAGAGTTTTCTTTCTTTCCTTTTTTTTTTTTTTTTAAAAAAAAATATATTTACTATTGTTCTTATTTTACAAATCATCCCAGTTCCCTCTTCCTCCCTCCCTCCCATGTCACCCCTTCCATCCCCCCCCCCACTCCAGAGGGAGGACATTGCTCTCCAGGAGGGGTCATCTAAATCTGTCAAGTCATTTGGAGTAAGGACTAGGCCCTCCTGCCTCTAGGCTAAGAGGGCATTCTTCCATGGGGAATGTGCTCCCAAGTCCTTTCCTGCACCAGGGATACATTCTGGTTTCACAGACTGATAGCTGGGAAACCAGCATTGGTCTGATTTAGAGTTTTCATAGTTAGCATCTTTGCAGATTTAGAAACTTGAAGCCATCTCTCTTCTGCTTACCCCTGGCTTGCATGGCTGCTAACGTTAATAAGACATCCTCTGTTCTTACCTCTTTCCTATACCTACCCCTCTTAGCTGCCCTATTTGGCAGCTTCCTAAGCAACTTCAACCTCCTCATTTTTCTTTGTTCATTTTTAATACTTGCTCCTGGAGCTTGAATTTTGTTGTCCCCACCCCAAATTCTTATATGTTTTAGTTTGTTCCATCCATCCACATCCCGGTCCAACATGAGTGTTGGTCATCCTTTATCGCGGTTGTCATCATCTTGGGTATAGTATTTAGAGCAGTGACAGCAGCTGTATACCACATACAACCCTTAAGATATGGAATCATAGATCTTGGTGTCTTATAGTTGCATACTCTGATAATGAGGGGTGTGAGAATGGATGGAATGAGGTAAGACATGGTATGTTGGGGACCCTCCATGGACACATTAGTTTGCCATGCTGAAAGCTTTCTCTCTGAAGACGTTGCAACAAGAAGAGTTGTGGACAAGCGATGAGCTCGTATTTTCAGTCAGTCATGTGAGTAATGTAGGGAAGTGAATTTGAAAGGAAATGGTCTAGGGACGGAGAGGCTAATGAAGGATCTAAGACCTCAGTAATTTGGAGGTGTTGACCTACTGAGATACGAAAGTTGAGAGAACACTAGGAGTCGAAGAAAGTGGTACCTTGGGTGTTAGCTGAGCACTTAGAAGGCTGGAAAGAAATGTATCCCTGAAAAACGTGTGTGGGGACATGAGGCAGCATGGCAAAAACAAGAAGTTTGTGATGATGAGTCCCACTTTGCATATTCAAGAGGCCCATGGGAGGTCTAGGCAGGGTGTGGCTATAACTGGAGTCTTAGGAAACAGTCGCTGTGGTAAGGTAACAGGTTGTGGGCACTGATCCAGGCCGTGGGAGCAGATGCAACCGAGACACCTGTAGGATCTCCAGGTGGATTCTTGGAGGAGGGTGGAAGTAAAGAATGAAATGTCGGAGCTGTGATGGTTAGAATGCTTGTGAATTGTCAAAGGCTTGGGATTAATAAAACTTCCCTGAAAAGGTGTGTGTAACAGAGCATACTGTCCTCTGATCTTAATTTGCAATTTAATTACCTCATACATCGGCTCAGACTTTTTTATTACTGAATTGCCTTCTATTCTCTTCTCTGTTCGAGGAAATGGCATCTAATTTTCATGGTATGATAAATACTCAGTTGTTCTATAAGGCATCTGGGACCCCACTAATCCGAATACCTGCTTCCCCAGAAGCAATTTCTCCAGCCCACTTCTTCTTTAGCATTTTTCTTCTTCTTGTGACTCCTGAAGCTCCACCCCCCCCCCCTCCAGGCAGGCTTGACACTGTCTTGAAGCTTATCTCCCCAAGCAGACTCATGTCCTGACGTCAGGGACCACATCTTTGCCCGCTCTCTGTTCCCACCCAACTTAACGGCTTCTGCGCCTTCTACACCCTAGACGCTGCTACTGTGTCTTATTGATTCTTCTGATCCTCCTTTAGCAGAACAAAGGGAAAACGGGAACTTAAACTTCTGTAGGGTTTGTATCAGTCGATATGCCTTGAACTAAGTTGAAAATGCCTGCTTCAAAAAATGTTTGCAAGCTTATCGTTCTATTTCTTACTTTAAAAAGAGGAAAGAAATCGAATTACTAAGAAGGTCCACAAAGGCCAATGGAAATTTCTTGCCACTTGCCTTTACTGTCACTTTAGACCCAAAAAGAAGAGAATGCCTTTTGGCAGCTCCTTTCCACCTGCTTGCAAAAGGAGTTTATCTCTTGGCGTGTTAAAGCAAGCTTCCTGTGCTTCAAAGTGACATTTGCTTACATTTGCCCAAGTTGAATTTGAATGCAATGAGCATTGCGGTCAGAGAAGCACAATCCTGACTCATCCAGCCCTTGTGCTGACACTTTGATGACCTCTGGTCAAGTGGCTTGACCTTGTTCCTGCCTTTTTCGTCTTTTCATCAGTAGAATGAACATCTAAACACTGGCTCTTGAACACAATCAAAGGCATGATCTGTTTGAGAAGCCAAATAGAGTGATGGCCTTTGAGCTTCTCAGAACAAAAGTATCACACACATTACAGAATGTATTTTATAGGGATTACAGAAAGAGGTCATGCTCAGGACATCATTTTTATAGCCAGGGTGGGGAGCATATCTAGGCTGAGGGTCCTTGTAAAAATAAGACCCTTCCTTTCCTAGCCCTGGAGCCCTGGGAAGAAAGCATCTCACTGAAGACTGCCTAGGCTTTCTGAGTTGAAACACACCCTCAATATTGATGCTAAGAAGAAAGTAAGAAGAAAGTACTTGTCAAAGAAAAGGAATGCTGGTAGACAGCTAATAATGGGTTGGCTAGGGCTAAGAGTAGCAGGTGATGCTGCTGGTACTAAATAAGTCTCGACTTCTTGTGTGGCTGTAACTTAACCACACTGCAGAGAGGCCAGCACCAGGCCATACACACAGAGGTCCTTGCTTCAACGAGTTGAGGCTCACTGTGAGACGCTCTCAGAAGTCATGCACCTGGGGAATTTTTAAGGTGTTTGAATTTAATTGGGCTCCTCAAATGCCAGTGAAAATTCCAGTAATAGGAATATGGCAGCCTAGTGGTATGTGTCAGATGTCAGAGGGATTATGCTAGACTTATTGGCATGGCTAACACCTGAGAAAAATGGGAGAAACCATTTTGGGTGACTGATACAAAAACAGGCAGTGCTGTGCTTGAAAGATGCAGAATCTTAAGTTTCTGCATGATCCTTTGACAAGAGGACTTCGAGACTGGCCACTGTGTGATTCTGGCTTCTGTGACTATTGAATTTCCAGCACTGTTTTCGAGTTCACACATGCCCACCTGTCAGAGCTGGCCACAGGCCACCACTCTCAAGGGCCCTTAGGAACTTCCAACAGGGCCATCCTCCTGGCCTGGCAGCTGAAGGACCTCATAGTGGACACTGGTTGAGCCTGCTCCTGACATGTTCTCCGCAGACAGGATTCCCAGAGGAAACCTGCTGCAGATTCTGCCTAACCATTCCTACTTAGTGAGATGTCTAATTACATGAGATTACTGTAACCTTTATCATAGCATGACATTGTAGGCAATGTTTTTGCAAATAAAACAAGCATGTTTGAAAGACAAAACTTACATGGACATCATAATTGTTGAATGCCCCACAATCCACTGCCTGTGTTCTCTACATTCAAAGTAACGCACTGGAATAGGGATCTTTGGGTCTGTGGTCCTGGGATTGGCTCTATTAATATGACACTAAAATCTGAATTGTTGGTTCCACCTGGCTTTGAGTACAGTAGTATCGTGTCCATAGTTGGCCTGTTTCTTTGTTCAAATGTGGACTGAGTGTAGCGTGGTTCTGACTGCAGGCTATATCACAGGTTTACTTAACAAAATCAAAGAACAGCTGGTGGAAAGGGAGTTATGGAAACAGAGTAGAAGGCAGTGGTGGTAATGTTCCCATGTGCTCAGTAGGGAGAAAGATATAACAGTTAAAAGCTGCTGGATCCATACTGTGGCCCCTACATCCCTACTGATAGCGCTGGGGATTCCCAGATGCGCTGATTCTTCATCCACTTTTGCTATGATGAGTTTTGTTCACTGTGGTCATCTTTATAGGTATCAAAGAGGTACCTTATAGTTTTAAATCACATTCTTTAGAAGTTAACCATGTCTACCATATTTCTATATGTTTTCCTATCATCTTTAACTGCTGCATTCTCATTTAACAAGTGAGTTTTTAATATCAATAGTCACACTGTCTATATATGAAGATAGTTTTACTATAGAGATAAGCAGAAACACAGAGAGATTTGGACTTAAAACTACAAAGTTATTGAACAAAAGAATTAAAATGAACAGTATGTTAAACTTAGGGAGAAGGGCAGGGAGAGGGTGCAATGTGAATCAAGCCCTATGGATTTAAGTATCCACCAAGAAATTTGAAATAATCACCAAGACCCAAAGCATACAATTTTAGAGCAGCTGTCTTAGAAGAATGGAATTGATAGGGACAGGAGAAGTTAGAGTTGGTTCCCATGAGGACTTTTGACCACATGGATTTCCATCGTGAAAGTAAAGCAGGGGTATATTGGTCATTATAAGCACAGAGATACAAATGACACAAAATTGCTAAAATAAGTATATGGTGAAAACTGAATAAATAAATACTGGAGAACTAGTTTGTGATTAAAGATGGGAAAGAAGAAAGGGAAGGAGAGAGGAGGGGGAGGGGCTACAGGGATAGCACCCTGGCAATGTGTGCCCAAACTTACTTGGGTGTCTGCTATAGTCCAGGCACTTTCTAAGTGAAGACCATGTATTAACTTACTTCATATTTAGAGACTCCCTTGAGAGTAAATATATCATCACTATTTTACTGACGAGGAAACCAAAGGCCAGAGGTATTAAATGTTATTTAAGATAATGAAGTCAGATTTCCAAGCCAGGTGGTACAGATACATACCCATCTCTCTAAGGCAATCTGCCCTGCTGTCTCATGATAGGTTGGTGACTGATATGCCTTAAAGCACACACAGTGGGTGTTTCTTGATCCTAAGATAGCTTAATTTGTTTTGTGAGGTCATCGTTTGAAGATGTACTCAGCATATGTCCAGTTATAAACCAACAAGGTATTTAATGCCTGTTATCACAGTCCTAGGCACTAGCATTATTCTAGATGGGGAGGACAATGAAACAGAAAAGCAAGTACCCTCAGTTGGCAGAAGTAAAGGAAGCACACTCCCTCTGTGTCGTTTACAAAGCACTAATGCCCTTCATGAGGATTCCATTTCCAGTTACGCACACACACACACACACACACGCGCGCGCACACACACACACACACACACACGGCTGGTAGTGGTCACACATATACATTTCAAGTGGAAGCAAATATTTGTTATAACATGGACTGAGAGTGCAGAGGTCAAACTATGCAGATTCAAGAGGAAGCGCTCCAAATGGAAGGCACAGTAAGTGCAAAGTCCTGAGGCACAATGGTTGTCTGACCCATGTAAGCCAGTCTAGAGAATCAGTGTGTCCCAGGGTGGGGGCAGAGAAGGGAGGCAAGGATATGTGGGACAAGGCAGGTAAAGCCTTGTAAATGAGATCATCCCCGGGTTCTGTTTTTCTATTACGATGAGAAGACATTAGTGGATTGAATGTCAGGAAAGGACTGTCAATATGAACTTACTGTCTTGTCTCTCCTGCAGAGATAGGGTATCATGAAGAAACTTCTGGCTGGTGGGTGGCACGCCCTTTAATGGCAGCACTCAGGAGGCAAAGGCAGGAGGGTCTCTATGAGTTTTAGACTACCCTGGTCTACATAATGAGTGCCGCACCTACCTGGGCTGCAATAAGACACTTTCTTTAGAAACGAAAGTCTTGAAGCTGAGTACATTTTTTTCTGCTCAGTGAAGATCTGAATGAATGGACCACCAGGGAAGTGAGGCCCCCTGTGAGCATGGTTTCAGGTGCAGATGTGACCCATTACAAGGTAGAGGAGGGGCTGACTCACTCTCTCTTGGGTCGTGGAGAGCATTGGGAGGTTAGAGACTGCAACATCTGGAGCAGAAAGACTGTGGCAGTTATTTACTCTTATCTGTAAGTGCTTCCTTAATAAACACCTGTTTATCATCTATCTAGGGTCAGGTAGACTCATTTATACATATATACAGAGAGCTTAATCACAAGCATGAGAAGGGTATTATTCAAATTATACAAAGTAATTATATAAAAAACTGATCTTTATTTGGGTAAGTAGCCTAAGATTAGACATGGTCACTTTTATACATAAAATAAAAAAAGGTAATCACCTATAACGATTAAGGAAATACAGCTAAGGTGACAAGTTAAAGAATAAAATTATGCTACTAGCTTGATAGGACTGCAAAGTTGTGCATTTACACATAATTTTATCATCTAAGCTAGTACAGAACTGGTTTGAACTCTAGAGCAGAAAAAAGAGAAGATATATTGCCCCGAAAAGACTAATAAAAGCTGCTTTATTTGAACATATCTTTGGTCCAGTAATTAATTTTGCTGTTGTTTTCTTTTATTTTGAAACAGGGTCTCCCTTTATAACCAAGGCTTACCTAAAAATGAAAAAAGGGAGAGCCTCCTACTTCAGCCTTACATGTGTCTGTATTATAGGATGTACCACCATGTGATTTCCGTTTTCCAAAAAAAAAAAAAAAAAAAAAAATTACTGGGAGAAAAGTACTATTAGAGCAATGTTAATAATGATGATGAAGGCTAAAAGTAATTTTAGTATCTGACATTTAGAGAGATGATTAAACCATATTAGTAGGCCTTAGGACAGAATATTATTTGAGGATAAAGCACTATGGTGAGATCTATTTCAAATAAGTAGAAAAATACATTATGAAAATTGAAGTTTGTTTAGTTCATTGTACATTTTATTGCATATGAACACAATAAGAATATAAGAAAACAACTCATTCTTTTGTCTTGTTTTGTTTTTGTTTTCTTTGAGATAGAGTGTTACTCTATAGCCCAGCCTGGCCAGCCTGGCTTCTGATCTACAACAGTATTCCTGTCTCACCCTCCTGAGGGTTAGGGTTACAGGAATGAGCCTCTATGCCCAAGTGAAAACAAGTCATTTTTAAAAATGCTATTACAATGTGTAGAGAATATTGGACAAGAAATAGGGAGTGGCTGATACTAATAACCAGGACCTGGGATCTAGATGACTCTGCTTCCAGTGTAGGTGGAGACAATGTGATCAGAGAAATGTCCTTCAAGGTTTACTGGAAGTAACATTGATTGCATAAAGAAAGCAAGCTGTGTCAGCAAATGAGATTTATTTTTGAACTAAAAAATTACTTTAAAGAATCTTTTAAATCTATGATCACAGCCCATATCCAATTACATGCAGCATTAAAAAATAATAAAACCTCTGTGAAAGTCTTAATTCTTAGCAGATAAGTACTTTGATATCGTGTACAACTGAATTCCAAAAAAAAGCAGGGGAGTTTTAGGAAAGCCCATATGAGCTATCATAGTGGAATCTGGACTGTGTTGAGAAATATAGCTTTTGAGCTTGTCCTACCTATTAGAATGGGACAATAAATTCCCTAGAATCCATTAAATGGGTGGGGTGGCCTTTATATAAGTGCAAGGCACAAATGCACATTGACCAGGAGAGAAGCAGGAAAGGACGAAGGGATTTCATGATTGTTTTGGACTTAAAATTTTATTATGACAGTCTTGTATAGCTCACCCTTTTATAAGAAAGGATTATACTGAGATGGGGCCACAATGGATACTGGCCTCCTTGAAATCTCATTTGAAATCTTCTCCACCTTGGTACTCCTTCAATCATTAACAAGTAAGCAGATATGAACTCCATAGCTACTGTTGCCAAGGAAAGTCACCTTTAGCACATGCCTACGGGTCCCTTTCAAAATATGTAATAATTTGGTTTCAAGGGTCACATCTTGGTTGATGGCTGCTTTAGAGCCTTAGGGACTGTGGTAGAATCCTTTGTGTCTGAAAGGTGTCATATCTCAATTTAGTGTATGGATGTATATCACATTGATATGCCTTGATATCACTGATGTCTAGATAGATGTTTGTTTTGTGGGGAAATAGGAATGGAGCAGGGTTGATATTGCAGTGGTTCACTGGGCATGTGTAAGGGCACTTGGTCCCTTTGTATTCTCTTCTGCAGAGAACAGCATCTAAAGTGAGGTGAATGATGCCCACACGAATGATTACTTAGAGGTGTTAAAGAATCGTGGAGAGTGGTTGGAAAGATGGCTCAGTGGTTAAGAGTGCATACTGCTCTTCCAGAAGATCCAAGTTCGATTCCCAACACCCTTGTTGGGTAGCCTACAATCACCTGTAACTCTAGCTCCAGGGGATCTGGCTTTTGTGAGCACCTACATTCATGTACACATACCTGCACACGGGCATTCACACAGACATACAGAGAGAGGCCTAAAAAGAAAATAAACCTTTCAAAAACAAGTACGTGTAGTGTGAAACACCTCCAAGTACTTTTCATGTGCAATGCTTTTTGTAAAGTGCCTAGGACAAAGGGATGGTATTTAGAGGGGACAGGGGTAAGACAATTGCAAAAATAATTATGTGGTCCTTGCCCTCGAAAAATCCACAAGAGATAGGAGAGCTGGGGAAAATACATATAATCAGAGAAAGGTAGTACAATTAACAGCAAGATGGCATTGGTGGAATGTGGCTATGTGTGGGGTGTGGGGTGTGGGGTGTGGGGTGTGGGGTGTGGGTGAAAGCCAGAGTTTTCTATTTAGATGTGAAGACTGGCTAGTACACAGAACACCTTCGTGTAGAAGTTACTGAGCCACATGTTTAAAAGTAATAGAGTGCTAGAATTATGCCCTTTGCTTTTGAAAATTGCCTCCCTTTCTCTGCATTTCAGGAAATATAACATGCAAACTACTGCCCTTTAATGATGTGGGCAGGCTGGGGTGTAGGAGGCTGGGAGATAACTTGAAGCCCTTTCCTATTGTCTGTCTTCCATGGATTTCAGTGCCTCTGCCACCAGCACCCTTCCCAAAGGTGTAATGACTCTAGGAATCCTTCACAGGACACTGGAGTAAGCAATGAGGAGGGAAAGTAAGCATTTTATTTCCACTTGACTTTGGGATGTAACTACCATGCCAAATGTATTTCCTATCACTTTGTGGGTGCTTTTTATCTTTCTCTGTTGGATTATGAATTTGTTGAGTAAGGAAGGGGCTCATTTAATTTTCAGTGAGTAAGATGTTGGCAAATGGAATTTACTTCAATCCAAACTCTTGTTACTGAATTAAGTGGATCCTTTTGTTTGTTTAATGGCTTTCACAATGATATGAAACCATTTCAGATGACATATTTGCTTTCTATCAGCACATTACTCAATGAATTCTATGAGCTTTTCTACACTTCATTATAGTAGGCCCTGTGTTAGATGAGTCTGCCCAACTGTAGGGTAATGCAGATATTCTTAATGTGTTTACAGCAGGGAGACCAAGCCATGATGTTTTGGTAGGTTAGATAGGTTAAACGCTTTTTCAATTTAGTCTAGTCTCAGCTTGTAGTGGATTTAATCTGTTTTCTAGGTTAAGGAGCATCTCTGTTCATGTAGTTCTAGACGTGTTTGGGATACAGAGGAGATTCACCCTCTTACTATTTCTAGTTGATGCTCTGTTGGGTTATTGGAGGATTAGCTATGGCATATTTTAAAGTTCTCACCTGCCTCTTTCTAGAAATAGGACTATGGCTACCTACAGTTTGTGAAAAGGAGATCAGAGGAAGAGCTACAACACTCAAATCTGTCAGCTAAATCGAAAGCTAGTGAACCATGAAAGCAAAACAAACACAAAAATCCTACCATGTCTAACACTATAGGAAGAGCAGGGTTTGTTCTGGACAAAGCGCTCTGGCAGAACTTAGATTTAAGTAGAAGTTGGCATGAGAGTATTGGCAAGAATAGTAGAGCAGAATGGTCTGTCTGACCCTTAGGTGAAGCTGAGGAATTCTTGGTTGCGTAGTTTGGAATTTTGATGACTGGCATAGTGGGTGGGTTCTCTGTCTCGGGAGTCAAGGGGTGGTAATTCAGAAAAGTGAGCCTTGGACCGGTTTTGGTGCTTTGCACTTGCAAAGAAACTTGGTCCTTTTTCTCCCAGCATAAGAGAGAAGTTGATTTAATTCAGGCAAGGGCCACAATGTAATTGTAAATGCTCATGTAGTTGTGTAATTGAATTGGTGGTAACTTATTTTTAGAAACTCTAAGAAGCAGACCACAGAGCTGCCTGTAGGAAATGAGAAGCGGACTGCTGAAGGGGACCTTTCTGCATGGTGCCTGGGTGCTTGCAAGTCAAATGCTGTTGTGGGGGACTCATAGGATGGCTTGTCACTGCACAGGTACCCCAGGCATGCATATTGTGCTCATGTGGAATGCTCCTCCAGCATCACCACAGTTACTGAGCTCACCCACCACTACAGTGCAAACTTCAAACTTCTCAATCTTGCATACTTTGTTTTCTCTCTCTCTCTCTCTCTCTCTCTCTCTCTCTCTCTCTCTTTTTTTTTTTTTTTTTTGGTTTCTATCTAGGTCTTTCCTGGTGCCCACTTTTGATTTTGTCAGTTTGTTTATCTTTTCAAATTGACTCTGTTTCATTAGTCTTTTGCATTGAGTTTTGCGTGGTGTGTGTGTGTGTGTTGTCTCTATTTCCTTTGCCTTTGCTGGTGTAGTTCCTTGAGATGCATTGGTAGGCTGCCGATTTGAAATCTACACACACACACACACACACACACACACACACACTTGTTTATTGTAGTGCTTGATTTATGGTCGTGCTGGGGATTGGACCTAAGGCCTTGGCACTTGCACCTGGCAAGCACTGCCACAGACGTTTATACCCAAATAAACATTTTTATCCTTTGAGGTAGGTACCTACCGCCTTGAATGTCCCTCTTTGTACTGCTGTTTCTGTGTCCCTTTGTTGGTATTTTGTGTTTGCGCATTCGTTTTGGGTACACTAGTTCATCTAACTGCTTGCTGTGTGAATAGTTCAAAGAGTGATAGCTAGGATAGCTAAGTACAGTGCTTCCTGAAGAACATTTTAACATATCTCCCTTGTGTTGTGTTAAATCCATATACAAATGCATTAGGACTGTTGGGTTTGGGGAGGAAGGATTGAATAAAAAGTTCTCTCAATTACCTTAAAGCATCTGAGGATGTCTGCTCTGGGTTTGCATAAGAATGCCCCCCTCCCCATAAGCATGTATGGAGTAGAGAGCCTCAAGCAGCCCTACTTGTCACTGAGGACTAATTGTTAATGAGAGATTCAGGAAGAGAGGGAGTCATTGCCTTCAGTTTGGTGCCTACTAGTCATCTCACCAGTTCCAATGCATAGTTCCAATCCAGGGCCCATCCCCCACAGTCCTAGTTTAACTAACTGCAATCATATGTGTGTGTGTGTGTGTGTGTGTGTATACATATACATATATACATATATATGTATATGATTGTGAAAGAATAAATTTAATTAAGAACAAAGTTTACTTTCACTTTCTTATGCAAATGTCCACATTGTCAGTGGCAATTTTTGATTAGTTGGATTGGATTGTTTTATGTCAACTTGACACAAGCTGGAGTTATCTGAAAGGAGGGAACCTCAACTGAGAAAATGCCTCCATAAGATATGGCTGCAGACAAGCCTGTAGGGCATTTTCTTAATTAGTGACTGATGTGAGAGGTTCCAGCCATTGTGGATGGGATCATCCCAATGGTTGGTGGTTCTGGTTACTATAAGAAAGCAGGCTGAGCAAGCCATGGGGGCAAGCCAGTAAGCAGCATCCTTCCCTGGCCTCTGCATCAGCACCTGCCTCCAGTTTCCTGCCCTGCTTGAGTTCCTGTCCTCACTGCCTTCGATGATGAATGGTGACATGGAGGGTAAGCCAAACAGACCCTTTTCTTTTCATCTTCCTTTTTGTCATGGTGTTTCATCAGAGCAATAGAAACCCTAGTCAGGACACTAGGATTAGTTAGGAGGCTATGAGGTACATAGTGCTGATAATGAGCTTGAAAAATGGCTTCAAATTCTGGCTCTGCAACTCCCAAATGACCCCAGAGAAGTCAGTTAACTGCTTAAGCCAATTCCTTAAGGGTTTCAGCTGCAAAATAAGATGGTTATGTTCTTACTTCATTTAATTTCTGTGTAATAAACTTTCAGGGGCAAGTTCAAATATTTGCTAATGTCTGTTGGACTACTTGATTGATCAAAGCATGAAGTGCACAAAAAAAGCAGATGAGGCCAGCTCTGTTAAGGGGTTCACAGTGTGGTTGGGAAGATCTACTTATGAGACATAACACTTCCAGGAATACAAAGTAAGATAAGCTTCAACTGGTGTCACAGAAGGCAAGGTCATGCATGGAAAGGCCACTTGTTAAAAAAATGCAGAAGAAAACTTGGCAAAAGGAAGACCTAGATGGGAGGGAAGGACAAGATCAAAGGATCGCAGTTAGTTAACACTGGTAGCCTTCAAAGATGGACCGCATATGTAGATGGTCCTTCTGCTTTTTCCTGTACTATTAGTCTTCGCTCATGTGGTACTCAATACTTGTTCCTGTGCCATCAAATGGTCCTGAGACTCATGGGGATAAACTTGTCGACAGAAGAGAGGCATGGATGATAGAGAAGGAAGAAGAGAGCTGACTATAAAACCTGTCTGATGGGAAGACCACTCTGCAGAGTGTTTGGTGAGGTTATATATAGGAGTGGGCATCCCATCTGTTTGATTGTTGTGGAACTCTCCTGCCAACCAGACAGATGGTGATGAAGTCTGATACCTCATTGCTACAAACTGAAAAACTGGAAAAGGCAATAGGAAGTGACCATATCTGCTTCTGCTGCATGATTCATAGGGCCATTCCCCCAAACATGTAGCCCCTTTTGGGTCACTTAGACTATAGCAGAAGAACTTGACTCATTAGATCTTACATAGACCACTAAAGAAAAAAAAATTACCTTATGAATTGAAATTTGAGAAACCTTTGAAGACAGAAGTCATGAGTTCTTTGACTTTTTTTTTTTTTTAACTTTATTTTGGAACACTTTTAGATTTAGAGAATAACTGAAGAAAAAAAAAATCAACTTTAAACACCATTTTACTTACAGTTTTGGAAGTATCAGCCCACAGTCAGGTGGCCTGTTGCTTTTGACCTGTGATGAGATGGTGTACCATGGTAGTAGGGTGTGGTGTTTATAGCGACCGGGAAGCCAATGAGATAAGGGAGAAGGGCCAAGGCTCCAATGTGCTTCAAGAGCCCAACCCCAATTATGTAATTTCCAACCACTTGGCCCCACCTGCTAAAGATTACATTACTTCCCAAAAGTGCCATAGCCCAATCCTCTATCACATGGGCCTTTGGGGACACTACAGATCTACAATATAGTAGGATACTATAGCAATACAGAGAACTGTTGGCGCTTTACCTCTAGTTCTATCATTGTCTTACATGGTATGGTACCTATGTCTCAGTTCATGAGCTGATGACGATTTTTAACGTAAGTCACACTTACTGCTTTCCCCAATGTCCTTTTTTCTGAGATCCATCCTATCACATGCCCTCTTGTGTTCCTCTTGGTTCTGTCTTAGATTTTACCTGGTTTTCCTGTCCTTGACAATTTTGAGATTTACTTTCAAGAGTTTTGTAGAAAGTCCCTCAATGGAGATTTGTCTGATGTTTTTTCTTATCATTAGCCTAGAGTGATGTGTCCTGGGAAGGTAAAATGCCTTTCTCATCATATCATATCACATCATATCATATCATATCAGCAATGGTTAAGTCGCAAGGACTTATCCGTACTGATGTTGCTCTAGACTACCTGGTGTCCTAACTGTCCGTTTTCTTTTTATTTCCTTCTGTTCTTGTTCTGGAATGGCTGTGTTCAGCCCACAGGAAGAAACTAGGAAGTGATACATCTTTTCATTAGGGTAAAGGTAGCTACAAAATTATGTATCCTTTGTGCTCACTTTTGTTTTTCACTTTGAATTGTAATTGGATATCACTTTATTTTGTAGCTCAGATTATCCCAGTCCGAGGCCTCCTTTACTTCCTTTTTCAATTGCTCCTGTGTCCCCTAGCATTCCCTCAGTGTTGAGGGGCACATCTGTTTGCTCTTATCTCTGGATGCTCTTGTCTCATTTTTTTGTATTTTGTGTCTCTGACCCTTTGGAGTTCGTAAGAATAAAGGAGAATCTCAGGTCATAAGTTGTGTAGCCAGAGTGGGTTTGAAAAACACCAGTGGAAATGGAGTATATCTTAAGAGTTTTCTAGGATCTTTGATGCTGGAGAGATGAGAGTGTCTGAGACTCTGATTGCATAAATATGCTGAGATTTCATGAGGGGGGAGTGAGACAGACCTAGATTAGCTCATGTGACTTTAGAGGACACCTTGTGATTAATTGGGATTTTTAAATAGTAATGCACAGAAAACGGAGAAAGGTTCTATAGTTAGAGCGAGACTTCTAAAAATATCGCCATCAGAAGTTACTGACTTCTGGTTTGTTAAGAGCCTTCCATGGCTTGTCTGTGTGAAGTCATATGGCGTGTCCACACCCCAGCTATATTGAAATGGAAACTGCCTTTATTTCTGTGAAGTTAGTTCTGATCTCACTTCACTCACTGAGGACGTTCAATTTAACACCTACTGTGTGGACTCATTCAAGCCCCAAGAGCGCTTCAGTGAACAGGCCTGCCAAAGCCCGTGTTCTCGTGGAGTAGACATCTAGTTCAGGAAAATGGACCTCAAATTGGTAGATTTGAAATATGTCAGGTGGTAATACCTGCTGTAGAGAAAAGGTAGGGGATGTAGAGAGTTCTGGGGTGGGACAGTGGCATTGTTGTTTATATAAGGTAGTGGATGAAATCCCCTTTGAAGCGGGGGGGGGGGGGGGAGGGGCTGAGGCAGTAGTGTGCTCAGTGCCAGAGTTCACATGAGGCTGGAGTGGGCTCCACATGGAAGAGATGCAGAGTGAGTGAGGGCAAACGCACGTGCCTGGGCAGGGGAATAGCGCTCATAGAAAGCATGTGTGAGTGGCTGTCCCCAGACCTCAGAGCCATTTTGGCTATGTTCCCTAGGAAGCTGTTGGGACCTGAGCATTTGTGTCAGGTGCAGAAGGGACATTAAGACTTCTGAGCAGAGAAATAAGGTGATTGACTTCACACTTGATAGGATGGCACTGGCCACCGAGGTGTGGGGGCCAAACGACAGAATCAAGGTGACCCCTTCAGAGACCATTTCGTCTATTAGTATACGCTAATCTATGTTAATTTTACCCTATTTTATGTTTCACATATTAATAATTGTATGCATACCACATGCCTCCTGTGTATTGGGCTACTGTCCTTCAATGATTGCACAGTTTTTAAGTAGTTGTATATTTGTGTTTCACAATATGAATTTTGTGTCTTAAAAGGCCAGGGGTTCCTTATCTTCTAGCTCTAGAGGTCAGAAATCCTACAATCAAGGACCTGGCAGGACAGCACTCCCCCTGAAGCTCCACGCCCTGGGAGCATCTTTCCCTTGCTCTTCCAGCTTTCTGATTTCCTGGCTCCCATTTATTTCCTGTGTCTGTTTAAGTCTCCCTGCCCTTTCCCCCTCTGCCACCAAGACTGGGGCCTTGTCCGCATCTTACGCTCCACTCTACCTTCTCTGCAGACCCTTGTGATTGGCATGGCCCTGCTCCATAATCCAGAGCTTTAATTTAATCACATCTGCGGAGCACCATTCACCTTAGAAGGTATCATTGACAGGAGCACTCCAGAGATTCAGAGTTGCATATCTTAGAGAGACCATTATTCAGCCTGACTCCGGTCCTGTTTGGTGTTTGGTGGTTCTGCTCTTGTGGGATGCAGCTAGTCTGGGCTGGCATGACTTTGTTATCCCTCTAATACTGTTTTACTTTGACTTTCTTTTTCTGAATGTATCCGTTAAGATAAGTGTGCAGGTGTAGGTTTCCTGGGACAAAGGCTATGAGCATCTTATCTATTTGTTCTCTAAATATATGGCTATGGCTGAATTCTCAATTTGTGACTTTCCTTATCAGCCTTTTTTTTTTTTTTTTTTAAATTCTTCTTCCTCACACTCAAAGGTGTGTTTCCATAGGATCTTGGAAGACAACATTTCATTGTGCGGATTCAATTTCCCTTTTGGTTTGCTTGAATGTTTTTGAAGTGTGTGTGTGTGTGTGTGTGTGTGTGGTGTCAGTTGTATTTTTGAGGACAGTTTGTTTTGCTTGTTAGTTGTATCTGGGCCCAAAGCAGCAGAGAAAGACATAGAATATTGCTTAAATAGGTAAGGCTGCCATTAATAAGTGATCTATACAGAATTAAATGCATTGCTTTTGCATTTCATCCAAGAAATGATATTTGATATGGAAAAGGCACTATTAAAAGGGATTCAGTAGACAGGAAAAGATTATTGCAGTAATATGAGTGAGTGCCTGTCTCTGGGACACACATGATCAGATTGCAGGGTGCTAAAGTGTCACTTAGTAGATACTATCAGCAACTGCCATTGCACACAGAACAGATCTTAGAGAGCAGGGGAGCTCCTGGAAGACCTGGGACATACAGATGTTCTGCATCTGTACTATAAAAAAAAAGTCATAGAAATGGCTCAGTGGGTAGAAATGCTTGCTGCCAAGCATGACAACCCATGTCCGTCCCTAGGACTGGCCTACATGGTAGAAGGGGAGAACCAGCTCCCATAAACTATCTTATAATTTCCACTCCCACATTATAGCATGCATGTACACATCCTACATACACACCCTACACACACACACACACACACACACACACACACACACACACACGGCAATTGCTAAAACTAGCCATATATGAATGCTTCATATATATATATGAGCGTTACCATGATTTTTAAACTCATAGAAGGGATTGCCTCATCCTTAGATACCAGCAGCAATTTGTTAATTTGTGTGACAAATTCATCCATCCTATTTTGACAGGTGTTTCTCAAACAGGAATGTCATAGACACAGAGACATTTGGCAAAATTTTCCCACAGGTCTTCTTAAGCACAAGGAGAGAGATGGATGTTGATGGTTAACAAGATAATTAGATGAACCCACAGCAAAGAACATGACTGAGTGCCAGTTGGCCTGGAATATATTCCAGTAGCAGGTGATCAGGCTTTTCCTAACTTAAAAAAAGTCCTTAGGACTCAGATAAAAGTCTAATACTCACACACGCATACACACCCCCCAGTGCTACTGATGGCAGAGTTTAAGGAGCTAGCTAAACTTGTGGAATAAATATTGTGTAATATGAAATATGAAATCCATCAACTGTGAAAATAGCCTAAAATCAAATAAATATACAGGAAATAATAGTTTTTTTTATTATATTGTATTTAACTTGGGACTTCAGTTGATTTCCCTCTTTTCTTGGTTTTCTTACAATTCATCAGTTAGTGGATACAATAGCATGTATGCAGCAAAAAAAAAAATGTTTTAAGATTACTTTCTGTCACAGCGGAGAAAGGCTGGGCCTGCCAGCATGTGATGATGTAAGGCCACTGGGCCAGGGGGGAGAGCAGAGCCTCGCTCTAGGCACTGCCATGAACTCATTTCTTGGGTAAGCCATTGGTCTCAAGTCTGAGGGCCTTTTGTTTTCTATTTAAAAGTTGGAGGTGGCAAGGGGTGGGGTGCAGTTAATGCCTCAGCTCCATTCTCAACTTCACTTGGCCCAGTGCTCATACTTGTGTTCTATGTGGCTGTCCAGGTGCGGGCTCCTCAGCCTCTTTGGGCAAATTTCTAGACTAAATGTGTCCTTGTAAATGATTCCTTCAGGATTGTATAAACAAACTATCCCTGTTCTCACCTTAGTTTTGACCCTTCCATACGAGGTTCACTAAACATCTAAGGTGAGGGATTAAAATGTTAACTCTTTTTGATCTGATGAATGCCCGGATGCTTTCTTGTTCAGAATGCAGGCATACTTCTTGGGGATTTCTGGATGAGTCTGTCCTGCCCCAAATGGGACTGGCCTTGGGGTTCTCCTTTACCTGCACTGTGCCACCTCATCCCCCGCCAAACTGGCCCTCAGTTCTTGATCCTTCTCTCATTCTCTCTTTATTTCAACACCACTACCTTATTTAGTTGTAGCCACTGTGAGCCCTTACTTTTAAATTTCTCTTGTTTTCTTTCCTTTGTTTCACACAGATATTGGAACTAATTTAAAAAGGTGTTTAGTGTAGGGTTTTTGTTTGTTTGGTTTTGGCTTTTTCGAGACAGGGTTTCTCTGTGGCTTTGGGGCCTGTCCTGGAACTAGCTCTTGTAGACCAGAGTGGTCTGGAACTCACAGAGATCCACCTGCCTCTGCCTCCCAAGTGCTGGGACTAAAGGCGTGCGCCACCCCCACCTGCCAAGAAAAGTGTTTAGCATAGTTTTAAGGGTGGTGTTAGGGTGGAAAGGGAGGCCCTATGAAGAGGGCAGCTCACACGCTTGGGAGGCATAGGATTCTCAAAAGAATTGCCGAGAAGTGTCCTAACAACAGGCATACACAGATTGCCATGGTTTCTGAAATGACTTGTTGAAAACATTTCTGAGGAGTGTTTCTTTCTCACTAAGAGAGAGCATAGTGTGCCTGGGACAAGAGTACAGGCTGATAAGATAAACATAGGTCACCGGGTTCAAGGAACCATGCTGTGTTAGAGTACCAGGGGTCGAGCATACGCTTTGACCGTAAGCAGAGTGCACAGTCTTGTTTGTGCATCTTTCAACTTTGTGTTTTCTTCTCCCACTTTGTATTTTTATTCTGTCCTCTGTACGGGAGTAACAACAGCTCACGAGCTTCAGTTTACTCTTTCTTGCCTAGTCGAATGTTCTTCTATGACGGCTCACTAAACATAATCAAGTGTCTACTTTTACACACAAAACACAATGCTTATACATCTGTACACAATCTAGGCTTTGCTTTTGGAGGGAGTTTTTGTTTGTTTCTGTTTATTTATTTATTTCTGTCTTGTTTATAAGGTTAGGATCTCATAGTGGTTGGAACTGGAGTGATGGCTCAGTCAGTGGTCAGGAGTACTTGCTTCTATTACAGAAGACCCAGGTTAGGTTGCCAGCTCCCACATGATGGCTCAAAACCATCCACAACTCCAGTTCCAGGGGATCTGATGCCCACTTCTCACCTCCTTGTACATCAGGCACAAACATAGCACCTACCTGTACATTCAGGTAAAACAGTCGTACATATAAAATAAATAAATCAAGATGACAAACAGGTCTCATAGTGGGGTGTTTCAGTAAGAGATCCTTGATATAGTTCTTCATTTTATTAGATCTACCTTTGTTTTGACAGAATAACCATGGAAATATTACTTCAACGCTTTATATGCCTTCCTCAGAATCTTAAGATACTTATGACTTGTTTATGTACTCATGCATTCCAGCCTCCTCCTGATGGCTTCTTTCAATGCAGAAATAGTTGTGGCAGGATTTCCAGCCATTTCTCACCCACATCTCTCATTTAACTTCTACCATGACTTCTTCCCACAACCAGCACTATTGTCCTTCCAAGGTTTGTTCTAGGCTTCCCGCTCCTGTATCCATGCATGTTTCAGGCTTTCCCTTGTGAATCATACAGCTAACTTCATCTTCTTGGTGTGAGTTCATTATATCTTAATCCCAGAGAGTGATGAACTGTCCTGTGTGCTTTCTCCCAGCACAGGTATATCTTGGAGTTCTATGTTGGTTTCTGGTTAGGACCTCAGGCCAGCCATAAACTACCCATAATAGCTGTGGACTCTGTACTTTCCTTAGAGAAGCATTTCTCTCTTATCGCCACCTGCAGCCAAGCCTTTGCTGTTATGTCCTTGCTGGTCATGCCTAAAGCAGTTTCCCAACCTCAACCAACAGAGACAAGTGACAAAAAACCAGGCAGCCACTTTGGTGTAGGCAAAGCCCAGTCAAACACAATTCACATTACGTATCTGAACTTTCTCCCTGAAGAAGTACATGGGATCGGATGGGTCATTTTGGGACAGATTTAGGTGGTGTGTTGCTCCTGAGGCTAAAGAATTATTAAAAGTTTTTAAAGCCTTCATGAAATAACTGGTTTGGGGAAGAGTTTTTGGTCAGACTGATATTAGACCCGTTTAGGGGTTGGTTAACTGTTAAATGGCTGGCTCCCGTGCAGCGAGAGAAAATGGACTGGAAGTTAATTAACTGCAGGAGATGGAGCAGACAACAGAGGTGGCCCACTGCCTCTGCGGTCACAGATGCGACAGCAGAAGGACCGAGCCATTTTTTTTTGACATGTGCTTGCCAGGAAGGTCTCTGGAAGCAGACTGAGCGCTGTAGTGCAGGAAGAAAAGGCTTGGAACTAGGGTTCCAGGTCAGTAGCTCTGATGACATCACCAGGGCTCCTTTAGCAACTGAGCTATTTGTGTGTCATAAACTGTGATATGACTCAAGGCAAATATTTATTTAGTGAGAAGTGTAGGTGTGCATGGAAAGGTCCCCTCCTTCCTTAAGGACTGTTTCCTCATGAGGGTCATTAGCTGGGAGCAGCTCAGACTGTAAATGTCACGTGGTCTCAGCTTAAGTCATCCTGTGGCTAGTTATCCCTGAGTTGTAAGATTTCAGGCTTAGATGGGATTTGATGGGCCGGAGGGGTTTTGCTTATAAAGTGGGAGGGGTTAGTAGAAGTGGGAGATAAGAGCATTTCTGAGTAAATGATGCTGGCTTAAAGTGGTTATTTGTTGACTATTTTTTTTTTAAATTTGGTTTGTTGAATGGGGGTTTCTCCGTGTAACCCTGGCTGTCCTGGAACTCCCTGTGTAGGCCAGGCTAGCTCTGAACTCAGGGATCCTCCTGCCTCCAGTTTCTGAGTGCTGGGATTAAAGATGTACACCACTGAGCCTGGCTGCTCTTTAGTATTTTTCAGTGTCATTTTACTTCCTAATTTAAGCAAACTTGAAAATAACAAATCTACAAAGGTGTTAATATTCTGTCACTCCACAGCACAGATCAAATTACTGTTTATGTTTTAAAGATTTCTTTACAGCCTTTCTATATGCAGGTATGTGTACAAATAAAAGCATAAATTAAACATTTTGAGTAATATATGCATTCTCATAATTTTGGGGTTTTAAAAAAACTATGTTTCAGTGGGGGCCTCCAGGGACATTTCAGGAATCTGTTTTCTCTCCTTCCACATGTGGGCTTTGGGGATTGAACTCAGGTCACCAGGCTTGGCTGCAAGCATCTTTTTGCCCACTGAGCCATCTGACCAGCCTCTGCTTACTTGGTTTTGTTGTTGCTGTTATTATTATTGCTATTTTGATTGTTTGCTTTCTTTTAGGGTCTCACTATATGGTCCAGGTGTGCCTGGAAGTCTTTATGTAGCCCAGGCTGGCCTTGAACTCACAATCCTCCTGATTCAGCCTCTTAAGTGCTATGAGCATGGCACCACCACCGCTGGCTTGTAATTACTCCTTTTTTGTTGTTGTTCATTTTTGCAGTGTAGGGGTTAGACCTGGGACCTTCCACAAGGTAGGCAAGCACTTTACCCCTGAGCTTATCTCCAGCCACAGAAAATGACTTTGTTTCCCTTAACAGTATGTTTTTTCTGTCGTCTGAGCAGTGCTTTAGAGGTTTCCTAGTCGATGCTTCGGTCTCGTCCAGGTTTTCCCTTTGGGAGGCACCCTTGGCTCATGAACGCACCATTAAGCACAGGGACACATGCCTTTCCAGATTGTGGTCCACAGGTGCAATCACTGAGCATTGTGTGCCTTCCTGGGTCAACTCTCTGACATCAGGGTGAGAGAGTAACTTGGTGAGACCGTTTGCTAAATAACTAGATAAGGTCACTTCTGGTTCTAAAATTCTGTGATTTGAAACACTGTTTATATGGGACAATGCTTTCTGTGTCCCAAGCAACTGAGTTTTTATCTCCTAACTCCACTGAGGGATCTGGGGCTGGCTGTACACAGTCTCTGAATATGCAGCTAGGTGTATATACAGCGGGCTTGATGTGTATAGCAGCAGGATAAAAGTCACTGCTGTTTGAACCTTACTGTTTCACATACCCTCCATCTTAAGAGCCGCCATGCAGGCACTTGCCTTCTATCTCACAGTGGCTCTTTGAAGTACCCCCTTGTTATCTCCTTTCTGCAGAACCTGAGGCAAGCTGAAACAAGACACAGCCCATTTGGCCCCTCAGCCTTGTGGCCTTTTTTCCTCTGGTGCCTCCTAACCCCATGCTAGTAAGCTTTCCTCTTATCTGCATTGCCTTACAAAGTTCTTCCACAAAACAGGAGAAAGGTCTTTAGAATATGCATTGTGAAACAGTATCATTTCCTTCAAGATGTCTAAGATCCAATCAAATCCCATGGCGGATGCTCTGCTTCTCTGTGGTGGTGAGGAGGCCAGTAGGCATGGATGGTCACAGGGGCTGAGTAAAGTTCAAAATCTCTCTATAAAACAACACTATGGTACACAGCTGCAAGGCTTAAATATACTGAAAGTGCTCTAAAAAAGAGGAGATGGCAGGCCTGTTATTGTGCCATATTTCATTACACCTAAATTTCATTTGAGACCTGAGCTGGAATGCTCTTTTACTCATTGGATCATCATCTGGGAGATCCTTCAGGACCCTCTCACACAGCAGTTTCTCTGCTAGGCCCAGAGATCCCACAATTGGAGACACAGTCCTGGCCTTCAAGGTGCCTTGTGTTATTTGAATAGCTCAAATGCCAAAATGCCTTTTAAAATTACCTCAATTTCAAAAGAGTTCCATTAGAAGTAGTATGGATACTTGACGAGACATCCCCTTCATGTATCAACTTGGCAAGCCATGTTCCTGATAGCATAGAGACTTGGTCAGTGTGTCATTTTGCTAATGTGGGAACCAGGGCCTTGTGGCATTGCTTGACCAAAGTGCCAGTTTATTGAAGGTTGATTCTGCTTCGTCCTCTATAGCCTTGTGGATTTGAAGATTTGTTTTATCTGAACTAAGACAAAATGGGGAATACATGGTTGGACTTTAAAAGGCCGCTCAGCCTGTGATTGATGTTTCCTGGGTTTCCTGCTGAGTATAGGCAGAATCTGGGCTTCTCACCAGGAATCCACCATGTTAAGGTGGAATCTGAGGAGGAGAGTCATAGGCTTGGAAGCTGAAGACTCTGTCAGAGTCTCTTATGGAGGATCAGGGTTGAGCTTGGTGATAGGCTCTTGTAGCAGCTGTCCCATGAGCCACATTTGTCTCTCTGGAATGTGTGTGTGTGTGTGTGTGTGTGTGTGTGTGGGTGGGTGGGTGGGTGGGTGGGTGTGGGTGGTGTAGGAATGAGAACCATGACATGGGCAAGAAGTCAGTAGGTTTTGCTTCTTTAGATATTGACAGATCTGCCTGGTATGGTCAAAGATGAACCAAATTACAAGATGAACCTAGGCATTGTGCTGATCTTAGTGTTTAGGTTGGCTTTAGGTTGGTGTAATGGACCTTGGCTTTGGAAAGTACATTCCCTTTGAGATATGCCACTGATGTGACTTGAATAGGTGGACTTCATGGCATGCCAGCCAAGATTGTCTGTCCAACTATCCCATTAAAACTTAGTAGAAAACATTTCTATTTCTGGATGAGTACAAGTTACATGCCTGTTCTCATCCCTCACATGTTAATTTACTAAGTCCTTAAAATATCCATATCATTTAAGAGTCAATGTCTCTACTTTGGTTATGTGTATAGCTGTCTCCTTTTTCCCAGGATGGTGTGAAGCTCAAAGAAGGTGCTGTGTTTGGAAGCTTCTCAGGAATTGTTACTTCTGGGTTGAGCTTATGGCCTGGGGAAGAATAGGATCAAGCACAGTGATGGGAGATGTCATTCTGTAAATGTTTCTCTTACTGGTCAATGAATAAAGCACTGTTGATCAATAGGAAAGCAAGATAGGTGGGACTAGGAGACAAGGAGGTTTCAGGAAGAGGTAGGAGGAGATTCAACATGTAGGACCAAGAGAGTAGAACTCCGGACCTTCTGTCTGGTAAGATAAGAACATGTGGAAATACTTAGATTAATAGAATTGGGTTAATATTTAAGACAGAGCTAGCCAATAAGAAACACTAGTAACAGGTCAACAGCTTTATATCTCATACAGCATCTCTGTGTGTTATTTGGGGCTGACGTAGCTATGGAACCAGGCTGGCGGGAAAACAACTCGTAACAGCACAGGATTGTCTCAGGAGAGCTGTCTTTGAGCTGTGGGTATCTAAAGAGGATCCTTTGTCTTGTGGAACCTTCAGGCTCTACTAGCCTTTTCAGGGACACTTCTGCTAGTGTCCAGAGACCTCTTGCTTCCAGCTCACAGATGTTGCTACTCATTCTTTTCACCCTCTTTGGGATGTTCCATCTCAGTCTCTAATAACTTCTATGGGTTCCATTACTGCTCACACTCTGACCTGTGTGTGTGTGCCCTAATAGGCTCTGAATAACACAGGTCAGAGTGTGAACTGGGGAAAGTATACATCTTTTGTTCCACGTAACTGCAGGAGGACAGCTGATCCTGGCCAAGTCTGGGGTGGCTGAGCCATGAGCAGCTGAGTCTAGTGTAGCTATGGCCTTTTAGCTTGTCCAGCAGCATCCAATCAGGCCACTTTTGGCCCTTCAGATGTCGCAGAATTGGCGAACAAGATCACAGTGTTATGTCTGGCTCCATGGTCCTATGGAGGATCTTGCTAGGCCAGAAGCTGGGGACAGGGTCAGCAATCCCTTAGTCCTTCATTAAGACCACTGTGCAGGCCACTTGTGTCTATACCCAGCAGGAAGACACACATATGTGCACACTTACTGGCACCCACATGTGTGCATGTGCTTGCACACACATGCACACACTTTAATAGCGATAAGCAGGACAGCACGACCACACCCATTTTCTAGATGCCTTCACCGAGCAGACAGTAGGCTTGAGAGCACAGAGTGTTGCCCACAGTATGGCCCAGAGTTCAGCAATTCTCTCCCCTCTCTTGGTTTTCTCTCTCCACTGCTTCTGTCTCCCCCACCCACTAACCTCCTTACCCAGCAGTCCTCTGAACTTGTAGCAAGTCTGTGACCTGGATCCCTCTGCCACATTGTACTTAGGGAGTAGTAGTCCCAGTTCCCAGTCAGAACCTGCCTTCATGATGTAGAATAGGAGACTCAGTTCCGCCTATGAAACAACATATGCACTCGTGGCAAACGCCAACGGTTGTCAGGTCTCTCCTCCAGAACCCTTCCTTCTTGACACCAACCCACATACTTGGGAATTCACAGGCCCAAGGTGCCCTCTACTGAGAAACAGTCTGGTTCTCAAGGAAGATGCTTCTGCATGGCTCTCGCCTTACTTCTCAGTCCTCCCTGTGCCTCCCCACAAGACTTCCCCATCCTTGGCCATGAGACTTCCTTTAATGAGTTTTACTCATCATAAAGCCATGGGGACAGTCCACATTCCTCAAGGTCACAGCCTGGATGGACTCCCTCAGGAGGAGGCAGGCAGCTTATCTCACTACACTAGCCATTGTGTCATGTCCTGTCTGGATAATACCCCATCCATTGCAGCTGTGGAGGCATGTTGCTTAGTTGCTGTCTAATGAGTGTGAAATAATGGACCGCCAATTCCTCAGGCTAGTTACGGATGACGTGTCATTTTGAACCACATACTGTACCTTAGCGGCATCATGTTGCACACTATCTCTGTGCAGTGAACATCTTTATTTGTATAATGCCTTACATTTGAATGTCCTTCATAGTTAGCAGAGTACTTTCATTTTATTATCTAACAGTGCTCTGTTATTTTAAAAAATAAATGCAAATGAGGAACTAATTTGAGGAGAGAGTGAGACAAAAATATGGTCCTTACTGTTGCCTTTGTATAAATTATAATATAACATAACATTTAATAAAAAGAGCAAGTATTTCAGTTACAAAAAATTAAAAGTACATGGTAAAGCTGTGTTGTTTACACATCTTTGAGACTTCTTACCAAAAATCTAAAGAGAGCAGAAAAATAAATGGAAAATTCTGCCCCAGCTGTATAGAATAAGAAGTCTTAATGTCTTAAGTATGCATCCCTCTACTGTTTGAAAGAAAATATGTTTTAAATGCCACATGACAAAGAACTGGATTGTTTAAGCTGGCGTTTACTTTGCATATAGGGCATCCATTTTTTATTCAGGTGATAGTTACAGAAGGTAAAACGGACTGTTTTATGGTGGAAACTGGAGGCGAGCATCACTTCTGTTTACCACTCCAGAATATAACCCAGAATATCCCAGCTACAACCCCTTGAGCCCTGGGTGGCTGTTCGACTGCCTTCCTGCTATTGTGGCTATATTTTCTACTGGGAATCGCCTAATGGATCCTTCGGTGTTTGACTTCTTTCACTCTGTGTGCTTTCAAGCTTCATGCTGCTTGTAATCTGTATCAGTACTTTATTTCCTGTTCTGGCTGAATAGCTAGTATTTTTAGTATCAAAACATTTGGGGGGGGTACTAAAAACTCTGACACCCACCCACACATAGACCCACTATATCGGTCCCTCCTTGGGCAATAACCTCCTCTCACAGCAAGAGTTAGATTTGAGTTGATTGTAAAGTACCAGTGCTAAGGGAACCTGTGCAGTTAAGGCTGTAATTTGTTGCATATTTAAAAGGCAGGAAGCAGGTGGGCAGCTCCATGCAAGGATTACAGGTCATTCTTTGTATAATACATACCTCCTGGGGAACAACAACAAAAAATGTTCCATACAGAGGATGTTAAGAGAATTGACAACAATATTCTTGAGGCGCTTACATCCTGGGAGACTGTGCTTACACCAGCCTTCCAGAGAGTGCTGGGAACACATGTGGACTTGTTGGTGCCCTGTGATAGTCCTGATGCTGAGGCTGGACCTGCTGGTTACACAGCTTTCTCCAGCTCCTCTGGGCGGCTTTTAGTTGCACCATGTAAAAATAGGAATAATGATATCTACTTGTATTCCCTCAATATGTCGCACACCCTAATCCCTGGGACCTATAGATGTCTCGAATCGGTTGGCTTATTTGGAAGAAGGGCGTCTCCACGGTATTTGAGAGGCAGAGTTATTTTGGATTATCCAGACAGTCCCTCGGTTCATCCCAGAGAGAGAGACTCCAAAGTCAGAGGAGGTGGTGATCTGAAGATGGAGGCCAAAGCTGACCATAAGCAAGGGAAGCAGTGAGAATCTGGAAGGGACCAGGTCCTGGCTCTCCCTTAGAACCTCAGGGGGGCGGAGCTTATTAACATCTGTATTCCAGCAAGTACCAGTGGACTGCCTCTCTACCTTTAGCAGTGTCACATCTACAGCAGGCTTTCTCAGCCCTGGCACTGGTAACGTTTGATGATTCTTATCTGGGAACTTGTCCCCTGCGTGTGAGATGTTTAGCAGCATTTCTATACCCCCTAGATGCGGCAGTTCCTCTCCCCCATTGTGACAACCAAAACTATCTTCCTGAATTGCCAGTATCACCTGGAGGATAAAGGTCACTGCCTTTTGAGAATCACTTACCCAGAGGTTTGACCCTTACTACAGATTTAAGTAGCTGTGAAGCTGTGGGAAACAGATAATCTCTCTGAACCTCAGTCTTGTTATGCTAAGGCTATTCAAATAGTGTACTATATGCTAAGGCCTCAGAACTCTTCCTAGTAAAATATAATACTTGAAGATCATTAACATGATTGCCACACTAGTGTTATCATGCACCATTCTGTGTAGTGCCTGTTATAGAATTGACAGGCATTTGAAACCTTTTCCAAAAGTCGTTTCTGTTACAAAGATCAAAAGCGAGGTACAGGGGGCAGGATGGCTCAGTGACAAAGGTGCCTGCCACCGAGCCTGATGGCCTGAGTTCAGTCCTCAGGACTCACATGCTGAAAGGAGAGGATCGACTCCTTACTTGTCCTCTGACCAACATGGCACATGTTTCTCCTCCCCTAACCAAATAACTAAATACGATAAAGATAAAAATGTCGACACACATTTTGTCATCACATATCTCCTCTTCATTAGTTTCTCCTCCTGTCTTACAGCTTCCCACCACTTTATCTATGAGCTGAGAGACCTTGGCCTGATGTGTTTGGATGGGCTACCTGTCAATCAGGCGAACTCCTTGAGCTCTTTAGCTAATGCCCTGGATAAATTGTAACAAGCAAACCCTTTCCGTGTGTCAATGACATATCTGTTTCGCCATAATTGCAGCTTTCTCCACAGCGAAAGAGCAGTTGAGCATTCACTAAGGAATTGTGTCAGTGGTCCCATTCAAATCTGTGAAATATTTAACAGTGTTTAGCAGCTCTCAGTAAAGGCGAGAGGGTGTTGGGAATAGATACTGTCATCTATTTTTGTGAGGAAAAGGAATGCATTCCAACTGGGGACTAGGCCATTGTTCCTCTGTGCCTGGGGACATGACCATGAATAAGACAGAGGTTTCTAAGAGCCTCCATCTCCATTCTAGCCAGAAGTAATGATAATATGTTCAATAACTCTGTAAAAGTAATAGCTTATTAGACAGTGGAGTTGGAAGTGCTGAAGGTAACTCTGTGCTCCTGGTTTTAGCGGGGGTGGGGAGGCAACCACTGATGTTCTTCATGTGGGTAAACAAAAATTACTTGGATGCTGCCGAGCCCAGTGTTCAGTGCATTGTGCACCTCTGCCCAAATGCATTGCTGGTCAGAATGACTGTGTCTTCTCTCCTTTCTGAGTATCCTGCCTGGGGGGTGCCTTTCAAACTTCACCCACCTGTCTCTGGTTTATCCCAGCCACCATGGGAGTTCTTTATAGCAATGGTTTGGAGATCATTACTGGTGCACAGACTCAGAGAAAGTATATGGCTAGCAGGTAAGAGGCCTGGTTCGGACCTCTGTAATTCTGGACTTCCACTCAAAAGGTGGATGACTTTGGGGAAGTCATTAAGCCTCTCTGAGCCTCAGTAGCTGTATAACTGTTATTGTAAGGATTAAAGTATTAGAGGCAAGTAGCCTTGTGTCAAGGGTATGGTGTACTCAGAAAATGTTAGTAATAGGAATTTTGTGATTAACGTAGAATACTATTTCTAAGGCACATTGTAATTAGTCATTGCAATTATAATTCATTTGTGAAGCATACCTGCAATTATCAGTTTCAATAGGCAGTCACTTTTCAAATAAAACCTCCCTAACAATGGGGCTCCACACAGACAGCCTAGGGCTGGCCTCCTGTGACCTTGGGCCTGAGATATTCTTTGCATATCCTGTGTATACTTACACAAAGGCGGATTGAAATGAGAGAGCAGAGGCCATGGATAATTTGGGTCATAAAACCCCAGCTTGTAAAATATGCACAGTCAGTTCTTGAAGGTGATTGTGTGGATCAGCCTTCCCAGCTGCTATCTGGCTCTCCTCTTTGTGGATAGGGACTTTTGTAGACACTTGCTGAATGGGTCTGGACTAGAGTGAGCTACCTGGTTACATTACCTGAATGAATTGGGATGTTCCTCAATGAGTCCAGGCTTTGTCGGGAAATGGCCAGAGACAAGGCTGATTCTCACAGCCAAAGTGTCCTACTGCTCTACAGGAGTGGCGTGGGGACTGGCAAATTGTGGCTTCACAGAAACATGACATTCTAAATGGTCTCTCTTCTGAAATGTTTGCTCCTGGGGCTGGGAACATAGCTCAGCAGTGGAGTGCTTGCCTGGCATGGACACGGATCTTGCGATAAAAAATATTTATATTACATTATGTAAATTTTTTCAGGGTCAGCACCCAAACCTATGTTCTTGCTTCCCTGTATGGTATTTAAAAATTGTTCAAGTTATAGTATCTGTTATAGTTTGTTTTCTATTGCTGTGATGAACATCATGGCAAAAGCAACCTGGGAAGGAAGGGTTTATTTGGTTTGCATCTCCAGGTCACAATCAGTTTTTGAGGTAAGTTGAGGCATGAACTTGAGGCGGAAATCCAGAACAGACACCCTGAAGGAATACTGTTCACTGGCTTGTTCCCCGCCTTCTGCTCAGTTAGCTTTCTTGCTTACGGATGGTACAGCCCACACGAGGCACGCCAATTAGCAATCAAGCAAATGCCACTTAGACAGACATTCCAACAGGTATATGATCAAGGCAGTCCCCCAATTGAGACTCCTTAAAATAACTGAGTTGTGTCAGCTGGCAGCTAAAGCTAACTAGGAGAATATCTACTATATTTTGCATAGAGTAAGTGCATTGAAAGTTGTCTTTCAGTGTCTGGAACATTCTATGACTTCTTCATGATGTCATGATGCTGTATTAGTTACATAGATGTCAACTATGAAGATTCAGGTTGTCTGGGGATGCCTTCACCTTGATGGGTGCCAGATAAACTTCAGTGAAATTGAGTATCTGTTGTCTTCTAAGTTGCCTGTAACTTAATAATGCAAAATATTATTGGCAATAGACTTGAACAGTATAATGTTAGAACTCTTAGAGTCTGTCATGCTCTATGACAAGCCACCAAGCCCTGGGAGATTTGTTTAGTCACTCAGGCCAAGGCCAGGAAACTGATTTTTAGCTGAACATGTATACAAATGTGTGCTCTCAGCCATCATATAGTTTTAATTTTCTCAGAAATTTTTCTCTCTTTTCTTTCTCTTTTGTCAGTGTAAGCAGAGCAACCATGCCTTTAGCTGCTATAAGGTGTGTCTTCTGTCCTTCCTTGACTGGTGATTGCTAGTTTGTGTTTTAACCAGTCCCCCAGGCTTCTCGTGCCTTACCTGGGAATGGGGAAATAGTTCTCTCTTTCTCCACTCCAAGGCCCAAGGCCCAGAGTAGATCTGCCTTTGAGCTCTTTGCTTCCTCTTCCCAGTTTCCTGGTTAGTGGGTGTGCTCATTATAAAGGAGGTATTGTAGCAAGTTCTGTTTTTAAGTTCTCTCTGATGGAGTGTGACTTGTTCAAGCTGGAAAGATAGAAGAGGGCTTCAAAGCGGGATTGTCAGCCACAGGACATAAAAATAAGAGTGATGTTGTGTCCAAACCAAATGAGGTAGGTTTTTAATTTTCCCATTGGCTTTGCTTTTTAGTGAAAATACACTGGAGGGTGGGGATACCAAAGACCCAGTAAAAATTAACTCTAGTACCTGGGCTCACTGACTAAGGGCACGTGAGTTCTGAAGTACTAGGAAATCCCATTTCCTCTCTTAGGAAGTCTTCACCAAGGAAAATCTTCTGTAAGTCTGCTTGCTTGTGATGGAAGGAAGACATATTTTTTCATTGTGGAAAATGTATAAAATATTCAGTGATTAAAGAAGGTAACATTTTGGAATGTATCCTTCAATCCTTTCTGTTTGTGTTTATTTCCAATTTTTCTTTAGGATAGGAGCATAAAAGACATGCTGTTTTAAAATCTACTTATGAAGCATTTAATATATTATGAATATTTTTTGTGTCTAAGTAGGACCCAGAGCATTTTTAATGGTTATTTCTTGGTGATTAGCACAATGAGCTTATTGGTTAGCACCAGTGACTCGGAGAATCTGCAGATTCCATTCCGTGTATTCGTAAATCTTCCTCAGAAAAAATCTACTGTTCGAAATTTATAATTTTAATCATTAAAGTATTAGAAATATGCTTTTAATATCCAGGATCATTTCCTTAGGACAGATTCCTGGAAATGCAATTACTAGGTCAGTGGGATTGTTAAACATTAGTGTATTTGTACACTGCTCAGTTTATCCCTGGGAAGACATTGACATAGATTTAGACCAGGGATGGGGGTGTTCTGTTCCCAGCTTGCTTGAAAATTCCATGTAATCAGTTTTTTTTTCCTTTTTGGTCTTCAGAGACAAGGTTTCTCTATATAACAGTCCTGGATATTCTGAAACTCACTCTGTAGACCAGGCTGGCCCTGAACTCAAAGATCCACCTGTCTCTGCCTCCTAAGTACTGGGATTAAAGGCATGCACTACCACTGCCCAGCATGTTGAGTTTTGTAAATAATTGATATTTAAAATATTTATTGTAATATGTCTTGATTGTACATTATTTGGTTTGGGCACAAATGCAATTTGTGGTCATTTGCATGATTTCTTTTCTAAATTGCTTTATGTCATTTGTCTATACTTTAGAGAGTGTTTTGCTTTGCAAATGAATTCACAGATATCTATGTTGGCTGTAATTATTAGTATTCTTTCCATTATATGTTACTGTTACTTCCTTCAGCTTGTTTACATTTTTCTTTGTTTTTTGTTTTTGTTTTTTTTTTTTTTCTGAGAGATTTATATTATGCTAGTTCCAGGACAGCCAGGGCTATACAAACAACAACAAAATTACCATTGTGTAAGGCCAGAAACAATGTTCTAACTTGATATTTTTCAAAACAGGCAGTTGACCATCATGATTCAAAAATCTTTCTTTTTGTATTGATTTGAAATGCCTGATTAATTGAACACTGAATTCCAGACTTCTTGGGTTTCTTTTTTTTTTTTTTTTTTTTTTTTTTTTTTGAGACAGGGTCTCATGTAGTCCAGGATGACTTTGTTGGTGACTGAGGCTAGCCTTTAACTTCAGATCCCCCTGTCTCCACTCTCAGGAGCTTTAATGAGAGCCCTCCCTTCATGCTCAGCATTCCAGGCTGATATTAAAGAATTGAACAGAATAGGTTTCTGTTCCTATTGCTGATAAAACAGTTCAATAAATTTTAGTGTAGGACAAACTTAAGAATTCTTGAAGATTAGTCTTCAAGAACTTTATAGTCATGTTGTCAAATTATAAAGAAAACCTCTGATGGTATATTAGTTATAGCTATATAATATTTAAAAAAAAATTTGGGGGGTGAGAAACTCATATTTACCCTTAGCTTTAACATTCATTTTATCACTTGATGAACATACCATTTCATTATTTTTCTTTTATATCCTATCATAAAAATACACAGCTTTATGTTAATTGTATACATTTATGTTTAGCTTCCCGTGGCTTGTTTAGTATCTCTTTTATTTATAAGCATGGATTTTAGCCCATCATATAAGTTACTTGGTTACTCCAAGAATAAAGGGAACTTGGTTTCTGCCTGGTGGCTTTATTGTAGTTTTAGAGTGATGCTATTACATTTTGCCAGTAGTAATATAATATCATTTTGCCAAATATCACAATATTTCTGTTATAATATCATTTTGCCAAATATCGTATTTGTGAATATTAATTTCATCTTCCAGTTTCCATCATTTGTATTTTTACTGCCTTAAGTCATGCATAAGTTGTAGCTTTCTTCTAGGACTTTGGCAGTGACAGTCTTTTTTTTTTTTTTCCTGCAAAATATGTTCTTAGTAACACATACTCATGTGTGACCTACTTGATGCATTGCGGTGAACGCCAGTTGCCTAGTGCTCTTACCCACTGGAAGGTGACCCACCAACCCAGTAAATGCATCTATTTTAGGGAGTGTCTAGCAGATCTCTGACTTGCTGCTGTGCTGGTTTTGTAAGATCTATAAAGAAGGGATGTGAAGTATAGCATATCCAAATTAGAAAAGTAGATCAGCAATCCATGGGCTTATGTCCAGCCTGAATTTTCTGTGCAAAATTATCAAGACTTTGAATGTAAAGAATAATAGAGTGCCTAATGTGTACACTTTTACTTTAAAAGATGAGTTAATATTTGTTTTATTGTGCCCTACTTTAGGATGCCCTTTCTAAAGAATCACTCTTTGTCTAAAGCACTGATCTCATTTTGGGGGAGGGGTTAGCAGCAAACAAAAATATGTTTGATGCCAATGTGAAAGGAGAATACTAATTTATAACATGTTTGTGTCCTTATTTAGGTATATATTTGTTTCTTATTTGTTGTGCTCCCTCATACAAAAAAAAAATCTGATTTAATTAAAATATGCTGTGTGAGTAGTATAGGATTTTACCCTCTCAAAAGGTGGGAACCATGAGGTCTAGAGAGATGGCTTAGCTGGTGAGATTGCTTCCTGCTCTTCTACAGGAAGCACTCACAACTACCTGCAATTCCAGCTCCAGGAATTCAGCATCCTCCCTGCCTTCTGTGAACACCTCACACACGTATACACACACACACACACACACACACACACACACACACACACACACACACACACCAATTTTCACAATTTAAATGTGGAAGATATTGAATGTTATAACTAAGCTAATTGTTGTATCTACAGGTATGTGTACTATCCTTTTAGCTAACATTATAATCACCTGAGCTATATAGATATGGGGCATGGAGAGAGAGAGAGAGACAGAGAGTATATTATTGAACTGTGAGCCTGGATTGTTTATGCAGAGCTAGAGAAAGAGGTGGCCAAAGCTCTGAGGATGACCCAGAGTGATTACACAGGTCCACCCCCCACGCACTCCTCTCCTCCAATGATCATTGACCCATGAGTCCTTCACAAATCTAAAGAGCAAAGCTGGGTGCTCCTGCCTGACCCCTGCAAGGCTTAAGGTCACTGAACAAATACTCCTTTTCTCTGAGCTACTGGGTGGCCTCTAAAATCTGGCCATGTGGCCTGAGCTGCCTGAAGACTTCACTGTGCCATCTTTGATCAGTCATCTGGCACTGACCCCATGCTTTTAAGAGTGTAGGCTTCCTCCTGCTGTGCACAAAGAAAGCTGTGGAGGAGCTAGGACGCATTGCCTTACTCCTAAGACTAAATTCCAGAGTTGTTTTTAAGGGCCTTTGGCTATGTGATATTTTACATAAATACTTTTAAAGACAGGTCAGTCTGTCTTCCTCCATTGCATACTATTAGTTCCAAACATTCATAGCTGATCCATTTGCGTATCAAAAGGCAAAGGAAAGAAAGGACTGGAATTAGAGGCAATGTGAAGAGTTTTTCAATTCCTTGTCTTCTTATTTTGTCAGCCTGACACATTTGTGGGTGGAAACAGTCATTTTACAATGCATATGGTGGCTGCTATGCCTTCTGTGTATTCAGTTTGGGTTTCACAAGATCACCTGCAAACTGAAAGCCAACCAACTAAAAGGAAAGCTCAGACAAAGATAACTTTTAATATCTTTCTTCTGATCATCCCTCCGCGGCAGCCACACATAGGTATTGGCTGTAGTGTTTGGCAGAAGCACAGCTCTGAGACTCGGATTCCCTATCTGCTATCTTAATAACTTGACATTTGTAGTGTGGAAGGAAACTTAAGAGAAAGCCTGATACCACTGCGAAGATAGTGAGATTCAAAGACAAGACACAGTAAGAAAGAGTTCATCTGTATCCTGACTAAAAAGAACCAGAACTTCCCTTTGGCAGGAAGATGTTGGGCCATGTGAGTGCCTGCCTCTTTCCAAGAGAATCCATAGTAGAAGGTGGTCCTTTGGTTATATTCATTCCTGCCTTCCCTTGAAGACTTTTTGATCTGACTTTCTTATATAACTGTGTCAGTTATATAATTTGTGGCCACATATGAATACTAAGTCCTACAGAGTGGCTATGAAACTGACTTTTTGCATAGTTTTATTTTAAGTTTAAAGTAAGTGTGTGTGTATGTGTATTTAGTTTAGTCCCTGGAAAACATTTAACTGTGCTTAAAGTAAATGAATATATGGGCTTACCATTTCATTTGCAAATTTTATGAAATCCAAATATAGTCAAGAAATTCCAGTTCCCGATAAGGTGAGGTAAACATACTTCACTCTGACCCCTCCCACTGAATGCAGCTATGAAGCCTGGCTGGAATGCATGGAACAGCTATGTGCAGACTGTGAGAATGAATATTGGCTGTGAGATGAAGGAAAGAGCCCATAATTTGAAGTTCCACCAGGCTGGAAAAGGAGGGAGTAAATCTGCGCCCCCTCCCTCTCCCCGCCCTTCATTGTGCCTGGAAAAGAAAGCCTGTGCTAAGGTTCTGAGGAAACCTGAAAACTGACTGAAACCACAACCCATGGAAAGAGGTTGACTGCCTGAACCTCAGCAAGACAATCCCTGCGGAAACCACAACAGACCTTTCTCAGCAAGGCTGAAACAAGACCTACAGCCTCACAATGTAGCATTCCAAATGTCTGACACACCATGCAGGATGACTTAGCCTGTGGAGAACTGGGGGGATCCTCAGTTCAGATGGAGAAAGGTAGTCACGAGAAACCAATACTGAGATTTGCACAGACGTTGGGATGCTCTGGTAGATGTCAAAGCAGCCATTATGAAGGTGTTTCACAAAGCAAGGAAGACACTTGGAAGCACGAAGACAATGCAAGACCCCAGTACCTGCCTGGGGGATTTATAGAAGAGCAAAGTTTAAAATGAGACACAAGAATACAAGAGCTGAAAACTTAAAGCCATGAGACTCGGGATCAAAAGGGCAATGACAAAAAAAGAAGTCAGTGGAACAATGTAAGGACAAAGAGAAAAAGAGATGTAGGGTTGGGGGTAAGCTAAGCCTCGGGACCAGTGGAATAATGGCAGAATAATGCTTCTGGAGTCGGAGTTCCAGAAGAAAGGGCATCAAGCATAGCAATGGGTTATAAATAGGGGGGCTCTGAGATGTGCCTGGAGATCCAAGATTCGAAAAGCCATAAGCAGAATTAACCTGGAGAATTACACACTCAAGCAGATGGTTATCTAACTGCTGAAACCCAGGAACAAAGAAAAACCTTGAAACCAGAGGAAAGCAATTCCTTGTCTGCCAAGGAGCAATGACCTGGCTGCTCCAGGGATATGAATCACGGAAGCTGTCAGCAAGTGACACTGATAAGATAGAAAATTATTTAATTGTCAACCTAGAAGCCTAAGTCCAGCAAAAACATTCTTCAGGAACTTAAAGATCTTCTCAGGTGAATGGAAACTAAGGAAATCCAGTAGACCTGACTTAAGAAAATTGCTGAACACTGTTCTCCAGAAAGAAGGAAATAAGGCCAGGAGGAACTTGGACCATCTGAAGTAAAGGCAGAGAAATTAAAATACTAACTGGAGAATGCCTCTATCCCATTTGGGTCCTTCCAATGTATGTAATGGTTAGAGAAAAAAACAAATCAGTAGGGAGGATCTCGATGTATGTGATATATGAGAACTGCATGCAGAAGGGCAACGGGTACATACATGTTAAGGTGTTTATATTCTAACTGAAATAATAGCAATACGCATCAAGCATAATGCCTGTATTATAATCTCAAGATGAACCACTTAAAATCCACTAGATGGGACATGTTGTTAAAAACAAACAAAAAACCAAAACAACAACAAAACTGCACATACAATAAAATGAATACTATAGAAATGTACATGAAGCCAAAACAGGGCCATAAGCAAAACATAATAGAAGCAGAGAGAAGAAATAGTAAGATGAAAATACCCAAACAGACCAATTAAAGGGCATGTTACCAAATGGATTAAAACATGAAAGCATTTCCAATAAAAACTTAATATCTGAGATGAGACATACAGCAAGTATAACTTACATGGCAAATTATATAATAGACAAAATGTATAGTTCCCTAGTTTTTTTATTTTTAACTACCTGCTAAAGTGATACTTTAATATATGGAGTTAAAGTATTAAAACTTCACAGTTCTTTATACTTTTTAAAGCTACAAATTCCAGGAAACTGCAAATTATTTGTGCATTGTGCATTAACATTACTGTTGGGTAGCATTGCTGTAAGAGAAGGCTTCTGTAGCATAGTGAAAAGGAATGTTTCAAGGGCCAGGCAGGAGCTGCATTGTTTTGTTTTCTTTGATAAGACATTAGGAGATTTGGAAGTCCTTTCAGAGCTTGATTCCCAGAATCAGGACCAAGTATAGACCTGTCAATCAATCTGGGCACACAGAACACTTACAACCAGTAAAATGTCAGCATCACAGTACAGCTCCTGTGATTCAGACATGTCCACAGCTTTCTTTAAGGATGGTGCAACTATTCAGCTACATAGGAGAAGAAGCAATACTAAGTAACCATTTTACCTAATGCCTTTCACAAGTCAGTAAGTTTTATTAGCCAGGTCTGAAAGTGCTAAAGTTTTTATTACTCTGTATATATACATATCTATATATTATATACCATATATATGCCATTATTCCAGTCTGGAACCAATAAACAAAAGTCCCCATTTCACAAGCAAATGAACAATAAAATGGTTGAGTATTTTTATATAGAGAAAAATCATTCCATAACTTTGAACCAACATATAATGTTGTTGAATAGTAATAATTGTTACACAACAATAAACAGCCAATAATAGGCAATGAGGTACAGAATGCAGAATGGGGTCTAGGCATTTAAGGAAGCTTTTCTTAACTGCAAAGGCTGGAGCTTTGCAGGAAGTGACATCATATTCACAACTCTTGGCTGATGTTCTGATTCTTAGCACTTATAGGCAGTCCAAGGACTATGGGCATACTCTTAATGGCGAGCTCACTCTCCTGGACTCTTCCTCTCAATCAAAGCTTGACATTCAGCTAAGATCCACTGTTTACCACTGTAAACTCTGTGAGTACTATAAGCCATCCGTTTAACTCCTAGGACCAGATGATATACTGCCTACTTATCTCAGAGGTGCTTACAGATATGTTCAAATCAGATGAACAAGTGCCAAAATCTCAGCTTAGCCTAGCTGGCAGGATGTGGGAAAACCTTTTGGCCTCTCTAAACCATTCTAAAGATCACTTCCCTTTAGTGTGCCTATCAAAACGTTTATCTCATGGAATGAAGATATATTTGTTGACTAAAGGCAATCTGACCAACGACCAAATTATGGATAGCAGTTGGTTCTAGTTACTAGGAGCATAAGGAATTGAAAGATAACTGTATGTAGGTGGTTCTTGTATTGGTCCTACAGTGAACTCGCTGTGAGACCTGGAGTGTGGTGCGGCTCAAGGCCTCTGGCTTGAATATCATAAATTTGAATCATTGAGATATTCTTCTCCATGCTAGTCTGGCCCTGATGAACTTTTTTTTTTTTTTGTATGTAAAAAACTTCAGAATTCTATACCAATCTTGAATGTGTTTCAGATCATTTCTGTGGACAGGCATGAAGAGTTGTGATAAAAGAAGGAATGGCTGCATTAGAGGTTATACAAATAATGTGTTCTCTTTTTTTCCTGGTGAAATTCCAGTATTTGTTTCTTATTCCTGCTACATAGTGGCTCTGTCTTATTTTGGCCTTGTGTTGCTGTGACAAAACACTGACCAAAATCAATTTAGTGAGGGAAGGGTTAATTTGGCTTCCATATTGCAGTCCATCATCCAGGAAAAGCCAGGACAGGAGCTCAGAGCAGGAACTTGGAGGCAGGTACTGAAGCAGGAACATGGAGGCTGCCTCCTGGCTTGCTTCTCCCGACTGTTACACAGTCCAGGCTCACACCAGCTTAGGTACGGCACTGCCCACAGTGGACTGTGCTCCACTGCATCAATTACCAATTAAGAAAATGTCTTCCTATATAGCCACACGCCAATCTAGATTGGTGTCAATTTGATAGCTATGACATATTGTCCTATAATTCTGAATATAAGAGGCCCCAAACTGGTCTCACTTTTTAAATGTAAGGATGCTACAGGCCTGCCTATCTTCTGGAGGCTCTGGTAAGAATCTATTTTCTTGCCTCTCATGGATTCTAGAAAGAAGCCCAGAACCTCCCTTCTTCCTCAAAGCCAGCCATAACTGGTTGAGAATTCTTCACTTGTACCACTGGGATGCTGACTCACCTACCTCCCTGTTCCATTTAAAGAAGCCTTACAGTTATATCAGGCCCACGGGATAACCCAGGATAGTCTTATTTTAGCTCAGCCGAGTGCCCACCCCTCACGCTGCTGTTCTGTATAAGCCAATCACTTCAGAGCTGGTGCCTTTTTGTCCCTCCATTCTCTTTTCTCCTTCCAAGTTAGTTATCTAGAGTCAGTGGAAGAATTTGAAAAAGATAGCACCATGGGATAACTAAAGAATTTCTCATCAACGGAGCCTGCCTAGTCTCTAGCTGTTTGCCTTTTTTTTTTTTTTTTAAGATTCATTTTAAATTAGGTATATCTGTGTGTATCTGTGTCAGGCTGTGTGCACACAAGTGCAGCTACCCTTGGAGGCCGGAACACCCTGGAGCTTCAGGCAGTTGTGACCCATCTGGCACAGGGACTGGGAGTGGAATTTGGTCCTCCGCAGGAGGCGTAAGTTCTCTTCACTGCTGAGCCATCTCTCCAGCTTAAAGCTGGCAGTATGCTTTTTCTCAAATCCAGGACTGGGTTTGTATGTGTGGAAAGACAGGACTTACCTGTATCTTTATAAATGAGTGGGGATGTATTGCCTCACCTTAAGTTTTCCGGAGTTCGGGAGACAGTGTTTCCCCCTCTGATGAGCGGGTGGTTGAAAGTTGTGCAATGCTGTTTTTCTGAATATAAAATCAAAATGTCCTTGTGAATATGCTCATTAAAATAGAAAAATTGGACTGTCTTCATTTGCATTCCAGTCCACTCTTTTGAATAGATTTTTTATATCTGGTTCTTGTTATAATTATTTACATCTCTGGTGGAAATGCCACATCCATTTGCAGATTAATTATGCAATTATCAAAGGCATAGAGAGAGAGAGAGAGAGAGAGAGAGAGAGAGAGAGAGAGAGAGAGAGAGAGAGAGATCCCAAAATTCAGTGTTAACATCTAGAGAAAACACACAGGAAGCTGAGGAGCTAAAGCGGAGATTTCCTGAATGTATTTCTACTCGGCAATGGGATTCATACATGCCTTTAGGATGACAGTGCCATGTAACCTTCCCCTTATGAAGGGGTTTGGGTGAAAACAAGTGATTTGGGAAGCCTCAGTGCCCAGGCTCTGTGTCACATTTACTGAGATCTCTTCTGAGCCATTTGGTCACCCATAAATGACAGTGAAGTGTTTCTTCCTCAGTGCCAGGACTTTGAAATGCAATGGACACTCTGATGTTGTTACTCGTGAAGTGGGGATGCATTACTCCTTAGTCTGCAAATTGGGGGTCCCCTGCTGTTGCACAAATCACCACTTGTAAGCCTTACCCTGGAGGCCCAGCAGCTGCAGGAGAAGGCCTGCAGTCAGTAAGGAACAGATTCAGGATTCTTGTGTCCCATGTGACTAGACATGTGTAGTGACAGGGACACAGAAGGAGCACCTGACTCTTCCTAGGCTCTGCTAGCATACTGAAAAAGGTTCTTGGAGGGTGAGCCCTGCCTGAACCAAGTCTTGAAAGATCAACAAGTGATAGCAAACAGGAAACAAAGTGAATCGTTCCTTGGCCCATCTAGAAGTCCAGGAAAAGCAGCAGAGTTGCGTGCAAAGGCATCATGCACTGTAAGAGACGTGGAAACAACCTCAAATTGTGTCTTTAGGGATCATCGTCTCCAGAATCCCTGGAGGACACCAAAATCAGTAGATGGTCAAGGACCTGAACATAAAGCAGCAAAGTTTCTGCATGTAAATCACTCACATCCTCCTGTATATTGTCTTTAACCTGTCTCTAGGTTAAACACAATTCCTAGTTCAATGGACATGCTGCTGTCTTGCAGTTTCTATTGCTGTGAAAAGACACCAGAGCCACAGCAACTCTTTTTTTTTTTTTTTTACTTTTTATTTATTTATTTATTTTTTATTTAATTTTATATAACAAAGTCCAATTAAATGAAAACAAACATTTATACACAATATTTGGGAATTTGGGCGTCGTTCTTTCCAAACTACTTCCTGCTGGTAAGGGGCGCTGTCTTGGTAAGGAAAACATTTAACTGGGGCTGGGCTACTATTTCAGAGGTTTAGTCCATTATCATCATGGGAAGCATGGCAGCGTGCAGACAGACATGGTGCTGGAGAAGGAGCAGAGAGCTGTACATCTGTGTCAACAGGCAGCAGGAAGAGAGAGTGACAATGGGGGCTGGCCTGTGCTTCTGAAACTTCAAATCCAGCCCCCATTGACACACTTCCTCCAACAAAGCCACGCCTACTTCAGCAAGGCCACACCTACCCCAAACAAGGCCACACCTCCTAATAGCACCACTCCCTATGAAGCTATGGGGACCATTTCCATTCAAGCCACCACAGCTATGTAGATAGTTACTATGCTACATTTGTTTGGATAATAGTAAGAAAAAAAGAGGTTGAAGCTATTGAATGTGGGCCCTGCTTGCTTGATTGCTTGCTTGCTTGTTTGCTTGCTTGCTTAAATGTTTTTCATCTGTAATTAGTTGAGTTCATGGATGTAGAACCCAGAACAGCAGAGGCTCGCTGTGTGCCATTGTGACCCAAGTGTGAAATTCATATAGCCATGGGGAGAGCAGGGGGCATGTAAACACAGGGCACTAGACCTTTCTATTCCCTGATACCCCCTTTAGTAAAACAGTTGTGGGACTTTCAGATGAGTTATCCTAAGTAGAATCTTTCAGACAGGGCCTAATGTAAGAACAGGCAGTGCATGTTAGCATGTATTGTTGACAAGGGTGATCTCATTCATATAAATGCAAGGTTAAAAGAAAAAAACAAAAACAAAAACAAAAACAAAAAGCAGTCTTCACTTCCCAGGCCAGTAAGTGTTGACATAACAGTGGTTTTTGTTTGCTTGCGTTCAAGATACAAATGGAAGCTCTGTAGATTTATAAACATTATGTCATCGGTTTTGCAAAGTTGATGATACTCTGGTGAACCTGCTCACAGAGAACCTTCAGAGACCAAGGAAGACAAATCCATTTGTGCTCACAATAGAACCATCAGCTGGAATGATTATGGCAAACTGGTATGATTTCTTTCCATGCATTGGTAAATCGTGAGCCCATGTGTAACATCCGGTGGCTTCTTAGGGAGGTGTGGGGGCGGATGCAGGTGAAGTGTTGGAGGGGCGATCTCATCAGGTGTTGCTATCTCTGTGTCAGCCAGACACTCTTTACTACAAGTGCAGCTTTTGTTTGGGAACACTGGTGGCACTCTGCCTTTTCCCACTGTCTCCTTTTTACAGACATCTCCTTTTCTTTGAATTTCCCATGTCCAGTTATTGTTTGTAAGCATTGCAATTTTTTTCATCTCTTACTCCAGCATGCTTCCTAGTTTCTTGTGATTCTCTTTAAGGTGCTGGCTGCTTTTGGAGATATTTTAAGGTTTATATTTATCTCAATAAGAAATAGTATCTATAGCATTCATCCGTCCTTTACTTTTTGAAGCCAATTTGTGGCATGTTTCTGGGAATAAGTTAGGTAAGCCCACCACTGTGGATGAATACACACATCTATTAGTTATATAAGATACTTTTCTATTTGCAGGTATCATCTTGTACTAAGCTGATTTTCATTTAGTTTTGCTTTTGAGACAGGGTCTCACTCTTTAACCTGGCTAGCCTGGAACTTACTATGGAAAGAGAGAGGGGAAGGAAAGGAGGGAGAAGAGGAAGGGTGGGAGGGTGAGAGGAAGAGGGAAAGACAGACAGACAGAGAGACAAGAAACAAAGTGAATGGTTTCCTTGGCCAATCTAGCAGTCTAGGAAGAGAAAGAAGTGTGTGTAAAAGCATCATGCACTTCAGGAATTGTGGACACAGACTAAAATTTGAGAGAGAGAAAGAGAGAGAGAGAGATCTGTTCACCCCTCCATCCTTTGTGCTAGGATTAAAGATGCACACCAAGATGCCAGGTGACCTGTTGTTCTAATTATTATATTTTACACTATAGTTTTACATGATTGTTTAGGAACCTGTAGTTTAATGACTGAGTTGGGAGACAAAGCCTTGTCTTGAGAGGCAGCTTTATTTATAGAATGGTAAGCTTTTCAAGGCACTAGACTATAGGCCTCTAGAATCTGGGCATCTTCCTTTTGCTTTAGGAATCTAAACATTTCTATCGCTGGCTTGTGGTTACCATTCAAGACTAGAATGTTACTTTTATGTTCTATGAAAGGTTATAAAGATGCATAAATCCTGCAATAGTTTATCAAAACAAAGAATAATAGTGTTGACTGATCTAAAGAATTTAGTCTTGTTACTGTTGATAAAGTTGAATCTTTCATTCTGTCCTCTATTCTACCTTGAGGTCCTTGTCATGCTCTGAACTATTAACATGAAAATAGCCAGGAAGTGTGATTTTATGCTTTAAAGTGTAACCACCATGATTTGTTCAGTGATTTTTATTAAGTTGCTGAAGATTTAAAATATGATGCATGCATTTTTAAGTAGACTAGTCTTTTTAAAAGTGAAGGAAGTCCATGCTAATACACTTTTTGGGATATACATTCTGGGCATTGTTTTTAATCATTTCAACCCAAAATGCTTTACTGGAATGTTGCAGTCACTGCTCATTCATTATCTTGAATTCGCTTGCAGGTCATTTGTTCTTAACTTTTTTTTTTTTTAAATGAAAAAGTGAGTATTCACCATGTGTTCCTCTAAAGGAAATCAGTTACAATTGTTCATAACAAAAGGCATCTTTTAAAATGAAAGCTCTTAGCAAAGCCGCTCTGGTTTTTAGTACTTCTACCAGTACAGATGTTGGCATTGTGAACACACAGCTTATCTTTGGCGTCACTGTAATGGTCTTTTCCCTGGAGCAGCTGGAGATGAGATTGTGTTACAATGAAATGTTGATCAAATGCTTACACTGTAATGAGGAGTTGCAAGTGTGACTATACTCAGTCTGCCCTGTAACAAAACATACTCAATCTGTATCTTTATTGATGCCACATGGAGAAAATCATCCTCCTTTATCTGAGTTAGAATAAAGTTGAAGTAAAACTCTAAGCAATAGGACCAGGACTGTCTTTAAAAGTACAAGGCATTCGTTATCTTTAATTCTGCAGTGAAATAGGACATAAGATTTTAAGAAACAGAAGTAATTTATTTGTACGTAGATAGATATTAAGCAATCACAATCTTATAAAGTGATTTGCTGATTTACTGGGCAGGAACAATGAACACATCAGAAAAATTGAGACAGTAATATTTGAAAATGCACAACAAAAGAAAAAGGAAAAAAAACCCACTGCTCTTTGTCATTAACTCTCAGAAGAATGGGAGTACCAGGGTTGAAGCAAATACAGTGGGAGCTCCCTGGTCTTCTTTGGGATGTCATTGCTATGAGCTTTTTCAAGGACTTTCACCTGTAGAGTGCTTATCTCTGATATAGATGTTCTGAACTAAGGAATTTCATTTAAGAAAATAATTGGAAATGCTGAGAATACCATGTTTTCATCAATACATAATTGAAGTGTGGTCCTTTAATCTATTGGATGCCTCGTAGCTATATAGATTGAGCCTGGGCAGAAAAAAATACCGTATAATAATGATAACAAAATATGTATTTGTAGTCTCATGTGAGTAAGGGAGGGCAGTTGAACTTGTGAGTATCTACTATACAATGTTATAAGAAGCCCACGAGGAGTTGGAGAGATGGCTCAGTAGTTAAGAGCACTGACTGCTGTTCCAGAGGACCCAGATTCAAATCCCAGTACCAACATGGCAGCTCACAACTGTCTGTAACTCCAAAATCTGACAGCCTCACACAGACATACTTGCAGACAAAACACTAATGTACATTTAAAAGAAAAGATATTTCTCAGCCATTTTGGCCAGGTGGTAGTGCCACATGCCTTTAATCCCAGCAGTTGGGAGGCAGAGGCAGGAGGATAGGCTCGAAAGCTACAGAGAAATCCTGACTTGAAAAGACAAACAAACAAAAAAAGTCCACGATATACTCATACTTCACATACATTGAAATTGAAGGTGTAAAACTTTGTTGACATAGAAAAGGTGTTCACAGTAGAAAATATGGAAAATGGCAAGTTAGTGAGCATTGGATGTATAAAAACAGACAGACAGGCATGGAGATAGTTGAACACCCAGAGTATTTCCATGACAATACCACAGGCAGTTATTTCTGGTATCATTATTGGTCATTTGCATCTGTTACCTCCTGTATGTTTTTAAATTTTTATATGATTAACAAATACCTCACAGCCAAAGCCACCATAAAGGGGTACTATGGGCCCTGCAGCGAGATTGCCTTCAATGCTGATGAAGCAAACAACATAGTCAGAAGGTTGATGGAGCTTTAGTGGATGAGGACTAGTCAAAACAACCAGTGGACCACAAGCATGGTGGACAATCCCCAGCACACTTGGTTTGGTTTGAAAAAGCTTATAAATACACCGTGACCTGTGTAGTGGTCCAGAGGCATGGATAGGGTCTCACGGCCAGCTCATGTTTTGGGAACACTACATCTGATGGAACCTGTACTGTAAGATGGGAACTGCATCATTAATGTTTTTGCAGTCTTGATTGTCCTGTAACCAACTAAATATGTTGGATTAGAGCCGCTAACTTAAGAGTTTCTGAGTGTATCCTTTCCCAAACACAGTAACAGTTACTTATTAATGTGCTAGGTAATAAACATGCAATATCCTTCAAAGCTCTCTGTAGATGAAGGTCTCTGTCCCACCTGGTCCCGCAGCCGTTTAGCCCCAGATAAACACAGGGACACTATATTAATTATTAAACTCTTTAACTGATGCTTAGGCTTCTTATTGGCTAGCTGTCACTTAATTATTAACCCGTCCCTATTAACCTATGCATTGCCATGAGGCTGTGGCTTACCTGTAATCTGGCATGTTACTCCTTCAGTAGCGTGGCGTCTCTTCCAGGCCTCTCACTCTCCTCTTCCCCACACCCTCCTGGTCTGGTAGCCCCGCCTATACTTCCTGCCTGGCTACTGGCCAATCAGTGTTTTATTCATCAACCAATAAGAGACACATATATACAGAAGGACATCCCCCATCAGCTATCAACAACAAACATCCTGAATATTATAAGCAAAGATTGGCAGAGTATTTAATTTAAAAATACCAAAAATCTCTTTTATATTAAGAGAATAAAATTGAACAAGAATAGAACATGTTTTTAAAGGAGGTGATAAGAACACAAAAGGGAGAACTAACTGGGAAAAGAGAAGAAATGAACAAGAATGAAGCAGGGGATCCAAGGGAGGGAGTGGTGTAGGGAGACGATTGAGAACACAGTATCATGGCACTTACCTATGAAGAGGCCATGACGAAACCCATGACTTTGTACGGTACCCTAAAATTTTCCTTTTTATTAAAAACAAAAGTAGGCTATGGATGTAGCTCAGTGAGTCGCACGCATGCCCAGCATGCACAAGGCCCAGGCCCCGGCCTTCAGGAAGAAGAGAAGTAACCAAAGATGGCGTGTGAACCACTCTGGAGAAACTTAGTGGTCAGTATTTCTAGACACATTTCCTCTATCAAAGTGACTCCCAGAAGAGAGACCAATCAGTGGCCACCAAGAAAATGAAACAGTTTCAAGAGATAACCAACCTCTGAACTCCAAAGGAAAGACCCAGATGGGTCAATCGATACCGCCAACACTGATCTTAAGGAGGGCAGTGTTGCTGCTGATAGAAAAGGGCTTTGAGACACAGGGAACAAACTCCTAGGACCTTCGCAAAAGTCAGTGGATGGTCATATTACTATTCCACCTTTCTCAATATAGTTTTTATTAATAGTTTTGAGAATTTCATGCATGCATACAGTACATTTTGATCATATTCACCATCCACTATAGCCTCGAACTCCTTCCGGCCCCACTCTCACTCCCAATGTCGTGTGCCCATCCCTCTTTTTTAAATAACCCATCTGCACTACTTTGAACTCACAGGTGGGGATCCATCCACTGGAGCTTAGTTGACTTACCAGGGGCCATACCCTTACACACACACACACACACACACACACACACACACACACACACACACACCAGCTCCTCCTTTCTCAGAAGCCATCAGCTGTCAGTAGTTCCTCATGAGGAGTAGAGGCTCTGAGTCCTTACCTGGTCCATGTTGGAATGTTTTGTGCAGGTTCTGTGCAGGCAGCTGCAGCTGGTGTGAGTTCTTGGGTACAATGGTCCTGTTGTCATCTCCAGAAGTCACCGTTTGACTCTGGTTCCCCCTCACCCATCTCTGATACCCATTCTGTCCCTCTTCCTCGATGGTCCCTGGGCCTTAGGAAATAGGCAAGTGATACAGTTGTCCCACTTGTTGCTGAGCACTCCACAGACACTTACTCTCTCTGCCTTTTGACCAGTTGTGAGTTTCTGTGTTAACCACTGTACACACACACACACACACACACACACACACACTCACTCACACACACATGCACGCACGCATGCACGCACACACAGGCATGCACACGCACGCACATGCACACACATGCACGTACACACTTCTTCTTTGATGAGGACTGGAGTTGTACAAATCTATAGGTACAAAATCCAAATCTATAGTCTATACGGCAGTTTGATACTGTGTCTACTTAGCAAAAAATAAAAAATAAAAAATAAATAAATAAAATAGTAGTTTCACTCTTCACTCTTGGACCTATGAGCTCCCTAACCATGGATTCCTAGCCAGATTTATACTACCAGGAATACAATTTCATTCCATCTTTTCCTCACCATACTGAAAAAGAATTTCAAGTGTTGTTAATATGACAAAATGACCCTAGTCCCAGAAAGTGGACCTGTGCACTGCAGATCCATCTTTTCTGTGATGAAAACATTTCAATAATACACCATCAAATAGAACCTAGGCATTGAATGAATGTCATGACAAGGTTGATTCCATCACAAGAGTGGTAGGTTGGCTTGATAGCAGAGAGAGGCTTTTTGTATATTAAGTGGACTAAAGTGGAAAAATTTGTATGATCACCTTAAAAGGGGCCAGGAACACTTTGCTAAAATTCAGTAACTGGTTATTGTAATGACCACGTCAAATTGGCATGGTGTGGGCAGGGTGGATATCTTACTATAGGTTATGGCCATAGTTACATGACTACATATTTGACAAAACTCAGCAAAATTGTATTCTTAGGAAGATTTGTTTACTGCTTACAAATTTGTCAATAAGATTTACTTTAAAAGAAATGTAATCACATTATGACAACAGAAAACAATCTGATATGCATTCCTGAATACATTAAAATTTGGTAAAATGAGGGGTTGGAGAAATGGCTCCATGGGTAAAAGCTCTTGTTGCCCAAGCTTGACAACCCGAGTTCAATTCCTCAGCACCGTGACATCAATACATACACCAGTAACCACAGCACTGGGAATAGGGGCTGGAGGGGGCAGGAAGAAATAGACAGAGGATCAGGGTCCCTGAGCCTTGCTGGCCAGCCAGCATAACTAGGAGGGGAGAGGGGACAAACCAAGATTCAGTGACGAGACCCTGTCTTATTGGGATCAGTAAGTCAGAGAATGGTAGTACAATGCACCCAATGTCCTTTGTCTGGCTTCCACTCATGCACATTCGTGCACGCACACACATGTACACCAAACTTTAACATTTGGTAAAATAAAAATAAACAGAATCTGTCCTTTTTGAATACTTGAGTTAAAATATGTGGAAACTATCTGCAAATTATGAAGCACTGGGCCTCCTTGGTTTTGAATTGAAATGCTACTTCACAGCTAAAATAAGATGGGTGTAGAGGTGCATACCTGTAATCCTAGCATGTGGAAGGCAGAAAACTTGCAAGTTCATAAGTTTGAGGCCAGCTTAGGCTAAGTGGTCAGACCCTGTCTGTCTCATTGGGAGGGAGGGGGGTGGAGACCATGACCTAGGTGGGAAACTAGTGCTTGTCTTCACCATCCTCAGTGTGTTCATTCTTCTGAATTCTTCGTGTGTGAAGATTTTTAGCCTGGGGAAGTTTTTTGTTTTGTTTTGTTTTGTTTTGTTTTGTTTTGTTTTGACACATCGTTAAGATTAATTGAGCCTCTAGATTTTACAGTTTCTAAAAGCAATTTATGTATGAAGAATCGGGACGGATTTTTACTGCCGCATCTGCTGTGTCCCCTTTGTAGCTCATAGCCAGGTCTAGAAGATGTTGTTGGAGCAGTGGCACTAATTGCATTTTCCCTTTGCTTTTGCCAAAGAAAGGGAGACATATTTGTGTTGTTAGTGGGAGAATGGATGAAACAGAATCAGCACTCTAAAAGCATTGGGTGTTACAATTTAAGAAAGAGAGGGGAAATGACTCCTCCCTGGGTTTACGGACTGTAAAACCAAAGGGTATTTAATAGGCTTCGAGTAAATATTTGTAGCCCGTTACTTGTGCCCACAATTCTATCTCCATCCGTCCTAGGTTGCTTTATCCCAGTGATCTCAGCTTCATCTCATCCATATCTCTGTTACCAACAGTCACGTCTCAGGCAAGAGCAAGCTGTCCCTTGTCACACTCCATGTGATTCTGTGTTGCTTGTTTTCCTAGGTGCCTATCTGGCACCAGATTTAAAGTTTAAATTTAAAATTAAAATTTAAAAACGGGGTGGTTCTCAATTTGGACTTGGAAAAGTGCCTCAAATGTAACCCATTTTGCTGCTCCGTCTAATCTCCACCCCCACCTCTACCCCGAGCTGCACTCCATCTTCTCTGGCCTCCGGGGCAGCCTTCCCTCACCATCATCAGGTGCCCTCAGTCTCCTGCCATCACCCAAAACAAAATCACAGCCCTATTCCTCCCGCATTTCTGCCACATTGACAAAAGACCTCTGTCCTCTGTGACAAGCAGCACTCATGGGATGTACACCGAATTCCTCTATTTTTTCCTCTCCCCAAACAGTGATCAAAGCCTTTCCCTGCTTCTGAATGAACTCATGGGAGCCTTTCCTTTTGTTCACTCAAAAAAAAGAAAAAAAAAGGGGGTGTCTCACTGTTACATCTACTGTCCAGGGCTGCTGTGCTGTTGCAAAGTCTCCATCCTCCTGGTAGCCGACCTCCTTCCTCAATGAGACTGTGGACAGGCAGGCAGTCTTCCTGCACCTTGCTGAGGTCTGACCTGTAGTAGTCAAGATGAAAATGAAGGAGAAGCAAGGGGTTTGTTTTGACTTAGTTATTTGGAGAAACTCTTTGGTTTCATGAGGAAAAGTGGTTCGGGGGTAGGAAGTTGTGAGTCCTTTCATTGTCAAGAAAGGTGTGCAGAAGCTTAGAGCACACAATAGGAATGTCTGAGAGATGTGATATGGTTTAGAGATAGGTCAGCCTTCTCAAAGGATTCAGATTAGAGTGTTCTCGGCATACTGACCTTAACAAACACTGTAGGGGTACATGCTTAAAGTGAGAGAAGTCCTGCCAGGACTGCCAGGAACCAGTTCTGATGGATAGAAAACATCCTCACTCTGCGATAGCTGCCCTTTTGACTTTAAAGAAATCATTTGCTCCCTCTGAAAACTGATTTACTCGCTGACCAACATTTTGGTAGGGAACTTTTAGTTTCTATTCCTTTGCGGGAGTTTTTATGACTGCTTTGGGATGAGCAGGGAATATTAGTTTCTTAATTTTGTAACCTTGTGAATATCTCTTGGCTCATACAACTACATGAACTCCCTGACTTCTGATGAGGTGTGTTGTGTGTAGTTGGATCCAGATTTTGCGGTTAAATAAGGATCAGGATAAACAAATAGGCCAAATAGATGTTTATTCAGGGAGAAATAACTTACATCCTAGACAGATGAACACCAGCAAGTTCCACTAAAACCTCTCCTCTCCGCTACCCGCAAGCAAGAGAGTGTTCCTGGCTCCTCCTCAAACCTCCTTCCACAGGTCACTTCCGCCTCTGGCACCACCCCCAATGGGTGTGGGCAGTGCCACAGAAGGAGACAAAGTGAATATCCCACTACAGTCACCCTTTGGTGTGGCAGCTCACAAATAATGACCCAGAGACTTAGTACTAATTGTGAAAGCTCAGCCTTAGCTTAGGCTTGTTCTGCTAGCTCTTACAACTTAAATTAACCAATATTTTTTTTATTAATTTATATTCTACTATGTGCCTTTTATCTCTCTCCAATTCTCTGTCTGACTCCTTCCGTGGTTCCATGGCATCTCATGAGCCTTTATGCATCTCCTTCTCCCTCCCCCCCCCCCCCCCCCCCCCCCCCCCCCCCCCCCCCCCCTCTCTCTCTCTCTCTCTCTCTGCCCAGAAGTCTTGCCTATCCCTCCTGCCTAGCTATTGACCGTTCAGCTTTGCATTACACCAATCACAGCAATACCTCTTCACAGAGTATAAATATCCCACATTCTCCCCCCCCCCTTTTTTTTGTTTTAACTCTGACATAGTAAAACTATATACAATAAGAAACAACTATCAGGTAAGAATTACATTCACAATGTCCAGTCCATTTGTATTTGACTAATTCAGAGGAAGTACTATATTATCTGTCCTATCTTATTGAGAGTCCAAAGTTTTATACCTTAACCACATTTTATTATAACTAAAAGTACCTTTTTTAGAGCTTAAAATATCTCCTTAGATAAACAGCTTAAGCTTTTATGTCTCTCAAACTTATATGCTTTCTTTTGTGTTTCTTTTCTGAATTTGGTAACAAGGAAAACTATAACTGTCTCGTATTCAGAGTTTTTGTCAGGACCTCTGTCTGGCTCCAAAATAAATGCACAGGCGACCCTTTGACTCTGCCTTTCTTTCCAGTGGGAATCTGGTTCTCCCGCCTAACCATAGTCTGTCCAGCTATTGGCTAGTCAGCTTCTTTATTAATCTAATCACAGAAACATATGGTCACACAGTATAAAGGAGTATCCCAAATTTCCCCCTTTCTGCCTAATCAAAAAGGAAGGTTCTAACTTTAACATGGAAAAATTATATACAACAAAAAGTTATTAAGTAACAATTACAGTTACAATATCCAGTCCATTTGTATTTGGCAAATTTAGAGAAAATACTATTTATTTTAGCTTTGTGAGTCTGGTTTTATATCTAATTTACCTTTTATCATAACTAAGGAAAACTTTAAGTCTAATAATTTAGTCTTTAACTCCATCAAAGACCCCATTAGGTAAAATGTTATCTAATGACAGGAACATGTGACTGCCTGGATAGTCACCCAAAGATCTTCTTTAACATTGGAACATCTAGCTTTGGCCTATAGGCCTAGTATATCTGGCATTTTTGAGAAGCAGGGAATGTTGAAGGACTTTCTTTTGTGTCCTGCTGTTCCAATTTAAAGAGTATACTGTCAGCAATTGAAACAAGGGCAGTTTCTTTGCCCAAATGGCTAGCGTTAGATATAATGAAAGTAACTTCCTGATGGAGGTTCTTCTTTGAAGGAAGTAGTTGCTGCCAGGAACAGACATCTCACTGTCAAAAAAAGGCCTTATGTTATTAAAACATTTTAAATGCTAGATTCTATAGGTCTTTGAAGTATTTGAACAATCATCTATCTAAATATGTCCATTTATGACCTTGAAAACATAGCTAACATGACTATTAATTTATATTTCTTAATTATACATCACAATTTAAATGAGCAGCATAAACATGATACCCTAAACGAGAATAGAAACATGCATACAGTGTAACAACTCAAGTTGTATTTGGATCTACATTGCTTGCTGAACGTTTTGGCACCATTTGTAGGTGGAGTTTCTCTGTGTCTCAGCAGTCACTTCCAAATAACCATGTGACAACTTATTAATAATAAATGCTTGGCTGATAGATAGCTCAGGTATATTACCAACTAACTCTTACAACTTAAATTAACCCATTTATATTAATCTACATTTTGCCATGTGGCATTATCTCTCTTTCATATTGGACATCCTCTGTGCCAGCTGGTGACCCTTTGACTTCTGCCCTTCTTCTTCTCAGTGGCCTTAGTTTGGTTCTCCTGCCTAACCTTATCCTGTCCAGCTATTAGAAAAAGTCAGCTTCTTTATTGAACCAATGACAGCAACATATATTCACATAGTATAAAGGAATATCCACACTATCTCATCTTCAACTGCATCAGAGATCTGAGCAGGATATAATATTACTGAGTGGGAAACTTCCAAAACTATAGAAATGACAGAAACAGCTGGCTGCCTGGACTGCCACCCAATTTCCCTCTGCTACTTTGGGGCATCCATCAAGCTCACTAATGGTTTTGAATACATAAAACCTGCTGTTTTTAAGAAAAATTGAGACCCAGGAATCTTAGTATTTATGAGGTTGATAGCAAATGGTAATTAGCACTCTGCCTGAGTGTTCAATGCTTAGCTACTTTGCTGAGATTACTTAGTAAACATCTCTAAGTCTCATTTCCCACATCTGTATAAGAAGATAATGATCCTTGCAATGATTAGAAAGGATTGAGGAATGTTCCCAAAATACTTAAAAGATACCTAGAACAGATGCCCTCACTAGGCGTAAGCTGCCACTCTACACTCACAGTGACAGTGGTACTATCTGGTGAAAAGTGGCTTCATTTTAAGGGTAGAAGTTTTCAAGAGGTGTGAAGGGCTGTAAGGAGTAGTTTTTCCCCTCCACCGGTCTGGTCCCACCTGGGCGCCAGCCCCAAATAACACACAGAGACTCTGTATTTGATATAATGCTATTGGTAAGGTACTAGTTTCTTATCGTCTAGCTCTGTCTTAATTATTAACCCATTAATCTAAGTACTTCCACGTGGTCTTATCTTACCAGAGAGAGAGGCCTCCATAGTGCTCTCCCCGGTCTCTACATGCTGACTCCTCCTTCCTACTTCCTCTTTCCTCCTTGTCTCCTAGTTCCGCCCATCTTCCTTTCCTATTGGACAACAGTGCTTTATTCATTAACCAGTATGAGAAACATACTGGTTACAGAATGACATCTCCCATCATCTCCTCTTTTCTGTCTAAAATAAAAAGAAGGGTTTTAACCTTAACATAGCAAAATATATCACACAACAGTTATCAAATAAGAATCCATTAACATTTAGTAAGATTTAAGAAAATATCCCATCATCTGCTTTGTGAGTCTAAAGTCCTATATGTAACTTATCTTTAATCCTAAGGAAAACTATAACCATAACTATCTGTCTTCACTCTTCAAAGACCACACAGAAGGATAATATATAAACTCTAGAAATGACTAAGACAACTCACTGCCTGGTCAGTCACCCCAAGTTCTTCTGTAATCTTCCATCTTCAGCCTATAGGGTATAGTGTGTCTGGCAGACTCTTCAGCAAAGCAGAAAATTTTAAACTGTCTTCTTGTATTGGCAGTTTGTCAGTCACTTTTCTCTGTCCTGCAGACTGTCTGGCAGACTCTTCCATGAAGCAGGAACTCTGTAGCAATGTCCATCTTGAATCAGCAGTCACATTTCTGTGGGTCCTGCATGTCCAGTTTATACAGCATAAAGTCAAAACAGTCCAGACAAGAGTAGTATTGTGTCCAAATGGCTAGTCTTGCCATATTGGAAGTAAACTTCATAACGCGTCTCTTCAATGTCCATCTTTCTTTTTCCTTTCTGGTGCAGGTGATGTTGCCAGGAGCAGTTGTGCCTCATTGTCAAGAAAAACCCTAAACCATTTTAAATGCCATATTCTGTAGGTCTTTGAAAGGTTTGAAGAATGCCTATTTATCTCAAATACATCTCTGTATATCTAGAAATCCTAAGTAACGTAACTATAAGTTTTGACTACTATAGGTAACGATCTATAATCTGTACTAAGTTATACATTTTTAAATGAGCTATATAAATGCAATACCTAGACAAGAGGAGAAATATACATACAAAAAAATTGACCTTAAATTGTACCAATAAATGAAAATCCATTCCAAAACAAAGTATTCATATCTATACCATAATCTCCTTTTTACCTGTGAAAATATTGGTTGTGATCATTAACCATTTATAAATTATGTCTAAGGACAAGTTACTGGGGAAAAGGATTTCCATTTTTGTTTCCACAGAAAATGAAAAGCTGTGGATTCCTTCCAGACTAATGTGGTTTGATCAAACATAATTTTGAAGTCAAAGCATTTTTAAAATATATAAGTTGAATTAATATAGCAGTATTTCCTTTAACAGTTGTTTCCTCAACATTCAAATGATATAAAGACAATATGCCATACAGTACAGATTCTCTCTGAGCTTTTCATCTTTAAGTGGATTTATTATTACTCTGTGTCTTTTATTTTTTATTTTTTGAGACAGGGTTTCTCTGTGTAATTTTTATCTGTCCTGGAATTCACTCTGCATACCAGGTTTACTTTGCAATCACAGAGATCTGCTTGCCTCTGTCTCCTGAGTGCTGGGATTAAAGGAATGTGCCACTACACCCAACTCCTCGCTGTATTTTTAAAACCATTTTATTCCTTTTCTCTCCCAAGCCTACATATATTTTAGAACACACTGTAAACCTTTAGCGCTTTTTTTAAATGTGAATCTGTCTTTACTGTAAATCTTTATCTTTTTCTGGCCACGAGTCTTTTATCTGGTAAACAACAACATTGCTAAAATGAAAGTCATAGTTATTTCTGCCACAGTTTATCAAAGATGGCAGCGGGTACCTTTACCGTCAGCAGTGAGAGCTGTGCTCACCGCCTTGGTCTCTGCTGCACCCAGCAGCATGCTGCCGGCTTGGAGATGTGGTCACTGCCATTGCCAGCTCTCGTACACACCAATAAACTGTTAGCAGTGCTTCTTAAAAGCCCTGTGGTTTTTTGCTGCTTATGCTGAGTCAGGAAACTTTCCTTAAAGGAGCCACGCAAATATCTGCTTGTCTCTAGCATATTAGAGTCCAACCGAGAAAAATGCTGCTACCAAGAAACCTTGCTTGTCTCTGTTCTTTTGTTTGTAAAACCCCTTTTTAAGCTTTTGTTAAATTTTAAGTGAAAGTTCATATTAGCCACGTTGGGCGCCATTTGTAAGGAGTAGTTTTTATGCCGTGCCAGCCATAAATATCACACAGAGACTCTGTATTAAATATTATTCTGTTGGCCAGTTACTTGTTTCTTATCGGCTAGCTCTGTGTTAAGTATTAGCCCATTTCTGTTAACCTATGTATTTCCACATGGTCTCATCTTACCGGAGAGCCAGCTGTCGTCTGGTCTCCCCAGTCTCTCCATGTTGACTCCTCCTTACTACTTCCTCTTTCCTCCTTGTCTCCTAGTCCCTCCTCTCTTGCTTTCCTCTTGGCCAACAGTGCTTTATTCATTAACCAGTATGAGAAAAATATTTACAGAATGACATCTCCCATCACAGGGCAGTGAGAGGGCTCTGTGGATAAAGGTGCCTGCCACCAAGCCTAAAGCCCTAAGTTTGACATTGAGAGCCCACGGAGTGGAAGGAGAGAAACCACCCCTGCAAGGTGGCCCTGGCCTCCACTTCTGCATGATGCCCGTGTACCTGCACACAAACTAAAGTTTAATTTATAAAAAGGACTGAAAGGAGAGTGAAGATGGAAAATCCTTACCATTTTCTAGTAAGTGGGAAATTTAGGTGACTGAGCCCCATGGGTCATAAAACTCCATTTCCTGCTAATAAAATGAGCTACGGGTTTAAAAGACATGCCTACTACATTTCAGTTGTACTCAGTTTAACAGCTTGCACGAGGCAGAAGTTTTCAGAGCATCTAGCTCTTCCTGCTTTCTGTTGCATTTGATGTTGTTTAGCCCAGAAAACAGCTGTACAAAGGTCACCACAAACCACAAGCTCTCCTCTTTCTAGGTAATAAAACCTTACTTTCTTCAAGTGTCTCGGAGGCTAGGAAACTCGAGGCTGTGTCATCCTATTGGCCAAAAGAATCCCTAAAATGTGTTGCTTAGGAAGCTTTAGGTTGGGGTTGGGACTTTAGCTTCAGAGATCTTTAGAATGTTTCCCTTTTCTCAGACTCTATTGGTTTCAGCTACTTGGAGGCAAAGACCTATCTTAAGTGACATTAGGTGTTGACAATGGGGTCTCCAGTTTCTTCCTCCTATCTCCATATATTAGCACACACACACACACACACACACACACACACTGAAAGGCTGTGCAACTTGTTTGTCGGGCACAGTCGAATGTGTGTATCCCCGTTCCACGTGTTGTATGCTGAGAAGGACAGTGACATGACTGCAGTAATTCAAAGCAGGGTTTTAAGTGAATCAATAAGAATAAGCCTGTGGGATTAGTCCCAATTGAAAAGTTCAGCACGACCAGGGGAAGGTTGCATTGCTGCAGGGGATTAACAAATGGCTGGCTGTGGAGAACAGTATTCATGATCCAGCCACATTCTGAGTGATGGACAGCTTCAGTCCTGTGCCACCCATCTTTCCTCCGACACACAGACTCAGAGTGGGGGATCATAAAAGCATGCTTTGAAAACATCTTTCCTCCTCAGAAACCTCTGCCTGATTGTGAAATGAATCCTACCAAGTCACAGAAAAGTCCTGGCTTTAAAATTGCTCCAGTCTAGGGGAAGAAGATGAAATGTGACTCTCCTTCCATAGACCAGCCTGGGATGAGAAAACAGAGGAGGCCCTCTGGGTAATGAAAGACTAGAGTAGGATCACCCTATCATCAAGGCACACGGTGTAGTAACAAAAAGAACCCTTTACTGTCTGCAAGGCTATTATTGACACCCTGTTATTTGATCCTTACAACAAAGGATATGTGTCCCTATTCACAGATGAGGAAAGTAAAGTGCTGGATGTCTAATAATCTGATTTCAGGTTTGGTGGTTTCTTTGACCTGCTGAGTCCTGCTGAGTGCTAATTTATGGAGATTGTATAGACAATTTGTAAATACCCATGTGTTAATCAGCTTTTCATTACTATAGCAAAAAACATGAGGCAATCAACTTAAAATGAGGAAAAGCTCATTTGGGCTCACAGTTTTAAAGGCCCCAGTCCATAGTTATTTGGCCTTGCATTTGGAGGCAGTGTATTATAATGGGAGCACATGGTAGAAGAACCCTGTTCATGGAGCGACAGATCAATGTTTCACAGCCCCTTCAAAGGTAAAATTGTCAGTGACATAAAACTTCCTTCCTTGAACTCCACCCTCAAAGGCTTCTGAATACCCATGATCTGGAAGGCCCAAGTATGTACATGCAAATAGATTCTCAGACTTTTGAACATTTTCATTTTATTAACTTTATACATTATGTGAAATCTATCAATTCTTTTTACTTTATACATGGCTTGAAAGGGACCATGTATTGAATCTTGTAAGAGTACACAGAGAGACACATATGCTTATAGGAAATAATATTTATTATAATCCCGAATTATGACCTAGGAGAAGTTCAGTGCCAAAAGATGGGTGCTTATAGTGTTGACATACATAAGAACATGATGTTCCAATCCATTTTTATTCTTTCTAAAAGATATAAAGAAATAAGGAGTAGGGATTAAAAAGATATTTGAAATTAACTTAATTTCTTTCCTGATATTTTTCTTTGAAAAAAGTTACAGAGTAACTACTGTCACATCTCTTTACATGAATCTGACTGAACGCATTGACTGAGTGTAAGCCTCTAGCCTTGGACTCTCTCTACATGAATATGGCTCCATTCAGTGGTGTTATAGCTTTTAGGTATTATTAAAACTGAAAGTTGAGAAAGTTCTGAAGATCTATATCCCTTTGGTAAATTTTATATTGTTGCTACCACTTGTACAATTGATGGGTAAGAGTCCCTTGAAGGTACACACCATAGACCTCTCAATAATACAGTGGAGTGGCTGGTAAATTTGTGCAAATAATAATTCTCTTTTATCTTAAGTTTTTGCTAGCTAGACTTGTGACACTACTCCTATATCCATTGTCCACTTGTACTTGAACAGTCCCCTCTGAGCTCTGTAGCTAGTTTAACTGCTCCATGTTCAATAGTACTGTGGAAGCACCACCACTGCAACAATGCTGACCTGGATCAAACACAATACATGAAGCTCTCTATGGAGACAGTAAAAGGTAGTGGGCTGGGTTTCTTTCCTTCTTACTTTCTCAGAGGTAGCCACCTTTGGAAGCAGGGCCAAGGCTCCCTCATAGCTCTTTTGGTGATGTATAAATGTTCTCGGGAAATTTTCAGTGCTTTGTGAGGCCACTGGAGTCTGGGTTATTGAGGCTTCAGGAAAATGTAGCTTCTGGGGTATGTTTCTGTTTGCATACTATCAAGGACAGAAAGCTGATCTTTCACCCATACTGTGCCACTGGGATGGAAACAACATTCCAATTTAGAGTTAGAACTGGGGTTAATGTTTGCACCAAGTATCTACCTTTCCACTGAAGTATGTTCCTATTCTGTTCTTTCCTACTCTATTTACATTCCAGGTCCTTGTGTTTCTCGACATGTGGGCATTTTGAGATCCAATTCCATACATAGTGAAACACATACAAGTATTTGTTTTTTACTTATGTTTACTACACATATGCACACCTTCACTCTAGTACACAGATCAGAGTGTGGGGTATCTTGGTCAGGACAAAACTGTACAGCTGCTATTTTGACTGGTTTTTTATTATTTTCAACATCATAAGAATAGAACCATAGTAGGCATAGTGGAGTAGGTCTTTAATCCTGGCACTTTGGGAGGTAGGGGTAGTCAGTCAGATCCCACATAGTGGGTTCCAGGCCAGCCAAGACTACATAGAGACTCAGAAGGACCCTGTTTCAAAACAAAAGTATATGACCATAAAGTAATACTGTGTTTGAATTCTTCTACCCAGGATTATGCTGTGACTAAAACACCTTTTTGAGTAAAGAATGCCATTGTGTAAGTTACATACTCATTCATTTGTAGTTATATGGGTGTTTTTTTTTTTACTTTGGATTATTAAAAATAGCAAATCAGTAAAATATTTCTCTTTTAATAGAACTCAGCATTCATCTCTCTTGAATTTTCAGTATATCCAAGGGTGGGATGGCTTCTCATATAGTGCATATATTTTTTTTATGCTGACAGTTTTCCTAAATTGATGTACAAGTAAACACCCCTAAGCTCCTGTTTTCAGAGTACAATTTTCTTTTGCTTTAGATTAGCGATGCCAGTTAGTGTGGGATGTTGAGATATTTGCTACCCATCTCAGATTATATTCATAAACACATATGTGTTTACATTTCCCACTTATTTGGTATAGATTGAAAGGCAGAAATTTGCCTTGTCATATGCCCACAGGATTACCAGTGAAAATGCCACAGAAACGAAAAAGGAACCATCCATTAATTTTCAAAAATCCAATGGTAATCACAATAAAGTTTATTAGCGATGTCTAGTTTATGATGTAGAAGCATGAATTTCAACTGCACACACATAATATTTAATTCATAGACTGAAACCTGAATGACTATTTGACTGAGGCTTGGTCCTTCAGATTCTGCCTCTCACATAATTAATTTGTAACAGTTTGAATTGCATTTCATGACTTCGATATTCTCTAATTTGTTCTTGTTTTGAAAGGAAACAGTAACTCAATATATTAAACTCTGTTTATAATCTTCAGCACTGAGCATTTTAATTCTGTCAAGCATGTGTCAGCAAAGGCTGAAAAGAGCTGTAACCACAGGGCCCCAGTGCATTAGGTTACATAATGGTTCAGCCAACTAACTTACCTGTGTGGGCTGGAGGGCAATATAACTAAGAATAATATTCCTGGTATTAGAAAAAGAACTCTCAAAGTAAGAGGTGCCTAGGATCAATCTAGAAAAGCCTGTTAGGCTAGATTTCCAAATAACTTCCCTTTTGGACAGACTTACATTATTTCATTCATATATTCCTTATCATTCATTCACACAATGGCTCAAGAAACACTGAATAGTGTGTAGCAGGCCATCCTCTTGATTCTGGGCATATAGCCCAGAACAAATCTGGTTTTGTTAATATGAACATACATTTTTAGATGGGGAAGAGGCAAGAAAACATAGACAGAGATTACAGTGAGATATAAGTAGGGATGGCAAAATCATGTGATACTCCCAGAGGAAATATGAAAAACAGGAAAGTCCTTTTCGGGGGGAGGGGGAACTTCAGACAGAACAGCCACTGGCACTTGTGTAATGGTGGGAAGGAACTGAGCAGTGTGGATGTTCACCACAGGAAGTTATTTAAGAGGGTTAGGACAGTATCTAGATGGGCTGCAGGACAAAGAGGCCTCTGGGGTTAGAAGTTTGGAGGAGAGGTCAGTAGGAAGGCAGAGACTTATCAGAGGAGCCATGGCCACTGGAATGACCTTAACCTTTTTTTTTTTTTAAGAGAATATTCAAAATCCAAGGATTCTGAATAAGAAAGCAATGAATCAATTTTTAAAAATCATTATCTTGAAAAGTGGGTAAAGTGGACTGTAGGGGAAAGGCATGGAATAGAATGAAATTAAGTTGAGACATCTAACTGGTATGGCATAGGTGTTTTACTTTGTGGGATTATTAAATTCACTGTGCTTTAGTAATTACATTAATGCCTGGACATCAGCCATGGGTAAACTCTCTGACTCCATCTTTTCCCCATTCTCAGGTACTTACTTCAGCCATTACTCAAGTTATCTATGCTGTAGTCATCTGCTCCTTCTAGATAAAATGCCATCCATTCAAATCCTACCTGTCCTTCAACTCCTCTCTCTCAACTCCTCTCTCGTACCACTGCCTTTACACTGCCGCCAATATGCGAACGATTTCTCTGAGTCCTGAAACATCATTGCGTGTTGAAGCAGCAGTAGGCTTGCTAAGGCCTTGTACCCACAGAGGCCAGATTCTCTGTGGGTGTTACTTAACCTCTGGTTTCCCCTGAAAATTGGGGTCCATAATTCCTACCACATTAAGCTGTTGTGAGGATTTAATGGGTTATGGCATCATGTAAATTGGTTTGTAACACATATTAATTCTTAGCATTATTTTTATCATCAGGATCCATATTTAGTAGAAACTTCAAATAAAACCTGTTAGAGATGAAGTGGAGAGACATATGGACTGGGTAAAAGGACACTTGGACAGCTGTGCAATGCTGAATGTCACTGAGCCCTGTATCTTACTTTCTTCAGCTGAAAAAAAATTTTTTTTACTATCAGTTCAAAGTGGCCATATTTGTATCTAAAAGTCACCCCCAACCCTACCAAAACTGAACTCTTTGTTGCTATTAGCATCTAAACTATCTATTTCTTTGAACACCTAAATGTAATCTGTTGGCTAGTCTTGCTGATGGAACCCAGATCATATCGAGTCCATCCACTTCACATCTCCCCATGACTACTGCTACAACCTTAGTCCAATACTCTTCTCTCTGCAGCAGCTTCCTAATCTACACATGCCCCCTTTCAGCTTATTTTCCACATAGCCAGACTGGTGTTTAAAGCATAAACCAAGCTTAGAGTGACGCTGTCTTCCCTGAGTCCTACTTCCTTGGAGGCTCAGATGGAGTACTGGAGCTCAGGAGTTTGAGAACAGCCTGAGCAAAAACACATTGAGACTCCATCTCAGACAATAATATACAAATAAAGCACAAACCGATTGTTCCCCTGCCTAACACTCCTCAGTGGCTTCTCTTTATAGGATCAGACAGTCAGTCCTTTGCCCCCTCAGGCCACTGTCCCCACCATGCTCCCCACCAGTGGATGCCTTGGCCTTTAGCATTGGTTGGAACACTCAGGCCCTGGAAGTCCACATGACTTGTCATTTATAACCTAACTCTAATTGCTTCTTAACTTCTATTGGTATTGCTCTACACACAATCCTACTCTTACCCGAAAAGGATTGCCACCAAAAGTCCCCTATTTTGTCATTCCCCCATTCCCATCCAGTAGAAGCTAAATGTCCTCACACTAGTCTCATTTCCTAAGCACAGTATCTGGTATAGAGTAAGTAGGTATGCTGGGATAAATGAACAAATACAAACCCGCTTTTAATGAGATACCAAGTTCTGTATTAAGTACATAAACCAAAACCTGTTCTTTAAATGTGTCTGTTTTTCCTTTCATTTAATCCCCATACTGAGTGAACATTAGCGGCAGAAATGTGACAACTTGAAAAGTCAGAAATCTTCTTCCTGCCTTCAGCCTTCAGTTTGCTAATCTCTTCCTGGGCCCTCCCGAACTCTGGCTTCGTGTAAATTGCCCTCCTCTCTGGCCTTTTCCCCGTAGGTTCTAACCGCCCTAAGTCTTATTCTCCAGACCGCAGCCAAAGAGCACAGTTCGGCTGCTCCCGTACCCTCCTGCCGTTCCTTGAGAACGCCTGGGAGTTTTCCTTGTTATCGAGAAAGACCAGAACTTGCTCTTGCCCACCACCAGGCTAACACTTCTGGTTCCCGTCTGCCACCTAGCTGGGTAGCAGGGGCTTCCCGCTTCCAGGACAGTTTTACAAAGCGCCCCAAAGTTGCCTCCTTTACATCTCAGAAGACTGTGTTCCCTTCCGTCTGGAAGCCCACCCGGCCGCGGCCGCGCTCCATCATAAAGCCCCGCACCGCCAAGGGCCCGTCTTTCTGAGCTCATACTTGCTTCACAAACATACACTCGTGGATGAATGCCGGGGCCTTTGCAACCCGTCTGTCATCCCGCGAGCCCGCGCCCACCGACTATTTGCGGAAGGAACAAACCGAGGAGCCGACCAACCAGGCTCGCCCTCCCCACCCGCCGCTGCGCCGCAGCCATGACGCGCTAAGCTGGCGCCGCGAGGACGGGCGTGTCGGGGCGCCTGCGCGACGGGGCACGCATGCGCAGAGGCGCGAGCCTGCTGACAGATTCTCGAAGGCGGCGGCGGCGGCGGCGGCCTTCGGCCGCGGGGAATGGGAGTCTCAGGGCCCTGACTGAGCACCGCCCCCGCCTCCCTGCCGAGACATGGCTCAGGAGAAGATGGAGCTGGACCTGGAGCTGCCCGCGGGCACGGGCGCGAGCCCGGCGGAGGGCGGCGGCCCGGGCGGTGGGGGCCTGCGGAGGTCTAACAGCGCCCCCCTGATCCACGGCCTCAGCGACTCCTCGCCGGTTTTCCAGGCCGAGGCGCCCAGCGCCAGGCGGAACAGCACGACGTTTCCGAGCCGCCACGGCCTGCTGCTCCCGGCCTCGCCGGTCCGCATGCACAGCAGCCGCTTGCACCAGATTAAGCAGGAGGAGGGCATGGACCTCATCAACCGGGAGACGGTCCACGAGCGCGAGGTGCAGACCGCAATGCAGATAAGCCACTCCTGGGAGGAAAGTTTCAGCCTGAGTGACAACGACGTGGAGAAATCCGCCTCCCCGAAGCGCATCGATTTCATTCCGGTGTCTCCAGCACCATCGCCCACCCGGGGAATTGGGAAGCAGTGTTTTTCACCGTCCTTGCAAAGTTTTGTGAGTAGCAACGGATTGCCTCCAAGCCCTATTCCCAGCCCAACCACCCGGTTTACCACCCGGAGAAGCCAGAGTCCCATCAACTGCATCAGACCAAGTGTTCTTGGACCATTGAAAAGAAAATGTGAAATGGAAACTGATTATCAGCCAAAGAGATTTTTCCAGGGCATCACCAACATGCTGTCTTCTGACGTTGCACAGCTGTCAGACCCCGGTGTGTGTGTGTCCTCCGATACCCTGGATGGAAACAGCAGCAGTGCCGGATCTTCCTGTAACTCACCGGCGAAAGTCAGCACTACCACCGACTCTCCTGTGTCGCCGGCCCAAGCAGCCTCCCCCTTTATTCCAGTAGATGAACTTTCGTCTAAGTGATTCAACAGTTTTGAACCCCTTCTCCCCCCAGTGGAGAGACAGAATCAAGTTAGAGCAAGCACTGAACTTTGTCGATTAAGTTGAGGCTGTTTCCTATTTGACTCTTCCCCCTTTTTTTGGAAGTTCCTGAAATGTTATTCTAGAGAATTACTATGTCAGGTTCCTGCAGATGCCCTTGAATTCAGTGTAGTAATATTTTCGGACTTTTTATCAATAAGTGTGTTGAAGCATACATTTTACGCTGCTAATATGTCTAAATACATATGTTATCCCTTGATTTTTTAAATAATTGAGAGCTCTATTTATTTATGGGATTATTAAGTTCTGATGAAAATATAAATGTTGAATTTCAGTTTAGTAAACTGATGTTTTAAAATTCCATAATTCATGGCACACTAATTTTTAATGTTTTCAATGATTGCTGTTTTCCATCTGTTGAAGAACTTACCTACTTACAGTTTTAATGAAAAATGGTAGTCATATCAGTCCATTGGTCGTCTAACTTACCCAGGAGTCCTTGGATATTTAATGTCCTAGACACAAGACAGGAGGGGAAATAACAAAAGGAGAAATCATAACATTTTGCAGCAAATATTTTAAAATTAATTATTTAAAAGTAAAGAAGGCCATTTTCTAACAATTTTAATAATAACTAGTAAGTCACACCAACATAACTACAAAAATGAAAAGTTTCTTTTTGAAAACATTTTTAACCAGAAAGTGCATTCTCTTGGGTATAATCCTAAATGTTTAATGGAACAGTGCCTTGTAGTCTTAGCTCACTGTGGACAGGCAAAGGCAAGGCTCTTGCTACCACTTCAGAGTTAACATTTGTGAAATGTAAACATGTGGGAAGCCCTATTGAGTGTTGGGAAAACACCCAGACAGATGATACTCTCTCAGTCATTGATAGGCTTTAAACTACCCAGTCATGTCTCAATTCTTAAAATCCTTGCCAATGAAGCCAGGCAGCATTTGCCTCTTCTCTGCCATCTGTCACTTTTTCCCTTGCTCAGGAAGGAAACAGCTATTTCCTTGCCAACAAGTACTTCCCACCTCTCACCAAGTTAGAACATAGTTAGACCAAGGCACCTCTGATTTGGATTTCTGATAGTGTGATACACATCTCTGGTTGGAACTACTTTAACAGGATTAGAAATGTTACTTAAAGGCCCATGGTGTACAGACCAGTGGAGTCACAACTGTAAATCATCACATAGGTTTTCTTAAAGGTGGAATTATAGGGTGCTTTTCTTTTGCAATTAAGATAAAAAGTAAATGACTTTTATATTCTACTTTATGATACTTCATATTTTCTAGATAGATAAGGCAGACAGACAGATGGAATGAATAACAGACCAAAAGGAAAAGGTTAAAAAAAAAATATTGATACTTTTAAGAAAGACCATGACAAAAATTCCTACTTACTTTTTAAAGTCATTGCGTACAGATTTTAAGAATTATATGGAATTTTTACAACTATGAGAATAAATGGAACTGGTCACCTCTTGACAGTTACATCAAGTTTCAGTGAAATAACATCAAGGGTAAGACCGTGTCTGTATGTTTAACATTTTCTGGATAATAGTGTATTTGTATTTACAGCCTAATTGTTGTTCCTCAGCTTAAACTTATATATTCACGTTTCCTGTTGGGTATGTTGACCTGCTTTCAGAGGAACTTTAATAACCTCAAAACAAAATTTACTGCCATATTTAATGTGTTCTCACAGGTTGATGTCATTGATGCCTCATTTCCTAAACTAGAAGCCATGACACATCTGACTTCTCTTCCTGTTAAATACAGTGTGACCCCCAAGTTCTGTCAGTTTCTTCTTACCTGTATCTCTAATTATACTCCAGCTCCCCTTGTCACCTGCCTTCCTGTGTCTCACCTCCCTTTTATCTTGGTACTCACACGGGCTCCTGAATAATCCTACAAACTTGATTTTTTTTCACTTTCATACCCCAAAACTGAATCTTTATAGAACTTACAGTTAAGGTAGTTCTGTAACAACCTAAACTGTCGTTTGTATAGTTTCTGGCTATAGTGATCTGGCTATAAAGGACTAAAGTAACTTCAGTCCTCTCATCTCATCTTCATACTCACTTCCCTCCACAGATACTAGACTGCTTGATAATCCGTAAATAGACTATATTCTTATGTTATAAGTCAGAAAGCAGTTTGTGTGAGCTGATTCTCTTTTCCCAGTGTTGTTTCCACTTGGCAGTAGGAGCCTAAATTTATGCACTGAGCCATCTTGAGCCAGCCCTCCCCCAACTTTTTAATTCCACATGAACTTTAACTGAAAACAGTATGTATATAGTTTATACAATACTTAAGGAATGTATACATGGATATAGTTTAAAAATCTGCCATTTACTATGTAAACTTCATTATCTCTTCCTACAGGTAACATCTGCCAACAGTTTGGTGTGCACTCTGCAAGATGCTCCCCATTTCCCTGCAGATATGTGTGTGTAGATGCAGGGTGTGTCGGCAGCTCTCTTCATTTCTTTTACCCCATGTTTAATCACTCACCAAGTCTTACTGATATTATCTCCTGGTTTCAATCTCTGCTGCAGCAAGAGCCAGGCTATTGTACCCTTCCTGGATTCCTCTCCCAGTGGTACTTGGCATACTCACTCCCATCCGCTCTCTGCCCAGAGCTGCCTTCTTAGAATGGCCTGTTACACATAAAAATAAGTATCAGTCTGGCTGAGGGGGCTCTGAAGGATTTGGCCCTCACCTCTTCCCTTGTTTGTTTGTTTGTTCTGCCCTCACTATAGGTAGCTTTCCACTTCTAAAACAAATTATATTTATTTATATGTATATGGGTGTTTGCCTGCATGTATATTTGTGTGCCATGCGTGTGCCTGGTGCCCATGGAAACAGAAGAGGGCCTCAGATCCAATCTTCTATAACTGGTGGTATAGACAGTTGTGAGCTTTCATGTGAGTGCTGGGAATTGAACTCAGAACCTCTGGAAAAACAGCTGGTGCTCTTAACCTTCAAGCTATCTCTCCAGAACCCACTTTTTTTTAAATGCCTGGCATTCACTCTTATCTACATCCTTTTGCTGGGTCATTTCCTACAGTGTATGAAAGCCTTTCTTTTCCTAAGCTGCTGCTTTTCTATGGGTGGTAAATCTTAAGTAAGCTAAGGCTCTAAGAATTTGTATGGGTAATTTACATCACCATAGCAACTTCAACCATTCCTCAGCTCACATGGACATCTGCTTCCAAAAACACATTTTTAAGATATTAATGTTGTCAATTCATAAACTTTGACCTAAAGAAATTAAAAACATTTAGTTAAAGGTCCATTTTGTCATATCTAATAAACTTATGCAGTATATTTTCTTTTATTGTGGCTGTTTTAAAAACATATATATATATTGAATGAAAGAAATCACAATGGTTACCAAACCCAAGGCTGCTGGATGCTGGGACCTTTAAGGATACTTAAAAGTGGTCCAGAAGGACCTGGGTCAGGTTGCCTTCCCGCTATTCACATTGATTAGCTCATCCCACTGCATAACCTACCTCAAGAGACCATTTAAGATAGTTGGCAGGAAAACAAGTAGTCTGAACTTAGTGAAAGACCGGGGCTGTTTTTTGTTTGTTTGTTTTTCCCTTCATTTTCTGGATTGGTAGAAGACTAGAGAGAGGAAATTGCTATACAATGAGGCAGGATAGGCAGGTAATGGAACCGACATTCCTCAATGGGTATCAGAAAATGAAAGAGTTACCCTTGGAAAGCAGAACTAGACACGTCAGTTTCTTCTATAACAGAACAAAAAGGTCGACAAAGACACTTGTAGCTGTTAGTTTGCTTTTGCAGTGATTTAGGGGTAAGGAGGAAGATGATACATATATATGATCAGTAGTAAGTGCATCTTCATCATTCAGTCTTCTAGTTAATGAGGAACATAGAATATTTGAGGGTAGGGTCAGGAGTGAATTAAATGATTAATGGCCTAAGAATGTGTAAAGGAGAGGCTTAAGAGTGAATAGAAGGCTAGCCAGGCCACATTGAATACCATTTGAATCCACACAAAGAAGTGAGTTGAATTGACTAGGTTTGGGAGTTAGCTACGTAGGTACTAGTTATAGTGTGACACGGTCATTCCTTGGAAAGTGTAAGAGGCATTGGAGATGGCCAGAGAAGTGGAAGGTGATGCCCCACCTATTCATGATCTAGCCTTGTAACCTGTTACACCAATGTATATGAGAACCTGGTCTGATTGTGGCACTTTTGACTATATTTTTTTCACAGTTTTATTTATTAGCTAAAGGAGCAGCCCAAGAGGCTGACTTCACCTCAGTTCAACTTACTTAATAGACATTTATATCACACTGCTCCTAAAAGCCTAGACAGTTTGTTTGCGGACATCTAGGTAAATTTTTCAGAAAAGTTGAGGTAATCTTTATATAAAACGTGATGAAGTGCTTCATGTGTACCCAACATTTTTAGGGTCTGGCTAGTTTTCAATGTAATCATCTTACCATTTACCCGAGCTGAATGTGATCTTGGCCCATGTTTTTTAAAATGAGGAAATGGGTAGAATGGTGGGGACATTTGCCTGGGTGTCCCAAGCTGGAAGCTTCCTGGTGGCAGGTTGGGGGGAAGGGGAGACCACAGGGAGCGGGGCTCCGTGGATTCAAGGCCCTAACAACAGTGCTGAACAATGAAGGTACCTTGAAATGGCAGCTGTCATTATTGTGTGCTTCTGAGCAGCTATTTCCCTCTGTAACTTCCATTGGATTCAGGTCCACCTCGCTGGAAATGCGGAACAAGTCTTACACCTCCTTTTTAGCCATCATCCTTGCTTTATGAATCTAGAATACTGACCCTTCTCTCATGGCTGCTGCTTGCTCTGGATTTTAGAAACCATGACTACTTTCTTCCATGAATTAAGGCTGTCAGTGCCCTGGCAGCCAAAAAGTTTTCAGATGACAATTCTCTCAAGACCCTTTGCCTTCCCAAGTCGGGGAAGTCAGAATCATGTACTAACATAAAATTTTTGTTGACAAATAATAAGAATGACTATCAATATTATATGTAACTTACAGCTGGAAGATCTCATTGCAGCATTCAGTATGGGCTCAGGCACTATTTTCATTACACACACATACACAGTTTGTTTAATCCTTGTGATAACCCTCTGAAGCAGATACTGTGAATTGACCCCGACTAACAGATGAGAAAATCAAGTTCATTTTTAAATTCCATTTTTAATTTTTTTCCTTTTGAATTTAGTTCCTTTGGGGGGGTTACTTTATCTTATTTGGAAAGACCTGTTTCCTGCTAGTTAATGCCCTTGCTAATTATGTTAGTGCTGCCATTCTGTTTTTTAAATCAAATAATATATTTCTTTAAAATGACACCTTTGGTATCATTATTGTGTTATGGGAAACTATCAGGAAGATTATTTTCTTTCATCAGAGGTGAGATATTGACTTGTATATGAGGAAATCATTGCAAAGCTTTGCATTTTAAACTGGTTTGCTGTTTGAAACCATAGATATACTTAAACCCTCCCCTCTTAGTTTTTTTATTGTTTTACCTAAATAAATATGACTTGTTATTCATTTGATTTTTCATAGATTTTGTTGTATTTAATTTAAATGGACCCAGTTGTTTTATATTTACTATTCCTATGAAACCAAGCCAAGAGCCAATTTAAGTCTTCTCTCCTTACTCCTCCTCCACTATTAAAAAAGAAAAAGAAAGAAAAGAAAATGGGGGTCACAAGCCCTTTTGCGCACAATTAATCCCAGCACTCAGGAGGCAGAGACAGGCACAGATCTTTGAGTCTAAAGTCAGCCTGGTGAGTACAGCAAAGGCAGAGGTATATAGTGAGACCCTGTCTCCCAAAAGTCCTCTGTAAAAAGTCAACTTTTAAAGGAAAATGTGACCGAACTTGAAATTGATCCCAAACTTCTTACTGCATAAACAGTAAGTTCCACTGGTTTCTACAGAAGTGCCTCTACTGTTCCCTGACAAGACATTTAAATGTGGAAGAGTCAGCCTTTGAGAAACTTTTCTCATTTTTAACTTTACTTCATAGCATTGCTGACTAAAAGGGATTCAAACCAAGAAAATCACCTTCTGCCTGTATTTTAGAATTGGTACTTAGCATTAAGGTCCATATTGTGTCCCTTACTGAACTTTTGAAACAAACCCATTGAAGATTAAATTCCCACTTCCTTCCGTGTTTTCTTTCTCAATTTTCCTAAATAGGTGGGCTGGATTTGTGTGTGCGCGCGCAAATCTTACTGAAATGTGTGCATTTGTGCGTGCAAGTGCGCGCGCACACACACACACATACACAAATTATTGCACCTTTTAATACAATGCTTTATACTTTGATTTTTAACACACATGAATTGTTGTGCTTTTTATTGTACGCTTTGTACTTTGTTTTTTTTTTTTAACTAACTCCTCAGATTTCAGCTGCTGCCCTTGAAGTGGCAACTAAAATGGATGTACTCACAATCTTTTTGTTCCTGATTTTTTTTTTGTTTGTCCTTTTTGAACTTCTGGAATAAATCCTGGTAGTGATATAAATATCACTCCCTAACAAATGCTAAGGTTCAAAGTGAAAACCTAAGAGCCCCTCTTCGCCCTTGGCAGTAGTGAGACAGGACCATTGTGGCTCTTTTTCCAGTTGCCTACTGGGGTCCCATAGACTTAGAGGGCGGTAGCCTGACTACCCTCTAAGGCTTGGCTAACCAGGCAGCTGTGAACCAAGACAAGGAAGAACGAGCCTTTGTGCCCCAGGAATCAGGATGATTGTTTGAGATAATCATTCTTCCCCCTCACTTAAAGGACAAAGAAAGATTTCAGTGTAGCCATGCAGGGTCACCGAAACTCCAGTGACAAGTGGCTATTCAGTCAGTGTCTCCCACCAAGGGAGATCTATGAGCTGTCACCGAGGGAGCAGGTATTTCGTTTAGCATCTGTAAATGTATGATCTGTAAATGTCTGGAGGGAGCTGCCACCCAGGGCTCTCCTGTGAGCAGAATGACAGTATGGCTTTCCTGAACATTTATATATTCTTTGTTTCCCTTCTCCAAGATTTAAAGCCAGGATGTGTTTAAGGATTACTTCAAGTCACTCTCTTGTTGGTCTCTGTTTTGAGTCCACTGGAGGAGGTGGTGGCAAATAAAGGCAATAATATTAAGAACCAGGTGACTTCTTGGGGTCAAGAATTACAGTTCAATCCTGCCATTTAAAAAAAAAAAAAAAAACCAACTTGCAACCTGAGTTAAAATACCATATCTTTCTCGAGGCCTCATTTGCCATACTGCTTACTACAGAGACTTCTGAAATGAGCTTAAGTGTGCACATCTAATGAGTACCACTTAATTCTAAGATTAAATCAAAGCAAGCAGTGTGAGAGACAGCCTTTCCTCCTCCACACAGCCCCTGGATTCCAGAAGTGCCCACACAGCTGCCTGGAGTTCCCACTCCCACATCTGCCTGTGCTTTCTAACAAGTATATCTGTCCTCTCCTTAGCATGACTCCCCCTCCTTTCTTCTATACCCAAATTGACCCTTTTACTAACTCCTTAAAACTTACCTAAAGGGGCACAGTGGTTCTGATGGCCCCTGGTCCTCCCAGGGCTCTCTTTGAGAATCATCTCATCACTGGGACTTCTTATCAAAACCATGGCAGACTGAATTCTGTTTGTGGGCTCCCTTGCCTCTTTCCGATGCAAAAGTCAGAACTGAGTCTTTAAGTTTCATTCCTAAGACCTGAGCACAGCACATTCATTGCCCCCAAGCTCTTATTAAGTGAATGAATCAGTGGATAAGTGGATGAATAAATGACACTTCGTTTTTTATTCTTGTGGTATTTGTGGTTAGATTCTACTTCTTCTCTGGATTGTAACAGCCACTGATTGAAAACCTGGCTATTAGGCACTTACTTGGGAACACTGTGCCTTTAAGTGAGAGGAATGCAGTAAGATTCTTGGCGGAAGGAGTCTAGTCACATGGCCAAGCTCTTAATAGCTTCCTAAGAGATTAGAAGTTCATTCATTAAGCAATTTTGATTTGGAAATCTATTATGAGCCTCCCACTGGCTAGTCTCATTGGGTATATTCACTTGAGGAGCCAAGCTCCCTGGTCAGCAGAACACACATATATTGTAATGGGAGGGGGGTTCTGTGTGTGCATGTATGTAAAGTGTAATTCACTATGTATTAAGACCAATAAGGAGGTCTAGGAGGCAGAAATAGAGTCCTTGAAAGGAAAAATTGGCTGTGCAGAGGTTAAAGAGGTAATGGGTAGAGAGTTCCAAACACAGTTGGTATGGGATTATCGGCTTTGATTTTGATTTTGAATGAGGAGAGCCGCCACAGAGATTAAGCATAGAAATGAAATTATCTGTTTTACGCTTTTGTAAGGGATGTTCTTGCAAAGTTGAGAATAAATTTAGGGAAAGGGGCAAGGGTAAAAATGAGGTTCATTGGGAGGCTTTTTTTGGCAATCTAGGTATAAGACAAGGGTTGTTTGGGTAAAGTTGATAGTTGGGGGACAGAGGAGTAGTAGTCAAATTCGAGGTATATTTTGAAGGTAGAGGCAACAAATACTAAAGTGGACAGGAGCATGGGGGAGAGAAATCAAGGGCAATTCTGTAGATCTGAACCTGAGTAACAGAAAGCATTGGGGCTGCCATCAGCTGAGACTTGGAAAGCTGTGAGTGGAGAGGGATTTCAGGTCTATGGTTGTGGAATACAGGCCATTGATACCCACATTTTGGATATTTTTGTTTTGTTTTTGGGTGATCTTTAATAGACATTCAAGTGTGAGTGGGATCAAACAAGCAGCTAGGTGACTAAGTCTGGAGTTCAGGGAAAAGGACTACATTGCAATACACAGGAGTCAACTGTCCAAGTGTGCATTTAAAGTTGAGACTAGATGAGTGTCTTCTAAAGTGTGAGGCAAAAAGAATAATGACTAAGCCTTGGGGTACAGCCAAGACTTGGGGTACACTGTGACACTGAAAGGCCAGGAAGAGGGAGATGGAGAAGGAATGATGAGGGAAGTTGGAGAACCAAGAGAGTGCTCCATCCTGGAAGCCATGGGAAGAAATGGGCATGGTTAGTGATTGTGTATATCCACTGCAGCTGGACTGTGTGTAGGAGGGGAACTGGTCCCTGAGCTCAGTTCATGGGACTCAGTGACATGGGAGTTACAGGTCCCTTTCTTCATGAGGGTCATTTCAGTGGAGCACTTCGGGTGGGACCCTGATTAGGGAGGCAGACATGAAGAGAATGGAAGGCGAAAAGACAGATGGAAGAAATTCAGACAGGAAAGCCGGATGGGAGAAAGAAACACAGGGAAAACAGACAGAGGAAAGACAGGTGAAAGAGGTACAGACAGGAAAGCCGGATGGGAGAAAGATGGGAGAAAGATGGAAATAAGACTAATGGAGGAAAGACAGGCAGAGGGAAAAATGACAGATGGTAGAAAGTTAGATGGAGGAAAGATAAGCGGAAGAAAGACAGACTAAGGACAGTCAGATGGAGAAAAGACAGACTGTGTAAAGTCAGATGAAGGAAAGACCACAGGGGAGAGACAGACAGAAGAAAGACAGATGGAGGAAAGACAGACTGAGGAAGGTCTGTCTGAAGAAGGACTTGAACCTTTGAGGTCAGAGCAACTGGAACAAAAGGTCACCTCCCACTTCCTTCCCTAATAAGTTATTATAAAGCATTTCACAGTAAATACTCTCTGGCATGCGTGTGATTGTGGTTTCAGAAAAAAATACCCAGAAAAAAATCAACTGACAGTTTTCTACCCTGCCCACTTTGACATTTTGTAGTAGAAAAAAAAAATCTAATTTAGTGTTTCTACTGTATTTGTGACCTAACTGTTAGATCTAAAACCTTATGAATTGGTTTTATATGTATTGTCTGGTTCATTTTTTTTCCTTTGCCATTTATTTTTCATTATGTCTTTTTCTCTACTTATAAATTGAAACAGTTTCATGGCACAGTTATTTCTGTAAATTTGGTCCACTTTCTTAGGCTAGAGACATTTTGTTCTTTGGTGAGTGTTGTGAACTTTTAAGTAGTTCATAATCTGCTTGGGGTTTATTTAGAGACGATTTTTTAAAATTCATTTTCAAAATTATTGCTGAATAGTGGAAGAAGAGAGGAGTTGAAATTTCCTCACAACTGCACAGAATGTATTCTAATCATAAGTATCAGTAGATGTCATCTGGAGTATTTTCCAGTCTGTTCTGATCCTTTGTAGATGACCTAAGAACAGTCAGACCACATTCATCCCCCAGAAGGCATTCTTCCTTCTGGGATTACTGATCTCAGTCCTGAGGTTGCATTTTGATTTTCAAACTCTATCAAGTATTACCTGCTCTATGGAGCATCTCCCGACTCGTCTACTTGTAGGAAGTGTGGGTCCCCACTAAATCGCTGAACTGCCCATTGCGTGAACCCTTACTTTTCTTGTTTTAATATCTGTCTTTGTATGAGTGTGGTGTATGTCAGTAAATATGTATGTCTGCATGTGAGTGTGTGTGTGTGAGTGCATGTGTCTGTGTTTTGTATGTGTGTCTTTGTATATAGTGTGTCTATGTGTAAGTGTGTGGGTGCCTGTGTGTAAAGTGTGTTTTTTTGATGAATGTGTATTTGTGCGTGATATCTATGTTTGTGTATATGGTGTGATGTATGTTGTCTGTGTGGTATGTGAGTATGTGTAAGTGTACGAATGTGTGTGTGTTGTGTGTGTAACTGTGTGTGGAGTGGTATAAGTGTGTCTGTATGTAGTATGTGTTAGTTTATGTGAATGCATCTGAATGTGAGCTATCTCTGTGAGCATGTGTGAGGTGTTTGTATGTGCGTGTGTATGAAGGTGTCTGTATGAGTTATATGTGAGGTATCTGTGTATGAGTATGAGTGCGGTCTATGTGAGCATGTGTGAGGTATCTGTGTGAGCATGCATGAGGGTTAAAAGAACTCAGCCTCTGCAGACTGGTAAAACTATGTTCCCTTTCCTATTCTCAGTTTTGTCATTTTAGGCAAATTGGTTTTATGAACCTATTTCTTACTTATTAAATGGAAATTATTTTTGCTTGCCAATATTGTAGGAATTAGAAAGGGGGAAGATGTGAAAGTATTGAACAAACTAGGAACAAACAAATAGAAATATATGTGCATATATGTGTGTGTGTGTGTGTGTACATATGATGTGAATACCCTTCTCTTCGTGGCACACTTCCTGAAGAACGGGCCGTTTGTTCATTCTTTCCCTTATGCTGACCCTCAGCTATGAAGAAAATGCAATGCACGTTTGTTGGTGGTGGCAGAAGGTGTTGGGAGCCCATGGAGCTGCAGTGTATGTGTCCTGATAGGCTCTGCCCTCTGATGGATGTGTTGACTTTAGGTAACCTTCCAGATAAACTCACAGTGCATAGTCTAGGGAAGCAGTCTTTCCGATGGCCAAGGATTCTGCATAGATTTTCAAACATGTGTGAAATCTGCCAGCTTAGCCCCTTTTAGCCAGCTTAGCCATCTTTTCATGGCTTAGAAATTGACTTTTCTTTTAACATGATTCATCAACTTTTATAAATTTAGGAGAGGCACTTAAATCACATTCATTTTTAGCAGCCGTTCATATGCTTTGCACTTGAATAGTATGAACAGGGTTAGAAGTAAAGAAAGAAATAAGCTAAAACCAATTACATACCCTATGACTATAAGAGATAAGCTTCTTTTTAAAAAATTAGAAATGAAATGAATGACACTTCCCTGCTTTACCACTGTTTCCCATGTGCATCATTTCAGACCCTCTGTGATTAAAACGCACACAGAAATAGCCTGTTTCTGTGACCCATCTGCCTGGGGGACTATTTTTGCTCTACCTAACAGAAATCATGAGCAGGTAAGGGGAAGCTCTTCTAGTGATGGCCATCATGGTGTGAACTATTAAGCTTCTCCATGTCCTTCTAGCCTTGACGGGCTAAAAACTCTGATACCATGAGCCAAAAATAGCTATTTGCCTCCCTTAAGTTGTTTTGCCTTCAGTATTTTGTCACAGCAGCGAAAAACCTAATGCAGTTGGTTCATTTTAATAGTTAAGGGTTATTTTCTTCTCTGAGTGTCCCATATCATAACTGCCCAACTGTCACTGTCTCTGTGGGAAGGTTTTAGATTTTTTTAAACTTAAACAGTCCTGTTGTACATCTATATACGTTCAAAATTTGAAAATCACAAGTAATTTTTTTTTTTTGGCTGTCTTAGTTACTTTTCTATTGCAAAAGAGACATCATGATCAAAGCTGCTTACAGAAGAGTTTATTGTGGCTTACAGCTCCAAGTGGTGAGTCCATGACTGCCATGCTAAGAAACAACACCATGGTAGAAAGCAGCACCATGATATGGAGTAGCATCATGGTAGGAAGTAACCCCATGGTAGGGAGCAGCATCATGGGAGGGAGGGAGGGAGTAACACCAAGATAAGGAGTAGCACCATGGTAGGGAGTAGCAGGCAGGCAGATACAGTGCTGGGGTAGTAGCTGAGATCTTACATTCTTATCCACGAGTAGAAGCCAGAGAGAGCTAACTAGGAAGGGTGTGGGCTTTTGAAACTCAAAGCCCTTCCCCAGGGACAGACCTCCTCCAACAAGACACTCCTTCTAATCCTTCCAAACAGTTCCACCACTGCAGACCAATTATTCATATATAAAAGCCTATGGGGCCATTCTCATTCAAAACCCACCATACTTGCCTTGCCGATATAAAATGCCTGGTACATGAACTTGATTCCATTTTGTTTGTTCTTAAAATATTTTTTAGTTTGGGATGCTTTATTTGGCAGTTGTGTCAGAGTTCTTTTGTCACTGGAAAAATAAACCAAACATTCTCTGAAAATAGTCTGTACTTCAGATTAAAAAAACAAAGTCTAGGAGAATCTCTTTCCCCCATTAATCCAAACTAGAGATCTCTCTGTATCACCCTGAATGGCCATATGAAAACAAGGCTGATGTCAGACACTAACAGATGCGTCTTAACTGCCTTTGCCTCCCGAATGCTGGGATTAAAGGCATGTGATATTGTACCCTACATTTGCTAGATTAATGGCTATCAAATATGGGCACCAAGCAAGAATCACAATGTTTGTTTTAAACTGTAAGGGTATTTTGGTTTAGGGGTGTGTGTGTATGTGTGTGTGTGTGTGTGTGTGTGTGTGTGTGTATGTTTTTAATTTAATGTTTTTATTTCTCTATATTTCTGCTCTTTCAAAGAAGATAATTGTTATCCTGTTAGGAAATTGCTATACCATTTTATCCCAGAAAGTAAGAGACATGCATATGGCATAATCAGATGTTCCTGTAACTATTTCCTGTCTCAGTGGCATGCTTTTCCCTAACTTGGATTCAATTACTTGCAAATTAAGATCCACAAAGAGATTAAGAGATAAAAAGCACAAAAACTATGCAGTCCAGATCATCTTCTAGATTTTGTATATGCTAAAGATTACTGTGCATATTCCTGTCTTTACATTGAAAAGGCATTGGGCTGCACATTCTGAGATGCCAAACAAAGTCGATTAATTGTGGAAGGAAACAGATTTAGACCAAATAGACAGGCTGTAAGAACACTACAATGGTCTTGTTTAAGTACTTTCCATATTAAATAGGTGTGTAGTACAGTTATATTACTACGATAAGTTTTTAAATAAATGAATTTGCATCCATGATGGCTTTAATGACCTGTGGAGTGGCACATGAAAGCCAATATGGATATCTGAAGTTAAAAATCTATTAGAGCACAGATTTGAATTAAACTCACTCAAAGTATAATGATTCTGTTATCAATTTTGGCCTTGTTTTATGAGAAATATTTTTTTTTTAGTTTAGGAAACCTAATTAATAAAATTCTGGGGAGTTATAATTGGGATGAATTTCTAAAATAGTTATAAACTGTTGACCTGACAAATATTTCCTGAGCATTTACTATGGGCCAGCCATTGAATTAAATGAAAAACTTTTGCCCACAATGTACCCACTAAAATCTTGACTTTAAGGAGTTTGCCTTATAGCAAAGGGGGATTGCAACAAAAAAGAAAGATAATACAATAACCTCCAGTTACAAATGTTAGGAAGGGAATAAACAAAGGCTGTGAACTTGAACCATACTGATGCACCTGCTTTGGGAACAGTGCTTGGGGAGAAAGAAGATAGGGGCATAGGCACACCTAGTCACGAATTGGCTTGGTTGTTTGAGCAATTGAAAGCAGGCTTTGCAGGCTCAGGCATAGTTAGAAGAGCGTCAGATGAGGCTGTAGAGCCCAGTAGACAGTGACTAGATAAAGGCTTGAGGAACAATGAAAGGAGGTTGAATTTTATTCTAATGCAAAGAAAGCATTATGGGATTAACCCAAGGGCCAATTTTTATCATTCCTGCCAAATTAAGAATGGTGGTCGGGGCAAAAGAAAGTGGCTCAAGTTAGGGACGCTATATTTGTTTAGCCAAGACACGTTGGTTTTTAGGCTGAGTGTGGCAACTGAAATGAAGAGGAAAAGATGGATTTGAAGGTTCTCCAGACATAGGGGAGGGCATTCTAAAGGGAAGAAAAGAGCCTAGATTAACTCATCTCGATAACCTGGATGAGATGGAAACCTGAGAGGACCAACAGGGCAGAGGTTTATGAGTTTTATTTAAGGTTTTAAGATGCCTGATGTCTAATAGGCTTGTGAGGGTTCCTAAAGGAAGTGTCTCTGGAGCATGAGTTTACAGCTAAGGGAAGGTCTGGAATCTAGCTAAAATTACCTATGATGCCAGGTGGGGTGGCTCATGCCTATAACCTTGAGAGCGCTTGAGGGAGCTTGGGGCAAGAGGATTTGGAGTGCGAAACCGTCCTCAGGGCTTAACAAGTCTGAGGCTATAGACCAACCTAGCAAAAAGAGAGCATTCCATGTGAAATAGTCAATTCTCCCATTAGCACATAGGCTTCATTTGAAAAACCATTTGAGTGAATGTAATACATTTGCCACTACAAAATAATAGTAGTAATAGTAGAAGAAACTAAAGACTATATAAAAGAATGGAAATATGTCCTGTGTTCCCAGGTTAATGGAGTTAGTATTATTTAGATGTCCATATCATCCATTTTATAGAAATTATAATATCCTAAAATTCAATTGAAACTGCAGAATAACTCAGATATGCAAAGCAATCTTTAAAAAATAGTGGAGGCATCACACTTCCTAATTTCAAAGTGTATTACATACTATAGTATGGCAGCCTAGTGTTGCCATAAAAGTAGTAAATATAGGAACCTGTGAAATGGAATAAGAGGCCAGAAACAAACCCAGGTATATATCATCAGCTGGTCCTCAACTACAATGCTGGAAGTTCACACGAGGGAAGGAGTAATTCATTCAACAATTTGTACCAGGGAACCTGTACCAGGGTGTCTGTATGTAAAATAACAAAAGTACATTATACACAGAAAGCAACTCGGTGTAGATTAAAGGATTAATAAAATGCCAGGAACTTTAAAAATCCTAGAAGAAAGCACAGAAGAAAAGAATCATGAAATAGGTCTTAGCAGTGATTTACTGAATATGGCTTTAAAAAAAAAAATAAGGGAGCAAACGCAAAAGTAAGTAAGAAGAACAACGCCAAATTCAGAAGCTTTTGTGTAACGGAGGAAACCGTCATGAGCACAGGAAGGGAACCTATGGCATGGGAGTGGAGTGGGAGGAACCCTTGCCAAACATACCTGGTATGGGATTTAGATCTAAAATTAGTAAAGAAATCCTACAATTCAACAACAAGAGAAAAGACAACCCAGTTTTTAAAATAGGCAAAACATGCTTGCTGGTGATGAAGCGGGTAAAGATACTTCTGCATGACAAACCATCGGTTAGAGCCTGCAGATTCATGGCTAAGTTCTTCCTTACTTCAAAACTGTGGGAATTGACATGGTTTTATACTAAGATTATGAAGTTATTCCTGTGATTGCAATATGCCACACAGAAGAAATCAATTGGGTCAGGGTGGACTGAGTCTCATGGAAGACTTTGCTTTGAATTTGGAAATATATCCCTGCAGGGCCACAAGAGGTCATTTTCTGTGCTAAAGAATTGAGAGCAGTAGATGTGCCAGACAGGTAGACTAGCCAGGGGTCTACAGGAATCCTCCATGCAAGAAGTGATTCGGTCTCTACCAAGAGAGTGGCAGGGAAATGCAGAGAAAGTTTGGGTTAAAGAATATTTACAAAGATGGATTGGAAGAGCATGGATTCATCAGATGGAACATTGTGTTATGATGGCTTTTGGCTTGGGAGACTTATGGGGTGTCGGCAGCGGCTTTCTCCAATTTGGGTAGGATATGACTAGCTGGCATTGGAGCACAATTAATTTGCCATACCTGCACAACACATAGGAACCCTGAAAGCAACTGTCACTATAAAGGTTGAGCTCTGGGAAAGGTCTGGCTGGGTTCAAGAGTTATGGAAGAGACATCTTGCACTTGGGAGGCAAAGGCAGGGATCTCTGTAAGTTCGAGGCCAGCCTGGTCTACAGATCGAGGTCCAGGACAGGCTCCAAAGCAATGCAGAGAAACCCTGTCTCGAAAGAAAAGAAAAACAAAAGAAAGAGTCATCTCAAATAGATTAAGGTTGAACCTTTGGCAGTGGGGATTATGCAGAGGGGAGTGGTCAGGGGAGGGGAAGGGAGACTGCAGGAATGTGAATATTTGAGGAGGACCTAAAAGAGGGAACTTGCCAAAGAGATCAGAACACTTGCCAAGTGTTTGAGAAATTGAACATAAGTAGTCCTTGTTGTGTCCTCTCTGAAGCCAAAGAAAAAGATGGAAAACGTGTGACAAGTGTCGCTTGTCGCTTAAGTCTCCTCAGACTTAAACATCAGTGTCACAATGGCTGAGAATGCCAACCCCCAAAAGGGGGGACACCAGGATAATGTTAATAAGGAATGTGAGGAAAGAAGGGTTAGGGTAGGCAAAGGACAGCATTGGCTATGACTAAGGGAAAGTTGCAAGACTACTGGTCATTAAAATAGCTCAGTCCAAGTTTGAGAGCCTGCACAGCATGTCAGAGCCAGCACTTCAGAGAACTCAGGGAGATACAGGATGAAGGAAGTAAAAACCAGGGGTCTGCTTGCATACTTGGGGTTACCTTGAGAAGGCAGCTTGCGCTCTTCTGTCAGTAAGTGCAGGGCGGGGATGATGACAACAAAGAAAATCCATTAGCTTTGAGGATTGTGACCTTACACATAAATCAAGTTGGACTGCAGCTTCAAAGGAGGATCAGCAGAAGAAAGCTTTGGGAGCAAGGGATAAGGGTCCCCAGGCAAGAGGTAAATTCTCATGTCCTCTGGTTGAAGAGCTCTCTGAGAGGAATAAGTTCAAGGCCATGGAAAAAGCATGACTAAGGATAGAAGACTCAGACGTGCATGTGTTAGGGAATGTGTGGCTCAGTTTTGTGTTGCAGTGACGAAATGACCTGAACTAAACAACTAAAAGGCTCAGTTTCAGAAGTTTCAGTACATGGCCTGCTGGTTGCATTGTTGTGGGCCCGGGAAGCATAGGCTAGAGCAAAGCAGCTGAGTTCATGGTGGTCAGGAAACATAGCCAGGAAGCCAAGGACGAGATATGCTTCAAAGTCATGTTCCCTGGGACTTCCTTCCTCCAACCACACCCACTTCATACTTCTCCTCACCTCCCAGTAATGCCCTGTATTACAAAACCATCAGGGGATTCATTCATTGATTAGAACTGAGCCCTCAGGATCCAATCACCTTCCAGTGCCTGGATCCACCAACAGGAGGCTGAGCCTTCACTATCTGAGCCTTTTGGAGTGGGGCTCACCATAGCTACCATGACAGAGCACACAAAGCTGTGAGAAGAGAGACCACAGACCCAAAAGAATGGGTGTGGTACATGTGGTCACAGGTGGACAGGGTAGGACACAAAAGGACCATCATTCCTCTGTGAAGCAGGAACAGGGCACAGACACTTGTCATGCAGGAGACTTGAGATAATGGCCAGACTAGCAGACTGACCAGCTAGAGCACACTTTGAACCACTGCATTCCCCACCTAGACACTAACATTGTAATCTTTGACAAGTCATTTAGCCTCTTAATTGCCTCTGTGTTCCCTGGCACCAAGCCGTGAGCTGTAACTTTGAATTATTGGAGGAATTCCATGAGTTAATGCATGCCATACTTATTAGAATGCCTGGCACCCAAGAGCGCTTCATGTGTGTTATTGCTAGGAACCATCTCTGTTGGTAGAACCATGGGCACCTGCAACCTGGGGTGAACCAAGCACCTATCTAAGTAAATGGGAGTGTATTGACCAGGGGAGGGTGAGCTTGGCAAAGAAGTGCCGTGTTCTGCTGGGAAGCCCTCAGAGGAGAGAGGCACTCAAGATGGATACACTAGGTCATGGAGAGGTTGGTTCAAAGAACACAAACATTGGAGGCACAGGCAAGAGGCCTCTAAGAACCTGCTAGTTTGTAAAAGAGTGAGCCCTTTTGAGTGTTGACAGGAAGCCTATGAAGCAGAGTGCCATCTATATATAAGCCCTTTGCCCTGAGCAGGCAGTGCGGCAGAGGGAGTGGCCAGGTGGTGCATGCTACCATTCTGCACAGAGCCTCACGTGTTGGGGCCTCTTGTAGCTGAGGGTTTAGAAACTGAGCAGTGATGGGATCACTGTTGTCCCCTCTGCTTGTTCTCCATGTGAGAGTAGCTACAACTAGTAGTGATGCTGAATGTAGATCAAATGCTGCCTACCAGTGACATGGTTGCGCTGTCTATGTTGGGTACTCCTTACAACCCAGGCACAGAGCACAGCTCTCTGTCTTGCTCTCAGAAGATGCTACGGTGGCACAGATCTGGAGCTGTCTGGCCAGGCCATGCAGCTGCGGAGAAGGGTAGGGGGTTGAGGGGGAAGGGAGTGGTGGGAAGAGGGGGGGAAAGTAGGGGGTGGAGGGGAGTGCCATCACTAAAGCTGGCCATGTGGCTTCACAGACTGCTTCTATCCACCCAGCTACCATAACTTGCCGTTTCAGAATTAGCTGGGCAGAGGAGTAACTAACATGGAGTTTGGGGTGGTGACAGAGTTATACCAGCTCATGGACTGTGTCCTATGAAGAGCTCCAAAGAAAAGGATGGATGCATTACAGAGATATGAGGCCTTCCCAACCCAGCAACTATCTGGAGAGGATGGCTTGACTTAGCACTGCTGGAAGGTCATGTGGCTACAGTCTATTAAATCCCCAAGTCCTGACCTCTACTCTCCTATAACCCTAGCTAGTTCTCCTCTTCAAAGCCTGCACCACTCAAAACTCCAGCCTCTGTTATGGAGGTTCTATAGAAATACAGATTCACTGGCTTAGCCTACATGGAGTGCCCCTCCTCCGCTCATCAGCCAGATTGGGCAGTGGCAAGAATTACCTCTGGGCAGAGGGAAAGAATCTCTCAGGAATCCTATAACCTTCAGGAGTTAGTGAAGCTTGAAAACTTAGACACTTTTGACTTAACCCCAAACTTTCCAGCCCCAGATAGAACCCAGATGCTGAGCTGTTTCCGTTGCCCACTCCACATGGGGTCACTCCCTCTTCGTATCCAGCTGGATTCAGAGCCTTTGGGTCTCACAGAAATGCTACCACAGTTTCCAACTGCATTCCAAATCTGGTCTACTCTTGAGCGACGTTTTTAGAGATATACTTTATATACACTATATGGTGTATGTGGCTGCTTCCCGAGGCCATCTAGTCTGCAACTGACCTTTTGCTCAGCTTGGCCTACCCTGAAGGTCAGGATAATCTTTGCCTCTTACCAGGCACACCAAGGTCAGTCCCTTTCCTGCCCCCATGGCTCTTTTTAAGCTGCTCTGACATCTTGTCTATCCTTAAGACTGCAAACTCTAGATCTCCATCACCTCCCTTACCTCCAGACCTCCTTGTTTTGCCTCCTTTGAGCCATGATTCTTCCATTCAGTCACTGGTTTATTGGCTCTTTCAGCTCCCAACAAGTCTTAAAACTACAGAGAGCCAAGCACATGCCAAATGTTCTGTAGAATTTTAATATTCAGTGATTAGAAACTGATTTATAATCTGTTGGCCTTGGTGTTTTTGGCTTTGAATTTTTTATTGCATTTTTTATAACATTACATGTAAGCCCTCTGTGATGATTGAATACTTGTTAGAGGCAAAGCCAAGTGAAAGCATTAACTTCTAATCCTGCTAAAGACAACCTCATTATTACTGTGCTTGTGTTTTGACTTCTCATTTGGGTACCTTGACAACAGTACTGTCTACTCTTTCTTATAATCCCAGTGTGCCTCCTGTTGTAAAGGGGTCCTGGAGGAAGTAATTAAATGAAATGCCCTTCTGACTGAGAAACATCATCATTTTGATACTCTTTTCCCTCTAACTAGATACTAATATTTGTGTGTAGTTCAAAATCATTTTGTGCTGGTTAATTGTATGTCAACTTGACAAACTCGAGTTGAGAGAACCCCAGTTAAGAATATGCTCCCAGCAGATTGGCCCATTGGCATGAGTAATGATTGATGTAGAAGGCCCTGCCCATTGTGGGTGGTGCTACCCCTAGGTAGGTGGTGTTACTGCTACCTTTAGGCTGGTGGTCCCTGATGGGATAAGAAAGCAAGCTGAGCAAGCTAGTAAGCAAGACTTCTCCAAGGCTTGTGCTACAGTTCCTGCTTCCAGGTTCCTTCCCTGCCTGAGTTCCTGCCCTGACTTCCCCTAGTGATGGATGGAAAATGACCTGGAAGGGTAAGATGAAATAAATCTTTGCCTTCTCAGATTGCTTTTGGTCTTGCTGTTTTATCACCACAATAAAAACTCTGACAGTCACGCTTATTATTAGACCAGAGCCATAGAAAAACATTAAAATTTTTCCTGGTTGAACATTTCCCTCCTACGTATTGTTTCCCTTTCCATAACTCGATTTTCCATCCTCTCCTGCAAATGTCTTTCAAGGTCTTTCCAACTCCCCCACTGTGTTCTTTCAGACTTCCTGAAAGGCAGAGGCCCTGATACCTGCTTCATCAAAGTTTCCTTGGGGTCATTAGCAAACAACTGCCCTTTCTAGTAATAATTCTGAGCTATGGGAGACCTGTGTTGCTTCAGCTTTCTCAAAAGAAAATAGACCCATCCCACAAGTACTCTGTAGCTTAAAGCAGAACCAAGCATACAACCAAGTTAATTTGTCTTCTGGTCATAACTGGCTTTCCCTGCATGTGATTTATGTCCTTGAACAATTTCTGGGGCATGAACACTTAAAATAAAGGGAGGTACAGCTTAGGAGACAAATGAAGATTGAGAGCACAGAGAACAAAAAATTGAAAACTTACACCATACCATCAAGATTTGATACTTTGAAACTGGCCCTTTGCCACGTCTTCTAAACAGTGAGTAAGAGGCAATGGAAGAATTATAAGGGAAAAAGTCCAGCTTCTGAGGTTTGCTGTGAATATCTCCCAGTGTGACCAGAAAGATCTTCTTTAATGATATTTTAATGTTAATGGAGTCCTTTCCCACATGCCGAATAGCATGGCTTTATATATATTTACTCTCCTGACTGGTTTCTTCCTCCCTCTGGCAAGCCTGCCAGATATGCACAAACACATTAGGTCTTTGTGTGTCTAGGATTTAAAAACAAGGTGAGGAAATATCTGGCTGTGGTGATGTTTCCATGAGAGACCACGTGTGACACTGGTCGGAAGACAGCATTTGTACCAGCAACGTTCTTCTGTCCGTTGCTCATGGTGAAATGGTTTTGGAGAGAAAAAAAAAAGGCTTATGAATTTTTTTTTGGCATAACCTTTGTTGGGAAAATGAATTACAAGTGGTTTGTTTTATGCCGAGCCTTTTGTTATCGCCATTCAGAGCCGTTCTGTCTGTTCACTTTGTGAGAGCCATTCAGGGGGTTGATGCATGTGTTTTATGAGAGGATGTAAGAACCTACAATTTGTTTTTGATTGATCTCCATTTGGATTCAAAAAGAGCAGGTGCTGTCATTTGGAATTGGTTTTGGCAGTGGCTCGGGTATATAAATATTAGAATTACAGACTGAAGCTTCATTTAAATTATCTTTCTTCATAAGAATAGGAGAGATTGATAATGAATATTAGACTTTGGCTCTATTTTTACAATGCCTCATATAAACATGTAACACACCATATATCTGGACATGTGTATGTATATGTGGCTTCCATTGTGTAGACATATACCATGCAAGTTTCCTCCACTTAATAGTTTATGCAAATACTATTTCTTCAAAAATCTGAGAATGGGATTTCTTAATATAACAAGAGGGTTTATTTTTCCTAGCCTGAAGAATGTAGACATTTCTAACTTTGGAAACTATGTCAAAGGTTGTTTGCAGTTTGGTGTGGTTTGGGTGCTTATCCTTATGTCTCTGAGAATGACCCTTTGCAGTTTTAAATCTTTTTTTCTTTCCCCTTCTGCATCTTTGTTATTGTAGTTTGTTGCCCAATGCCTCCTTGAGGGTGCTGTGCTTCTCAAACACAGTGGGAGGATTAAGACAGTGAGTGTTTCCTTCCCAGCAAGGCTGTTTACACTTGCCCATAGCTGCCTCTCAACTGTGTCCTCTGCAAATTGCTTACGTTTAGTTTCTGTGTCCTCAGATACAGACTTGGAACTTTCTGTGACCCTCACAGGCTGGCCTGACCCACTTCCTCCCACAAAACCCCAGAGCAAAGTGCATGTGGGTAGCTGTTTGCATGTCCCTCCCTCTTACCCTCCCTCCCACTGGGGCAATTTCTTTGAGAATGGGGCCCTGTCTTTGTCATTATGGCCTTGGAGCTAGGCTCACTACTTGACATGTGATACTCATTAATCATTTATGGAATGAATGAAAGAATGGATGTATCTGTTGTTTTCATAGAGAACATGCAAAGAGAACGATGAGAGTAAAAATGATGAATTCTGACATGTACAGATGACCAAAGGCCACACATTTTATCTGCCTTTTCTTTCTGAGGAATTTAGAAAATGTGAATGTCCATGCAGCCTGAATGGCATGAAAACGTTTAAATATGGCGGTCTTACAGAAGCTCCATTTCCATAGGGCAGAGACACTCATGATTAAATCATTCATGACTCCTCACTCCACACAGGATTTGAAGTGAGGCTGTATCTGAGGAATATGTTAACATCACCACACCAGAACTCCTTACTGGGTCAGCAGAACCCAAGGTAGAAGAGAAGTGGACCAGAGCCTGAGGTCACAGAGGGTCAGCAGCAGAGATGGACAGAACAGAACACCCAGCCTGTGAAGCCTCATTCAGCATTAGTCCTAGTTAACCCCCTTCCTTGGTGTTAATAAGCTGTTTTGTTGGTGAGACCAGGAAAGGCTTTCACTTAGCACCCCTCCACCTCTGTTGTCTCTTTGTTGACCTACTTGGCTAATTAGACACTTTTCCTCCTCGTTTGACCTTGCCTCAGACTCATCTATGGCAGATTAAAAAGACTGAAATATGTGAACCTAGCTGGGAATCTGGAGCTTCCTGCTGAAGCCCCCCAACATGGCCCCAAGGGATAACACAGCGTCTGAAACATTCAGTGGCTATGGCGTTTTAAACAGCTCCCTACCACCTTGGAAATTAAGAATGCCCTCTAGGTTAAAACCAACTAATGTAGAACGTGTTTGACATGGAATGATTGTGTAAGCTGATATTGTACGGCAGCGGTTAGTTGCATTTACAAATTCAAATCTGCAGCATGATATGAATTAGTCGTGTAGTTGTTTCACTTAAGGGTTAGAAGGCGGGGTCTTAGCACACTGGAAAGAACGTTAGATTTGAAGTCGGATGGCTCTGAGTCAGGTCTCACCTCTCTCCCCTGGACTGCAGGCAAACTGTCCAGAGTCATAGCCTCACCCTTGCTGTTACTCTTAAGCTCAGTGTGGCCAGAGGGAGAGCTCGGCTGCTTGAGGTTGTTGTGACCCGTTGAAGCTCTTACCCAATTCCTAGATACAAACTCACAGTCCAGCTGTGCATTGAGAAGCATGATTCTTGGACTCCTCACCTCACATCTGCCTCCTCACTTTCATTTTCAGTTCCCTTGTGATCTTCGTCCCGACACTGGCATGCTTGTCCCTCACCCTTGATCTCTTCTGTACCACAGGGAGTTCATCTGCCTAGCTCAGGTACTCTATGGGATCAAATAGTTTTAGCAGGTGGTCCTTAGGAGCCTCCACTGTAGTTTTGCTTCGACGTTCTGCCAGATGATAGGTTTTCTCTACCCCGATGATGGGTTTTTTCACTGACACGGTAAGCCAGATCAAGCTGAATCGAGAACGTAAAAGAACAGGTTTATTTGAGCAAAGCAACTACCAGGTGAGTTCTCTGTTCCCCGAGATCAAGGCAGGAGAAGTCACACGTAAGAACTAAAGCAGGGAGGCCTTTTCTTTCTTGGAGATTGTCTGAGAGGGTGGGGTTTGGAGAGAGAGAGGAATGGGGCTCTCTGGAATAAGCAGGAGAGAGCAGCAGGTTCCAGCAGAACACTCTAGATCTTAACCAAACTGCTAAGAAGCTACTATAGTCCAAGTCTCTACCTCATCATGTTGTTCAGGCCTCAGAAGACACCTCTCCTTTTGAAGTCTCTTAGCTCCCTCTCGCCATTGAGCCTCTGGCCCTGAAAGCAACGATTTACTGCTGGTACCCATCCATCTCTGCCTGTCTCTAACCACTACCTCTTGCTTAGCATTTTGTTTTTTTAAAGACAGTCTCCCTCTTCAGTCTTGGTTGGCTTGGAACTCACCATATAGACCAAGCTGGTAATGAACTCAAAGAGATTCTGCTTCATCTGCTTCCCAAGTGCTAGGATTAAAGGCATGCACCAATACACCAAACCCTTGCTTAGCTTTTCAATTCACCCAGCACCTTCATAACCAATTCCACACATTAACTTCCTTCTCTTTACTCCATGTGGTTCTGATTCCTCTAGTAGCCTCTAATAATACTCTCGCGAGTGATCAGTTATTTGTAATTCCTTTACTAGTTAGAGAGGCTTACATAGCCTCCGAGCCTATAAGGCATGCTGACAGTGCTGGTTACTCTTGCTGTGCATGGGTAGTAACAAGTCACTTGCATTTGTGTGTGGCCCAAGAATTTGAGTTTTCAAAAATTCGCACAGCAAGCCCACACTGAAGTAGAGGTTCCTTGAGGTGTGGATGGGGACTATCACTAGGTTCATTTGCCAACCAAAGGCTTCCCTTTTACAAATAAGCCATCCAACAAGAGTACTTGCCTTAAGACAGTTAAAATGACTGCATCCCATCCATGTTATGAAACCAGTCTATCACAAGTATCAAAATAGCACACTCGGTCCTAAAGAGATGGCTCAGCTGTTGAAAGCCTATATGGCTCTTACAGAGGACCTGATTCCCATTCCCACATCCAGTGGCCAGCAACCACCTGTGACGCTAGCTCCAGGGTATCCAATGCCTTCTGTGGGCCACTTCAGTTCATGTGCATGTATTTCCACATCGACTCATGCATACATGTAATGAAAATAATTTCTAAAACAACAGCAACACTAAATTGAGGAATGCTGAGAAGCTATTTGCAATAATATTAAGTGAGATAACGTGTGTGACATCATTCCATATGTCATCGTGACTCCTTAAATGAAAATCTCAGTCATTAGGCATGATGACATACACTGGTAAACATAGCACTTGGTAGTCTGAGGCAAGAAAATCACTTGAGCTTAGGGGTTTGTGGCCAGATTGGTACCACATTCTTCTCTATTGATTTTTTTTATTTAAAAAGATAGTATAAATTATCTTTTCTGTATATGAGAAAATATATGTGTCAGTGCAGACGTGTATGGGTGTAGGTACATGTGAGTGTACACACATGTGAGGCCAGAGGTCATTCCTCAGAATCCCACTATCCAGTTTTTTGAGAAAGTCTCTTAGTGGACCCTGGCTTTCCAATTTCACTATGCTGCCTGGCCAGTGAGCTCCCAGCTCTACCTGCTAGCCTCTGCAGCACGAAGATTAGAAGTATGTGCCAACCACTGTGCCTGGCATTTTACATGGGCAAGGGGATCAAAGCCCTCGTGCTTGTACAAGAAATATTTTGCAAACTGAGCCTTCTCCCCAGCATGACTCGGACAGGAGAGGATCTGGTTGAATTTCCTGGTGTTCATCTGTCTAGGTTGTAAGTTATTTCTTCCTGAATAAACATCTATTCGGCCTATTTGTTTATCCTGATCCTTATTTACCGCAATAACTGATTTAAAGTAGAAAGGTAACTATGAGCAAGTATATATGGAAGTTTTAAATTATCCGGAAAAAAAAAAGAAATTGAATTATACACTTGATAAATCCAGCAAAGGAATGGGAAACAATAAATACTGTAACAAATATAATTAATCATAAGGACATATATTGGAATTAAGCCAAAATACAATTTTTCACATCAGATATAAGTTTTTGGGGGTTGTTTTTGGTTTTGGGGGGTTGGGGGGGGTTGGTTTGTTTGTTTGTTTTTGTTTCTTCAAGACCAGGTTTCTCTGTATTTTGGAAGCTGTGCTAGTGCTAGCTCTTGTAAACCAGGCTGGTCTCAAACTCAGAGATCCAAGTGCCTCTGCCTCCCGAGTGGAGGGATTAAATGCATAAGCCACCACTGCCCAGCTCAAATATAAGTTTTTTTTATCTCCTATAAAATATCAAATTCATATTTTAAAAAATGTTAAGTACATTTAAGCTATTTATAAGAAATACTAGTAAAATGAACTGTAGATTTGGTGGGAGCAGACTCAATCTGGTGTTTTGGCTATTTGGTGTATGGTAAAATTTACAATAGCAAAACTTGGGGAGGCAGCTCTGTGGTAGAGTGCTTACCCAGTATGCATCAGACCCAAGGTTTGATCCCAAGCAGAAGAGGAACACTGGGGAGAAAGCAAGCCCTCCCAAATATATACCTCCCGGGTATATATGAAGATGCTTGTGTATAATCCCAGCACTCAGGAGGCTGAGGCAGGAGGATCATGAATTCAAGGGCAGTCTGAGCTTACATAGCAAGTTCCTGTCCCAGTTACTAGCTAGCCCTGCACTCAATCCTCAGGACCACTGATTTCCCAACTGTTCCCTTTTTTTCTTGAAGCTACTTCCCAATCTCCTTCATAACAAGATTTGAATCCAACACCCTTGAACTAGTAGAAGTAGCTTTGAAAAAGACATCTTGTAGAATGCCCTCCATTTTATTGTTAGTACCTTTGCTTTTCCTGTTAATAACTCTTCCTTGGGCTAGAGAGGTAGCTTGGCAGAAAACCACTTGTTTAGCATATTCAAGGTTCTAGATTCAGTTCCCAGTAGTGGCAAAATATTCCTTCTCTTTGGGGTTTAAAACTTAGATAAAATCATTTTGTTTTTCTTTTCCTTTTCTTTTTTCTTTTCTTTTTCTTTTTTAAGAAAAAGTACACATTGGCCAGGCACATACCTTTAGTTCCAGCACTGGGGGCGGGGGGCAGAGGCAGGACGATCTCTGTGAGTTCAAGGCCAGCCTGGTCTAAAGAGCTAGTTCCAGGACAGGATCCAAAAGCAATACAGAGAAACCATGTCTAAAAAAAGAAAAGAAAAAAGAAATTAAGAAGAAAAGTACACAGCATTTCTCAACATGTTAATGCTATTCACATTAAGTGCTTGTTTTTGTTTTAATGGTGTGTCTGGCAGCCCAGACTGGCCTCCACCTTGATATGTGTGACAGATGAGGGAGGCCCTGGGGTCTACAAGCCACCTGAGTGGTAGACACAAGAAAGGGCACGGGGTGGCCATTTCCTGACTCAGACACAAAAGGCAGCTTCGTCATCACACCATTACTATGGTTGACTCAGCCTTGCGGCTTTGGTGGCTGCTAAAACTGAATCCTCAGTCAGCCTTCTTTTAAGATAAATTAAAAAAAAAAATCACTGGAAATGTGAGTCTGGTGATGAAGTTACAGCTTCTTTGGCTTTGACAGGTAAAGCTAGGTTGTGGGGAGCTCCCTTGGGCCACTTTGGAAAATCGAGATGAAACACTCAGATATTCATAAAATTCATTATTAGATTCTAGACTGAAACATTAGCAAATAGCATGAGATTTAATTGTTCTTAAGTAGGTATGACCAATCCTGTTTTTCCTAAGTCTTGGGGATATGCTATTGCTTTATGAAATTGCATGCAACTGTGCATGACCAAGTCATTGTGCTAGTTAGGATTTGGAGTAAGCTTGGGTTTCAGGATAAAATAAAAACAGTAAATTCTAAAGACTACACAACAGAGGCTCTCAATATATTTAGGTATTATCCTGTTGAAAATTCAGCTTAAGAGTTTTCCTTGAAGGAAATAGAAACAAACAAACAAAAATGCCAGTAGTTGACAGTAATTGGTATTGTAGACATAATTGTTTTCTTCAATTCTCATGTAGTTATTGAGAATCTGAACTTAGATCTTTTTTAATCTTCAAAATTTTATATTTCATGTCATCAGAAATGATTTTTTTTTCTTCTTGAATACACACACACACACACACACACAATCAGAACGTGGGGGAGAGAAGTGAACACAAGCCTAGTTTTATGTAAAAATAATTTTACTTGAATTTCCACCTTGAAAAAGCAGGGTCATAAAGTCATACAATGATAAAAAATAATGGAACAAGCCAGGCAATGGTGGCACATGCCTTTAATCCTAGCACTAGAGAGGCAGAGACAGGCAGATCTCTGATTTCATGGCCAGCCTACTTCCAGGACAGCCACCGTTATACAAAGAAACCCTGTCTCAAAAACAAAAAACAAAAGTGAATAAATAAATGAACAAGTAGTTTATTTTTAGTTTCAGAAACTGTATACAGTTTCCAGACTCTAATCTTATGTTAATAAGTATATAAAACTGTGTCTTTTGTTGTAATTTTTCTTTTTCATATGTTTAGTTATCTGCAAATAGCTTAGGAGGCATTTCCAATTCTAATTTCAGTTTTTAATTGTATTTATTTGTTTTCTGTGAGTTTCTGTGCACTGTATCTGTGTAGGAGCCAGGAGAGGGCATTGGAAGTGGGGTTACAGTTAGTTGTGATCTGTCATGTAGGTGCTGGGAACTGAACCTGGGTCCTCTACAAGCACATTAAGTGCTCTTAACCACTGAGCCATCTCTCTAGGACCCTAATTTAATTTCTTACAATGTAGATGTGCACTTAATTAATGCTTTGGAGGAGGGGGAGTTAATAGAAAATTAAAATGGCTCTTCCTTAAAAAAACAATGTGGTGAATAGAAATATCCATAGAACAATTAAAAAGAATTCCAATAATAAACAGGCTGTCTACAATATTTGAGTCTGTACACACACAGTGAACATTAGAAATAAGGGAATAGATGTTTGTCAGAGTGCAATTGGTTTGAAATATTTCAATAACAGTATAATGGGAAACATTGTGGCAATAAATTTAAGATCTAAGTAAAATAGATGCTTTTCTCACAAATGGCCAGTTACTAAAATTTTATCCAGAAATGTTACAAATTCCAAAAGTTGAATAAAAACTGATTGCATATGAAATCTTGAATTTTATGAAATGTATCATTAGTGCCACAGCTTGATAACGAAGTCACTTTGAGTATATACTTTATAGAAAGATCTTGTGTGGTGCTCAGCTGCAGTGAGTTCATGACTGAGTTGATGATGTCATGTCCAGGAAACATAGTTTTCCCCAATTCTTCCCCAGCTTCTGTCTCTTATAATCTCTTTGCCCCCTCTTCCATGAGCTTTGGGGTGGGTGAGCCAATATAGGTATTTCATTTAGGATGTCCACAGTTACTTAATCTGTACTGCACAGTTATTTTTAAACAGGAAGATGCACATATATATATAATATATGTGTATATATGTATGTATTTATATATACATATATGTGTGTGTGTGTGTGTGTCAGTATTGCAAATAGAAGTGTGTGTGTGCACGTATGTTCAAACAACAAGCATAGGGATATTTGTTTACAGCAGTGCAACAAATTGTTGATGTTGATTATCTCTAGGAGTATATGAGTATAAGACTTTATTTTTACATTATACCTGTCTATGGTTTAAAAGTTGAATATGATCAAGGCATGATGGCTTGTGCCTATAATTCCTGATACTCAGAAAGCTGAGGAAGGAATATTACAAATTCAAGGCCACCTGGGAAATTTAGCAAGATCTTGCCTGGGTGTACCGTAAAAAGGTACAGGGGTGCAATTCCATGGTAAAGTGCTTGCCTGGGTTCAATCTCTAGTGCTGGGGGAAAAAATGATTACAATGAGCTGATATCTCTTCTGTGCTAAATATAATTATAGCCAAAATGTTTGTGGAAGTATTGTTTAGAGTATATTATCTAAGCAACTCTGATAAAAAGTAAATCAATTTGTTATATAACTACTGATGGAAGGTTATTCACATGTCAAGAAAAGAATCCTGCATGAAAACTCATAGGGGAATATCCAAGCCAGCCTCTGTGGTTTGAGTTACTGCTTTTATTCGTTGGAGACTCTATATCTAGAAGCCAGGTCAAGTTGTCCTTCGCTGTGGCAAGTAGGGACTGGGAAGTTAAATTGGACACTGCCGTTTATTTAATACATATTGGGTCCTGTGGCTTATCCTCTGTCACCCTCTTTATTCAGTCCTTCATTTGCACCCCTTCCTGAAGTCTTACTACTCAACCCTGGAGCCACATCTGATCGTCCGGGGGAACAGGGAGTGAGGCTATCACTTAATATTGACCAGTGATCTCTTTTCTCACAGGAACCTGGGGGGACAAAAGCAGTGTCAATGATGAATAGGCCACCAGTCGCTACCAACTACAGATGACTTGCCGTTTTATTTACAAAGGTAAGGAAATGTATTCTGTATCCCTATTCCTGACAGATGCTCGATAGAGCACTTAGTTTTTCTAACTGTATCATGACATTTAACGTTGACCATATCAAATTTCAGACCAGCCTCAAGCAAACAGGACACAGAAACTTTTGAATGTCTGTCTGTATGTGGAGGGACAAAGCATGGCAGGGGAGGAAAATGCCATGAATTATGATGCATGGCTAACTTTTAATCACTTTAGAATTCTTAATTTTAAGCAGATACTCTACAGCAAATATGAAAAAAAAAAAAAAGAATGCTGAATTCATTTGCAGTCCTCTTTGGGTAGATCACAAGTACTTCTCAGACTATCTTCCCTTCGCCCTTTTATAGAAATAGGATGACTTCTATGCTTGGCTTACACACTTGCAAGTACATTTTGTACCCAGTGCAGAAACAGAACAAGCCTAAGTGAGGGCAGAGGGTAACCCCACTGTGCCCAGTTTAATAGTCCTTTGTACTTGGCTGCTGTGGCCCTTAGTGGTGTCATCTTTGGGAGGTCTGATGTCTTCAGGGAAGACTGACCTCTGGACATGCCTGTGGAAGATCATCTTGATTGCAGAGACAGAGGTGGAAGACAGGCCACCGTGGGTGAGGGTTTTTGTGTTCCCTGAGCAATGATTCTGGGCTGTATAAAAGAGAGTAAGTAGAGAACAGGCAAGGAGATCATCATCGCTTTCCCTGCTTGCCAGAGACATAATATGAGCATCCGCTTCAGGCTCCTGGGCTTCGATTTCCCCACAGTGATGAACTGTACTTTGAACTGAAGTAAGATCGTTCTCTCTTAAGTGGGGTTGGTCATCGTGTTCTTCTATCACAATAGCAGGGAGAGAAAACAGCAAGAGCTTTGAACTCAGTTGATCCTTTAGGGGAATGTCAGTAAATAATGACCAGTGATTTCATTTCTGACCACCCAGGGAGGGGGCCAGAAGCACTCCCAACAATGAATAGGATAACCATCACTACTGTGCCCCCCCTTACCTGTTTTGTGCTTCTCAAAAGGAATTTAAAGGAACTGAGTAAACTGGCATAGTTTCCACCTCCTCTTCCCTACTGTCAAGTCAGGAGTGATTGACAAAGTAAAGAAATAATACTTTGAGACTACCTGTTCACTGCCCTTCACTCATGTCAATGAGTTCATTTCCCGGAGGTTGTTTCTCAACTCCCCACAGAGTGGCTGTGGAAGAGTCTGAGAAGTACAGCTACTCACATGGCATGCTGCAGGGAGGTCTTTCAACTCTTTGCTCTGGGTTGGCTTTTTATCCTGAGCTTGTATTACTAAGTCTTTCAAGCATTTTAATCTTCCTAGCATTTTATTCAGAACCCATCAAAGTACTATTCTAGGAAAAGAAAATCCTCTTTAAACAAATAAAACAGACATTTTGTGGAAGAGGGGTCTTTGTAGATTCCCGGTTCTAATACGAACAGATTGAATGGAGTCCCTCTGAGAATAAAAAGGGTAAGAGAGAGGTTGATTGTGGGAGCAGTAGACCTAGTGAGGTGAGTTCATCTAAGTCCGTATCTTCATTCTCCTGAATGGCCTTAGTCATGTTGGACACCCACCATCAGGGGTGAACTTAGTTATTTAGTTCAGGTACAGAGACTTGGCTGGCTAATTCTTTCATGCACAAACACTGAACTTATTAAAATCCCAGTATTCAAAGGCTTGTAAGAAAGTCAGATCTATTTCTTGATGGAGTATTAAATGCCCTTGGTGTAATTTAAGATCCTGGAATATTCTTGGAGGCAATGGTAACTAGCAAAGGGTTCCAAACTGGACAGTGAGCAGAGAGCGAGAGACTTTGGAGCATTCAATCCTAGATAATATGCCATCATCAAACCTCTCCCCTCAAGGCTCAGGGAGCTAAATGAAAGAAGAGGCAGAAAGATAGTAAGAGCCAGGGGTGGTGGATGACTCCAAGAAAATAGCATCTTCCAGACCCAAGAGGACTGGAACAAATCTGAACTCACAGAGACTCTGAGAGCACATATAAGACCTCCATTGGTTCAAACCAGACATAATCTCCACACAGAGAGGGAATAAACACAGAGTTCCACCCCTAACCAAGAAGCTGTTTGCAGTTGATTCCTGCCATGAAACTAAATATCAGTTTTCTCTAATGAAGTTTCACTGAATATGTCAACCACACTCCTGAGTAGGTCCCAAGCCCAGGAGTAATTGACCAACACAAAGCAGATTTCATGTTTGTTTTGATATTCTTTTTTATTATTTGCTTGTCTGTTTTAATTTGTGTTGTTGTTTGTCCTCTTTTCTTTTGAGGGGGATAGACATAAAGTTAGATGAGTAGGGAGGTAAGACAGATCTGGGCGGAGTTAGCAGAAGGGAAAAATATGACCAAAATATATGTGAATCTTTTTTAATAATTTAAGAAAGATACTGAAGTATAGTTGCTCTCTGATGATATAGGTAACCATGTTTATCACAGAAGTAACTGGCTTCAATTTTTTAATGAATTTGAAGTCAAATATGAATGCCTATTAAAAAGTGATTAAAATACATGTTTGAGTATCTAATGTCTATCAGTTAGAAAAATATTTTATTTTAAATGCATTTGAAAAACTCACAAGTTAATAGTTTTGCATATGTAGAACTAAAAGCTCTCTGTCAAAATTTTAAAACAGATTAAAAGTCATGTAGCATCCCTGATAATGACATTGATGACTAACTTATCCACCATCATAGAGCCCTCATCCAATAGCTGATGCAAACAGAACCAGATGCCCACAACTAAACACTAAGCCAAACTGGAATCCAGATGCAGAGAGGGAGGACAAGACCAGGCTACAGAAATATACAGAGACAGCTGAACTGAACAAGGAGGAGCTAATGGGCCCCCAGACTGATAGCTGGGAATCCAGCATGGGACTGAGTTAGAAGGCCTGGGAAGTCTAAGGGACCTCTGACAGTGGAACCAGGATGTATCCCTGGTGCACAGAAGGACTTTGGGAACACATTCCCCATGTAGGGATACTCCCTTATCCTAGAGGCAGGAGGGAAGGCCTAGTCCCTATTCCAAATGCCTTGACAGATTTAGATGGCTCCTTCTGGAAGGCATCATCCTATATGCTGAGTAAGGGGGGGAAATGGGAGGGGAGGGTGGTTGGGGGACATGGGAGAGTGGCAGAGAGGGAGAGAGGGAGGTAAGGAGAGAGGAAAGAGAGATCAGTATGTAAAATAAAAATAAAATGTCATGTAGAAGCATGGAAAAATACTAATAATATGCTTAGTAATAAAATAATAGTCCCAAAACGTAGAATTAAAAGGGAAATTACTAATACTATCAACAATTGTAGGTTTAAAAACCAATAATTAAAATACTAAGACCCTAGTAGATAAATTAGGAAAAATATGGGAAACTCAAAAGAGAACACACAGAGAGCTAACAATGGTATGGAGAAACTTTAATCTTCACTAGTCGTTTTCAAAAATGAAAATTAAAATGAAGAGAGACCCATCAAATTATCAAAGATATCTAAAATAGAGTAGTCATTATTGCTCAATAAGACAAGTTCCCACTTGCTACAGATAGGGCTATGAGTGGGTATATACTTCTTGGAAGACAATTTACTAGAATACTATTAAGAATTTTAAAGTGTTAATACTCTGATATGGTTTAATCATTCTCAAAATTGAATCCAAGATAACATTTATATTGGACAAAAACATAAATAAGCACAGATAATTACTGTATTATTTGCAGAAGCAAAAATTTCAAGCCACCTCAACTGTCCATCAATATTAGCACTATTAACTAAAGTACTGATAACACAATTGGATTCACACAGTGGTGTCTTTTTGTATTTAAAAGAGACTATTCATTTCCCAGGGAGGACTTTTTTAATCATAAAGAAGACACATGTTTATTATATCAGTGTTCACTGAAAACACCAAGATGGATACTATCATTTTTCATATGAAAAAGCATATGTCAAAAGGAAGAGACAACTGTGCTAAGATGTGAATCATGGGACTGCTTATGGAAAGTAGTATTAAAAGTGGCATTCTGTGTGTTCTGATTCATAATTTTGGTACTTCCCAGATATGTTTACAGTGAGCTCTTACAACCTAAAGCACAAAAATTTTTAAATAGCTTTTAACAAGAAATCTATCCATATGAAAAGGGTTTAGGCTTCCTTAGACTTACACAGTTAAGTATACTCCAAATAAGTACTCTTGGATTTTCTTTTTTCTCTGTCTTTCTTTGAAACAATGGCAGTAACAACAACGCAATATGTAAAATATATTTTTCTTTAGCAGCATTATTATGTTACATTGAAAGAATAGCATTCAGATTTCAAATGGAAATATTTCTCCTTTGTAGATGTCGTCAGCTGCTGAAAATGGAGATACAGTTCCTGGAAAACAAAACGAAGAAAAAACCTACAAAAAGGTGAGTGTTTTACTGTCTTCAGGAAGTAGGAACAGTCTTCTACTGTTTGCCGGACTGACAGTGGTAGGCCTTTTCTTCCTCCAAAGCCATTGTGTACCATCTTACTTTCTCTTGCTGCTCTACTGAATTAGCAAAACTTTGGTGGCTTAAATGACATAGTTGTAAAGGTCAGATGTGCACTGAGCTGCATTCCTTCCAGAACTATTAGGGGACAATTTGAGTCCTTTTTCTATCCAGTTACTAGATGTTGCCCATGTACCCAGGATCACATCTTCCTTCTATCTCAATGCCAGAAGTGACTGGAGGAATCTTTATTGGGCTGTGTCTTTCTAATACTATGAAGGACCAGTGAATTGCACCATGCTCTCTAGATAATGCAAAATAGTTTTTTTTCTATTTCAAAGTTAGTTGATACACAATCTTAATGTTCACTAGCGCAACCCCTTCATTGCCACATAACAAGGTATATTCATAGGGTTGAAGGATTTGGCCATGGCTATCTTTGAGGGACATCTTTCTGTATACCCCCGTTGCCATCTGAACATATCTGGGAAGATAGTTATTTTTCTGCCTCTCTTATTACACATAGGAAGAAGACTCTCAGTAGCATGTGATATTCTATGTCTAGCATATGAGTCCTCTGACTCACTGCCAAATGCAAGGACTGTCTGTCTTTAACTTGGGGGGGGGGGGGAAGGTATAAGTGTGAATTGCTGTCACTCCATGAATTCTTTAAATCTTCTAAGATCTCGTGTCCATTTCCCACAGATCTTTTTGTAGACTTCCAAGTATATCTTACCACTCTTTGAATTTGATAAATTCTTGACTCTCATCAATCAAGCTATGATTAATTGTGTAAAACATGGCCCTGGGTACCACTGTTCCCGCCTGTAGGTTAACTTTACACAGTACAGCTTTTAAAAGTATCTGCTCTCCTGCTCCCTGGGATTAGGAGGTTTGTGTATTGGAGATTTGCTATATCTTTTTGTTTGTTTGTTTTTTTGTTTTTTGTTTCTACTTGCTATTCTTTGATGGACAGCTAGTGTGTGTCATGGTGTGACGATTCTCAAGATGTCTGCTTTGATCATGTATTGAGGTCATTCATCTGTGTGAAACATTGGTTTCCTAAGTGCTCTTTTCTTATAGATCTTTTGAACTCTTCTTTTCTATTCAGAGAAGCCTAGACATATAAACATGCCCATTGCCATCTAAAGTGATGATGAGGCCTGTAGTGAGATATCCACCCTACTCACACCTGTAGCACTGAGAATGTCTGTTTGGGATGGTCACAGGTGTGGACATGATGGAGAATGGGTTTAAGGTCTGGGGTCGGGACAGGTGGCCCTCCCTTGTTTCTGGTCAGGTCACAGAGGACAGTCAGAATGGATCCTTGGAGAGGGAACTTGCGGTAGTCGCCTGCTTCTTGTGTAAGTGACTTATCCCCGAAAAAAATCTCACTTAACCTGTACTGAGTCTAGTGAATCTTGAGTCCCCATGCAATAGAGGTCAGGGAAAAGATGCTTCCAGCTGAAGACTAAAGAATTCCAGATGTCAGATCTTAGAAACTTTCTGTATCCAGCCAATGATACTCATACCAGTTCTTAAATTTTGACATGAGAGGAACATCAGTTGTTTCTTCTTTCCCTGGTAAGCATGGGGACAGTGTAGAGCCACTCAAATTGACAGCTTGTCATAATTTTAGGTCAGCATCAGTATCCTCAGTCACATCAAAGTACACCAAGATTCTGCACTGAAATCCTTTGTAATACAAACATAATAGAAAGAATATGATCACAACGTTTCAGTATTTGCCAAGTGTGCCCTGGTCAAAATGTAGCAATGCTGGGAAGATTCTACAATTAATGGATACTTTGACTCAGCAATATTGAGAAAGTGATAAAAATTAAAAGCTCAGGTGCTATAATTTCTATAAATAGAGACAAAAGAAGATTAAGAAGACCTGTGTGCACACTCATGTGTTCATGCAAATACACCAAGAACTTTGTAAGAAACACAATAGTATAGGAATCTTTTCATGGTCTAAACAGTAAAAGGAATATTATTAAAAGGAATTACTCTAGTAGTGAGAAGGTTCAGAGTTAATGAATATTGACTCAAAGGAATGGGGGAGAAACTAGTGTTCTTTCCAGCAATATGGAGAAGTGCAGATTAAATCCTGCACAGACTATAGTCCCAAAGAATGACAAATTTGCTGCACTCCCTTCTTCTCCACCAGCACAGTGCATGAGTTGCCCCTGTAGCTTCATTTTTTGCCCATGACCTCCATGAAAACATAAAAGTAATATTGTGTAATCATATAGGAATATTGGAAATATTGCCCACCCCCAGCCCCGGCTCTGTGAGTACATCAAGGCTACCTTGCATTTCGCTAGATGTTTCCTTGTTCTGAAGCTCTTTGATTATGCAGTGTGCTTCTGTTTAGTAAAGAGCCTTAGTGAGCCATTGTTTCTTCTGACTGAAAATAATCTAGGTTAAGGACATTCCCCTCCCCTGTGCACTGTTGGGAACAAGAAAGACCCGAAAGAGTCTATGGCTAAGAGAAATGAGATGTGAAAACAACTGTAGCGCTCAGTAGCCTCTGATGAGGTGGTGAGAGGAGTCGCTGGGGACTAGTGTTAACCAGTTGTCTTGGGCTTTCAGTATGGGGCTCCAGATTAGAATGACAGCAGCCAGCAACATGCAGTTTCGTCAGTGTAATGGTTTCCACGTGGATTAAGGAACAGCCCGTGCTCATGAACTCCATGCTCTACCAGTGTCTTGATCATTTGCACGTCATTGTTGAGCCGGCTGCTTTTGGTTCTTCCAATTGCTCATTTCTCTAATCTATTATCAATTCTTGGCAAGCCCAGGAGGAACTAAGCATAACCCATAAGGTTAATGTCTTCAGCTAAGAGCTAAAACAAGTTGGGTTTTAGCTGTGTAAAACAAACATGTTGTCCATTAAGGCAGGCATTAATGGCTGCCTCTCTGTGTTTACAGAGTCTAGGATTTCCACTCTCTGTTAATTTGCTGAATGCCTTCCACTAGAGTTGTAAACACAAAAGCCTACAGGAGCCAGGCAGGAAACAGGTTTTGCTATAGCTATGGGAACTATCTTTAAGGACACATGCCTTCCTTCGGGGATGGGTGGCACTCAGCTACTGCTAACCCAGCTGTGCATGAATGTATACCCCAGCCTGTCATATATACTCTGATTTCTTTTAGGAAAACAGACATACAAATTTTGATGTAACGTATCCCAAGTTTTTAATCATCAACTAATTCAGAAGTTTGTTTTTAAGTTCACTCTAAGCAAAACAACATGCCAATGGGATCTTTCTCACCTACAAACAACAGCCAGTTGGCAAACTCTTGACATATTCTTGATCTAAGAAAATGAAGGGGGAAAGAAAAGCAGGCTAAAAATATGTCTTTAAGAACTTGTCTCTGCTTCCCAATACAGTTTGATTTATTTGGGAGGAAAATATAATCCCATGTGAAAGAAAAACTAAACAATGATCCAAACCTGTATTAAATGCCAAGACAAGGGGCAGGCATTTTGTTTAGTTATCACAAGTCCCCAGGAGCTGGAAGATCATTGCTGTCTCCTGGGTTCTCTGCAACTTCCAAGCTGGGAGAGCATTTTGCTGGGGCAAAAATTTCCTAATGTCACCAGCATGGTGGTTCATGCCTTTAGTTAGTCCCAGCACTCCAGAGGCAAAGGCAGGCAGATCTACATTTGAAACCAAACTGATCTACAAAGCAAGTTCCAGGATAGCCAAGGCTACATAGAGAAACTGTCTCAAAACAAAAACAAAAACAAAACAAACAAACAAACCCAAAAAACAACAATCAAAAAAAAAAAAGAAAGAAAAAAAGAAAAGAAAACTAATGTCTTCTGCCTTCTGTCATTCCTTTAGTGGCTGTGCCTTCTAATTTTCTTACTTGTCTATGTGATGGGACATCTAATGAGCATGACACACACTTGGATGAGGGTGGCTTGCTAGAGGGACAGGAAAAGCTAACTTGAGCTCAGCCCAGTGTCCATATCTGGGACACATAGCAGGTAGTAGTGTGGGTTTGACTCTGAGTCCAACTTAGGTGCCGGTATAAAGGGTTTGAACCTTATGTTTTAGGCCAGTGTTATCCAGTAGAACTTTCTGGAAGAGTGGAAGTGTTCAATAATCTGCACTAAGCTCATGGCCATAAGATTCATGAGTTTGTTAAGTGGCAAGCATGTCTGAGGAACTGCGTTTTCATCGATGTAATTGTTAGTATTGAGTTTTAGAAACACTTTTATTGACCCCGACAATTTTATGCATGTATATAATGTATTTTGATTGTATTAACTGCTCTCATTCCATTTCCTTACCCCTTTCTTGCTCCATCTGGAACCTTTCTTCCCAACACATCTCTTTGTTAATTTCATGTCTTTAAAAAAATTAATGTTTTGAGTTTAGTTAGGATTGCCTGAATGAGCACAGGTGTGGGGGTTTTACTGCATCATGGGAGACTTTCCAGTGGCCACACTATTGACAAAAAGTCACTTGTCTCTCCCCCAGCCACCATTAACTACCAATAGCTAGCTCCTGGAGAGGCCGAAGTCTCATGTGCCTTCCCCAATACATGTTGGAATCTTGACAGTTCTGCCTTCTTTTTCCTTCTCTCTGAGACTTGGGGACAGGAGCAGGGTGTGTGTGTGTGTGTGTGTGTGTGTGTGTGTGTGAGCACACACACCCATGACATAGATATCCCATTTAGGACCAAGCAGCCAACCATCATTTAATCTCAGTGCTTTGGCAAGTTATGAGTCTCTGCATTGATTACTCCCCACTGTAAAAAGAAGCTTCTCTTTGAGGGCAGCACTAATGGATGCATATAAATAAAAGTACTGAGAAGGAGGTTTGACAACTATTCATTTATTGTAACAACAGTATAGGTTCCCTTTGGGGCTTATAATCTCCTGGGCCATGGGCTTTTGGTGACATTTACAGTACAGGAATTCTCTCCTATGTAATGGGCCCCAAAGCCAATGAGAATGTGATTAGTTAGAATCACTGGGCACATCTTGCCTGGCAGGTCAGTTTGTAGCATGCAGAGTCCACCAATGGGTAAAGCCATGGGTGACTTGATGACTTTTATACACTAGCAGGCTGTGGGACTCCATTTTTGGTCTTTGTTAGTAAGCTTGAAGCTTAAACAGGTATGTGTTGATTACCATAATAGATGGTGCAGTTGTAGACACTGTGACACTACTGTGAAGGACAGTGACAGGATGTGATGGCTGTACACACCTACCAGCAGTACAAGGTACATGAGGTCAGGGGACTATGGCACCAGAGGCTTTTCTAGTCAAGGAAACAAGAGTTGGGCACAAACATAGGAAAACATGATCAAAAAAATCTCTGAGAAAAGTTCGCTCATGTAGTCAAGACCAGCCCTCATATTCACAATTCTCCTGCCTCTGGCTCTTCAGTGCTGGGATTTCAGGTGAACTTGACCACCCTCAGCAAGAAGAGTAGTTTTGAAAAAGATCATATGAAGACTTACCTGAAAGTTTGTGATAAGAGTGACTACCAGAATTTTCCTGCTACAAGTAGAGGATGCTGTATTGTTTGCAGACTTTGCAACCAGATAAGAGACTTAAAGCAAGAAGAAGTCAAGGCACGCATCTGTAAGGATGTTCAACACTTGAGAAAGCTGCTGATGCTAGAAATCCAAGTGTCTGCTTTTTTTAAATGGACTTTTTTTGTGTGTGTTTTGAGGGATTTTTTTGTTTTGTTTTGTGTTTGTTTGTTTGTTTGTTTGTTTGTTGTTTTTTAAAGACAGGCTCTCATTATATACCCTGGAACTCACTAGGTAGACCAAGCTGACCTTGAGTTCACAGAGATCTGCCTGACGCTATCTCCAATTGCTGTAATTAAGGACATGTGCCATCATATGTGGCCTCTGTGTTTTTCTATAAAGATGTATATATAGCAGGTATGTGTGTACCATGTGCATGCCTGATACATGCCGAGGACAGAAAAGTGTGTTTAATCCCCTGGAACTGGAATGATAGACCGTTGTGAGCCACCTAGTGTGGGTGCTAAGAACCAAACTCAGTTCCTCTGCAAGAGCAGCAAGAGCTCTTAACCATAGATCCATTTCTCCAGCCCTCAAGCCCCCAGCATTTTAAATGTGATGAAATTGCTTAGTCCTAGCCTTCCCAAAGCAATAGATGTCAGAATACCTGAGTGATATGTCCCAGATCTCCTGACAGTTCTTTACCAGGGAGATGGCTACTCTTTGCTGATTTTGTGATCCCACAGTTGGAATTGATAGAGTTTGCCAGCCACTGGGGGCACTTGCAGGTGGAGAAAGTGTTTGTCGTTGTCATTTGTTTTAGTGTCTCCATCATCTCACCTCTGTACCTTGTCCTTCCAGCCTGCTTCTCCTTTCTAGGCCAGTCCACAGCAACCTTCCTCCCCTAGGAAAGTCAGTTCTGGAGACTACAGCCTATGGTGGGAATCAGGGAGGAAGGCCAGATGTTTGCTTCTTTTGATACCAATGAGTCTCTAACCAATTTGCATCATGTCTGGTAAGAAGCTGAGCAACCAGGACACATAGGATAAAGGCCTTGAGCTAAATGCCCCTGTCTCTTTCATCTTCTATCATTTTTCGAGACCTTGGAAATTTCACTGCAAAGCATCAGCCAGTTTCCTGTTGGTGGAGCAGGTGGTGATGAGATAGGAGGTAGTGATACCTGGCTCTTACCACATTTACAAGGACAGATGGCTTTTATTACCTTTTAAGTATGGGTAATGTAATGGCCCAGACACACTTTGATCTAAATCTAAGCACTGGTTTCAACCTAAGCTCCTTTATGTTGTCTTTGTGAAGACACACAGCTACCTCTGGTGAACTTCAGAGTGGGGATCTCAAATTGAATGAAGACTTATCTGTGTATATCTCTTTATGCATACTTAGGTTGGAATCATATACATGTATTACCTATTCAAAAATTGAGTAAGTCCTTTTCATCATTTGGGTAAGGAAAAGACCTGGCCTGTCATGTCCTGACTACTCTTTCTTTCCCTTGATTCTAGAAATCCAACCCCACCTCCCTAAAACCTGCAAACTTACCCCCTGTCCTGGTGGGAACTCCCCTCTTCAGCTTAGACTAGACATCTGTGTATATGTATTGAGTAGCAGTTGCCATGAACAGCAACTCTCCTAGTCTCTAGGAAGGAGGACCCTGTGACATTTTGAACAGTATCTGTGTTTCATCACAATCTGAAAACTGCCTCCCACCTCTCAACCAGAAATTGTGTTACATGGAGAACATTTAAGAAGACGTTTTTCCTTTTTTTTTTTTTTTTTTTTGGTTCTCACAGCTTGAGAGGTGGTGCTCTTAACTATGTGGAGATCAGGGGTCAAGGACACTGTGTCTTACAAGGCACAGGACAGGCCTGTCACAGCGTTGACTAAATGTCACTAGTACCAAGAAAGATTGAAAGTCCTTGGCCTAATCAAACTCGGCCTTTGAAGAGGAGGGAGAATATGAGTTCTTCTCTACCAATACCAATCTATAATCTTGTGCCTTAAAAAAAACAAACAAACAAAAACATCGATTTGTGTCTTCATTTTCCTCATTCTTAAAATATAATGGATACATGCCCTGGCTATATATCATCGTGCTATGAGTATCAAATGATTTAACAGATGTGAACACAACTGGATAAAATAGGATGCTAATGAGTGGAGTCCCAGTATTTGTTAATGACAGTAAAATCTCTCCACCTGTGATTCTCCATATTCATCTGGAGGGACAGCAGGGTGGTCATGTGACTGACACCTCTGGTGTCATAGAAATCATAGAAATGATTTATTAGCATCCAGAGGTCAGCCTCAGTCAACCTGGACATGGAACAGGGAATAGGGAGTGTTGGAACTGGGGACTGTCCTTCCTCAATGCAGTGGCTTATGACATAAGAAGCAAAGATAATAAACTTCTAATTAATAGTGGGCTGCCACTGGGATTTTAAATTTGAGCCACAAGGAGGCAGGGAGTAAAATGAAACAGTCATGTCAGATTTGCAAGCATGTATAATGATAAGCCATTATTTCCTTCCCCACATGGTTCATACCCCACGCCAGACATCTCAGCTTCTGTAATACATGCTTTCAAAGATTCCTTTATTACTTTCTGTACGATGTCCCTATCATTAAGCAAATAAATAGACAGCTTCAGAGAGATTCCCCCAGAGAAGGAAACCATCTTGTCAGTCTCTTTTTCCAAATGGTTCATTGGAAGGTGGCCATCTTCTGCACTTGTGTTGAGGAGTGGTCAGGTATGCCCCATCTCTACCTTTCAACCTCTGAAGGTCTAACTTTTGATCCCCAATTCTTGTAAACATTACACTGGTGTCCCTAAAACACTCCCTGTAGGAGCTGCCATTCTAAGCTCATAACCTCTTATAGGGCAACAACCACTGCAGTGCAGTTGTGTTTGATATTCTCAGCCACGTGTGGTGGCGCACATCTTAATAGCTTACCTGGGAAGCCCAGGCAGGAGGAAAGCAAGTTCAAGGCTAACACGGTCTTTAGAGTGAGATCCTGTCTCACAGGAGGTGGTTGGAGGGATATATATGTATAATTATTCTGAATTATCCACTGTAATAACAAAACCAGTAACACAAATAAACTTGGCAATTTGGGATTGGGAAAAAGGCATTAATACTACTGAGCAGTTCCAAAACAACATTTTCCTGCTTCAATGGTCCAAAGCCAATTTTTCTATTCCAAAGTCTTACCTTAATACAAAATCCAAGATCTAGCCTAGAAGATACCTTTTTCTAGATAATAGTAGTTTTCCAGTAATTTTTAGATGAGAGATGAATATATTTTCAGGATATTCTGTTGAGCGCTGAAGAAAAAAAGATCAATAAGGTGACTGATTCAAGATGTTTTCTTGAGGGTGGAGTGCAGAGTTGACAGCAAGGAGTGAAATCTATTTGGCAGATGAGAAATATTTTGAATGAGAAAATTAGGAGGAAGCCACCTTGGGAAACCTAGTCAGCTGACAGTACGGTAGATTCTCAGGGGGTAATGCTTCACTGTTGATCGGCTTATAGCAAAACAGAGCTGAGAGAGAAAGCACTGGGCAGGAGTGTGACTGTCCAAAGCTCCCCTGGGGAAATCAAGTTCTCTGGTGAGTACAGCCCACCCTCTACTGGTCCCTTGTCAGTGAATCTTAGGCACATCTTGCCTGGCAGGTCAGTTTGTAGCATGCAGAGTCCACCAATGGGTAAAGCCATGGGTGACTTGATGACTTTTATACACTAGCAGGCTGTGGGACTCCATTTTTGGTCTTTGTTAGTAAGCTTGAAGCTTAAACAGGTATGTGTTGATTACCATAATAGATGGTGCAGTTGTAGACACTGTGACACTACTGTGAAGGACAGTGACAGGATGTGATGGCTGTACACACCTACCAGCAGTACAAGGTACATGAGGTCAGGGGACTATGGCACCAGAGGCTTTTCTAGTCAAGGAAACAAGAGTTGGGCACAAACATAGGAAAACATGATCAAAAAAATCTCTGAGAAAAGTTCGCTCATGTAGTCAAGACCAGCCCTCATATTCACAATTCTCCTGCCTCTGGCTCTTCAGTGCTGGGATTTCAGGTGAACTTGACCACCCTCAGCAAGAAGAGTAGTTTTGAAAAAGATCATATGAAGACTTACCTGAAAGTTTGTGATAAGAGTGACTACCAGAATTTTCCTGCTACAAGTAGAGGATGCTGTATTGTTTGCAGACTTTGCAACCAGATAAGAGACTTAAAGCAAGAAGAAGTCAAGGCACGCATCTGTAGGGACGTTCAACACTTGTTTAATCCTCTGTGGAGAAGTGATGGTCTTTGAGACATTTAGCACACCATCAAGAAGGGAAGGGGAGGAAGGGCTGGGTATTGTGGCACACACCTTGAATTCCCACACTCAGAGAGAGGCAGGAGGATCTGTGAGTTTAAGGTCAGCCTAGTCTACGCAATGAGTTCCAGGATGGCCAGGGCTACATAGTGAGGCCCTGTCTCTCAAAAAAAAAAAAAAAAAAAAAAAAAAAAAAAGAGGGAAAGAAGGAAGATGGAATGGAAAAGAGGAAAATCTGTGGCGACCTGAAAATTGTCTCCCCCCACCCCATCAAATTCAACATTTGAGTTCTCTCAGCCATCCCCAGAGACAATGTAGTTTCCATTCAAGGAAAACGTTGGAATTTCTGTTGGGTCTTGTCACTTTACTCCTTGTGGGGAGGGTGTGCTGGTCTCACCCCCAGTCTGTGACTTCTGCTCATCCAGGAAGCCCAGATGCCTCCTTGTGGAGCAGGAACACTTGCTCTTTGAACAGAGAATTGAAATATAAATGGTCTGGGTAATCTCCTAATTCCCCTGAGGTGTTTTCATTGTGTGACCTTGTCATTTGTTGTGGGTGTGGTCTGGGCCTGGAATATAAAGTGCATTTGGTTAATCAGTTGACAAATATTTATTTAGCTTGGCTCAGTACTAGACCTTAAAGGTAAAACACAGGCCAAGAAAACCGGAGTCACCACCCTTAATAATGTTGTCATTGTCTTGATAAGAGATAGGCCAGAAAAAAAAATATGAAGGTTAATAAAATAGCAAGCTATTTTAATAATTACTGAGATCTGATGAGAATACAGGAGGTCAGGAGTGCTGCTGTTGAGGAAAGGCATTCAGGAAACTTCTCTAAGGAGTTGACATGGGAGCTATGGTCACAAATGTGAGCATGAAGCAGCTGAGAGAAGAGTGGAGAAAAGAGCATTCTTGTCAGAGAGGATGGCATTTGCCAAGCCCTGGAGGCCAGAAGCAGCTGGGTGGCTTCCAGGAACCAAGGAGAAGCCAGTGAGCATGTGGGATGGGCAAGCTAGGTAAGAGCAGCAGTTCCCAGCTGGAGCCAGTTTTGTATGCATGGGGTCAGTGGACAGAGCTGTCACAACTAGCATCTGATGAATCCCAGAGTTTCTGGGACATAGTGAAGTACACAGAACAACCCATCAGCACACTGACCTCAAATGTCAACAGAGCTACATTAAGAATAGGTAGTGGCCTAGACTAAAACAGTAGACTAGGGTGGGGGATGGATTTTGACTTGGGTGTGGGCTGAGGATGTGATAGAAATAATTGATGATCCTATGATTCTAGCTTGAGTTCTTGGATTGTATCACTGGTAGAGACTGAGAAGGATGTCTAAGGACAATGACATCTTCCAACTTATACATGTTAGTTGAGTAATGCCGATGAGGATTTGGAGAGAAGAACCAAGTAGAAGGTTGAAAATGTGGATTGGGAGCCCACAGAAGAGGTATGGAGTTCAGCTTTAAATCATCAAATTGTAGGTCTACAGAAATTGGTGCAACATGATAAAGAGAGGCTTTGTAGCCTGGCCCATGATGGTGTATGCTTTCAATCCCAGCACTTGGAGGCAGGAGCAGGCGGGTCTCTGTGAGTTCGAGGCCAGCCTGGTCTACACACCGTCCCAGGACAGCAGGGCTACACACAGAAACCCTGTCTCTAAAAACCAAGAGAGAGATGGGGAGGAGGCTTGTGACAGGAATGTTCTTATTTTTATTTTACCTCTGCAAAACCCTCTCTACAGAAGGATATAGACTAAGCATCCCTTAAGTGCTTCAAAATCCAAAACTTTGAAAATATGTTTATTAATTCTTTGAGAATTTCATACAAGAATGCAGTACATGAAAAAGTCCACAACTTTTTCAGTGTCTACATAACACCACAATTGGAAAACTCCACATCTTACCTACGTAACAGGTTGTAATCAAAACATAGGCACATACAACATATCGTATAAAATTATCTTCAGCAGACAAATTTCATGTTTCAACTTCAGTTTTATACCTATAGTATCTCATCACATATATGCAAATATTCTCTATTACAAAAAAAAAATCTAAAATCAGAAACATTTCTGGTTATAAGCATTTTGGATAAAGGTCAATCAAATTATATTTCTCAAATAAATAAATATGACCAATGTGTATCTTTCAACAGGGGTTCTCAACCTTCCTAATACAGGTCCGCATGTTGTGGTGACCTCCCAACCATAAATTATACTATTGCTACTTCCTAACTATCATTTTGCTACTGTTGTGAATCATAATGAAATATTTGATATGTAGGATCTCTGATATGTGACCCCTGTGAAAGGGTCTTTTTGCCCTAAAGGGTCATAACCCACAGGTTGAGAACCATTGTCCTACAATCTTCCATTGGCCTTTTGCTGATTGCTAAAAATATCCATAGTGCCTGGCACATGAGTCTTCTATGGTCCATCCCAGTGGCAGGGTCATGGTCTGTCTCCAGCCAATTGTGCATGATCATAGAGAGCAACGTCTTTGCCCAGCACCTTGGCATCCACAGGGTCCACACAACAGAATCTAAAGTTAAGAGATGTATCATATTTCTTCTTCCGAGAACAGACAAGACCGGACGAGTTCAGGGTGGTATGGCCATAGACCACTTTTCTTCTTAATCCTAAAATTGTCATAGACTTTCTGTGGGTGTGTACTCTGAAGTTTTCAATTTGGGATCTTCAGCTAGAGTTGAGATATGTGGTACAGATGGTCAGACAGGGTAGACTTTATACTTTGTGTGGTTAAATTGTGACAAGGGTATTTTGAAAGAGTTCAGGTTAGGGCCATTTAGGTGTCTCAGCAGGTAGAGGAGCTTGCTTTACCAGCCTGAAGACCTGAGTTCTATCCCCAGAACCCACAGTGGAGGGAAAGAAATAACCCTGAAGGTAGTCTTCTGACTTCCACATACGCGCTGTTGCACACAGGTTTGTATGCACACTGCACTCATGCACACAGCCTTGTATACACACCACACTCATGCACACAATAAGAATAACACAGTTTAAAAAAAAAAAAATAAAGAGCTAAGTGTGGCTTCCCGGGCTTTGTCTCAGTCAACCGCAATGGTGATTTGGGTTATCTCTCTCTGGGGCCACTTCATGGGATTTGAAAGTTGATGTTGATGTGTTAGCCCTAAGTCCCTTTGACTGTGGTTCATGGACTGCTAACCCCTGTAAAAGAATTTAGCAATGGATGTCTAGTTCCATCGCTTAAGATTCCATTCGTTCCAGATGTTGCCCCAAGCAAAGGTTGCCCCTTGATAGTTGCCAGTCAATATTTGGGATTGGCGAGCAGCCCAATTCTCCAGCCCAGCAGCTTGACAGACATCTTCATCAGAAAGGAGCAAAGTAAGTGACCATCCAGATGTGCTGTTTGAGAAGTGAAAGGGAACAGTGAGACAATTTGAAAAGCAAGTATAGGCTCACAAAGGTATGGGGAAGGGTAGAGTGCAAAACTGCAGAGCGCCTACCCTTGTACCCACTCTTCAGTGTGTAACCCCTTGGTCTTCCAGGAGCTCAATCTTGTGCAGAACTCCTAACATGAATATAGCAACACTGTAATATAGCTTGAGTACTAAAAAGAAGAGGCCTTGAATGGCCTTGAATGGATGAAAAAATAATCCTAAATTGCTATTGTTCTTAATGGCCTCCTCCACTTGTGTCCCATTGGACGTTAAAACCCCAGGGGAGCAGGAACCATTCGGTACTGACTAGTGTGAATTCAGTACTTCAGTAAGGCACAAGTATGACTGCCACCCTCTTCATCCTGGCCCCTTTCTCAAAGCTTGGAATTCTGTAGTCTTAGGCCCAGTTTTTCATCTGTGACAGTAAGAAGGGGATGGGTTGTTTTCAAAGCACATTTGAAAACTGTGAAAAAGTCTTTCGTGCATTCATGACATCTCTTAAAAAGCCACAACCAGAGAGGGGCAGTGTTCCTTGGCTTCTTTCCCATTCAAAAGGAAACGCTATTGAGTGTCAAGAGCCCTTCCTTCTCCTCCATCTCTGTGGCACAGGGCCCCCCTGCTCTTCTGGTGACAACGGAACTCTCATGACAAAACAGATGCCATTCTTTCTAAGAACTCGAGTAGACTGGATGAGAGGAAGCATGGTGAAAGACAGCAAAAATGGAGGGGCAGGGGAGACAGGCAATGGCCAGCTTTGCTATGCCTGCATCTTAAAGAAAATCATGAAAGAAGTAGTAAGCAGGGCAAATAGCAAGTCCTACCTTCCAGGTTACATGCCTATTTTTAGCTTGTTCATTATTTGAAACAGAGACCATGTCCCGGTAGCATATTTGAAACCTGAGATCAGGCTTATCCTCAGGTTTCAGATTCAAAAAGAGGTCTGAAGCAGTGAAGTTGAACTAGAGAGAAAAATCAAAATATGAAGTCTCTTGAGAGTCAACCTTGTAAAAAGAAACTTTTCCCCCCCCCAGGAAGTATTCCACGTAATAAAAATGTCAAAAGTTTCCATATCCTTTTGGGATTTAGGGCATGCCAACTCAGGCTACATGGATGTTTATCTCCGTGCTTTTTACTCATTCAATAATTTCTAAACAAGTATTTTTTTAGCATATTACTGTTTGTTTTTGTTAATTTTTTTAATGTAGGCTTTTTGGATTGTGTGGGTCTTGAATTGCTTCCCATTTGTTCACAGATGTGTGGGAAGAAAGGGTAGAGTATGCCCTGACAGGTCCTGACTCACCTCCACAAGGACAGGGTCTCTTCCAGGACATTAGTGGTCACACAAAGCAGAGCAGCATGTGACATCCTTTGGCTCTCAGAGTCCTTGCTGGGAAAGCACACTGGTTAGTTCACAGGGCTGGCTCTGGCCACATCTGGGCAATGCAGGCCTGACCCTCTAGCCTCGGATTCCATTTCTACCCAGGAGGAGTGTAAGCCAAGGCTTTCCCCACAAATAAGAGCAATTACAGGCATCTGCTCCCTTCCTGCTCTCACCTAAGTTTAGCCTCAGCATTTGTGTGAGTTTTCCTGGAGAGACATGAACAAATTTCTATTCAACCCAAATGAGGCACCAACAATAGACGGGAGAAACAAGTGTGCATAAGGCTGGTGAACCGGTAAGTTTGGGAGGTTAACTACAGAATGCAAGTGAGGGGTTACATATGGGAATATGGGTGACTCAAAGGCAGCTGGATTATCAAAAAAAAAGTTTGTCCTAGCATGGGCAGTGTGCTGGATAGTTTTATGTCAACTTGACACAGGCTAGGGTCATTTGAGAGATGAGAACCTCAATTGAAATAATACCTCTATAACATGTGGCTATAGGGCATCTTCTTAATTAGTGATTGATAGGGGAGGGCCCATTCAATAATGGTGGGGCCACCCCTGGTCTGGTAGTCCTGGGTGCTATAAGAAAGCAGGCTGAGCAAGCCATGAGGAATAAGCCAGTAAGCAGCACACTTATCCAAGGCCTCTGCATCAGCATCTGCCTCCAGACTCCTGCAGTCTTTGAGTTCCTGTCTTGACTTCCTTCAGGGGTGAACAGTATGTGGATGTGTAAGCCAAATAAACCAAGTTGGTTTTGGTCATGGTGTTTGGTCACCACAGTAGAAATCCTAATTGGGACAGACACTGATTCATAAAACCGGCATCCCTAGAGCTCACTGCACAAGTTGGTCACCTTTGTGGTCCAGAACATTTCCTGCTTTCCAGCCCCTCTTCTAACACCACGTTTTCATTCAGTAGATCGGATTGTTTGGATTAAGTAGGGAAAGAGAATGGACACAGACAGGGTCCTTGGCCCACACCTCATGAAAGTGAATAAACACTAATAAAACCTCCCTTTTGAGACATTATGCACTGTGCAGCCCAGCCTGCTGATCAAGGGTTGCCCATGTCCTAGGTAGCACCGTGCAGTGCTTTTGTTGTAATTTGGTTGGAACCAGGTTTTTCTGGCTGTCCTGGAACTCAATATGAAGGCTAGGCCTTCACTCACAAAGATCCCCCTGCCTCTGCCTCATGAGAGCCAAGATCAAAGGGGTGCATCACCAAAGGGGTGCATCACTGGGCCAGGTGTGTTTTTATTTTTCTGTAGCCAGCTAGAGAGATGGAAATGCCTTCCTTATCATTTGTGTTTGTATTGCTCAGAAAGTTTGACTTTTTTTTTTCAGATAATTGACCTTGACTTACATATTGTTTTGAGAATTCCTTAGGAATACTGTTGCTGGTTTATTGCTAAGTTCTACTTACAAATTAAGAGCACTGTAATTTTGTTACAAGTATTTTCCTGACCTAAAATTAGACTTGTAATTTTGACATTCTGTTACCTGTTTTTAGGTGGAAACTGTTATTTTATTGTCAGCTAGTGAAAAAATTATAGCTCTTTGTGGCTTCTTATACACGGACCAGTCACTCTTTCTCGCCGTCATTCAAGCTTTTCCAGCAACGCTTTCATGAAGTCAAACTTGCTGATACTTCCCAAGGCTCTGTCTCCACTCCCATTTTCCGACTTCATTCCTAGTAATGCCTTGTTTTAATTATACTAGCTTACAAGACGTGCTTCTCATGGCATTTCTTAATTTCCAAGTTTTTCCTGGTGGTGTTTTTATATTATTCCTATAATTTAATTTTAGGATAATATGGCTACTTAGCCATTCTACAAAGATTCATACTATGTTTTTTGTTAAAGTTGTATTATTACGTGTCCTAATAATAGTAAGGAGAAATAACAGTTTTAAGTTTTTTTCATCTTTCCTTTGTAGGATGGAATGTCAATGTAGTTATTGCCATTTATTTGACTCTGTTAATTTTTTTCTATATTGCTCCTGTACACTACTTTTAGATAAATATCTTTCTGTGTAACCTATGTGTGTGAGACATTGTTAATGTTTTAAGGAGATTTTTTTTTTTTCTGTTAGGAATAGGATCATTCTTCCCATTACATTTTCCAACTAGTAATATCCTGTAAGTTTATTTTCTAAGCTGTTAACAATTTATAAAAAATATTTTATTATATTAATGATTGGTTCTTGGATATAGATAGAATATCTATAACTATAAAGTATAAATTTTAGTTTTTTCATCAATCTGTTTTAACATTGGCTTGTTTTGCTTTATTAATTTGACCTCAGAAGTCAGTATCAGAGGCTGTTTGTGATAAGTGCCCAGGCAATACTCTTGTACCATTTCCCAGAATGCTCATTGTATACACAGGTTATTAATAGATGTGTAAATAAAGGACATTTTGACAGTGTCATTGTAGTGTTTCTCTAAAACTTTCTTTAGTTTGAAAAAACTGTGTTTAATAATAAGTTTTCATTCAGATTCTAGTTGTTTATTATTTTTTTTTATTATTGAGTACTATAATTTTCCTACAATTTATTTAAGAGAGAATTAGAAAAGAAATCATTGTAAACAACGCTTTTAGGAATACTAGCAAATGATAAAACTGTGTTTCTCTTGAAGTATTATTCCTTTTAGAGTTTACAACAGTCCAGACAAATGCATTATTTTCATAACTTGAGAAATTGTAAACTTTTCTCCCTATGGATCTGCTTGATCGTTGTTTCAAAGCAAAGCAATCTATGTGTCAATTATCTTAATGGAATAGTTTTCACAGCATATTCATGGTGGGGAAGTTGTTGAGAACAATCTTCCTAAGATTCTGGTTTGGGTAAGAAAAAGTGTACTTCTTTTGTTGTTGCTATTATTGCTTTGGGGTTGGTTGGTTGGTCGGTTGATGGGTTAGTTTGTTGGTTGGTTGGTTGGTTGATTGATTGGTTTGTTGGTTGGTTAGTTTGTTGGTTGGTGGGTTAGTTTGATGGTAAGTAGGTAGGTTGAAATGCTGTTAATTCTTCTCTTTTCCCCACGTTGAAACTTTTTTTTTAACTTTTTTTAAGTGTATGTTCCTGAAATAGTGGGCCTCTGTATCTTTATCTGTAAAAGTAGAGGCATGGATACAGCAAAAAGGCCCTCTGAGTTGATTTCTTAGTTGTGGTTGTTTTCTTGGATACTGTGTTGATCTCGTCCTCACACTTGCTCTGAATGAGACATGTAGGAGGCCTTAGAAACTGGAGGGAGCTGGGTGGTGGTGGTGCATGCCTTTAATCCCAGCACTTGGGATGCAGAGGCAGCGAGAACACTGTGAGTTAGAGGCCAGACTAGTCTATAGAGCTATTTCCAAAACAGCCAGGACTGTTATGCAGAGAAACCCTGTCTCAAAAAAAAAAAAAAAAAAAAAAAAAAAGTGGAGGGAGATGGGTGAAGAGTGGGGTAGGCTGCATTTCATTCTCATTTGCTTCCAAAATAATGACTTGCATCCCTCTCCTTTAGCACATTTTCCACCCTTCCTTAAATATCCTATGCATTAGAAATTTACTGGACTCTTGTATACTCTCTGTATATCATAGCATTGCTTCTCTGGGGGAGAAATGGTCCCCCTCACCTTGTTCTTCTGTGGTCTAGGAAAACTAACACAAAAGAATTTTGAAAGCATGTCATTGCCATTTCAATACTGTTGGAAAACAGAATGACTAAGGTATGATGTAGGGCAACCCACCAGATCCCTTCAAGCTAGGTGGATCCTAACATAACTAAAGTGACAATGTGGGGTCCGGCCTTGATCATCTGCAGTCTACAGAGCTCCAAGAGATCATCTTTGACACTGGAGGCCAAATGTATACTATTCCATGTGAGACACTCATCACCAATTCATCTGTTCATTAAATGATCTAATGTCCATTTGTGACATCTCTTGGGTCCTTGTGCAAACCAGTCTCCTTAATTCTATCCCAGTGCAAATTACCAGTGACTTTTGAGACTATTGGAACAAAGAGTAAAAGGGCAAGGATGCCTCACATAGACAGGACCTGTAGATACTGAGTGTTTTAAAAGTAATAGGTATTGTCTTTCTATTGCTACAGTGACGAATTACCTTACATTTTGCCATTTAAAACACACAGACTTAAAATTTTATTGTCCTATGGAACAGGCCTCCAACACTTACTTCAGTGACTAAAATCAAAGTGTTGGTTTGGTGTGGCTTTCTTCCTTCTTGGGGGCTAGGGAAAAAGTCCACTCATAGCATCTAGGTCTTTCTTTTCCCAGATTCTTTATGCCACTTACATTCCTTGCTCATGGCCCCTTCACCCTCTTCATAGCCAACAGTTGAGTGCTTTCTTGCATTATATATCACTTTCCTCTTTAGCCTCTTTCCTTTTCACTTGCAAGGACATGTTATTACATTAGAATTACTTGGGTAACCCAGGACAGTATCTCTATGTGTGGTGAGCTGTACAGAAGCATAGTTACAAATGCACGTTGCCTCTTCAGGTAACATACTCACTTGTTCTATAAATTAAGACATGAGCATCCTTGGGAGATATTCTTCTTTGTGCCTCAGTATAAACTGGCAGCCCATGTCTGTGTGTACCTATAGTGCTCTGTTGTCTTGTAATGACATTTCTATCAGTTTGCCCGAAGCTCTTTACAGACAGTCTGAGGTCCAAGATGGAAGCAGTCCCATCTCTGCATTTCCTTCTCTTCATCTATTCCCTCTTCTGTTTAACTCCCTCCACAGAATCACTGAGCTCTGTAACCCCAGTACCTAAATCTCCCAGCCAGGAACCTGCATGGACACAAGATCTTTTCACCCAGTACACACAGGAAACTGGACTTCCGTGACACTCCCAGAAATGTGCCTAGTATAACTGCTGTTAGCATAAAGCAATTACTATTTGAATTTTCAGTCAAATGTAGAGCCTGGTGCTGGAGATGGCCTGCTCTCTGTCATTGCCTGGATCAGCTTTCCTCTCCCTCAATACCATTTGCTGTGTTATTCCTTTGTTTTTACAGAAGCAGGGCATGCTCAAGAGGCATGTCCAGAAGAAGGAAATGATATATGGAAAATAGCTACATAGGGTATAGAGACAGCTGATCTCTCAGCTGGAGTCAGGGGCTATAAATATACCAGTGACTTCATATATGCCATGGGACTGGTATTTTCCATCTTTTAACACACTTTCAAACTTTCAATAAACTTAGATGAATTTGTTTTTTGAAAATGGGACATTAGTTATCCACAGAGATTTTATCCCCCCTTCCTCTCCCCCCTCCCTCTCTCTCTCTGAGGAATAAGGTATTTACCTCTAATAACAGAATCAATCCTTTTCCTTGGAAGTAATTTGACATTCACTGTGGTTTTTTGCAGTCTGCTGAGTTGAGAATAGTCACCATCATTTGAGGTAGAAATAGAGGAAATGATTAATTTAGAAAGGAGAAGGATTGTGGGGTGGGTGGAAGTGACATTTTCTGCATTGTATTCTTAGAAACTTAGACTTTCTGAGTTGGATGTGCTTCTGATAAAACCGTTGGTTAGCATAAGAGGAAACAGAAGCCAAAGAAACTTTCAGTCCCTAGGACAAGTTTGTGCCAAGTGCAAAAACCCAAGCTCGAGTCAAGTTCACGTCTCTGGATATCAGCCTTTCTCAGCACTCACACTAAGGTCAACACCTTCATTAGCTTCACAGAGGCCATCAGACCGTGGCCTCTGCTCCAAAGATGCTCTGCATGGCCGTTCCTACTTCAGACTTGCTTAGTTAGCAAAAGGAACTGTGCGGGGTTTATCTGTTGTTGGACACAGCACCCTCTGTGTGTGCCTGTGCCTATGGAAGGGTGGCGGGTGGGCACACAGAGTTGTCCACACACTACCAGAGCTCTTTCGAGGACCAGAGTCAGGACTGTAGTGATGGGGCCTGCACTATGGTACTGTTGTCAATTCAGTGTTTGTGCTTCTCCCATGGCTCTGTGCAACAAAACATAAATTAAGACAACTGAGCAGTTTTAAAACATTGTTCTCAAAGAGCCTGTGACAGAGGGCATTCCTTTAGTTCAGGGAGCAGGACAGCAGGCGTGCTGATGGTGGAATGAGCATTCGCATCGCATGTTCATTCAGATAGAAATGACTCATCTGGCGTATGCCCTGCATGTTTTTGGTTTTTTTTTTTTTTTTTTAGAAAAATATTTATTTGTTTTTTATATATACAGTGTTCTGTTTGCATGTGTCCCTGAATGCCAAAAGAGGGCACCTGATCTCAATACAGATGAGCCACCATGTGGTTGCTGGGAATTGAACTCAGGACCTCTGGTAGAGCAGCCAGTGCTCTTAACTTCTGAGACATCTCTCTAGCCCCCAGCCCTGCAAGTTTTACAGTTAGATGGAGAGATGGTTCTCAACAAGGGGCATTTATCAGTGTGTACAGACATGTCAGGGTGTCACATCAGGGGAAGAAGGGTGACTGGCATAGAGCAGATAGAGGTCACACAGGACAGTACCCTACGGGGTAAAAGTATCTGGTCCAGCTTGTCACTTGAGCCAAGGTAGAGAGATTGACCTGTGAGAATTTTTTGACTAATTCTTGGCTTTAGAAGGTTGTGCAGAGAACTGGTTCATTTAGAAACAGACTGGCCTAGGCATACTTGGTCTGGTACAGCCTGGGAAGAGCTTGGTAATCTAACAGAGCGAGGTGCTGGGAGCTCACTTGGAAAATGGCAGCCAATGAAAGCAGTCTCTGTATTACCTGGCCTCCTTCCCAGGTGTCTGTTCTCAGTTACCAGAGTGGAAAGGCCTTTTCTCTGTGTTCTTCCTGTCTGTGGATTCAAGGATTTAGGAGGCATACTGTTTTCTAGTTGCTGTTGTTTGAGGGAGGGGAGGGTGTCCTGAAATAGTTTAGATAACCGGATTGGAAGAGATAATTATGAATCTACAGGACAAAGGAACATTGTGCCATTATCCAGTCTTTACACAAACAGCTGCAGGCAAAGAACCTGTGCCAGGTGAGGGATCGGGTCTCAGCAAACTCCACCGTCACCGAGGACACCGAGGAAGGACTGGAGGGCTCAGGAGGACAAGCAGGTTGGGAGCATGCCCTAAGCATTCCTCATACTCTGAGCTCTGCTCAAGGACAGGTGTCCTGAGAAAGATTTGCATTTCCTTGTTCCTTTATGAATCTTTGAAAGAAAATTTCCATATTATCTGGGGTTCCCTGCCCCCAACACCAGATGGTTACCTTCCACACGGACTGAATCGATGAGTAAAGATGCAAGCATCCCCAGTTATGTTTCTTGTTTAGGCCTCCAGGCATGGTGGTGACCACATCCCTTGCCCTTATGAGCCCAGCAGCTATGGCACTGGCCTGCCTCACAGCCCTAGTCATTAGTGGCTGGCAGGAGCCATGGCCGCTTGTGGTCCCTTCTGTTCACATACTAATGCATTCTCTCAAAGGCCCATTCATTTACCCAACTGGATGGCAGAAGTTTTTCCCGAGCCATATACCAAATCAGGTGTGTTAAGTTCACAAGGCTGCCTGTTGCTAAGCAACCCTCTTGTTAGACTTCTAGAGCCAGTATCAGATGCTAGTGCTGGAGTAAAGATGAAAAGATTCTGCCTAGGCACAGGGTCTGTCCAACAAATACTAGAAGGAGGCAAGATAAAGGCATGGTACGTGGGGCATGGTAAGTTATTAGAGAGACACAGAGTGCACAGAACGGCAGCCATGGGAATCTATGAACAGGCCCTCTGTGCCACAGGCTCATGTAAAAGAATGTAGCATAGGAATCTTCAGACTGTTAATTCCTTGTTTTGTGTGCATGCTAAGTCCTTGCTGTTACGGAGTCTGCCCAAGGTAGAAGCTATACAGTGGGCAATAGGCTATAGAATCTGAGTGTTAAGATGATCTTTTTCTATTCATCAGCTACTAAGTCACTTACTGAATAATGCACACCCCTGGCTGAAGAGCCATATAGACCACTGTACCATTAGTTCAAAATGGAGTGGTTTTCTGGGATGATCCTATGTATCCTTGGATTTTAATAAAATAGCTGATTGTGTTCAGAAGCATTCTCTTTAAGTGTACTTGGAAACTGAATTGAGCGCTGAGCAAAGGCTGTGGTTAGATGGCAGAGAGGTGAGCATAGCTGGACAGAGCACAGGGCCCCTAAAGGCCTGGCGTACAGGAACATTCCAGATAACTGTGCTCCTCAGAAAGGGGGAGAGCTGAGCAGATGATTATGGACCAGACACTTCTATTTATGCTATCATCGCAGGCCATGAATCTACAGGGGCCACCAGGCATCCTCTTAGATGGACCACTGGAGGAGGGTTTGTGGCAATCAAGTTGAAAGGGTCTACAATTCTCTCAGAGTAGTTCCCACCACTGAGCAGTGATCGGCTCCCATGGAAGAATCCTAAATAGTGTGTTGGTAGCTCAGACATCTGTGATCTCAGACAACACCAAAAGCAATTCATCACTGCTCTTTTGGAGTTCAGGGAGGACTCTGTGAGTTCTGCCTCCCTGTAGCTGGTAATGCTGGAGGTTGCAGGGAAATGAATCAAGGGGAAAGCACCCAATCTGTTCCCCTTTCTCGCTGTCAGTCTGACTTGAAAGTTGTAACCCAAAGAAGGCACGGCACATTTGCTTTCTGTTGTGCCTCTACTTGAGTAACTATGACTGAAGAGTGCCTACTGCCGTGACCATGACTGGAGAGAAAGTAAAAGGTACAGGGGGGAAAAATGGTGCAATGAAAAATGTTAAAGCTTATGAAACAAGTGGCTTTCAGTTGAGGGACATAAACGCTGAAAACAAAATGAAATCAGAAAGGAGTGTTTGAACATTCTGTATGTATAAGAAACCTTTACAGTCATGAGCCGACTCCCTTCATTTTATAGAGGAGGGGGAAAACCCACAGGATGTCAGGACCCTTTCTCAGCATCACAGCTCCCTGACAGCAGAAAGGGGCTGGAAGTCCAGATTTTGCTGTGTGTTGCTGAGCCCATCAGATCAGTTTGTCCCACTTGCAAAGACTGCAGCGGGGCTTACGGGATGAAGGCAGTGGTCATTGAATGCTTTGTGCTCTCTTCTACCCCTGGACTCTGAGCTAGCTGCGGGGAGAGCTGGGACTCTGCTCCCACATCCCTGCCATCACATGTGTGTCTCCCTCAAAGTCCTCAAATGCTTCCCTTGCAGAAGAGTCCATCATCTCCTCTGGACATAGAACATTCTAATTCAGGAAGCTGAAAGGGACAGGAACCTACAGAAGGGGGGAGGGGGGGGAACAGACTGGGTGTGAAGAGGCCAATAGCAAGTGAGAGGGGCCTGGAGATTGTCGTGGTTGCCTTGTCCAAATGGCCAAATAAAGAAATAAAAGGTTTCAGAAACTATGCCATGGCCCTAAAAGGAAAGTGAAGTGGTAGAAATCCTGTCCTGATTACAGGTTGAACCGGGATCTTGGAGGGAGCATAGAGATTGCATGGGCAAAGTCTACTTTACCTAGATTTTCAAGGGTGCCCAATATTTGAAATTACCACCCAGTTTTGGTACTGTAACCTTGTTGTGGAGTTTTGGAAAGATGTGTGAATGGATTTTCACCTATCAATCTGTGTGCTATTTTTTTTTTTTTTTTTTGTTCAACAATCTTTATTTTACATACTAATCCCAGTTTCCCTTCCTCCTGCTCCCTCCACCTCTCCCCAACTCCACCCCCATCCACTCTTCAGAGAAGGGGAGCTCTCCCATGGGGAGTCAACAAAGTGTCACATCACTTGAGACAGGACCAAGGCCCTTTCCCCTGTGTCTAGGCTGAGCAAGGTACCCTCCATAGGTAATGGGCTCCAAAGAGCCAGTCAAGGCACTAAGGACAGATCCTGGTCCCACTGCCAGTGGCCCCACAAACTGCCTAAGCCACACAACTGTTACCCACATTCAGAGGGCCTAGTTGGGTCATATGCAGGTTCTCCAGCTGTCAGTCCAGAGTCAGTGAGCTCGGGTCAGCTGTTTCTGTTATGCCATCATGGTCTTGACCCCTTTGCTCATTTTACTGCACCTCCTTCTCTTGGACTGGACTCTGGGAGCTTGGCCCAGTGCTTAGCTGTGGATCTCTGCGTCTGCTTCGATCAGTTACTGGATGAAGGTTCTGTGATGATAATTAAGGTAGCCATCAATCTGATTACAGGGGAAGGCCAGTTCAGGCACCCTCTCCACTACTGCTTAGAGTCTCAGCTGGGGTCAACCTTGTGGATTCCTGGCAATTACATTAGTGCCAGGTTTCTCACTAACCCCATAATGGCTCTGTCTATGATGATACCTCTTTCCTGGCTTTCCCTCTCTGTCCTTCTCCCAATTCCACCCTCTATTCCCCACCCCACCCCATGCTCCTGATTTACTCAGGAGATATTGTCTATTTCCCCTTCCCAGGGAGATCCATTTATATCTCTCTTAGGGTTCACCTTGTTTCCTAGCTTTTCTGGGGTTATAGACCTATAGACTGTTATCCTTTGCTTTATGTCTAATATCTATTTATGAGTGAGTACATATCATGTTTGTCTTTCTGAGTCTGGCTTACCTCATTCAGAATGTTTTTGTTGTTGTTGTTGTTTGTTTGCTTGTTTTGGTTTGGTTTGGGTTTTTTGTTTTGTTTTGTTTTTTGTTTTGTTTCTAGTTCCATCCATTTGCCTATAAATTTCAAGATGTCATTGTTTTTTATCACTGAGTAGTTTCAGTCACTTTGGAAATCAGTATGGCTGTTTCTCAGAAAATTGGGAATCAGTCTACATCCAGACACAGCAATACCCACTCTCAGGCATAGACCCAAAGAATACATACTCATACCACAAGGACATTTGCTCAACTATGTTTGTAGCAGCATTATTTGTAATAGCCAGAACCTGGAAACAACCTAGATACCCCTCAACCAGACTATATAAAGAAAATGTACTACATTTACACAATGTGTGCTATTTCTTTAACTTTATTTTTATGTGTGTATGGGTGGAGTGAGTAGGTGGGTTCCCATAGAGTTCAGAAGAGGGCTTTGGGTCCCCTGCAGCTGGAGTTACAGGCAGTCATGGATCATCTGACTTGGGTGCTGGGAACCGAACTCCAGTCCAGCCTGTGAGCTTTTAGATTTCACTCAATAGTCTTTCTGTGAAAAGCGATCAAGGATTTATGTTTCAGACATGCAATCTTTCTGCACTTCACTTTCATCCTCTGTGGTGGTTAAGAAAGTTGAAGATAAATATTCCAAACAACTCAACCTTCCTATGATTAGCACTTTAAGTAATTACAACATAATTTAAGAAAATAGTGTATTAACATATAAGTGCATAAAGCATCTCAGAAAAATTATCACATTCAGACCTATTAAATACTTAAAACCAGTCTTCTCTGGGAATATCTGAGTTCCAAATCTTTTTTTTTTTTTTTCCTTTTTTTTCTGAGTTCCAAATCTTAAAGCGTCATCCAATGAAACCAGCACGGATGTCTCATATCTCTGTGTTTAACGTTCTCTCTGCGTTGTTTTTCTATAGCTTCCCAAATGGGCCAGAACTGCTAGGCAGCTAGTAACAACACTGTTGAAGTGTTAAACGGTTGCTAGAACAATCACTTCAAATAATCTAAGGATAGAGGGTGGGCATCTTTGTTTCCCATTCATTTTTTAAAAAGAGCTTGCTCATTGGAGTTTAGAGAAAACACACTATTACTCTTTAGGGTGTTCCTGCTTCATTAGCAGTCATAGCCCTTCCCTGCTCAACTTTGACTTTATAGTGCATACTTACCCTTTATTCCTATACCATATATTCATATGGTATATATGATATGTTAAGGTATGCATTTCTTCTCATTCAAGAGTTTATCATGAAAAGTGACTGGTAGAGATTTGAAAGCAAAGACAAAGCTGTTCTTATTGCTTCCAGCCCTGCCTCTCCACTGTTATTCATTTTCTCTCCATATCTAATTTTCAAAGATCAAGAAGCTTGTTTGCTGACAAGTGACGGATACAAATTGAGGCACAAATAGGGAAAATAGAATATAATTCCTGCTTCTCTGAGATGGTTCACTCCTGCTTTTGTTCTCTTTATGGATAAATGGCTGTGGAAGTATCCTGCTTTGGAATTTACCTTCTGAATTAAGGACTTGCAAGCATGTCCCCGTGGCCTTGTTGGCACTGTGTGAGAAAAACCATGTTATTCCTCTATTTAGTTGAACAAATCAGTCAGTGGGCTAGGGAAGTTCTGAGGTTTCTTGGGGTAGGCAATCAAGGTAGACAGAATACTTACTCTCCCAGAAGTAATGTCCTGTTGCTTTGCAGGTCTTGTCCCCAATTAAGAGTGGTAATTGTCCTGAATTAGCCCCTGAAATCTAATCCCCCCTTCATTCTCTCCCTCTCTTTTTCTCTCCATCCCTTTTTCCCCTCTCTTCCTCTCTTCCCTGGACCTCCTTGTGAGGGAAAATGTATCTGTCTGCATGTATGTCTGTCTCTGCATGTGTGCAACTATTTATCTATCTCAATGTGAGTCTCTCTCTCTCTCTCTCTCTCTCTCTCTCTCTGTGTGTGTGTGTGTGTGTGTGTGTGTGTGTGTGTGTTATGCAGCAAGAGAGGGGAGGCATGAAGGAAGTATAAGGAAGGACTATGGGTATCCTCTCAAAGTAGGAGGGGAACAATATAATTCCAGAAAGATGACTGAAAAAGTAGAAGTTGCTTAGGGTTTCTTCTTAAGAAGAGGGGTTGGTCCTTACCCTTATCCCACATAGAGCTGCTCAACAACCCAAACTCTAATTTACTTTCTAAAGACCCCAAACTGCCACCATTACATTGGCAGTCTTCTTGGGCCTCTGTGTACCTGAACTCCAGTGTTTTTGTGACAATAGAACTCTGTAGGAGTGTCACTTGGCTTTGGCCCTCATCTGCCTACACACCTGTGGAAAAAGAGTTAACTAAGAGCTATGCAAATAAGAAGAGTAACTGGTGGCATTGCCTGGAGATAAGCCCACATAGCCACCAGGGAGCCTAAGGATTAGCCACAGGATTGGGCTGCATGCCTGGAGTCCGGTTCATCCAGCCACCAACAAGCATGAAGGTTAGCCAGAGGACTGAGCTGTGCCCATGCTCCCTTGAAATGTAAAACTGACTGTGCTGATGCATTCCAGGGCCAGTGACAATGTAGGGTAAAGTGGTCTGCATGTGAACTTGGGGTGAAAAGACCTGCCTTCCAGGGCTAGCTTTTCCATGTCTGTGGTGTGCAGCTCAAGATAAACTGCTCTGGGCTTCAGTTTCATCATAGGTAAGTCAAAAATAAATAACTGAGTAGAGCATGTGGGCTACAGTAAGCAACCACAAGGGCCAGCATACCGGAAGAAGATTGAAGAGCTCAAGTGCTCCACCCATCCCTCCAGAAACACAAAAGGTTAAAGTGAGGTTCTGACATGAAAAAGTCCAGCTAAAGACACAAGATTGTTGCTGACTACTGGAAACCCATCTCAAAGGGCTTGTCTTACCCATGAGGTGAGGCTCTTAACAAACAGGTAGACAGACACTTAGACCATTTCTATGTATCTGACACCAGCCAGGAGTATTCTGCATACCTATCTCATCCACTCCAGGATTTTGTGATCCTAACAAAAAAAGGTCCCGCTGCCTAACTGAGCCCATTGTGGAATGCATTCCTTATGTATTCTATAAAACATTAATTGTGTGAGGATAAATGAAGCTCTCCTACTGGACCATTTCAAACGTAAAAGACTAAAGAATTATAAATTTTATTATAGGAATAAAGAACTTTACATTGTGAATGCTAGAGTTTTTATCCTTGGAGAATTTACAGTTTCCACAATAAAAGCTCCTAATAGAAAGCATGGACTCTTTTCCGGGGCTTCCAGGGGGAGTATTTTGCAAGTGCAGTTTAGCTTTAATTAGCCTGAGGTAATTGAGCATGGTTATTAGTGTGTGACCATAAAAAATGAAATTTTGAAGATATCAGCAAATATGCAACAAGAACACAGTAGTGATTAAGAAAGTGGGGATTTAAACAGCAAGTCTGAAAAAATTAACATCGATGATGCTGGCACTGGTAAGAATATGACAATAGGAACAGTCTTATACTCTAATTGGGAAGAGTATCAGTTGATGAACCTCTTCTAGAAAGATCTCGGCAGACCCTTGCAAAAGTATAAATGTTCGTATCCTTTAGCTGGCCAATTCTTCTTGGGGGTCTATGCTGCAACTTGCTCAATAAACAAGTTCAGAAATAGATGGACAAATATCCATTATAGTATTTTAGTTAATGTACTATTACCTAAATGAAAGAACTGAGCTAGTTGAATGTGGTAGCTTGTGCTTATAATCCTAGCTACTTGGGAGGCTGAGTCTGGAGAACCACAAGTTCAAAGCCAGCCTGGACAATGTAACATACTCCTGTCTCAACAGTAAGAGCTGGGATGTTGCTTAGCATGTACAACCCTCTGGGTTTAATCCCCATGGGAGGGAGGAGGCATATTTTATTAGGAAGGAAAAGAAAAATACTGCACTTTTAAGGTATTCATAACTTAGCAGTGGTGAATATGCATATGAGTTATGCATATTCAATTGCCCTTAAGGACATACGCCAACAATTGCAAATTAAACTCTTGATAGCATGGTATTATGTTTTCTACTATATTCGTCTTTCAGAAATGTTACAGTTTAAGCTAAAGACACTCCTCATAAATATGGCATCGGAAGAAGGGAGGGGAGGGAAGGAGAGAATGGGTATGATTACAAGAACCATGATCTGTTACCGGGAGAGCAGTTGAACCAATTGTGCTGCCTACAAGCTGTGAAAATCTATGTAACCACTGACTGTAATGCACTGGTTAGGTTGGCAGTGGTGTGACTAAATACCTATCAGAAGTAATGTAAGGGGAGAAGGGTTTGTTTTATCAGTTTCAGACTCACGGTCTATCGCGGTACAGAAAACAGCAGAGGCACTCAGTCCATGGCAGCAGGAGCGTGCAGTCTCGGCTTTTTCCACACGGGGCTAGACAGGAAAAAGAGGCCATGGCTGGAGCCAGGCCTGGGGCCCACTTTCTAAAGGCTCTATAGTGTCACGGGCTGGGAGCCAAGTGCTTAAAGCCCAAGCCTATGAGGAACATTCCAGATTCAAAGCATGGCCCATAAAGCCTGTATAGATGAACACAGAGGCTATTATGTAAAAGAAGCAAGGTACAACAAAGCCTAAACAGTAGGGGGTCCCACTTTTTATTAATTTACTTTTTGTGGTGCCATGGCTGGAGACAGGATGAACATGTGCTTAGCACTGAGCTATACCCTCATCTCAGATGTGCGTGTGTATCTGTGAATGTTCGTGTACAGAGAGAAAAGCTTCAGGGACATACTAAGGGTTTAGTATAGTTAACCCTAGCATGCAAGGAGGGGAAATGGGAACATTTGTGTTTTACGTTCTATAACTGAGAATTACTTAAATTTTCCCTCAATGAACATGGGTTATAATCTGATGGTTTGGTTTTGGTTTGTTAGGCAATGCTGCAGTCTATGTATACATTTGTTTTTCAGCTGGAGAACAGTTTGAATCAAGTTTAAGTCCGTAAGTTATAGCACTTGGAACGTAGGTTCAATTATGTGTGAAACCAAAAATGCAAATGACTGTGGTTGAAGCCACACTGTGCCTATTTCGCCTCTCAGTAACAGAACAGCAGTCCTTGCCTCTGCAGAGTCATCCGGGACCCCAGGCTCAAATCATTGCTCTTCTGTTCTTAATGCACAACCTGCAAACATGATCAAGAAAGGCTGCCTCATCGATAGATGTTACCTCAATGCAGGCCACACTCTTCCCTTAAAGGCACGCTCTGGCACCAGGGCATAGCATTTCTTCTCACATATTATCACCAGAAATTAAGTTATATGGCTACACCTAGCTTCAAGAAAACCAGGCAGAATGCCCAATTCAGATTTCAATTGCTGTGTAACAGGGTCCTCAGTTTTGGCTTTGGGGTAGTTCTTTGTTTAAGGGCCATCAGAGCTCCTGTAGGATGCTGAACACACTCCTGGGCTCTAACAGTTGGCAACTCTCTCCAGCTGAAACCAACAAAATCATCTCCATATCTTTCCAGATGTCACTTGGGGGAGGGGTCACAGTCACCCTTCATTTACAACAGCTGCTAAATAAGAATAGATGCTGAAGGCAAGTAGCATCTGTGAGAAGTATTGTGACATCACCCCCCAAGGAGAGATTAGTGCTTCTGTAATGTTTGAGCCTTAAAGTTGATAGCTCTCTTTTCAGGAAACGTAACATTCTAAAATTTTGTGGGATCTAATTTTGGCTGGTTTTAGAAGGTTGAAAGAAAATCAATTCTTATTTTTTTTGCCGTTGAATCTAAATTTTGTGTTTGTGTCAAATAAATACTGTTTCTATTTGACTACATGAACAAGTAAATTTCCCCCAGTGTGTAGGAGTGATATTAAGAATATATTATGCCATATTTTTGATGAATGTCTTCAGTTTAAACTAACATTTGTGCAAGACTAAATATAGTAGCATTCATAATGCCACACTGTCTTAAATCATGAGTTTCATTTGCAATTGTTGGCCTGTCTCCTTAAGGGCAACTAGAGTGTGCCTAATTCTCCCCTGTTGGGTTACAAATACCTCAAGAGTACAGCATTTTTTTTTTCTGTTAATGAGGAGTGTTTGTGTAACAGGCTTTTGCTTTCCCTGAAGTTTGTCTCTCTGATGAGCCGATCAGTGAAGTAGAACTTGCTTAAATGAAACCGTGCAACATCTTTTCCTTGTTCTACCTTTTTTATCAACATGTGAGAAGAAGATCTTCCATCAAACACTGGAATCTTCTTTAAAAAGCTTCTCAGTGAAAAGGGTAAATTAAATAGAAAGTGTGTTTGCCTTAGGCTTCTTCCAGGTTGTTTTCGTGACCAGTGTGTCAGGGTGACATTATCCCAAGGCAGTTCCTCCAGAGAGGCAGCCCAGAGAGAGGCCTCTTTAAAACAAGGCTATGATATTCTTATTTTGAAAAATGTAGATTGTAAATGGAGTGCTTAATTGGTCTAAATAATAAAAACCCAGAGTCAGATATAGAGGAAAATGCTGAGAGACCAGAGAGAAGAAAAAGCAAGCGAAGGCCTCCTTTCCCTCATTAGCCTCCCAGAAGAAAAAAGATTGAGTTCCTGTTTCTTCCCACTTATATCCTCTCTCTACCCAGCCACCTCACTTCCTGTCTGTCTGTACAGACCTCCAGACCTCTATGGTCAGCTAGTGGGAAACTCCACCCTCTGATCTTCAGACAAGCGTTATTTGTACAAGCAAGATATCCCTGCAGTACATGGCTGAAAAAAAAAATTGTATCAGAAAAGAGGTTGTCAGCTGTGAAAGTAGTAGAACACGACAATGTCATGTGTGGAACTCATGATGGCAGAAGGCATCTGTCATTTCTAGCTATCGTCGCAAATAGAGGCAGTGTGGAGGGACCAGTGGGAAAAGAAGACTAGAGAGTGATGGTGGAGTATTGAAAAGCAAGTGGAGAAAGAGGAAAATAGAAACCTGGCTTTCTGTGCAAGTGGAGACCAAGGAACACAGGGCCATTGTCAATGGTTTAGTTTGTCTTCCATTGATTTGTGTAAACACAGGAAGATCTCTGGCCTGTGACCAGTACAACAAACTCTCTAGAGTTTGTACCTCCTCTTTCAAAATACAGATGGAGCTTAGAACCAGCTGCAAAAAACTACCATCCAGGAGAGGGATGATGTATTTCTTCCTCTAAATAATTTGAGAAGGTAGCAGCCATTTATAGGGGGTGGTTACAGATCTCTTGAGAGCACCCAGCAAGAAGCAATGGGTCTATCTGGCAAGACTTTGGGGCACGTTACAGCTGAACTCCTCTCAGAGGACTTCCCTTTTCTTCTTCTTCCTCCTCCTCCTTGCAGCATCCAACAGAAAAAGGAAGAAGAGTCCCTCACCTCCCTCCTTTAGATGTTTATGGGTGCCCAGCAAGCTGGGGGAGGGATGGAGGCCACTGAAAGCATACCTAAATCTGTCTTTATTAAGCTAAAGAAAGCATATCAAATGTCCATGTGAGGCTATTTTTTAATGGCTCTGTGCAAAGGTATGAACTGCTATTCTGCGTCAACAGATAGGCAGGTACTAGACCTGCTGTGAATTTCTTCTGATCAAAGTTGGATTCCACCACAGAAAACATTTAGAGAAACAATGGGAGACAAGTGAGTCATCATGATGACGTTTCCTAACAATCTAGTGGTTACATGGGCTTATAGTATGGTGAACCTTAAATTCAGACCTGCCCCACAGTACAGAGATAATGTACCTTTCTTTCCTCTCATTATCCTGTTTGTGTGCACACACATGCTTGTGGGGTTTGTATCTCCAAATTTCCTTGGGTTTATTGTACATGCAACTGCTTAGACATCATATAATGTTTTATTTCTCCACATTAGAGAACAATTTTTTTGTGCTGATGGTTTAATTACATCCAGTCACTTTGTCAAATATCCTTAATTCAGTGTGAATTCCTGACTTGAATAAAAACAAGGAGAATTTAGCTCAGGGTTCTTGGTGTTCCTTCATTCATGTGTGGAATGAAAGAGCCTTCCTTCCTTCAAACTCCTCTCTCTGTACTACTAAAACCACCTTTCCTTAAGCTTCAACCCAGTAGCCTCAGTGTCGTTCTGCTCCCTGTTTTTGGTTACCCCCTCCTGCCCCTTGGTTTTCAGTACCTCCTATGTAATGAATCCATGGCCAACACCAGGCCAAACTTCTGCTCTGAGCTCCTAACCTGCTTGTCATCTCAAACAGATCTCTTCATCTTTTGCCAAAGCACATTCCTTTTCACTCAGCTTCCCTGACTCACTAATGGAACGTTTTCCTATCACATGGAAGTCCATAATGTCATTTTGATAAGTACAAGGATCCTATTTAGGCCACTTCCATATCCCTGAGTTGTAGAGAATGGCTGGACAGTTGTAAACACAATGCCAGCCTTCAGTGACATGACCTGCTAACTAACCCATGCCAGCTAGACTTGAACTATAGAAGTGAGAGAGAATAGTCGAAATCTCCCTGCCTCAATTCAGATTACCATGTTGACACAAACAGGTGCTATATAATTACTTTTTCTATGGTCTGCTAAGATAAGAGACCTTGTCAATAAATGTATCTGATTTAGAATCAGGCTCTAAACATCAGCTTATTCGAGGATATCCTGGGCTATGCCATCTTTTTCATATTTCATGGAGATATTAAGAAGCAGCATGGAGGGGATCAGATTAAAAGATGGCTTCTGGAGTCAAGCTGTCTGAGGTTTGGACTTGATCATAGAGTGAGGATGCTGAGGAGCCATTCATAGGTTTCAGGTAAAAAAGTTTCACGTTTGTACCTTTGAAGCAAATCTCTCTAGCAACATGTATCCAAGCTGTAATCCCATAATTAGTTCAGATAGCCTTGGGGGGGGGGGACTGCTGATAACATGAAATGTTTCAATATTTCCTTTCAAAACCCATGACATCAGATGGCATATTAAGTGATCCAATTTCATAGACAATGCTTTGTAGGAGGCAGTTTCCTGTAACCAGTGTAAGGTCATTAAACCCTCACTGTAGTTGGGATCTTTGCTTTCCTTATGGTGGGCTCTGTAGGCATTTCTTCTTACTGTCAAGATGCTCAGTATTATTTCATTGTTCAGTTTTTTTCCAGCATCTGTGAGCACCATCTTCAGCAGTAAAAAAGTCACATTTTAAGCAAATGTGCAAACTCGGGTTTCACAAATGATCAGAACACTGAACTGGGAACCTTCTCAAAGATCTGTAGCATGTAGTTCTAGCCATAGGATTTAGAACAAGTTAATTCCTAGATCCAGGCTGTCTATGCATTGGGCATTATGCATCCCTAGCCATCTGATCGCTCTGATGATCAGACACAGTCATTATAAGATAGTGCTTTGAAGACTAGCCATGTAGTCCAATAGTAGAGCTCTTGCCTAACATGAGCAAGGCACTGTGTTCAGTCCCAGGACTGCTACAAATAGAGCTCTGAAACTTCAATTCATCATGTAAATGCAAGCTGATATCCATTTTCCCTAGTATTAGCATCATACCTGGACAAGCAGTGGAGATAAATAAGTCACTTGCCTTTGTGCTGTTTTTTTGGCTCTCTCTTTCCCTAAGTATCACATGCTTAGTATCCAGGCAACATACTGCCTCCACTTATCCCTGTGAGGTCCAAACTTAAAAATAGAGCATGTTGCTATTGCAAATTTAAGCCCCTATTAAGCCTCTACTAAAGGAGCCAAAGGTTTCCCCCCACCCCTGGAGTTAGAATGGGGAATGGTCATGTTCCAGCGTGCAGAGCCTGCCTACAGTAGAAATCTAAGCAGCCAAAATGCTTGCAAGTTGTCAGCTCACTGCAGTCTTGCTGATATCCCAAAGAAAGGAAGGGAGCCCTAGGGCTTCTGAATTGCGGGGAGGGAGAATGAGCGGTCGTAGGAGAGCAGCCTCCAAACACTTCACACTGAATGCACTTTGCCGTCATCATGACTTGCTGATCTGACAATCACGCACACGCCAGGCAGGACTTCAAAATGATTTCCGTTTTATAGTATAAATTGCTGAGTTTGAAGCCAGGCCTAATGCTCAATGGGAAAGTGACAAGTGATGGGACCTTTACTGCTAGTGGCCTGTGAACAATCATGTGTCACTGAATCAGAGCAAGAACTTCTATGAAGCAGATGGGGTGCTATGTAATTATGCCCAAATGCACCCATGTTAAAGCATTTAACTTTTACCCAGAGCTCGGGAAGAAGAAGCACGCCAGATACCGCCTCATATTAATAACTCCCCGCATTAGCAGTGGCGTTAATGATGTGGTTTGCCGAGATGAGAGTTTTGTGAGCTTTTGTTTGGCTTGCCCATGGCTGGGTGTGATTAACAACTAATTAAACATTCTTATCTCAGTGTATCCAAAGGAATGGCTCCTTCGGGACTACTTCCTTTGCAGGGGTCAAACATGCAGACTTAAGAGAGAACCTTCAACTTTGATTCTTGGCTCTTTTTGTAAAAACCAGATGTGAAAGCAGCCTGCACCTGGTGGTCAGACTCTGCCAGATGCTAGCAGAGAGGCTTGGGGAAGTCACCTAACCATGCAGAGCCATAAGTGTACACCTATAAAGGGAATCATTGACACCAAGGCCAGCTACTTGGTTAAGTGAATTAAGGAACTCTGCTATTAGAGACCACAGAACATGTTTGTTTCAGATCCAGCCATGGTTGGTTTAAGTCCTGATCCACATTTCCACCTTAGAGGAAGTTACTAAACATACCCAAGTCCATGAAATGGACTGGAAATCCTTTACTCAAAACCCTTGGGACATGCTTTGGATATAAGGTTTGGGAACATTTGCATTTGCATAATGAGGTAGCTTGTGGATAGAAGCCAAGACTGAAAACAAAATTTATTTATATGTTATTGGTGCCCTGTACGCTTAGCCTAATTATAACTTCATACAGTATTTGTAAGCATCTTAAGCGGGTGGCAGACTTCCTTAGACTCCAGCAATGAGTACCTACTGTGCTGCTGTGCTCTGTTTTCTTTTGGTCATGACCGGTCACCGGTGTCTGCGTGTGGGATTTTCCATTCGTGGCAATTGTCCGTACCCAGAAACCTTGAGATGCTCACCCTGTCACTGTCACACACTGTCGGTAGTTCTCAATGGTGCAGCATTTGGGATTTCAAATTTTCACATTGGGGCTGCTTACCAACTAGTACTTGCCTCTCCAAGTTAATGTGAGGTTAAAAGAATCAACAAAAGTCGAAGGCATTGGGGTCCTTGTAAGCATTGTGGAAGTATGTGCTGTAGTTACATTGGGAAAATTATCATTATCCATATTGTCAGGTGTCTGGCATAAATGAGTTGTTCAAAAGTAATTATTTATATTACTTTATTGCTATGCTATTATTTCTCCCACCCAAGCACTTGATTTTTAAGAGGTCTGAGAAGAAAAGAAATTAATAGGATTACAATTTGTTGTCTTTTTTTTTTTTTTCTATTTCTCATTTAATTAAACATGTCAGTGGGGTCCTCATCCCTTCAGGAGCTCAAAGCTTGATGTCAGGAGAAAGGTTGTTTTCAGTATTTCTTAGAGCAAGAGGACATTGTTTTACCGTGTCCCTGAGGTCCTTCATTTATTCTAGGGATGTCCATGTCAGCAGCATCTCCGGTGATATTCACTCTTCCTGAAGTCTGAGGGTTCCGGTCAGGGTTAGAGACTACTGGCAGCTGAGACTGCTTTCTGTTCCCAGGGTGGGGACAGCCAGGAACATGGTACTCACTCTGCTGACAGACTTACACAAAGTGATAAAAGACTGCTGTCATGGCTCTGGAAAGCAATATGGGGTGTGAGAACAGAATGCAACGTGCACCAGGGCTCACGGTCGTTTGAGGACTAGACAGAGCATTCTGGGTGCTGGTTCCTCTGAAAAGCGTAGATGTCACATCTTGTGGCATGCCGCCCCGAGTGATATGTAGGGAAAGAAATGGCTTTTGAATCTTTAGACAGGGTTAAAATGAAAGAAATCCATTTGTGCCTTCAGAATGCAGACGTACCAGTACAAAAGGTCACTGACACCAACTGCTGGCATCGCAGAATACAGGGAAGGAGTACTAAAATAACAAAATTGTTTTTTCAGGCACTAGATGCACTTAGCGCTCAGTCTTTTGCTCCTTGCTTCTTCCAGTCCTAAGTCAAAGGGTGTGTGGGAAAAACAACACCAAAATTTTTCTCATGTTCTACGTGGCCCAACATGTGGATTGCTGTCCCCGGATGAAGGATGGCAGGTGTCTCAAGTGAAGCAAGAAAAATGCTTAAACGATGGTTTAAGGAACTGCTCTTACTAGTTATATGAAGACACTTCTGAGCAGTACTGATTGAGTGTGGATATTTCAGGCTAAACCAGCAAGCATTAATGCGGGATACACCCTATACTAAATGTCTGTTTGGGGGTGCTGTCTTGACTGCCTGGAGATGACAGGGCCTTAGGAAAAGAAGCAGACATTGGATATAGGGTGGACTGGTTCTAGGACACTGCCTTATGTGTGTGATGGTAGAATAGCATCCAAATTGAGACTGTCTGAGAGCCGAATGCATGGCAATGAGACTGGATAATGATAGCAAAGGAGCCTGAGGATCAGGAATCAAACTTGTAGGGAATTCTTCAATTACAGAAGATAGACTATGAGACGCCAGTGGAGAAACGACAGGAGGGACCATCAGGAAAGCTAGAAGTGGTCCCAGAACTTAGTCCCCTTGTAGAATCAAGAGAAATTTTTTCAAGGAAAGGTGTGCTTTGGTATTTTAAAAGAAGAAAAAATAAAAAAAGAATAAAGGATGGAGGGAGGTGGGGATTGGTGTTGGATTTTCAAAATGAAAATATTGCCTGGAAAGAAGAAAGTTTTTCCTTTGAGATATACTGAATAATCTTTACGCCATTCATTTAAGTCAGAGTTTCTCAACCATGGACCTGTTGATGTTTGTGGCTGGCTAGCTCTGTGGAAGGGAGCTTCCAGTGCACTGCAGGATGTTTAGACCCACTTGGTGCTGGTGGCACACCACGGCACACCAGTATACTAACCAATAAAACCTCTGCAGACATTACCAAATGCCTCTGGTTAAGAATTATTTATTTCCCGGTATGTGGTGGCACACCCCTTTAGTACCAGCTCTTGGGAGCAGAGGCAGGCAGATGTCTGAGTTCGAGGCCAGCCTCGAGGTCTACAAAGTGAGTTCCAGGACAGCCAAGGCTACATAGAGAAGCCCTATCTTAAACCCCCACCTTCACCCCCCCAAAAAAAAAATCATTCATTTAACTTACTGTTCTCTGCTGTACTGAGTTAGCACTGCCAGACATAAAAAGTAAAACATCTTAAGAACAATGTACTGAGGCACTGGAGAAATGGCTCTGTAGATAAAGTGCCTACTGCACAAGGACATGAATTCAGATCACTGGGACCCACATAAAAAGCTAGACTGGGCACAGCCAGCTTTGGAGAGCTAGAGGGAGGAGGACCCCTGGAGCCGAATCAGGGAATTCCAAGGTCAGTGTGAAGGTGAGGAACAATCAAGAAGGACGTTCATCATCAGCCTCTATCCTACACATGCATGCCCACACTTGCACACGGACACACACAGAAACAGAGACATATGCACACAAAAGAATGTATTCTATGGCTAGTGAGATGTATCAGAGACCCAAACCTGATGGCCTGAGTTCAGTCGCTGTAACCCATGTTTTTAAAAATCCAGATGTAAAAACTTGTGACTATAAGCTTAGCCCTGCTATGGCAAGATGGGAGGCAGAGGCAGGGGACACATCCAGAAGCAAGAATGTGCAGCACAGCATTAGAAACAAAAAGAGAGACCCTGCTTCAAAGTCAAGTTGGAAGAAAAGAACCAATGCCAAGAAAGTTGTTTTCTGACCTCCACACAGGCCATGACATGCACATTTATACATGTGCATACACACATGCAAATACATGAATTAATACACAGAATCTATTCTAATTTTTTTATTGTTGTTGTTGTTTTAAGAAGGGTCTCTCTATCTATCCCTAGCTATCATGAAACATACTATGTATACCAGACTGGCCTCAAATTCATAGAGAAGTTTGTCTCTGCTTCTGGAGTGCTTGAGTTAAAGCATCATCACACCCAACTTTGCTAAGTTGAATTATTCTATTCTATTATTGTTGCTTATTATTTGATTAAAGCCAAATGTATATATTGATATACTGTTGAGATTCTGGGCTTAATTTTCAGCACCACACATGCAAAAACAAACAAACAAAAAACAAAACAAAAAAACCAACATATCAGCATATACATGCATGCACACACTTATGTGTACAAACACAAAGTAGCTATTCTCTAATTTAACAGCATCTCTGTTTCATTATTAAGATATTTGAAAAGTAACAAATTGAAAATATTGGTGTCCTGATGCTTCATCTTTTATCACAGATTAATGGAGAAAAATTTAATTATAGCTCATTGCCAAGAACAATAGGCAATTTTCGAAATCAAATTTTGTGTGAACATCAAAAATTCGAATAATGTTTTTGCTCTATCACTTCATGTGGAGAGAGTATATTCTCCACAAGTATGTGGGGGGGGGAGGGGATCAGATTTTTTTTAAACAAATACGACTATACCATTTATCTTTGGGTATAAACTATAATACACCTTATTGAAAGGGTTCCATGGAGTGTCTAAGTTCTTACTAAAAGAAAGGTAGAGATTTCAGCCCTCTAATCTTAAGACACATTTTGTATGAAAGATGTCACACATACAAAAATAATCTCATGTGTGTCAGTTGCTTTTCTTCATGGTGACCAAAATGCAACTTAATGGAGGAGAGTTCATTATGGCTCTGTCATCATGGCTGGGAGGGACTGGTGTGAGCAGCTGGACAAATGCACTGGAACTCTTCATTGACAGCTAGATAGGCACATAAAAAGAGACCTGAAGCAGGGCCAGAGTATGAGCCTCCCAATGACCTATGTCCACCAGTAGAGTCCATCTTCCAAAGGTTCTGCATGTTCCCAAAACAGGAGCTGAGGCTAAGTGTCCAAATACAGGAGCCTGTGGGGGACATTCCACAGTCAGTGTGAGCAGTCACACCCGGAGAAGGATCCTGAATAGAATCTAAGCCCCAGTTCCTGCCATTTGGGAACAAGAAGGAGAAAGTAGTCTCACCCTCAGTTGGCTGCCTGAAACCCTGAACAAAGCCCTCAAAGCTAACAAGGCACCCTGTGTTTCCTCTACAGACCGCATCATCAGCTATTAAAGGTGCTATTCAGCTGGGAATAGGATACACAGTGGGAAATCTCACCTCCAAGCCAGAACGTGATGTCCTCATGCAAGACTTTTATGTGGTGGAAAGTGTGTTCCTACCCAGGTAAGAACATTTTAATTTGTAATGGTTCCATGCGAGAAACTTGACAGCGACATCTTTCTGTTAAAGGATTTTTCTGCCATGTGCACGTCTACATGTACTGAAGGGTGTGTGGGTGGGACCTGTGGCTCCACTGTGTTCTTGCTTGAGAATGTCCCGCATTTCTTCTGTGGAGATGGTGAGTGGCATCCATGGGTCAGCTGTAGTTAGCTGTGATGGGTGCCCAGAAGACTGTGTGCAGAAGGATCATGGGATTTGGTGGGTGAGGATAAAGAAATCTTAGAGTAAAGCCTGCCTTGTGTTTTGAGAGAACTTCTATGAATCAGCACTGGTGCCAAGATTTTGCTGTGCCTACTTTAAGAGGGTGGGCTGGGGCTGTATAAATGGCTTAGGGGTTAAGAGCACTGGTTACTTTTTCAAAGGACCTGAGTTCCATTCCTAGCACCCACATGTCAGCTCACAATCATCTATATAAGTCCAGTCCCGGGAAATTCAACATCTTCCAACCTCCAAGGACACCATGCATACATATGATACTCATAAAACACACAAACACTCAAAATCTTCCTAACGATAAATATTTAATTACTTAAAGAATGGACCGGAACAACCACGAATGCATCTGGATTAAACCAAAAGTTGTCTTTTATGATGACTTTAACTTAAATTTCCTCCAGAAAAGGACATGAGGTAATGCTGCTATTTTGATACCATGTTTGCAAAAACACCAGAGTTATCCATACATTTGTTTATCAGTCTAGGGAATAAAGACATAAATTATTTAAAATCAAATATGTGGGCTAGTGAGATGGCTCAGTGGGTAAAGCACTTACCTAAATACTAAAGTCTATTCCACTGTAAAAGACAATCATTGTTCGGTTGAAGTATCACCACAACTCTGGGTTTTCCAAAGAAAATGGACTACAAATGAAGACATTTTCCTTGGAGATGCTGACGTTGTCTCTGTGATTCTGATGATTGGCATTTCAGACTCACATGTTCAGAATGAGCCATTTTGTTGTTTATACTGGACTTGCTCTTATTCGTCAAGTGGGTCAGGGCAGTTCGTGACAATGCTCATTCCGCAGTGTTTGTGAGGATGAGTTCTTGCACCAAAGCACCAGAAAATCCATGAGTGCCAAAGTCCCTTAAGTAAAGGAGCACAAACCTGCATATGTCTTGCACACATTCTCCATTATACTTCTTTATTGCAGTTATTTTTATGAATGGGTGTAAATTTGTGCACATGCACCACTATATTCAGGTTCTCTTTGGACCACCAGCTCCCAAATAATGACACGGAGACTTTTTTCTAATTATGAAAGCTTGGCCTTAGCTTAGACTTGTTCCTAAGCTCTTAAAACTTAAATTAACCCATTTATATTAATCTATATTCTATTATGTGGTTTGTTACCTCTTCTCATTACTGTATCTGACTTCCTCCTCATCTCACTAGTGAATATCCACTCCCTTCAGCCTCTCTGATTCTTCCCAGAGTTCCTATCTCTGTCTGAAGTTCTACCTATCCTCTCCTACCTAGCTATTGGCCATTCAGCTTTCTATTAAACCAAACAAAAGTTGCCTTAGGTAGGTGAGGAAGTACAGATACATCTTCACACAGTGTGATCAAATATCCCACAACACCATGGATAAAAAGGTCATTAGATTTGTCAGCAAGCGCTTTTACCCAACTGAGCCATCTAAACAGACCTACCCTTTATTTCATAACATCGATAAATTACTCGTACTACCTGCTACTCTGTGATTTGTTGCTAACTGCACCATTCAGGGAATAATGACAAGAAAAACATCTAACCATGTTCAGTACAGATAGAATTTTTTAAACTATTTTTAATCCATAACGGATTGATTCTATGGTCAAGGAAAACACCTTACAGAGCACCCACTGTATGTATGCCCCTTTGTTCTTGGGTGACTTGTTACAAGCCTGTAGCATTTCATCTTTTTGTTTATGAGTGGGAAGCTGAAGCTATAAATACCTTCAATACTTATGTCTTTGTTTTTCACGTTATTATCTCCATGAACAGCAGACCAGGCATACCACTGGAGAAGCAGGCTTCATCCCTTACTTAGAGAAATCTACTGTCACATTTAACATCTACCACTGCAGAGTATTGCTGCTTTTAAATGTCAATACAACATTACAGGACTGTTATTTTTAAAGACATTTGTTGTGAGTTCTTTGGTTCCTTCCCTGGATTCACTGTCTTCATGCATTTACCAAAGGATCACTGTAACCATGCTTTCTTTGGACTACCAGTTCCTGAATAATGACATAGAAACTTCCTATTAATTATGAAAGCTTGGCCCTAGCTTCGGCTTGTTCCCAGCTATCTCTCAAAACTAAAATTAACCTGTTTATATTAATCTATGTTCTGCCACACGTCTCATTACCTCTCCTCAGTACTGTGTATCTGAATTCTTCTGCATCTCACTGGCAAATTCCTGCATCTCAGAATCTTCCGTCAAGTTCCTCTCTCTGAGCAGAAGTCCCACCTGTCCTCTCCTGCCTATCTATTGGCCATTCAGCTCCTTAGTAAGCCAATCAGAAGGTTCCTTAGACAGGTGAGGAAGTACAGAAACATCTTCACACAGTGTGATCAAATATTCTGCAACAGTCCACCTCAGGGTTTCTCATAGGAGGTGTTGTTTTCAGTTACATATGTGTGCCCTAAGCCCTACCAGTAATAATATCCTAATTACCACAACAGCCAAAATCCTCCACAAAGTGATAGAAACATTGAGTATGTTGACTGTGAGTATGTTTTCACAGTTACATGTGTATATAAAATTAGCAATTCATAGCCAGATTTAATGGGACATGACTTTAATCCAGCCCCTAGGAGTCAGAGGCAAATGTATCTTTGAGTTGGAGGCCAGCCTGGTCTACACAGTGAGCTCCAGGACAATCAGAGCTACACAGTAAGACCCTGTCTTGAAAAAACAAACAAAGAGCAATTCATACATTGATTGTATGTATGTGTGTATGTGTGAATGTGTCAAATAGTTCTCCCCACCTCCATATTCCTATGCTCATCTGAGAATGTGGACCAGATTAAGTGACCACACAAGCTCTGGTTGTAAACAACTGAAACATTCTGAGGTCTCTGGTAACCCTAAACCATGAGTTTACCTCAGTCCTAGACAACTAGTTGCCTGAAGTGACATGCTATTTATTAACATTGTTTTATATGTATTGGTATTTTTCTTGCATACATGTCTATGCACTACTTGCATGCCTGATGGCCTCAGAGGTCAGAAGAGGAGGAAGTCAGATCCCCTGTAACTTGTGTTAGAGATAGTTGTGAGCCACCATGTTGGTGCTAGAAATTGAATCTGGGTCCTCTGCAAGAGCAGCTGATGATTTTAACCACAGAGCACCTCTCCTGAACAGGCAGCTTTGATTTTCTTCCACTCTGTAGCAACAACATCAGTTTCCCTTAGCAACCAAATGCATTGTTTTCCTTTTCTTCTTATTTTTAAGTCACCCAAAGCTAATTTTAGGTATCACATATTTATTCTACAGATTCATTTTGTAGATAGGAAAAGGCCTGGACATTTAAGATTGGGGGAATATATAACAAACAGTGCTTGTCCAGTCTCTGGTTACATATAGATAAGTAAAAGAACCATGAGCATCTGTCCCCTGATGGGATACTCTAGAAAGTTTTCATTACTAGTGGGATAGAGAAGGAAGAGGTTTTATAACATTTGTACCATAAGACCATGAACCTAAGTGGCAATGGAGAACAAAGCTCAGGTACTAGCTATGAATCAAGCATGGTTTTGTTTATTTGACATACATTGTGTATGATTATAATTCTAGCTTACTCTTTGTTGTTTTGTTTTTGTTTTGTTTTGTTGTTTTTGTTTTTTGGGTTTTTTGTTTTGTTTTGTTTTGTTTTTTTGAGATAGGGTCTCACTCTGTAGCTCACCCTGTCCTGGATCTCATTCTGGAGACCAGGATAGCCTTTAACTCACAGAGATCTGCCTGCTTCTGCCTCCTGAGCATTGGGATTAAAGGTGTACATCACCACACCTGGCTAACTTACTCTTATCACCTTACACATTTACAAGGAAGGAAGGATGAAAGGAAGAGAGGGAGGGAGGGAGAAAGGAAGGAAGAAAAGGAGGGAAGGAAGAAAGGAAGAAAGAGGGAGGGAGAGAGAGAAAGAGGAAGGGAGAGTGGGAAAACGGAAGGAAGGAGAAAAGAATAGTCACCTGCATATGAAATAATTAATACCCTAAGATCTTGTCACTTAACCCACATGTCAATGTTAAGACCAGGACCTGAACCCAAGGTGGCTGGTTCCAAAGCTCCGCTCCTCTCTCTTACAGTCACACAGCTCTGGGGAAGTGTTTCTGGCCCCTATGCCCTAACAATCTGTTTCTTCCCCTTCTGCTCTTCTGCAGGAAATGCTGCCCCTGGTGATGCTCCAGGCTGGCATTTGTGTTTCAGAAGCTGAGAGTAAAGTTTAAACAACATTCCATCCCTGTGAATAATTACCTGGCTGAACATGGTAGCCTGTTACCCAGCACTGGGGAGAAAAACAACTCGGGGGATCCCTGATGCAGTGCACTGTGGCCAGCATAGCTGCATTGATGACTTTCAGGCTTAGTAACAGACTTTGTCTCACATAAAGCAGAGAACAGTTGAGGAAAGACACATGTCAGCCTTTGGTCTCTACATCCATGTGTACCCATGCACGCACGTACACACATGTGCATATACAAACACTCATGTGTGTACACAACCACACTAACAAGTATATATGCCACACACACACAACATAACACACACAAATATATTTTCAAAGGGAACAGAATTCACCTCTTCTACCTCACGGTGCACTGCTGTGTATGCACTTATATCATGTGTGTGCATTTGTGTCTGTCTGCCTCGTTTCCAAGGAAACCTTGGGTACCACTCTACTTGACACCACTCAGGACTTGAGCATAGTGACCAACTTGCTGTTCCCTAGAAAACTTCTTATAATTAGTGGAGCCAGTGTGATCAACACAAGAAGCCCAGAATCAACCAAAAACAAAGCAAATTAATGCAGCATCCAGCTTCTTGCTTGGACTTGCTAGCCAAAGAATGAAGGAAATTGATGAGAGGAACACGAGTGGTCATCTTACCTCTGGCTCTTTAAGGAGAAGCAGGAGTCTGAGAAATAAGAAACTGGCCATACTCTGAGCCCACTGAAAGCAACCCCCATCCAAAGCAGGTGTTGCAATTGTTTCTGCTTGCTGACAATCGAGTCTACACTGACTCTCTTGGCTTTTAACTCTTATTTCTCCATGGCTGACTTTTGCAAATTATTACACATGACATAAATTCTGAAATCATCCCTGGGGACATACAGCTGAATGCATTTCCTCTCATAAATTACAAAGTGTAGACTGAGGAACTGTTTGGCTGTGTTGGCAGATCATCACACATGATTAGGAATGTTCAGCTGTGCTTGCTTAGGGCAAACAACAACCATTTGTAAATTGAACATGGTGGCACACACCTGTAATCTCAGCAGTGACAAAGCTCACACAAGGGAATCGGGAGTTCAAGGTACTTTATTCTACATAGTGAATTTCAGGTCAGTTTACATTTCAAAGTGAATGTCTGTTTCAGAACCCCAAAGGGAGGGCCTAGCAAGATGACTTCATTGGTAAAGGTGTTTGCCACACAAGCATGTCACCCTGAGTCCAATCCCTTGGACCCACAAAAGATGGAAGAGAACCAATCCCAGAAAGTTGTCATCTGAAGTCACATAGATACTATGGTGAATGCATACACATATACCCATTATTTGTGTGTGCACGAGCCCACACACAATCACAATAATAATAATACATTTTTAAGGTTTCTTTTAAACCCCCCCCCAAAGAAAAACAGCCCTGCAACTATTTATGATAAGTCTACTTTGAGATAGAGACTGACGGTTCTTTTTTTCTAGATTGTAGGATAGTTTAAAAATTATTTCACATGAGGGCTGGATAGATGGTTCATCAATTAAGAACCTGGCTGCTCTTCCAGAGGATCCTGGTTCGATTCCCAGCACCCACATGGCAATTCACAGCTCATTTACTCCAGTTTCAGGTCCAACCTACACCCTCTTCTGGCCTCTGAGGGCACTGCCCATTTGTGGCATGTAAGTGTACATTCAAATAAAACATTCATACACATACAATCAAAACAAACAGATCCTGTAAGTTTTTTTTTCAGATGTACCTAGTTACAGATATTTATCCAGTATACAAAATACATGATGAAGTACTTTAATTTGTCTCCACTAATCTTGAGGCCTCATTAAAACATTATAATATGATTTCACTAGAAAGATTGATAATTTCCCAAGCAAAGAAAAGCGGGGAGATGAAGAATGTCCACCTCACCCAGTGACTGGCAGGGAAGGCCTGTGTGGCCCGTCACCAAGTCAGTATGTCTTTACCCCAGGACCATTGTCCATTGTGATGGAAGCTTCAAGATACCCATAAACAGAGTGTATACTTTTTCCTAGAGATAAAATTGGCCCAGGACTAATAAAGCTAGAATTTGAAACCAAAACTTGTCTTTGCTAATGTTCTCTCTGTGTGTCTCCTTTGTGGGTATTTGAACTGCAGTGAAGGTAGCAACCTGACCCCGGCCCATCACTACCCAGACTTCAGATTTAAGACCTACGCTCCACTGGCCTTCCGGTACTTCCGAGAACTCTTTGGTATCAAGCCTGATGATTACTTGGTAAGAGCCTATCATTTTCCTTTCTACAGAATGCATGGTGCTATCTTGAATAGCAGTGGTGACAAGTGGCTGTCTCTTAGAAATCTCGGGAACATAGTAGACGTTCCAAGTTTTTTTAATGTTTACATTTTTGGCTTCAAAAATACAATTTGATGCCATAGCTCTTAACAGATAGCTATAAAATCTGCTGTGTGGTTAATATTTAAATAACTGTGGCATTACCATCTTGGGTAATTATCCTAACAGATACTTTATAATTAATTTGAAAGACTTGGAAGTTTTACTGAGTACTATGTTTGGCTGTCTTCTTATTTTAATTGTCTTATCTCAGACCTGCCTTGGTCCACAACCATTTCACCTTGACCTAGAATTTCAGATGACATTTAAAAGAAGCCAGCTAGTTTTGTGTACCACAGTTTCTCTCCCTCTCCCCTTCCTGTTGTTTTTCAAGACAGGGTTTCTCTGTGTAATCCTGGCTGTCCTGGAACTCACTCTGTAGACCAAGCTGGCCTTGAACTCAGAGACTCACCTGAGGCAATTTAAGGTGTGCACCACCACCTGGCTCTGCAGTTTCTTTTTAAACATATTTTCACATGAACATGAGCACACTCTCTCCTCAGCTCTGTTTCTTCTCTGCCCTCCTTCTGGCACAGCAGCAGCAACAGACACTGCAGCCTGTGTATGACGTGCAATGCCACCCTCGGGTGTGTCTCATTCCCATTCAGACGGCCACAGCCCAGTTTTTGGTGAGAGGGGTGGCTTACCTCATAATCTGATTGCTGTTAACCCCTTGGGGCTTTTCAAAATCTGTTTTTTTAAAGAAGCCATAGGACGGTGGTGCTTTCCATGAGTGGTACAACAGTGTTTGTCTCTGATGATAGGATGTTCTGAATGTATCTTACAATATGGATTAGATATAAAGAATGAAACTCAAAACTGGTATCTGTTCCATGGCTAATGAAAACCCATCTCTTTATCTGGTACTTAAGAAAATAATGATTTCTTTTTTTAAAATGTGTAGGCGTGTTTGTTGTTTGCATTCATGTATTTCTGTGTGAGGCCATGCACATGCCACATGGTGTGTGTAGAGAGAGAGAAAGAGAGATATTTGCACACATGTAGTTCTGTGTGAGGCCATGCACATGCCAAATGGTGTGTGTAGAGAGAGAGAAAGAGAGATGTTTGCACACATGTATTTCTGTGTGAGGCCATGCACATGCCACATGGCATGTGTATGTTTATGTGTGTATGATGTTTACACTCGTGTATTTCTGTGTGAGGCCATGCACATGCCACATGGTGTGTGTAGAGGTTAGAGAACAACCTTGAATGGAGAAGAAGGGCCTGTTGTCAACCACTGTGCTGTGTTCTAATTGCACTGCACTCGTCGGTCTATGAGCTGCTGGGATGTTCTCCTATCTCCACCTCTAATCTCCTTGAAGGATTGCTGAGATTACAGACACCACTGCATCTGGCTTTTATATGGGATCCTGGGAAACAGACTCAAAGCAACAGGTTTATGGCAAGCACTTTTATCCACAGAGCCATTTTACAGCCAGAACGTCATGATTTCTTCCCAGTGACATAAGATGCAGACCTAAGTCTCTACAGAGCAGTGATGGTGATATAGCAAGTTCATGGACACCCTGGCTTCTGCAAGTCCCAGTGGCTCTTTTTGTCTCTCTGTCCCTCTGAAATACCGTCACTCCCAACTCAAGCACATGTGCCTGTTCTGAAGGTGTGTTAGGGGGCATTCTTGGGTTTCTGGCCACTTGGTAATAATTAAAGGTCACCTCTCAGAAAATATGTTTAGGGAACCAGTGGGGTATCATAATGTAAAGGGCAAGGTCACCCTTTTCCCTTGGGCTACACACTGGAAACTAATGGCTTCTCCTTCTGGATATCATTAAACTTCTGACCAACTAAGGAGATACCACAACCGTTCACAGCACTGCTGATACAAGTATCAGTCCATCTATCACAGCACTGTTAACACAGGCAACTGTCACAGCACTGGGTACGATGTGACAAGATGGCTGCTCATCTCAGTCCTGCTGTGTCCATTGCTTCATAGCCTGGGAAAGCTCACGCTGTCATTTCTGATCACACGCTCTCCTTGGGAAAGTTCTTTTCCGAACAACTTCCCATATAGCTCAGCTGCATTAACGCAATGAGTCTTTGAAACAAGAAGTGTTCTTCACACATAAGAGAACTTACAGAGGAGTCTAAGAGACTATGCCACTGGTTTCAATCATCTGTCTAGCTCCTCTGCAGATGTTGGGAAGAGCCTCATGCTCCACACCCAGCAAGTCACAGACATGTCAAGCATGGTCTCCAGGTAGCCTCTCTCCACCCATTACACAGTGATGATCCATCCTGAAGAACACACCCTAAAGTCCAGTTCTACTCATGAGGCACATTTTAGAGTCATTAGGCTCAAATAAAGCACAGAAGACTACGGGCGTGTCTCAAAAAGGTCTCTGTAAAGAAAGGATGTGACACAAATCCCAAGTCCGGGCATCTGCCAAGTGGGGCAGTTGAAACCTACACTGAGGAAATGCATGGCTTTAAGCAAGAAAAGAGAGAAGAGACCAGTAATGAGCGATTGCCAGCTCCAATGATTCTTCACTGTTAGTTTTATGCTATTGTGTCTGGATTCCTGCCAGCATTATTGTGTCTATGTTCTCAGTTTCATTAAAATTCACCATGTGCTTGCCGATTATAAGCTTCAGGTCTAAATAAGCATGTATAATTTGGATGGGGAGGCAACAGAGTGAAGGGCTTCCAAGTGCATAGCACTGTGAACTCTCCCTCGTTTGTTCTAGAAAAGTATCTCCCACACAAGTGGCGCTGGGCATGTCCATCTCTGCAGCAGTGACAAGCTGTTTGCACCTTCCCTCCCCACCAATGTAACTCACAGGGATTACTCATAGGAATTTTTAGGCTTACCTCCACCAGTAAGAGTGAAAGTGGATTGAGTGCTGTACGCCATCAGGGGAAGAGTAGGCGAGTTCCTCTGTGCCACGTGGTCCAAGTTTACACTGTTAGTTTGCCTTGGCAGAGCCCATTGGGATATACTTTCCAGTGGGTGTAGCAGGGAGGCTTTGCAGAACGCTGAGATGAGGGGATTCAGGCATTTGAGCAGCTTTCACAAATGACACATGCCTGGAAGGCACAGAGAGCCCAGGGGTGCACATGGAGGCTTGTTGACCACAGCTCATTAAATTTTCTTTCTTAGTCCTTTAAAATCAGCCTTTAGAAGTTTCTGGGAATGTAGTAATGATGCTATAGAGTTCTGGAGTGGAAATCATATTCCTATCTAGTATCACAATCTCGGTCATAGATATGCTGATGGTGAATGATAATGTTCATTCAAAATGTTGCCAAAATAGGTCAGACAATTGCCTACTGATAGTCTTTTATAAATTACATTCTGAAAGGGTATTTGGCAAAGAACTGATCAAGTTGTCCCCATAATAGATCAGTGCATACAGAGAATTTTGATACTTTATGAGGAGAGATATTTAGGGATGAATCTAGGTTTTTCCTTACAGATTTTTCTCGCATTTGTTTTGAACAAGTCTTATTGTGAATTTCATACAATGTATTGTGAATATAGTCACTCCCTCCCCAACTCCTCCCATAAGTACCCTTCTACTCTCCCCTCCCTACTCACCCTTTCCCCCGCTGTTTAGTTTCTACTGCCCAACTACTCTTTGGAGTGGGGTCCACCCTGCAATGTGGTTGACCTGCCAGGAGTCGCCTCATTAAGGAATACTGAATCTCCCTCTCCTAGCGTCTATGAAATGCCAACAGCTCCTTAGCTAGCGGTGGGATTTCTTGTCCATTCCCCTGCTCTATCCTAAGATTTTGTTTACCTTAAGCTTGTGTGGGTCTCGTGTGTACTTCTAGACAGATGTTCTTATATTGCCCCATGATTCCTTCATTTGCTCTCTCTGTTCTTTTATTTTATGCTCTCATAATTTTTATTCCTATTCATGGGGAGATTCTTTGGGCAATTGAGTTGCAATGAATAAAGTCAAAATTTCTAGAGGAGTCTGGATTCTGCCTTCATTTTTATAAGAGCCTGGGATCAGCAGCAGGGTCTTGCATTTGTGATTATATAATAGACTCAACCTTGTTGTGTATGGAGATAACATCATGAGTGTTTGTCTAAAATGCACAGTGCATGCTGGGTCGAGCCAGTTATTCCTTGCCTGGAAAAGTGTGCACTGAAGGCTGGGTCCCCCATTCACCTACATATCATCATGTAATCATTTTAAAATAGTTATAATAAGAAGTTACTCTGCCTGGGGTCTTAGGAGCATTCACCTTAAAAGTCAGCTGCTTTCAAACTTAGAATTTTTTTTTTTTTGAGAAAGGCCTGACAATATAGCCTTAATCTTGCCTTGAACTCACAGAGACCCACAGGACTCGGCATCCTAAGCACTGGGATTAAAAGCGTGCACCACCACACCTATTGATATGTTTATGTTTATTTTGGAAGGTCTTCTGAACCTCCAGCTTAGTCAATCAGTATCACATAATTTATGACTGTAAGAAGCACAGTTTTATGAACAGTTTATCCACTCATGTCCTGTCCACTGTCCGCCCAATCCACGTGGATACTTTGCTTGCACACCTGACTGGGCAGGGCTCTCTGCTTCCTCCTGGCTAAAGAAGTTTCTTGTCTACAGTCTGCCAGTTATTGTGTTTTTCCAACCTCTCCTCAGCATGCAAGTGAGGACTTAAAGCTGTTTTGATGCTTAGCAACAATATCAAGGGGCTAGGCCAGGTGGTGTGGCCAGCATTTGGAAGGCTGAGGAAGGATGAGCGTGCCTTGCAAGACCTTATACCATAAAAAATAAATAAATAAAAAGACAGTGGAGAGGGGTTGAGAGGTGGGAGTTGCCAGTGACTTAGGAAGAAACGCTTCTTTCTCTTCTTGTCTATGATGCTGTCAAAGCAAGATGATGTAAAAGGTGACATCTACAAGTGGCCTTTAGTCATTTCTATTAGGTTTTTCTCTTTCTGTATCCTTGAATTTCCCCCTCTCTCTCTCCAAATCCCACCCCCATCACCTGCTTTCTTTCCTATGTTGGGCAACTCTCACAAAAAGCTTTGACGAGTTTTCAGCCTTGTTTTTAAGCAACCTACATCTTCGGGATATGGTCCCATGTGTTATGCCACTATATGAAGCAGAACAGTGTGGTTCCAGGAAGGGGAAGCAGACCGTGAGCCAGTGGAATAAGCTAATAAGTGGCCAGTGGAATAAGAGACTGGGAATAAACCATCGCAACTACTGCAAATAGATTTTTCAACAATGTCAAGAATACCCCTGCACACAAAAAGGACTGTCCTCCTATTGTGGCAGGAAAACTGGTTGTGTAGGACCTGGAAAGATAGCATAGTGGTTAAGAGCATTGGCTGTCCTTGCAGAGGACCTCAGTCCAATTCCCAGCACCCACTTGGCACCTCACACCTATCTGTAACACCAGTCTCAGGGGATCTGTCGCCCTCTCCTGGTCTCCACAAGCACTGCATGTATGTGGTGCACAGCCATGCATTCCTGCAAAACACCCATACAGATAAAAGAAAAATGAAATGAAATCTCGAGGAAGAACCTGGTTATCCTCACACAGAAAAGTGAAACCAGACCCTTGTCTCAGGCTGGGGGTGTAGCTCAGTGGTAGAACCCTGCCTAGGGTGCATGAAGACTCAACTTCCACCCCCAACCTTGAAGAAACACAGTGAAAATGTCTGGAGACAAGAGTTGATGTCACATTTGAGGAGATGACAATAGAGCTTCAGGGAAGGACTGATGCGTAAGACAGCTGGAAAGTGGGCCACTTGTGGTCATAAACATGTTGTCAGAAGCCATGGCAGGGTGTGACAACAGGGATGGCCAAGATCAGGCTTCCTTTTGGAAAGACCCCTGGCCTCCAGAGGAGAGGGTGCCTGAAGGGTAAGAGTTGCAGCTGAGACCAGGAGCGTGCCCTAGAGGCCAGACAGACGTCATGAAAGCACTGAACCTGGGGTGTTAGCAGGGGAGATGGTGTGGAAGAGGTGGGTGGGGGGAATCAAGCATTTGGATACAAACGAGGAAACAGGAAGTATCAAGGCTAGTCACCAAGGGTTCTTCTGGCTTGGGGAACAAGGCATATAATGTTTCATCTCTGGAGATAAGGAAATAGAGGAAAGACAAAAGATAGGGGCCAGGTGATTTAGAGATGTGATTCTCTGCCATGTAGGGACTGGTACCCAGCCCTTCTTCTGCTCACCATACTTGTATTCTGGCCACAAACTGGATCTGTCATGGTTTTAAAAAAATCCTCATTATGACAAAAATATCATATAATTTGTTTGCTTTTTGAGACATGGTCTTTTCTCTGTAGTGGAACTCGCTGTCCTGGAACTCACTATGTAGACCAGGCTTGCTTTGAACTCACAGAGGTCCACCTACCTCTGCTAACATTAAAGGCATATGCCACCATACCAAGCAGAGCCATATAATTTAATCATGGCCGTGAAATGATTTTGATTGCATGCTTGTAATGTATTGGGTTATAACCAAGTAGAGATATCAATTATAATGTTAGACACTTCTGGAGACCTAGAGTCCTGGGATGGAGACGTCACATCATCCTCTGTGTAATCAGTGACAGTGGAGAGTATCCCCTGGGGGAGCAGAGGAAAGAGAAGAGAGGGGTTCTATGTTGAAGCGATGCACATGCATGGACAGTCAACCTTCAGCTGGGGCTACACGGGCGTGTGTAAGCACAGTATCTTCTGCCGCTTTCCTGTTTAAAGATCTCACAAAACAGATATGATGACCCCAGTTCTGTCATGGGGCACTGGGAATGGGGAGAGGAGAGAGAATGCCCTTTCCCATGATGGAATCATAAAAATAAACAGGAATCTCCCAGAGACAAGCCCAGGTTTACCTGGCACTTCCTTGTAAAGCTCATAGATGGTACTTATTCTTTCAAAAAAGCCAAGGGGGCTGGAGTGGAGGCCAAGGGCTCAGCAGTTGAGACTACTTGTTCTTGCACAGGACCAGGTTCAGTTCCAAGCATCCACATGTTAACTAAAACTTAAGACCCCAGTTCTGGGATATATGATGCCCTTGTTCTGGCATACATGGCCATTGCATACACATTGCTGCAGATATACGTGCACGAAAAACACCCACACAGATAAAATAGGAATAAACAAATCTTTTCTAAATTTCTCAAAAAGGCCGAGATGGGTATTCCTTTTCTTACCCTTCACGGAAACGTCATACACATTAAGAATACCAGGGGGTGGTGCACACCTTTAATCACAGCACATGGGAGGCAGAGCCAGGCAAGTATCTGGGTTCAAGGCTAACCTGGTCTACAGAGTTCTAGAAGTTGCTGCCTGGCTATTACATGGTAAGGGGCTGCACATGGCTACCGTTTCTGCCATAGGACTTATTACTTTCTTTGGAGGGCTTTGTTCCTGTGTGGTTTTCTTTCTTTGCGTTCAGAGTATGTTGTAGCATTCATTGGACAGATTTTACCAGGGACCAGAGTTCTAGGACACCCTGGAAGTACACAGGGCTACACAGAGAAACCTGTCTCAAAAAAAAAAATTACTTTAGCCAAACTAAGAAGATGGCTATGACAGTAAGCAAAGTTCTTACCTTGAAATCATGGGGACCTGAGTTCAACCCCCTAACCCACTTTACAATGATAAGCATGATAACATACTCTTGTAATCCCAGCACTGGAGAAAGAGAGACAAGGGATCACTGGCGCTTGCTGGCCAGCTTGTCTAGCCTAATTATTTAATTTATTAATTAATGAGCTTCAGACCAATGAGAGACTGTCTCAAAAGATCTGGGCAGCATTCTTGAGGATGGTACCCATGGTTGTCCTTTGACTGACATACACATGCATACACGTATATGCACATGCGTGCTAGCACACAGGCTCACCTGCTTGCATGTACTTAAAACAAGGGTGCTTTAACCACGCATGGTGGCATAGGCCTATAATCATAGCACTGAAGAAGTGGAAGTAGGAAGATCCACCAATTTGAGATCATCTTGGCTTACATAGAGAGACCCTATCTCAAAAAAAAAAAAAGAGTATACTTTAATTTTGTGTGCACTTGATGTATCCATGTGTGCATGTTCTATGTGCACCTATGTATGTGCAGCCACATACATGTGGAGGCAGTGGGTGGAAGCGAGAGTCGGTGTCAGATGTTTCCCTCTACTGTTCATTCTCTGTCTTCTTTTGAGACAAGACCTCTCACTAGCTGCAGCTCACTGATTCTGCAAGACTAGGTGGCTTTGAAGTTTCAGGGATCTGAGTTCCTGTCTCAGCCACGCCAGGCCCAGGTGCAAGCCAGCTTCACCCAGCTTCACTCATGGCTGCTGGGGATCCAAATGTAGAACCCCATGCTTGCACACACTTTACCAGGCCACCTTCTCCCCAGCCCCAAAAGTTCCCTTAGGAGCGGGCATTGTGGCTCATTGGAGAACATCTACCCAGCCTAACAGGGCCCTGGGTTCAGTCCAGTGCTGTGAATATGTCAATAAGTATGTCCACACATACATGAAATGATTTGATGTGCTTACTTTTTCTTTCAGTACTCCATCTGCAGTGAGCCTCTGATAGAGCTGTCCAACCCTGGAGCCAGTGGGTCCTTGTTTTTTGTGACCAGCGATGATGAATTTATCATCAAAACCGTTCAGCATAAAGAAGCAGAGTTCTTGCAAAAGTTGCTGCCGGGCTATTACATGGTAAGGGGCTGCACATGGCTACCGTTTCTGCCGTAGGACTTATTACTTTCTTTGGAGGGCTTTGTTCCTGTGTGGTTTTCTTTCTTTGCGTTCAGAGTATGTTGTAGCATTCATTGGACAGATTTTACCAGGGACCAGCAAGATGGCTCAGTGGGCTAAATAAAGCATTTGCCAGGCAGGCCTGGTAAACTGAGTTCAATCACCGGGGCTCTCGTGTAGAAGGAGAAAGCAACTTCACAAAATCGTCCTCTGACAAATAACATACATATATAATAATAATATATATTATATAATAATAATAAATATATTTTGAATTCTAAGAAGTGATAACCAAACATGGTGGTACACACCTGTTAGCCCAGCATTTGGGAGACTGAGGCAGAAGGGAGACCCTGTATCAAAAGAAAAATTGATGTAAATGAGAACAAAGAAATAAAACGTAGTTGTTGAATCGCGGTCCTAGGTTTAAGTGAACCTTACTCATCACTTCACTGCAACCCTGGTAATTGAAGATGCTGCTGAACTTCTGTCCTTCAGAAGCGGGGAAACAGTGTCTTTGTGATGTCCTTTTAGTGATCAAGGAAGGGACAGAAAGTAATGTGCTCTTTGCATCCAGCAGTTGTCATTCTATGGATGGTAACATTCATTGATTGCCTGCGCTGCTTAAGCAAGGCTTTGGGTATCATTGTCATTAAGTCCTTTAATCTTTATAGCAACCTTAGGCACTGTAGTTGTTGCCAGGGCATAGATGAGGCAACTGGCAAAAAAAGGCAGGTGATTCAGAGAGAGCAAGTGAGCTACAGAGGTCAGACTACCAGAGGCTATATCCCAACTCCTAGGCCATACGCCAGCATCTCATCCATACTAGCTTTTCTTACACACTGCACACCAGAATTCAGAACCATAGGTTGAACAGGCTTCTTAGGTACGTTTCTATTGCTGTGAGGAGACACCGTGACCAAGGCAACTCTTACCATGGAAAGCCGTTCATTGGGAGCTTGCTTTCACTTGTAAAGGGTTAGTCCATGGTCATCGTGATGGGAAGCAGACAGGCAAGGCACTGGAGCAGTAACAGACCTTCTTTGCATCCTTATCTACAGGCATCAGGTTGGGGGTGGGGGGTAGGAGAAAAGGACCTGGTATGGGCTTTCAAAACCTCAAAGCCCAGCCCCAGTGACTCAGCCTCTGCAACAAGGCCACACATTCAAATAAATAAATAAATAAATAAATAAATAAATAAATAAATAAATAAATAAATAAGGGCACATATAGGTTCCACATTTATCCATCTGTCAGGGTTCCTAGAAGCCAGGCAAGGTGGCTTCTAATCGAGCACTTCAGGGGCTAAGGCAGAATTACTCTAAGTCCAAGGCCAGTAATTCCAGGTCAGTCTGTCCTTCAAAATAAGACACTGTCTCCAAGGAGGCTGGGGAAGGGAGACATGTAAGATCTGGGGGAGCAAGAGTCCTCTCCCTAGAAATAATAGAGGGGGAGTCTTGCCATTATTGGCCCTTGTCACAACTGTGTTGGAATCTCACGGTGACTTTGTGAGAAGTCTCTGGGACAGAAAAGAGTGTACTCAATGTTCTTGTGACACAATAACAATGAGAAGATCTTCAAGAAAATAAGCCAAGGGCTGGAGAGATGGCTCAGTGGTTAAGAGCACTCGGTGATCTTCCCAAGGATCTGCATTCAGTTCCCAGCACTCAGTGGTCCATAACTCCAACTCCTAAGGATCTGGCAATCTCTTCTGGCTTCTGGAAGCATACACACACACACACACACACACACACACACACACACACGCATAGCATGACACACATAAATAAAAATTAAAGAAAATAAATCAGAAGTTTCTAGAAATAATGAGAGTCCTTTCAAGTTGAAAAACATAACAAATTTTTGTTCAGATAGATTCACATTTATTTCATTTTCTAGAAAACAGTGGAGGAGAATATGAGGGGAAAGATCCTGCTTGTGATGACAGTAATTTATGCCAAAAATTATTAGAAAACTAAAGTTAAACATATAGGAAGACTTTGTAATTCTCTTTGGGAAACAAGTTACAGTGAGTGTAACAAGAAAAACTGTAAAATGCTTAAATCTTTCAAGACAAATGTCCATAAATCTGTTTGACCTGAGAATGAAGGAGGAGGGTCAGTGAACTGGGGTGTAGAACGAATGATATAAGCCCAGAGACAGATACTGGGGCTCAGTCTAAAGAGTAGGAACACAGAGCAGCCAAGCCACAAGAGCTCTACCAGGGCTGGGGCAATCCTGTCCCTAACATGGCTGGAGACTAATTGTCCAAGACTGAGTGCCAGCTCCGAGACCCTGCTCCTGTCGTATACACCTGATTTTCTCCTTCCACCATGTGATTCCCAGGGGCAAGACTTGGCGTGTCACGATTTGGGAGCAACTGCCGTTACCCACTGAGCCATCTCAACAATCCATTATATCATATTCTTTGTTATGTGTCTTTTAATGAGCTATTTAAATGTCCCACTCACTCTTAAAATGCATTAAGAATGGGGATGTGTGCTGGCTAGTTTTGTGTCAACTTGCATAAGCTGGAGTTGTCTGAAAGGAAGGAAACTCAGTTGAGAAAATGCCTCCTTAAGATCTGGCTGTAGGGCATTTTCTCAGTTAGTGATGGATATGGGAGGCCCAGCCCATTGTGGGTGGGGCCATCTGTGATCTGGTGGTCCTGGGTTCTATAAGAAAGCAGGCTGAGCAAGCCATGAGGAGCAAGCCAGTAAGTGGCACCCCTCCATGGCCTGTGCATTGGCATCTGCCTCCAGGTTCCTGCCCTGCTTGAGTTCCCTCGCCCACTGCTTTTGATGAACAGCGATATAGAAATGTAAGCCAAATAAACCCTCCCCTACCCAAGTTACTGTGGTCATGATGTTTCATCACAGCAATAGTAACCCTAACTTAGACAGTATGTCGTCTCTGTTTTTATAATAAAAAGACCACATACTAGGAGAAAATATTTACTCCACATAGAAGAAGAAAATTATAGAAACCCAGGATGGATCAAGAACTACAGTAACAAACTACAGAAGAATAAGCAAATGATATAGGAACAGACTTATCTTAGAGCTAGCTAAAATGAGTCAAGAATGGTAACTTTCTACAATAACTAGTGACACTTAGCTTTGTAAAACTGTAATGTTCATCAGCCATGCCTAGAAAGATATTGGCATCTGGTAGCATCTGGTGTTGATAAGAGTGTAATAGGACTGTGTAATCCTACAGGCATTCTTGCAAAATTGGTCTCACCATTTAGGAAGGCACTATTGCAAGTAGAATTAAATTTTAGACTGTTCACCACTTACTCCCCAGCAATTAATTTTCTCCTTAGCTACCTCAGAGAATAGTCACTAGCTGTACCCATCAGGACTTTGCGTGTGTTTAGCTAAAGGTGATTTAGAGCATTATGCCCGTGTTTAATTCAACCTTTACTGCTATGGGTTAAGAATGGTTATTGCTATTCCAAGAGCAGCTTTAGAAAGAAATCACCAGAGACACTTGTGCATACATCCGTTCTAGCTGTTATCACCAGAGGGATGAGTAAAGAAAATGTGGTACACATATTCCATGGAACCTCTCTTCAGCCATAAAGAAGAAAGAAATTATGTCATTTATAGGGGGAAAACAGTGTAACTGGACTTAATTATTAAGCAAACTGAGTCAGTCTCAGGAAATGTCACATCTCTCATTTGTGACTCTTAGATGCATAAAACTCATGTATGCAGGACCAATGATACACCTGCAACCAAGCCCAATGGCCTATGTCCAACCCCTGGGACATGGTAGAAGGGAAAAAAACAACTTCCAGGCAAGTTTTTCTTGTCACCTACACTTTCATGCCATGGCATGTGCACACCTGCATGTTCCCACACAAATAAATGGAAGTGTAATTTAAAAATTTGAGTGACAAGTTAGTTATCCAATACCAAATAGCCATCAATGACATACACATACAATCAATGTAATATAGACTGATGAGGTCATATTTATATATTATATTTGCATTAAATACACACATATAAATAACAACCATTAAAGAAAAAAAAAGCCATGAGTTGAAAGAGTGTAAGGAAGGATCCATGGGAGGATTTAGAGGGAGGAGGGGGGAAGGGGAAAATAATGTATATTATAATCTCAAAAGGAGAAAAATTTCAAGTACATAATAACACAGGACATGAAAGGATCAAATTTCTGTGGCAACAAGAGTGATTAACAAGGCTGGGTGAGGGGAGGTAGGAGAGGGCAGGAAGTGCAAACTATAAATTGAACTTTTTACAGTGGACACTAACAACTCACCCTGTGTTTAGTCATATTAGTTTCAAAACTCACTTTTAATGAAAAATTACTTTGTGAAAATGGAACAGAGAAATTTTTCCTTTTTTTTTTTTTTTTTTTTGTTTGTTTGTTTGTTTTCATTGTAGAATTTAAACCAGAATCCAAGGACTCTTCTGCCAAAATTCTATGGACTGTATTGCATGCAGTCAGGCGGCATCAACATCCGCATTGTAGTAATGAACAACGTACTGCCGAGGGCCATGAGGATGCACCTGACCTATGACCTGAAAGGGTCCACGTACAAGCGAAGAGCATCCCGAAAAGAGAGAGAGAAACCCAACCCCACGTTTAAGGACCTGGATTTCCTGCAGGACATGCATGAGGGGCTGTATTTCGATACAGAAACATACAACGCCCTTATGAAGACACTGCAGAGAGACTGCCGGGTAAGGAAGTATCTCCGTGATTTCCTTTGAAATAATCTCAACCGTGAGAGCTCTAGCTAGCATAGCCATGAGGAAGGTCCACAATGGCTGTGTGAAGTCCAGTCTTTCCCTGCTGACCCAGGCCCTCAGGATCTCTGAGGAAATGGTGAATGATAAGGGAATAATGACCTGGGGTCTGTTAGCACATCGTTGTTGGTTTTTATAATAAGCTCTGTCAGCTTCTTTGATAAAATGAAATGAGAACTTTTACTTTCCTTCTTCCCTGGGGCTGGGGGGAAGGTAGTCGAAAAGGAAATGAAATTTAGATTTAATGCAGAAACCAGCAAGGAAAGCCATACTCTAATCTTGGATGAAATGGGATTTCGAGTGAGGAGACACGTTTAAAGAAAATGTACTTAGAGGGATTAATGAAGGGTTCCCAGGAGACCCACTGAGAGCTGAGCCTTGACAGAAAAACACTGGATATTTGCTGCAACTCTTCTGTCTGAGGGGTGATGGGAATGAGGTTGCCAGATAGAACCGAGTGCTCTGTGAAAGTGTGATTGTCAGAGGTGAGAAGGGGTCCCCAGCTTGGGATGCATATATCATATCCTATCAATTTATAAATACATATGGCCAAGACCCTTGGGAAATTGTTCTGATATGGTAAAAAGTGAGTAAAAATCCTTTTGGAGGAAAAAAAAACCTGGAGATATAATCCTGAAGAATGATGATGATTTGATAAGTATACACCCCAGAAGTAATCCTAGAATGACTGATCCACAGGGACCTGGAATGTCCAGTCAGGCCAGTTAGCCATCTTGAGCATCGTTAGGCTGAGCAGCATGATGGCACAGGCTGGCAACCTAGGCTTTGCCAGGGCTTTCTAGGTAATTGATAATGCCACTAGTGCATGCCACCAAGAAATAAGGGCTATGCAGTTGCTGTTCAGGCTGTGGCTTTCTTGGTCTCCCCTGGGCCTGGACAGATGATATGCATTATTGTGAGGGAGAAAGGGCCTCCCCCACAAGCCTGGCTACACTGCTGGTGAGAAAAGGCATGCTCAGCACTCTATCTAGTGTGGAGAGCAGAGAGCCCCCACTGAGGAACCTAATTCCCCTTTCACCGGGCTTCCTTTCCTCCTGCCGTAGGATGTATGATGGCACATGAAAATAACTCCTTGGACTCACTCTCTTCATTAACACCGTTGCGGCCCCATTACTTGTTACATAGCAAGGGTGAATCAGGTGCATACAGTGAGCCAGGGTAGCCCAAGACTCATTAGTCCTCGCTCCCTTCTCCCTCTGAGCACTTTGAATTCAGCACAGTCATGCTCCCCTTTCATTCTTCCATATACATACGTACATACGTGTGTGTGTGTGTGTGTGTGTGTGTGTGTGTGTGTTGTTTTTTTTTCTTATTTTACATATCGATCCCAGTTCCCTCTCCCTCCCATGCCCCCCAATCCCCCTCCCATCCCACCCATCACCACCCCACTCCCACTGCCCAGGAAGGGTGATGCCTTCCAGGAGGAATCATCAAAATCTGTCAAGTCATTTGGAATAGGGCTAGGCCCTCCCTCCTGCTTCTAGGTTAAGGGAGTATCCCTCCATGGGGAATGTGCTCCCAAAGTTGTTTCATGCACCAGGGATACATCCTGGTTCCACTGTCAGAGGTCCCTTAGACTGCCCAGGCCTTCTAAATGAGACCCGTGTTCAGGGGGTCTGAGTCTGTCCAATGCTGGTTTGGCAGCTATCAGTCTGGGGAAGGGGTCCCTTGTTCAGGTCAGCTGTTTCCTTTTATTCTTAAAAGAAGGTAAGAAAGTAACGATTTTAATCTTACACTTGGTAAGACAGAAGCAGACTGACCTGTGACTCTGGAGCCAGCGAGCCTGGTCTACACAGTGAGTCAGCACTACAGAACCAGATGTGTGTGTGTGTGTGTGTGTGTGTGAGAGAGAGAGAGAGAGAGAGAGAGAGAGAGAGAGAGAGAGAGAGAGAGAGACTTGTCCAGAGGTTAGAGAAATGGCTCAGCAGTTAAAAGCACTGGCTGCTCTTCAAGAGGACACAATTTTGATTCCCAGCCCCAACATAGTGCCTCACAACCATCTGTAGGGGATCCAACACCCTCTTCTGGCATACATGCAAGCAAAATGCCCATATATGTAAATATTTTTTCTAATGAAAAACAAAACAAAAAAAAACTTGTCTAGTGTTGCTTAGCAAGTCAGTGACAAAGCGACAAAGCTCACATCTTTCTGGGGACAAAGCATGTAATCTAAACAAAGGAAATTTAAAGATTTACTCTAAGGTGCTTTTTGAGACAGGGTTTCTCTGTGGCTTTGGAGGCTGTCCTGGAACTAGCTTTTGTAGACCATGCTGGTCTCAAACTCATAGAGATCAGCCTGCCTCTTCCTCCCAAGTGTTGGGATTAAAGGTATGCACCACCACAGCCCAGCTACTTTATATTGTCTATTCATGTGTGTTTGTGTGCCTGCCCTGGGGGATGGAGATGTCTGTGGAGGCTAGAGGAAGGTGACGGGTCCCCTAACTCTGGAGTTACAGGCTATTGTGAGCCCCTGGCATAGGTGCTGGAAAGTAAATTCAGGTCCTCTGGGAGAGGAGCAAGCAGTCTGCTCCTACCTCAAGGAGATTTTCCTATTACTATCTTTTGACAAACCATAGGAGGAGCGGTGGGAACCAAGCAAGCACAAAAATATCCTGCAGAGCTCTTTTGCTATCTGGAAGGCTCATGTTTTTCCTTTAAAAAAAAAAAAAAAAGGTGGGGGGAGGAAAAAGAAAGAAAACACACACACATTTTAATGGAAACCTTTTATCTTGTGTTTTTTTCTGTTATTGCAGGATGTGGGTGAAAAGTTACTGTCAAATCCCCAGAGTGTGGTCCAGGCCTCTCAGGTCTTAGATTTGTTTTTCTCCTTACCTCCTGCCTCTGAGTGTATGAGTGTGTGTGTGAGTGTGTGTGTGTGTGTGTGTGTGTGTGTGTGTGTGTGTGTCTTTTCTCAGTGATACTGAAAACCTTTGTCTACAGTCTGCTAAGGCCACATGCTTCTATGCCAGGAAGAGAACAGGTCAAATATGAATGCCACTGCGCAGGATTTGTGTGTGTGTGTGTGTGTGTGTGTGTGTGTGTGTGTGTGTGTGTGTGTGTGTGTGTTCCCTGAGCCCAATCCTGAGAGAACAAGGTCAAACATAACTTTTCATCAAAATTGAGACTCCGGAGATGTGCCTGTTTATTTTCTACTTTTTTCAAATGTTTTTCTAAGAAGCATAGAAGCCAAGGTTAAGGACTCAAATTCATTTGAATTTGTATATGACGTAAGTTGTGGAAGTTGCTCTTCTCATCACAAATGCTTTCATCCCTGTGGTATGGGAACATGCAAATGCTGAGCCTGACTCCAGTCCCTGACCTGCCAAGTTGTCTGTGATCCGGATCCAGTAGCTGGTACTGGGGGCAGAGCTGCACTGTGCAATGCAGGGTTTTAGAACGGTGGGTCCTGGGTTGCTTTGTAAGCCTGATGAGTGCTGTCTTGGGGTTTCTATTGATGTGATAAACACCATAACCAAAATCAACTTGAGCAAAGGGTTCTTTGGCTTGCCTATTCCAGGTCATAGTCCATTAAGGGAGCCATCCATGGCAGGAACCACCTCAAGAAATGAAGCAGATGCCATGGAGAAACACTGCTCACTGGCAACCCCATGACTTGTTCTGTCTGTTTTCTTATACGACCAAAGACCACCTGGGAGCCCTGGGGTGGCATCATACAAAGTGAGCTGGGTGGGCCCTCCAACATAATTATTAATCAAGAAAATGCCCTACAGACTTGCTGCAGGCCAACCTTATGAAGGCATTTTCCCTACTTAAATTCCCTCTTCCCAGATATCTAGGTCTGTATCACATGGTATTATGGTTAGTGTTTACCCTTCAGCTTTACTTAATACTACTTTTTTCATTTATTAGACAGATGCAGGAATGTGTTGATTTTACTTGGTTTTGGGGGGGAGGGTTTGGGGGGGTAGCTTTTTTTGTTTTGTTGGTTTTTCGAGACAGGGTTTCTCTGTATTGCTTTGGAGCCTGTCCTGAAACTGGCTCTGTAGACCAGGCTAGCCTCAAACTCACAGAGCTCCGCCTGCCTCTGCCTCCCTAGTGCTAGGATTAAAGGCATGTGCCACCAACGTCTGGCTTGATTTTACTTGATTTTAAAACTCATTTATTTTCAATTTTTGGCACAGGATTTTTGTGCCCTTCCCTTTGTGCATCTCCTCTACTCTTCAGAACTGAGCTTTAGTGTGGGGATCTAAGGTGGCTGCTGAGTCACTCCGAGGCTGGTGCTGGTACCTAACATCTGGGAATCTCTTCTGTTAAAACCCTACTGTCTGTGTGAGGCTCCAGATAAAAGCCAATCATAGGACATTTTTATGGCAATGCTTCAGGGGGAGAAAGGAGAACCAGGCTCATATCAGGACATGATCTCATTGCTGAACATGGGGTGAGTGACCTCCATGTTTGATCAATTGCCAAACAGTATGAGAGATGTGGTGATGATAGTGTATTGTAAGGGCCAGAGAAGGTGATGACATAGCTTGATACTGAAGGGTGAAAGGAGTTGTCTGGGTAGGCAAAGCAGTAGAAACATTTTTAAGAAGAAAGAAAACAATTTATATTGGATATGTAATATCATGACACTTTCTAGTGACTGTAGTTTTTTTTGTTTGTTTGTTTGTTTTTTTGCCATTACCACAGCTAATAATTAGGGAAGGCATGTGAGGTAAGAGAGAAATGCATCCAAATATTTTTCAAAAACATTTTTCGATGTTATGTGGGCCCTGTTAAGGACTTAAATAACAAATCCACTAGACCTCTAGAACTCCTATGCATATTGATAGAAATGTAAACTAGTCTAGACACTATGGAAATCAGTATGGAGGTTCCTCAAAAAGTAAAAATAGAACTACCACATAACTCAGCCTTGCTGCTCTTGAATATTTTACCCAAAGAAACCTGTCAACCTACAAGAGACACTTGTACGCCCTTGTCTATTGCAGCACAATTCATAGTAGCCAAGGTGTAATCAGCCCAGGTGATATGTTTACACATTAAGTCATAAAGAATGAAATTAGGTCATTTGCAGGAAGACAGATGAAACACAAAGTAAGTCCAGTCGTGGGTGCAGTCTAGAATATATACATGCATGCATGACATGGAATAGAAGCAGGACTTATTTGGGGAAACAGAAAGGAATCAGCACGGCTAGGGAAAGGAAACAGGAGAAGATGAACATGGTCATGATGTATGATACAATTGGATGAAAATTTCATTACCAAATCTGTCACCATGCACAAGGAACTAAAAATAAACAAACATAAAATAAAGACCCCACTGCAATTGACCCCAGCTTCTTCCCGTGGTTCTCTGCTGACTGCTTGTTGTATTCCCCAGCTTTCAGCCTGCCCCCTCCATCCTTTCTTCCTCATTCTGCCCTGGCATCTCAGACTAGGAGATTCTATTTCCCTTAGCCCGAGTGCTTTTGGGAGACCCCTGCATGACTCATTGAGCCAGCTCAATCTGTTCCCTGTGGATTGTTTCCCGGCTTCCAGTCAAAAGCTGTTCTGTGTGGACTCTCTTTGGGCTTGGGCTATATAGATTCAGCAAGCCATCTAGGAAAAAATCCCCATCTCTCTGTCTTTGCCCGGTGATGCATAGCCCTTGGGTATCAGCCTTCCCTTTGTGGTGGCCAGTCCCTCACCAACTTCATCCCGAGGTACAGGAAGCACTTGAAACTCTTCCTGAAAACTAATCATATACTCCAAACCTGCTGCATCTGGTTCCCACACAGGATCCAAAGGGCCTTCTCCAATTGTGAGCATCTGAGTTCCCACATTGCTACTCCTTACTGCCTTACCTACTGTAAAGACCTGCTTCCCTTTCTTGAAGCATTTCCTGTTCATCTGATTCTGTCAGTGCACTGTTATATCTGTCCACTTCTACCAGTGGATTCCTTTCAGAGAATGATGATGACTGAAGGCACATCATAGGTCACTTGCTGTCACAATCAGAAAGTAGGAATCCAGTCTCCTTGGGCTTTCATCATGATGGAAAAGCCAAGATGGGCATCCATGAAAACTGTTCTTCCGTGTGCCGTGTTATCTTCCCCAAGCCTATACCTCTTCTTGGCTATCCTGTTCCAGACAACATAACCATCAGGTAGCTAGCTGCCCAAATCAGTGCCCTGACTCTTGATGTCTTTTCCCTTTTCCTCTCCCACTCTCTCCACACACAGTAAATTGCCATGTCTCATCCAGTCTGTCTCCTCAGTGCCACATGAATCCACCTCACTGGATCTGCCTTAGTGGAAACTCTGGGTATTGGTCGGGACTTCAATACCCTCTTCACTCATTTGCAGTCCCTTTAACTTCCAACTCGTGCCCCTCAGTGGACCCCCTTATTGTCTTGGCTTGCTCTACCAGACCATGTTTGCCTGGCGTCTTTTCTCACCCTCCCTTACTCATCTGAGGACTCCTGGGACACCCCTTCCTCTGAGATCACCATGCTATGCTGCCTCCCCTCCCGACCTTACCTCTTTCATGAGACTTAATAATACCCTGTTATTTTCTCATGATCAGATCCCTAAGCCCCAGCCGTTGTCTCTGCACGACTTGGTGCTCAGTGGGTAATTAGCAAATGGCTCTTGGAAACTGTGTTTGAAGAAATGAATAATAAAAAGGATATTGGAGCATAAAGAGAGGAAGGCATGGGTGCTGCTCCAAGAAATGTCTGTCACGACTTCTGTATCTCCAGCCACTCTTGCAGTCCTTTGAAGGAGACATCCAGTTCTGCTGGAATGCGTGCCAGAAATGGCATTGAGAATTTAACAAAGCTGATGATTTCCACTTTGAACCACTTGGGCCTCGAACTGCACTGGATATCCTCACATTGAGTCATTGGTTTAGCAGAAGTGTGTTTATGTTTAAGTGATCGTCCTCCCCACCATGGAAGCCATGTTGTAATGACCATCAGACCTTTGTTTGACATTGACCCCTGCCTCCCTTAGGTATGAGTCCTCTCTCCCTGGGAGAGGTTTTAAAGCCTCTTAATTGTACCACAAAAACCCTCTAATAAAGCAATCCTTTTTCTTTCTTCGTGCAGATGGTTATCCGCTTCAAAATTAAAATGGAAGCAAAGTAGGCTAGCATGATTAATAAACAGATTCATATCTGAATTTTACATTCAAATGACAGATTGCCCTCTGGGTTGTATTTGACATAGTGAAGAGTTATGCTAGTTTATTTAAAGAATATGTGGGGGCAGAGAGAGGAAGAGGTGAAATACTTCAAAATGGGTGTTACTTAAGAGGCCATGGTGCTATTTACATTTGTCAGTGAACAGGCTTGCTTATAATGCAAGATTTATACATGTGTCTGCTGCTGGGTGTTTGATTATAGGAGGAAACGGGAAGGGGAGAAGTATGACCCACTGGCTGGGAAATCTGCCAGTCTGCGATGGCAGATTCAGTCTTCCCCTTCCTGTGTGCCCGTGTGAGTACTGCATAAACTACAGGACCCAGGGCCTGCTGGGATGGCTCAGTGGGTAAAGTAGTTGTGCAAGTGAGAAGGCCTGAGTTTGTAAGTCAGACTCCAAATGCCTCAGAGGCCATTGTTCCTTCCTGAGCCTGCAGACACTATCACTTTGCTCCCTGCTGCCTCCAGAGCATAGCACAAAAAAAAAAAAAAAAAAAAAAAAAGATTTTTGTAATTGAAATTTTACGTGTGAATTTTGGAAGAGCAATTATGAATTGTTTTGCACTTGTTTTTAATTTACTGGGATTATTTTTTTCTCTGATGTAATTTATCTATGAAAATATCTAGAGACCCATGTCATTTAATAAACTTGACAAATTAGTACATCTTGCAGTATTTTGGGAGCGCTCTAGGGAAAGTGAAGGGATGACAAAGTCTATTACTGGGAACTTGTGTTTATAACCTAAATATTTCTTAATCCTTCAAGTGGGAGTCATATTAGAGACAGTCTGGATAATTAATGGCCTAAATGAGTCATTCTACATTTATTATCATTCCTTGTTAAGCAGCAAAGTTATTAATTTTTCAGTAGCATGGAATTGATTTTCTTTTCTCCCACAAATCACTCTTATCATAAATATTAATAGGCCCTGAGAATTTAATGAAACCAGCTTCTACTGGAAAATTTTGATGAGCAAAGTGAGTTCCCCCAGAGTATATGGCAAGCTCTTGGTTTACTGACTGGATGCTTGTGTGTAGCCATGTGGGTTGCAATATAGTGTATTTCATATTAATTTGGCATTATGATTAGTGTTTACCCTCTAGGTGTACTTCCTATTAATTTTTTACATGTAATTTAGACAGATTTGAAGGTGGATTGTTTTAGTTTCAGGTTTTTGTTGTTGTTTTCAGTGTTTGTGACTTCGTTTCTCTACCATAGTGTCAAATTCATGGTTCTCCCGGGCCAGCCAGAATGCTGGCATTATAGTCATGCATCACCATGCCTGGTTTTTTTTTTTTTTTTTTTTTTTCAATGATAACCTGCAAAAGAAAGGACAAATGGATTCTTTTTCCACATACATCTTTACAGGCACTGTAATGCCACACGATATTGCATTTGCTCATTATCTTAAATTAAATTTGGAGTCTTTGGACAAATAAATGAATAAAACTGACTCTAAATGAAATATAGTCTGAGCTGGGAGGAATCCCTGAGTCTGTGGGAAGCAGGCACAATGCCTTCCTCTCTCTAGTCTGAGCTAGAGGGAGCTGGAGAGAGGCACCTACCAAACCAGGCTCCTAGTGAGAACAACGACAAACAAGCAAAAACAGAGTGTATTTGCAAGGACACTAAATGTTTCCACCTGTAAAGTCTTCGCTTTTTTCTTTTTTATGGAGTCACTTGCAACACAAACACCCTTCACCCCGTGTCCCCCATCGGTAGCGTTTTATATGACTTCAACACACTATCTCTGCCAGGAAATAGCCTTGAATGTGATCTCCTGGTATGTTTTAAGACTTCTTAACTTTTCCAGTTTTGTGTGTGCAGATGTGTGCTGGGGCTGGCTTCAATGCAGTTATGTACTGAGTAGATTTACATCTCCACCCCACCAGGGTCAAGTACAGAACAGCTCCTTCTCAAGGATCCCCCAAGCCACACTTTCCTGGCCTCAACCCCTCCCTCCTTCATAGCCCTTCCCTAATCTCAGGCAACTGTGGATGTTTTTCATGTCTGTAATTTGGCATTTTAAGAATATTGTACTCAGAGCTGAGCGTGGTGATGCATGCCTGCCGTCCCGGTGCTAGGGAAATAGAGGCAGGAGTTCAAAGCCAGCCTGGGCTACATAAAACAACAGCTACAACATGAAGCTGTGTGGGCTGGCTTTTCACTCATTATAATGCCCTTGAGATCATTAGCATCAGATCCTATATCAACAGTTTGCTCGTTTTTTTACTGCTGAGTGGCATTTTGCGATATGAATATACTAGTTTAATATTAACCTGCTAAAGAATATGGGGATTAAGAGGAGTTAGTTAGTTTTATTTGTTTGTTTGTTTTATGTAAAGGAGACTTTTCTCCGTGTAGCCCATTCCCACTTGGGCCAGTTTCTCTCTGTCCACTGGGTCCCCACAGCCAATTATAAGATAACCACTCAGAAACTTAATATATATTTATAATTGTTTGGTCTATACCTTAGGCCTATTACTACTGGCTAGCTCTCTCTCACTTATAAATTTACCCACTGCTACTAATTTGTGTATCATCACGTGGCCGTGGCTTCTTGGTAACGCCCTGGCATCTTGCCTCCGCAGCAGCTACATAGCGTCTCTCTAACCCCACCTTCTTTCTCTTTGTATCTTTGTTTGGAGTTCCCACCTACCCATATTTTGCCTGTCCATTGACCAAAGCAGTTTTATTCATCAACCAATAAAAGCAACACATATTCACAGCATACAGAAGAACATCACACATCAGGTTTGGGGTTTTTTTGAGACAGGGTTGGTTGGTTGGTTGGTTGGTTGGTTGGTTGGTTGGTTGGTTGGTTGGTTTTCTCCCAGACAGGGTTTCTCTGTGAGACAGCCCTACTCCTGGAACTCACTCTGTAGACCAGGCTAGCCTTGAACTCACAGATATCCATCTGCCTCTGCCTCCTGAGTGCTGGGATTAAAGGTATGTGCCACCACCACCCAGATAAGAGGTTAATTTTTGAATGGTTCAAGTAAGCTTCAGTGAAAATGTTTGCCCTGATTTTTACCTGTTGTAAGTTTTCCTTCCTCTGGGACAAGTGCTTGAGTGTTATTGCTGTGCTATATGACAAGTACATATTTATATTTATAAAAAGCTGCTGCCCCCTTTTCCTGCCTTGCTGCCTCTTCTTTCTTCCCATAAGGCAGTGTGAATGATCTGTGTCCTCCTGATCCCTATCACTGTTTACTAATGGCGCTTCCTTGTCTAGCTTTGATCATTCTACATCGGTAGGTACTGAAGTCTTTTGTTGAAACATCACCTGAGTTTGTACTCCAGGAAAGCAACGGCTGAGACTGGCAGAGAAGCAGCTGAAGGGTGCTGGAAAGAGAGCTGAAAGGGGAAATGAAAAAAATATACAGTTCAGCCCAGTGGCTGATAATCGGCCTGTGGTTGCTGATGCAATGAAGCTTAAGGCTCTAAGCATTTCCATGAGGCTCAATTCCCATTAGTGCTCCATCCAAAACCATTCTGGAATCATCGTTGCACAGACATTCTGTAGTCTCCATTGCCCAGTGATTATTGCTCTGATTTTAATGACTGCACTAGACTCTAATTTCTGTAAGAACAGAAACCAAGTGGCTTTAGTTCCCCATCCACAACCCGCTGGACAGCTCATTCAGTGTCACCTTCTGAGGAAGCCTAAGACTAAGGAGAGTAAAAGTTTTCAACATAGTAGTGGGTCTTACCTAAGCATGAAGCTAACAAAAGCAGGTTTTTAATAATAGCCAACTCATGACTTGTCCTGAAAGGGAACCAAAGTCAGTTGTGTCACCTTCACACATGTGTTGGATTCTGTATTGTATATGCCATAACTAAAACTATATTGTTCACTTGACTGGTATGTGCAAATGGCTAGTAAGCTGCAGCTGTGTTGATGTCTCATTCTCCTCGGTCATTGATTGAGATGATGACTAATTCTCCCATCTAAGACTGTCTACACATTACAATTGTTCAGGAGCCTTGTTGCAAGGGACTGATGCTTGTCCCAGTTTGTGCCAGTTACTGCAGGTTAGCTGCTGTGCATGTGACTGGTGGGAAAGAGTCTCCTGCTGATAGTAACAGAAGGGACAGATGGTCAATGTGGGATGGTGACAGGGTAGCTGTAAAATATATATATTAGTCTATGTTGCTCACTCCCAACTTACTACTAAGAAAAAGATACCTCAGTGTAAGCCAGACACATAATTCTCCGTATTTTACGAAATAGTTATCCCAATTTTGGAAGAAAAAAGGTTGTATCAAAGATACCAAAGTAGTTTAAACCACTTAAAATATATAATATCTATACTGAATTCATCAAATATATGTACAATACATGAATATGGACAGTAAAGACATATTTCCCATACTCAGCTCATCCATAGACTGTGTAAACACTGACTATGGGCTTGCTTTGAATTAGGCAGTACTCGCTCTTAGAGACACATTCTCTCTCTCTCCTTACAGCGACACTAAGAGACTAGGCTCTTTCTTGACAGATGGAGTCTGCACAGGATGAAGCTTCCCGGGTCTGCTGAACTTACAGTGCCTCATACACAGGTCCCTCTGAGCCTAAACCCATGGTCCTCCATCATTTCCCTTAACCTGTAGGTATGATGGAAAAAGACACTGAAATTAAAACCTTATATCATAACCTAACTAGTTATGAAAGGGTAGAAGGCCACTATGCCAGGTCCTCAGGCTCTGATGATGAGGTGCTGGGGTGGGTTCTGGAGGAATCTGGAAAACGCTTTGCCAAAGTAGACAGTTTGGAACAAGACAATTGGATTTTCAAAGCCTACTTCCAGGAGAGAAGAGGACAGTGAGGGGGTAGTGGTAAGTGATGAATCACAAGGAAAATAATTAGTCCAAACAGTTCATTCTTAAAGCTCAATGAGAAACACAATGAGGCCCTGTTGATACTTGCCAACTCTTGCAACATGTGTGATTAGGAAATCCCACGAACATCAAAGCAAGACCTCTTTCTGAGATATGAGATGGCTACAGGGAACAGCTGGGGAATAGGTCCATGAGCGCGACTGCTGGGTGAGCAGCTGTTGAAAATTCCCATTAGTTACAGTAACTGCAGGGCTATCATAGCACTAATTTTTATAACCCTCCTTTTGAGTCAAGTGGAAACAAAAAAACAAACAAAACAAAAGGAAGACTGGGAGTTGGGAACCCTGGCCAGCCTGAGAAGTAACTTCCTTGTCTTAAAGTCTGAAGACCGAAAGTGTGTCCTGATTTCTGTTGTGGTTGTTGCCATCGTCGTCTTCGTCGTATTTATCGCTACTTGTGAGTTTTAAATAGCATGTCACGGAGAAATTTAAGTGAGAGTGAGGCAGGTTCAAAGTCGACCTGGACCATGTAAACTCTGTTTCAAAAACAACCATATATAAGAATGATATATATGTGTTGCTGTACATATAGATATACATGTATGCATATAAACCCTTGGGTGATAGATGGTTGTTTCTAAAGCATAGAACATAATTCTGTCACTTCAAGTTCTCAAGTGAAAATAAAATCAGAAGGTCGCCTTTGTGCTGGTCAGTACCCCATAGTCCAGTGTTCTGTGTGACTGTGGTGCCAGCCTATAACTAAGCTAAGGACTTAATATTTAATCCATTCTGATTTACTAGCTAAAATTATATGTCTGTATTTTCTCCTTATTACATTAGCGAAGAACACTCTGAGCTTTATTGAGGAAATTAAGTTAAATGAAAAAGACAGCATTGTACTCTAACTGGACTTGCACGTACACACAATCTAGTGCTATACTCTGAGAGGCTGACATTGTAAGCAATAACAGGTTCCTGGGTCCATTTTTCTTCAAATCAGTTCATTCCAGGGATGGCTATTTGCATAAAATCTCCAGGATACCATTTTAATTGACTTATCTTATTGGATTACTGCAAATATTTTGTATAAGTTAGTAACCCCTTATTTAGTGACTATATATAGACCAGCTAGAGACATTACCCAGGGGCTTTGATGAATCTCCTGATCAACTTCACATTTTCGTGTTACTTTGGTCTTTCAACAAAAAAAAAAAAAAATGGCCAGTTGAGAGGAACAGAGAGCACAAGCCAGCCTCCTGCTTGGCCCACTGTGGTTTCTGTCCTGTTTCTCATCTGTGTTTTCATAGTATCCATCACTAGCCCATCAGCTGCTGAGGCAGAGGCAAACTATCTAACCAAGTATCATAATGCATTTCTTCTAAGCATCTCAAAGAAGAACTTGAAACTTTATTTTTTGAAAAGTTCTAACATATATAAAAGTTGGCAGAATGCTACAATTAATATACATATACATGTATGTAATATAGGCATAAGTACACATACATATACATGTATATTTATACATGTATGTCTATGTATATATGTCCCATGTCCATTTTCAACTCAAAGCCAATTTTGCACTTCCTTCCTTCCTTCCTTTCTTCCTTCCTATACAATTTGAAGCACATCCCAGCCACCATATTCTTTTATTGATATGTGTTTCGGTATGATTCTCCTAATATTAAAGACCCCTTTTTAGATTAAAGAAGGTCATGAGTTTGAGAGAGTGCAAGGAGAGAGACATGGAAGGGATTTGGTGAAGGGGAGGAAAGGGAAAGGGGCATGGTATAATTATATTATAATTTCAAAAAAGAGAATACCCAAGACATTGTATCGTACATTTAAGTTCATATTAACTTTTGGATGTTGTATTAAAATAAGTCTAACCATCAAATAGGCAGTATCCAAATTTCTAATTATTTCTGAATCCTTTTTAATTTTATGTATTACACAATTCAGCCTCCATCTTAGAGCCAGCCCCAAATGTTCTTGAGTGAAGAGTCCATTCTTAACCCAGCTTATGACAGACAGGCTTCCCAAAGAGCAAGGTAATGGGCTCCCAGCCTACAACGCAGCCTCGTTTACAGCAAAACAACTTCCCTCTTATCGGTCATTTAGTTGTGTGCACACTAAACAGCAAACGACAGTGTTTGCAAATATCATCTTCATTTTCCCTTTGAACGGAGTATAAATATCCATCATGTAAGTAGCTTTGAAAACACAGGGAACTTTTATGTTCGTTTTCCTGACAACACAGCACACAATCACAGTAAATGTTTTCAATGCTGAGATTTTTGCACAGACCTCGTAATCATGATACTGAGTGCTGGTATTTAAAGCCCAGAAGTGTAGTATTGGACATGCTTTGTCGGTGACTTTTTTTATTTGCATGTAGACATGGACCCATATGACCCACATGACCAATGCACCTTCCACCAAAGGAAGCACAGAGTAGATCAAGCCTTTGGTGAGCCCAGCATCTCCTTTACGATATGAAAACTGCACGTATAATCTGGGCTCAAGCTTTGTAGCGCAGAGGGACACATAATATGTTTGGGACTTCAGAGAGAGTGCTTGTTCCCAACAGTTTGTAATATAGTAATGTAGTTTTTGTGGAATTACCATATGAGTTAGGATGTAATAATCCCCTCTGAGTTGAAAAACTGAAAAGTCTATAGAAACAGCCGCATGAACAAAAACATCAGGGCTTACATCTTCCGGGCACCCTTGGGAGTAATTTAGGAACCTAAGCCGGTGTCAAACAAGGAGACACAGACTTCAGCCTTGAGAGCAAAGTCCTTTGATGTGAAGTTGAGGCCTCGCCACCAAGCCATGGCAGGTCAGGAGACTTTGAGTAGAGATGTGATGTGACCTACTGACAAGGGGTCACTGAACCCATCCGCAAGGGAAGCTGGAATGGAATGATTAGAGAAGGGGGATGTTTTGATAACACCAGCTGCAGGACTGGGCAGCTAATGAAAGGAGAGGGGGTCCTTGGAGTCTAAAATTTACATTACAGTGTTTTCAAATGAAAGCAGGAAACCAGGGGAAAGAGTTGTTTTGAGACAAAACAAGAGTTTACAGTTACAATGTGGATGGTTTAGAAACTTTAAAATACCTAGAGGCCACTGGGAGTATACAGGCTGTAGTTTAGGAATGAGAACCAGCCAAAGGTAACAATTCAGGAACTTCCTATAGGAAGGTGGCAGAAGGTGGTAGCTAAACTTGACCTCTGAGTTGCACACAGGTATGTAGTGCTGTACCCTGAAGGGCTGACTTCACCAAGTCATCACTGCCTTTTGTTTGTTGTTGTTGTTGTTTTTTTTTTTTTTTTTTTTTTTTTTGGTCTTTCAAGATAGGGTCTCTCTATGTAGTTTTGTAGACCAGGATGGCCTCAAACTCACAGAGATCACAGAGATCCTCCCACCTCTGCCTCCTGAGTGCTAGGATCATAGTCTCTTACCAAGACTGTTGATGCACTCCCCAGGACTTCCCATGTGTGTTCCGATTATATTCCTGACTTCAGAGGCTAAGCCGATGGCATCCTGACACAAAGCAGGCTTGTTTTCCATGCTGATCATTGCTCCGTGGAAGGGCAAGGCTTAAACGACATGCCTCCATGGAGAACTGACTGATGGTTCTGCTGCTTGAGCCCTGGGCCAGCAATCAGCAGCAGTACCCATCTCTTCCAACTCCTACTTCAGTTAGTTGTGGGGAGCTGGTTTTGCACAGCTATCAGGTCACACATAGATCTCTGGAAATATAATTTCTATGTCGCAGGCCTCTCAAATAATGTAATTCTACTCTCAATTATTATCTGTCTCCACTCTAAAATATATAACTTTAGCATATCAAAATATTCACAAGGCTCTGTTTCACTCCTAATGCTATTTAAAAACCAGTTGAAGGGTAAATTCTGTGGAATAACTGAAGCTTGTTTACAGCCCATAATATGTTCATCATTAATGGCAAAGATGACTGGGACCCAGGGACCAGCATATTTCAAAGACTACTCATGGCCCACTTCGTGAAGCCTTTCTCACCTGGCCTTCCTGAAGTTACATCCACAAGTATTCTCCCTCCCAGCCAACCCCCTTTCAAATGGCATGAACATCTGCTATAAAAACACTTAGGCTCGAGGACAATGAGAAGCATGAAGACTCTGGGATTTTGATCCTACACTGCCCAAGGACTAGTTCCGATTAAGAGTGTGAATGACAGCGTCTTCCTCGTGGATCTGTCATTGGTGTAGGTCATACAACAGGCTGGGGTCTGGATAACTCACACACACTGGTAGAAAAGAAGAATAGTCATACAAGAAGAGATCTCGTTTTCAGACATGCCTCCTGATCAGGCACTACCTGTCTAAGGCTGGTCCAGGTGTACAAGTCCCCTGCACTCTAACAGTTTGAGGGATAGTCACCTAGACCTTATGTCCTGTCCCTTTCCCTTCGCAGCTCGTCTTTTTCTTTTGTCTGGCTGCATTGAACCCTTTTTGACTCCATCTCCCCACTGTCTACAGAGTGGATAATTAAGCATTAAGCCCTGCTATTTGTTGAGATCACATATATTACAAAGACCTGTTACGGGGAAATGATGGGCAACATTGAGAGATAGGCTTTGAAAAGCGGTTATCACTAAACTCAAGCTCCAGATGCAGAGAATGGAACCCAGGCAAAAGCTGGGGTGTTTGTACTGGTGAGACTGGGTTTCTTGGTTCCTGTGCTAAGAGTGTGAATGCCAGTGTCCACCTCGTGGGTCTGTCACTGGTGTGCTGCCTGTGACCCAACAGGTTCTTTTATCTTCTGTCTCCACGGCTTTCATCTATGTAACAGAGACAACAGTAATACTAGCTCATAGGTTTGGTGTGACGGTTGAATCCAAGGGAGGTACTTGGCACCTGGTTTATGGAAAGCATTCAGTAAGTGTTGTAAGTGAATCAGTTGTGGAAGGAAGAGCTTCTTCCTTTAGATTTGCATAAAAATTTCATTTTCCCACCACCATGGCAGTACTTCCTGCCAGTAGCCTAATAATAACTAAGATGGTTTTGTGTTTGACGTTTTGCCTCTCAGTGGACAAGTACAGGTGTGGCATGTCTGCTGACTCTGAGCTCTTAGGCTCACAGGCCCTTTGAGTTGACTGACCTTCTGGGTCTTTTCCTTCCTCAGGTGCTGGAAAGCTTCAAGATCATGGACTATAGCCTTTTGCTGGGAATCCACATCTTGGACCATTCCCTTAAAGACAAAGAAGAGGAGCCCTTACAAAATGTGCCCGATGCAAAGCGGCCTGGGATGCAGAAAGTCCTCTACTCCACAGCCATGGAATCCATCCAGGGTCCAGGCAAGTCTGCAGATGGGATCATTGCAGAGAATCCAGACACGTAAGTACAACCGTCCTGGTTTTGGGTACCCCAGTCACTGGGTAGTTGCATGCAATCACCTCCCCCAAGGGGTGGTACACTGGGAATAGACTCCTGGTAAGGTAGTCAATGGCTGAAACCAACTTTATTTCTCTCTATCTCTAGACAACTAGATGAGTGGCAGTTTCTCAAGTTTCTGTCTTTCACCCACATGGTTTCTTGTTTCAAATGGTTCCTTTTTTCTTTTCCTTTTTTTTAAACAATGATTGAAAATGTTGTCCCTTCATTTACTACACATTCAACACATCTACCAGAAGAGGGAAGAACAAATCCTGGACTCGAATAAGTGTGAATAAGTATTCGTGCTCACTTATTTACTTTCGAAAACACATGGTAGGAATGATACTGGCACTTAAGGGGCTTTTAATCTGCAAAGAGGATTCTGTCTGTCTCACCTCTGCACCCTGGTAGATGTCTCTCCTCAGCCAGACGTGTTGGTAACTGCAGGCTCCATTTGCATATGTAAAGTGCACCTTTAACAATAGAAATCATTACAACTATGGAAGGTTGTTGAGATGACTCATCACATGTGAACTTGCTGAGCAAGGAGACAGAGGAAATCACTTCCCACAGCCTTCGTCACTGGCCTCCTAGGATTCTGCAGCAATGACTAAGCCAGGTGCACATTTGTCTCTCAGAAAGGAAACTAACATGTGGTCAGCCTTCTTTCGAATCCTTGTTTGCAATTCTGTCTAAATAGTCAATAATCTACTGAACAAATTATTCTGTGTCCATGTTGTAAAATGCCACAGAGCTATTAATCACATTGCCATTAACAAATGTAATGCTCAAGTTACAATCCAATAATCTCTTCAGATTAATCCATATGTACATACATACAAACATACATACATACATACATACATACATACATACATACACACACACGCACACACACCCTGCAAAAATATATCTTAGAGTTAATTTTGTAAATTATTTTCTATGTTTGGGCAGGTTGGGGAAGGTTGTTGGCTAGGAATTTTTAAGGTAGGATCTCTCTGTTATGGTCTCTGGCTATCTTAGAACTCACTATATAGACCAGGCTGGCCTCGAACACACAGAGATCCTCTTGCCTCTGCCTTCAAAATGCTGGGATTAAAGGTGTGCTCTACCACACTAGGCCTCTGCCAGAGTCCAGCTCCAGATGAGGGCAGGGTCTGAAGATGGGTGTTTGCAAGAGCGACAGGAGGAATCAGACATGGGACACTTCTTAGTTTCATTTTAGGAGAGAAGGACGGAGAAGAGGCATATCAGCTGTAGGGATACAGGTCCCAGCAGGGGATGTAAGGAGTAGGTGAGGGAGGGAAATGAGCCAGGCCATGGTGGTTGGGAGAATCTTGCTGCCTGACTGACTAGCAGCCAGACTGCTTCTTGATTTATACAAAATTTAGTAAGTGCGGGTACATTCATGTTGTTCTAAAGCATAGATCATATCATTTTTGGTTTTGAACATGTGTTTAACGTTTTCTCTTGTTCATCTTTTAGTCATCAATAATAAACTATGACAGAAGAGTTATCATTTCCAATCATTTTCCCTCAAGTTTTGACATCATTGATAAACAGTTATCTTTCATAACCATCTTTACTCATCAACCCCATAACCCAATTTTTTAGGAATCTAGATGACAGCCTGTTCTCAGGCTGGTAGCTTTTATGGGTATAAGGACCATAGACCAAAACAATCTTCAAGCCATCCTGGGCATACTGCCATGGCCTAAGTAGTGTATTACTAACTCTTAATGGTCAGAGTGCCCAAGAAATATCCTCAGGCCAAAACTGCTGCAATTATTATTCAAATTCTGGCATAACACAATGTTTACATTTTATATATTTACAGAATACTTTTATCATCTTTCTACATCATTCTTTGCTCATCAGTATAAATCTCAGTGTAGGGCTGAGGTAACTTCAGCTAATCTAATTTTGTTTCTATACATGCCACATAATCACCTGAGTGTATAGTAGGAAGAGGCTTGCTACTGTGGCCAACTCCTCTAGCCCACTGAATCTTGTTGACGTTTTTTGAGTTACTTTGTTTTGGATATCTTGTTCCTGTCTGAGTACAAGGGCAGATGTTTCAAGAGTGTCCCATAGCCTCATAAAGAGACCTCTGGCTTCTTTCTGTATGTCACAACCTCCGAGGCATAAGGAACACACCACCCCTCCCACTTTGAGGGAGGGGTGGTGTGTTCAGAACTTTCCTGAGGAAACTTAGAAGCAGCACTCCTGGGGGAAGGCATGAATGATTCATGCGATGTTTTCCATCAACCCAATATTCCCCAAACTGTACAAATATTGAAAGTCTCCCAGGTGGAGATGAAACCCAAAGGTGGCATGGGCCCTCGTGTGGCTCAGCTTTGCTGGGTTTTGTCACACAGCTGTGCTGGCCTTATGACTTTTGCCGTTCCCATCAGATATGGCTATGCCAGGCCTCTATGTATTTTTCAGCCTCATATTAAACATACGACTCTTTAGATCAGAAAGAATAATATTACTTTAGAGCAGGCTGACCTTGAACTTCCAATGTAGCCAAAAATGGCTTTGAACTCCTGATTCTCCTGGCCCTACCCCTTGTATCTGCCCCTATGCATGTGGTTTTATGCAGCACTGGGGGTCAAACCCAAGGCCTCGGCCATGCGTGGCAGGCACTGTTCAACGCTAGTCTTGTCTCCTTTTTTAAAGCAGTATTTTATACTGCTCTGAATATCCTTCTTTGCTCGTAACTTTTAAATAGAAGTGGTTTTGTAATTAGATTCTTCCCATCCAACTCCTCAGATTTGACAGCTAAGAAGTTATTATCCCTTAAACTGATGAAAACTTATGGCAATAAAGGAGGCAGTAATCTAGAATTCTTAATGTTTTGGGGTATAATTAGTAATGAATTTCAGCTTTCTGTACTCGTGTTATAAAATATTTTTCCCTTTGCTGTATCCACAGGATGGGAGGCATTCCAGCTAAAAGCCATAAGGGAGAAAAACTACTTTTATTCATGGGCATTATTGATATCCTCCAATCATATAGGTGAGAAATTTGGGGGAGTGGTCTTTCATTATTTTAAAAGCAACCAAACTTCTTTTTTTTCTTTTCCCGAAAATTCACCAACCAGAGCCGTTTTGCATTCTCAGTGTTATTTTCCTCCGTCTGTTTGCTTTTCAGGTTAATGAAGAAGTTAGAACATTCCTGGAAAGCTCTTGTTTATGACGGGGTGAGTGACCTGTGCTTTGTTAAACTCTTCTAGCCCAACTGTGGCTGTGACTGGACTCAGGGGAGAGCAAGATCTTTGCATGCTCACATCTTAGGCTGGAAGAGTAGTTCCAGTCTGAAGACAAGACCACATGAATTTGATTAGCCGTTCAAATAAATGACTTTCAGCCCAACAGCCAGGCTCACAGGCCTGGAAAATAAAACCGTGGTTGTTCATATGTGGGGTGCAAAAGTCCCCTTTGTAAGGGGATGAGTAAGGTGTAGGGGGCTTTTTCAAAGGCCATGAGAAGATCGGGGCCCTTTAAGTGAAGCTTCTAGAAACCTGGGATAAAGAGGGTTTTGAGCCCTTACTGTGATGGTGAATATCCCTGGATTTGAACCAGTTTCCTACTTTGACTGGCCACATGAGAAAGCAGTTTTCCCATCAATAAGGGTCCTGAACCTGCCTTCTATGAGTATGACACAGGCTACTGCATGGTAGTGTACAGCACAAAGTCTGACACATGATAATGACACAGGAAGTGGAAAATGTTGACATGGGATGTATTTAAAAAATGCTATGAAGTTTTTGAAACATTTACTTTATTAGTTTTGATTATGGATATGTGTGCATGCAGGTGTATACGTGTATGTCACCTGAGTGCCTATGCCCATGGAGGTCAGAGGCATCAGATCTCCCAGAGCTGGAGATACATCCACCTGACGTAGATGGTGGGAACCCATCTTAGATCCTCTGCAAGAGCAGTATGTGCCCTTAATGGCTGAACCATCTCTTTAGTCCCATATATATATATATGTATGTATGTATGTATGTATGTATGTATGTATGTGTATATATATATATATGCTGAGTGGCAGGAAATCAGGTGAAGAAAACATCAGCTACAGGGGGGTAACTCCCTCCTCACCTCTCTCACACACATATACTCACTCACTGATGTTAGATTTGATACCTCCACTCTGGCACAACTGAGCTCCTCACAGTTAATGACTTAATGGTGACTTGTCCACAGAGTCCACTGGTCAAAAACTTGATTGCTCATTTCCCTTTAAGACATGAGTGGACGCCTTCTTTTGGAAGAGAATAGATTATGGAATCTGTTCTCCTGCTTTCTGGAAAGGAATATGCATTTTTCAATTCTGTGGCAGATTGTTAATAACCTTCCACCCGGCTGATGGCTGGCTTCCATCAGGATGCTCCATTGAATTATAGGCTCACAATTCTCAGAATCTGCCACAGGCTTAGTCAGATCAGGAGTTCCTCTTACGAAAAAGTCAAGCTAGGTTAATTTTAGGTCTCCCAGCTGAGGAAGACAGGAATCTCACAGTGCCTTGAATGCAGAAAGTAGATGTCAAATATCCCAAGGTCATCCAGTGTTTTCATCGATACTTTTATTCCAATACCAAGTCAGGGATCTAGTCTCATGTAAGCCTTTGTCTGTGGAAAACATGTCTTCTAATCTTCAGTTTGGTCATAAGAAAGACCTCTGTACTTGTTATAGATTTGTGAAACCGTAAGTGATAACCAAGACTTACTTTTGTTTGTTTACAAATGTGTTTCTTATTTAGACAGTTTGTTGTCGTTTGTTTTTAGATCAAGGATAACAATTACGGAAGCCTATAAGGGAAGGGCTGGGTGTCAGTCAGCCATAGATTCCCCTTGCTTCTTACCAGTATTTCTAAGTCATGGTATCTGTTGTGAGAAACTGTCCACAGAAACAGAAGCTGCTAGTAACGTTGGAAGAGCACATGTCACACCAGAAACAAATGTCAGCCACATCACCAGCTCCCCAAGGGAGTTCAGCGTTCCTAATGTGACTAAAGAGTTGTGCCCTTTTAACTGCCATTTGGGGAATTGCAGATGTCTCTAACTACACACAAATAGATGCGTGGATCAGTGTGTTTGTAGATAAAAGAACTGAGGCCCTGAGATACTGGCTGCTCCCAGAGTCGTACAGCCTGTTAAAATTAGACCTCACACCAGGTGCAGGTCACATGACTTCTGGCTCACCGCTCTTTGAACCTCCCACTGCATACCATTCATGGTGTCTACTATGGAACTTTTAGAAATTTCCTTCCAGAAACTTATATTCAAGATAGAGCATCTACAAGATGAACTTAGAGAGTCAGCTCCTTCATCCAGGCCATTTTTCTGGATTATAATAAATTGACCTAAGGGCTCCTGCAAAACATGGGAGGAACCTAGCGTTTCCATTCAATCCAGTCCCGTGTGATCAGTAGCTAATTTAGTCTCGCCTTGTTACCTAGTGATAAAACCCCCCTAACATAAATGCCACTCCTATGCTAGGGGAGCTATGTCTCTTTCTGATCTTTCTGATGTGACTGAGAACTATGCCCTTCTTACCTGCCCCTTGCAGATGTCCCTAGCTATAAATGCAGAGACCTCATATAAGTGGTCTATTTACTGCGAGTGCCCCCGTCATTCCAGATGGTGCCTGGATTGCTAGTTGTCTCTTAAAAAGAAAAACAGACAAGTCCCCCCAAGTCCTGGTGGTGTTGTGACAGGACAGTTTTGTTTATGGAGCAGAGTCATTTGGCCGTCTCCTCTGTCCCTTTATGCTCCTTTTCGTCCTGAGAACATAGACTCTCTATGATGACTAAGTCTTGCTGGCTGCCCCAGCCTTAGCCCTCTGGTCCTTCTAATTGTTGGACATGTTTTATTTCAGATCTTGACTAACCGAGCCATTTTTCCTACTCGAGGTGAACTCTAAGAAGCAAACCTGTCATCTTTCTTTCTTTCTTTCTTTTCAGGACACTGTTTCAGTTCATAGACCAAGTTTTTATGCAGATAGATTTTTAAAGTTTATGAATTCCAGAGTTTTCAAGAAAATTCAAGGTAAGAGCCTTAGGAAAGTTTCTTGATTGTACCACTTGTTACTGACGTCACCATATACGTGTGGGAAGTTGTTGTTGGAAGAGTTAGATGTTTTTACTGCAGTGGTAATAATGACTAATTATGGTTAAATAGCATGATTTAATGATGCCATAATCATTAGCCTATTTTATGTTAAAAAGAAAAGGCACAGGCTGGGGTGTGGGAGTTGCTCAATCAGTAAAGTAATATGAAATCATGAGGACCTGAGTTCACACCCTTAGCACCCATGTCAAAGGCAGAACACAGAGGCAGGGGGGGTGGCACACACCTTTAATCCCAGCACTCAAGAGGCAGAGGCAGGTGGAGCTCTGTGAGTTCTAGGCCACCCTAGTCTACAGAGTGAGTTCCAGGACAGCCAGAGCTACACAGAGAAACCCTGTCTCATAAAACAAAAACAAAACCAAAAAAGCAGGATACAATATAATGTCTGCCCTAGTGAGGCATAAACAGGCAAATTGCTGGTGCTTGTTGGCCAATCTATAAGCTCCATGTTCAATGGGAGACTATCGCGGTTAAATAAGGATCAGGATAAACAAATAGGCCTAATAGATGTTTATTCAGGGAGAAATAACTTACAACCTAGACAGATGAACACCAGGAAATTCAACCCGATGCTCTCCTGTCCGAGTCACGCCAGCAAGAGAGCTTTTCCTGGCTCTCCCTCTGACCTCCTTCCCCAGGTCACTTCCGCCCATGGCTCCACCCCCCCAATGGGCGTGGTCAGTGTCACAGAAGGACTATCTCACTATAATATAGACTTTTAGTCTAAAGAAAAGATTTAGGCTTAATACAAAACTATATACAAAACAGTGAATAACAAGTGTGCTCTAAGAAAAGGAAAATCGAGAACAAAATGACCTACATATCTAGTCCTAGGGTGAAGGCATAATGGAGTTTACAAAAGAGTTGTCCTAAGCTGGAAAACGTAAGTCTAGTGCCTAATATATCTAACTAGGAACTATCTCACTACAGGAGACCCTTTCTCAAAATAAATGAATGAATAAATAAATGAAAAAGGTAGAGAATGATTGAGGAAGACACTCAGCATCAACCTTTTGGCCACCACATGTGCACATGCACATACATATACGTGCACGCGCGCATGCAATGTACAGTTAGTTGTTGAGATAATACATTCATTTGTATGTAGCCATTGTCACCAGTAGTTTAAAGAAGAAATCAAAGGGAAAATAGAAAAAGAACTTAGTGACAAATGAAAGCACACACCGTCAGGCAACAGTGACAAATACTTAAATAATCCCAGCACTTGAGAAGCTGAGACAGGAGGACTGGGAGTCCCCAGGCTAGTCTGGGGACTACAGCGAGATCCTCTCTCAAAAAGGAAAAGAGGAAACACACACATCCCACAAGTGGTGGGAAACTCCAGAGGCAGGGCTCAAGGTCAGATCTAGAGATTAAAAATTCCTACGTCAAAACTTGAAGAAAGCCCCTGTAGGTTTAGCTTAGTGGTGGTTCTTCTCCAGCGTGCACAGTGTCCCCAGGTTGATCCCTAGCTCTGCAGAAAACTGAAGGGATAAGTTCTCAAATCAGTATCCTGCCTTCAAACCATGAGTAATTGAATAAATGGAACAAACTAAGCCCAAAACTAATAATGATTATTTTGAATCAGGGTAAAATATCACATATTTGTCTTTATACTTACAGGAAATTTACTGTGTGCATACTGTTAGTGTTCTAACTGTGTAGAAAGTAGAGAATGAGCATATGATATACATATTGTTTTCTTACCATTTAATTATTCTGTGGTCTAACTTTATAACTCAAATCATAATACATTAGTCACCCCCAAACCACGACATTAGTCATCGCAAATTTTTCTTACAATATTTGCTGTAATTTGGAAATAGAAAAGAAACTGTGATAATTACTTGAAAGCAAATAAAATTTGGGAGGAAGCTGCCCAGAGCTGCCTATTACTAAGATGTTGGTGTACTTCCTCCCAATTTTTATTTTTGTACTTCATCTATTTTCTTAAATCTTGTGTCCAACAAAGTGCAGGACTGCTGTGTGCAAGCTCCAGGTTTGATTTAGCAACACACACACACACACACACACAGAGCAGTATAATGGTGAATGCTTTTAGGCGTCTACCATCTGATATTTGTATATCATTTCAATATAAATAGTTTCTCAAACCCCTGAATATTTTAAACATCATTTTAAACTAAAATGCAGCATGAAAATTATAGGGGTGTACCATCATCTGCTAGCCATGCTTTTAGTGTTGGACATTTACATCCTTTCTCCTTTTCCTATGTCTAGCTAATATTTTTATGAACATCGTTTCAAATAAATGCTGGGTCTACTTTAGGATTGTTTACTTGGGGTAGAGTTCAAGATACGGAAGCAGAGTACTAAATGTACATAGCTGCAGAGACCAAATGCAGCCCTCAGCCTGCATTAGGCTTTTTAAATTATACTACCCTGATAAGAAGGAAATGTCACCTGGTTGTTTTATTTTGTGTTTTCCAAGTACTGGTTAGGTTCAAGCATTACTCATGGTTTTTCAGGCATTTATAATTCCTTTGAGAATTGGGCTATGTAATATTTGACCATTTCTGTTGGGTGTTTATTATTTTTCCAGATGATTTACATCAACTGCATCTATATAAACCTTCATCTTATTCTTTTTTTTCCATCTTATTATTCCAAAACCAGCTTTCATACACAATGGATAGTCTCAATGGCATCTTTAAAATTACTGTCAAATTGAGACCCAATATAAATTAGATTTTTCTGCCCAAGGCTTTCATAACCATAAAGTAGTGTTTTTTTCAGATTGCAAGTCTCTGTGTCCAGGCTTGTGACTCGTATTTTCAAAGATTGTCTACCTCTCTTCCCCTTGAGCCAAGATTTCTTTGAAGTGCTTCACAAAATTTAAAAAGGACATGACCCCTTATGGGTTTCACACACACCCAGTTCTGGAAGAGGGAAGCTCCTCCTGGGCTCTCCTTGCTGTGGTAGCTATGTATTTCTTTCTTTCCCATAATGTAGTAATGTATAAACTTTTTTTGTTCCCAAAAATAATAGCATGTGTTACAAACGTTCCCAGTCTCTGACTTATCATGCTTTTAATGCAATAAGTCTTCCTTATTTTTTAAAAAGATTGATTTGTTTCCATTTTATGCAAGTGCATGTTTGCCTGCATGTATGCATGTGCACCATGTACTTACAATGCCCACAGAAGCCAGAAGGGGGAGTGAGTCAGAACTGCTGGGCGAGAAGTTCCAGATGGTTGTGAGCCATCTTATAGGAAGTGAGAACTGAACCCGGGTCCTCTGCAAGATCAGCAAATGCTCTTGGCCACTGGGCTCACTTTCCAGGCCCAAGACTTCCTTTTTAAGTAGTAAATCTGTTAACTTTCTCTCACTTAGAGTTAATTTTTATAACTGTTTTTGCTAAGATATATGTTACATATTGCAAAATTCACCTCTTCAAAGTGTGCAGTTTTGTGGGTTTTAATATATTCCCTGACTCATCCAGTCATCACATTTGTCTTATTTAGAACATTAGCAATCACCATGTTCCTCCTCTTCCCAGTATTTCATTCTGTCTCCATGGCATGGTGTTACCAACTCAGGAGACATCTCTCTCCTCTCTCCTCTCTCCTCTCTCCTCTCTCCTCTCTCTCTCTCTCTCTCTCTCTCTCTCTCTCTCTCTCTCTCTCTCTCTCTCTCTCTGTATGTGTGTGTGTGTTTGTGTGTGTGTGTTTGTGTATATGTGTGTGTAAGAAAGAGAGAGATTTTACATTTAATGAAGTTCTATGTGTTGTATCATTTGTTGGAACTCTATTCTATGCTGAGTAATATTCCATTGTATATCACATGTTATTTATTCTCAATCGATAGCTACTCCCTCTCTTTCTGGCTATTGTGAAGAATGTTGCTCAGACATGTGAGCATTCAGGTGTGAGGTTTTGTATGAGTGCATATTTTCATTTCTCTTGTATAGGTACCTAAAAGCAAAGTGTCTGGTCACGTGATAACTCTGCAAACCTTTCCCAAACACCTGCACCATTTTACTATCCCACTGACAACCTATAAGGGCCTCGTTCCCTACCTCCTTACCAGCAGCTTGCTCGTTCTCTCTCATCTCAGCCATCTTGGTGTATGTGGAGATGTAACTCGCTGTTCTGTTGATTTGTGATTCTCCAATGGCAAATGATGCTAAACATCTCCTCATTTGTTCACTGGCCATTTGTGTGTTCTTTGGGAAAAATGTTTACTCAGATTCTTGGCCCATTTTTAGTTCAGTTGCCTGCCTGTTGTTGAACTTTAAAAGTTCTTTATATGTTCTGGATACAAGTGTGTTAGCAGAAACATGACTTACAAATGTTCCATGTTATAAGTCATCATTTTATATTTTTGCTAATTTGAATATAGTCCTATTCTTTCTCCTCTCCCCCCCCCCCAATCAGCACATTTGGTGTAATATAAAAATGCACCTCCTCTCTGAGATCCTCTTTTCTTTTAATAGTTGTACAATCCTCCCCCCTCACATTTAGGTCTATGACCCATTTTTTTTTATGGGGTATGGGGTAAGGTTCAACTTCTGTTATCTGAATTTCTGGTTTTCCCATCACAGTTTGTTGAAAAGCTTGGTTTTCTCATGGTGAATTACTCCAGAACCCTTGTTGGAAATCAATTAACCACAGATGTAAGGATTTATTTCTGAACCCTCATTCCATCCTGTTGATCAGTGTGCCTGCCTTTATCCCAACCCCACACCCTCATTTCTCAGCTGTTAGTTTTGCATTCGAGAACCATGAATCATTCACCTGCTTTTCCTCAGATCGCCATGCTAATCTGGGCCCTCAGTATTTCCCCATGACTTTAATAATCATCTTGTTAGCTTATGTTTTCAAAAGAAAAGCAACATCTCAGCATTTGTTGGTTATGTGGGTCAGTCTGGGGATCTCTGCCATCTTAATAATATGAAGCCTTCCATCCTATGAACATGGACTGGCATTTTATTTAGGATTTCATTAATTTCTTTCAACAAAGTTTTGTATGTTCAGCATAGAGTTCCCAATTTTGTTCAGTATATTTTCCTGGGTTTAGTTTGTTGATAGTTGGTTTGGGATCTTATTGTTCACTTTTTTTTTTTTCATTTTGTTTTCTGATGCTAGAGATTGAGCCGAGGGCATCATCATACATGCACATCATCACACATCATGCACAACATCACACATGCACATCATCATACACATGCACAGCATCACACATGCACATCATCACACACATGCACAGCATCACACACATGCACAGCATCACACATGCACATCATCACACACATGCACAGCATCACACACATGCACAGCATCACACACATGCACATCATCACACACATACACATCATCACACACATGCACAGCATCACACATGCACAGCATCACACATGCACATCATCATACACATGCACAGCATCACACATGCACAGCATCACACACATGCACAGCATCATACTTTCACATCATCACACACATGCACATCTTCACACATGCACAACATCACACATGCACATCATCACACACACGTGTACATCATCATATATGAACATCATCACACATGCACAGCATCACACATACACATCATCACACATACATGCACATCAACACACACATGTACAACATCACACACACGCACATCTTCACACATGCACATCTTCACACATGCACATCATCACACATGCACATCATCACACATACGCACACACGTACATCATCACACACATGCACATCATCACACTCATGTACAGCATCACACATGCACTTCATCACACACATGCACATCATCACACATGCATATCATTACACACATGCACATCGTCACACATGAACAACATTACACATGCACATCATCACACAAATACATCATTATACATGCACATCACCACACATGCTAGGCAAGGGCTCTACTACTGCTACATTTCCAGGCCCAAGTATTGCAGTTCTATTTTGAAATTTATTTGGGTTTAGTGTGCACATGTGTTTGTGTATTGTGTATACATGTATTTGCACATGCATATGCAGATGTTTATGAAAGACTGGAGGTCAGAAGTAGCCATCATGTGTTCTCATACATATATATATGTGTGTGTGTATGCATGTATATATGTATATGCATATGTATACATGTGTATATGTATATGCATATATATGAATATATGTGTGTATACATACATACATACATACATACATACATTCACTGAACCCAGAGTCACCGGCAGGCTATGAGTACTAGGGATCTGAAGGTATGGTGGCTTCATGCATGAACCATCACTAAGCCATTTCCTCACCCTAGAACTTCATTTTTGTAAATGGAATGATTTTCTTCATCCCAATCCTTTTTTCCTACATAAGATCTTACCACTGAGTAATCAGATCCATGTGACCCAGATTTTTCTTTTACTGTATACAATTTTTTAAAGAGAGGGAGCACTCATTTTTCCAGGGCTGGGAACTGAAGTTAGGGTCTCTTACACGCCACGCAAATCTTCTATTACTAAGCTATGTCCCTAACCCTACTTCCTGCAGATCTCTGAAATTCTTTTACTAGTCTGTGATGTATGAAGTGAGTTAGGACCTAACTTTGTTTTTCCCAAGTACTTAACAACGTACTCAGAGCGCTGTGATGAAAGTTGCCTCTGCCTGTGCACAGTGAGCACCTCATCTCGGTTGCAGCAGTGTCGTACTCAAAGTCCTGTTGCAGTAGCAAAGGTGATTCCCTCCTCTGACATCCAGTGAGCTGATGGACTCCAGGTCTGGCTTGTTTATCTTGTAAATTTCACTTTCTTTGTTTGTCTCCCTTGGAGGATGTAAAGTCACTCTACAGCCCCAGCACCTAGGGCAGGAATGGAGTACATCTGCTGTGTGCGTCAGGGAAGGGATGCTGGGTCTTCTTGATGTTTTTAGCAAATCCCTCTAGAGAATCCCTTCACACCAAGGTAGTTTTTACCTATTCATCCTTGGCCAGCACTGTGCCTAGGCCTTCAGTCTACTCCTTCTTATGTGACTGAAAACAACCCTTCGGCGCTGCGTCCCTTAGCCTCTCCTGGAGTGCCTTTCTCCACTTGACTGCTGTGCACACTTGCAGCTGTCTAGTTTCCTTGTTTCCTGTCACTCTTCAGCACACTCTGGTCAGATGTTGATTCCACCACCCCACTTGAGGTGGGCAATCAAAATTCTTCAAGCTGTTTAGCAGCTTCCCATCTGTATTGTTTTTGTGTGTAAACCTCTGCAGTATCTGGGACTATTAGCTGGAGTTCTCTATAAAGTGCATCTTCACTGTCCTTCGTGACTCTGGATCCCAATGCCTCTTCAGACTCTTGTGCTCCTCTTTGGTGACCTTAGATGTCTCTCCAACTGTATCTTGCTCCCAGTTGTGTCCCTATACAACCCACTCTCTCTACAATGCAGCCAGAAGAATGAATCTGGCACGCAGCTCTATCCTTGCTAATATCCAACTAAAACTGGTTTGCACTAAAAATAATTACAATCATAAGTTTGGGGGAGGGAAACTTCCTTAGGTTTCCTTGACTACAAAGCCCTTAACACAGCTCCTATGTCTGCTTGTGATGTGGCTTCTGTCCCTGTCCTATAACCTTGCACCCTATTAGGCAATTTCTACAAAGTCCTATATTTTCTAGAAATATTAGTCACTGTTGTGTTAAAACCTCTGAAATTCTTGCCTCCAATCACCTGCTGTGGCTGATAAGTTTTCCCATACACTGCTATAGGTATACCAAGAGAAATAACAGTTCTTCCCAAAAAGTATTTTAGGGAGAATAGGGATGTTCATATAAGTCCTTCAGTGTTAGTGCAGAGACCACAGGAAGACTGAGAAGGAAAAGGCATCTCAAGGGAAGGAAAGAGAATGTGCAAAGGCCTGGGGATAGGAATGAAGATGGAGGGCTTAGAAAAGGCAGATGGATGAGCCAGAAACAGTTGAGTGGCAGAATGCAGACATGGTTTAGCCAACAACATGCTCAGGAGATCCTGTCTCAAAAAGAAAGAGAAAACCATGGAAACAAATTTTCAAAATGATAAATCCTGCTGGGTGGGTGTGGAGGAGCATAAAATTAATGCCAGCAGCATTTGGGAAAAGGGGAGCAGGCAGATCTCTGTGAGTTCAAGGCCAAACGGGGTTACATAGTGAGTTCTGGGACAGCCAGAGCTACAGAGAGAGAGAGATTACAAATCCTGAGACATCCCTGATGCACTCAGTTTTCAGCCACATGTAAGCCCTTTAGGGTTGGAAAGGGCAAGGCTCATACGTGGAACTCAAGCATTGAAGACAAAGTTGTTACTCTTGCTCCAGGTGTTCTGTGGCCTTGACAAAGGGTTGCTGTCAGGCCCTCTGCTGCCCTTCTCCTTTCAGCCCCAGTCAGACCCTCCTGAGTGTCTTCCACCACCGTCTCTTTCCTGCCTCTCACTGTCACCCTTCACTGTCCATGTCCTCACTACGAGGGCTGGAGCTCAGTGCTGAGCATGAGCGTCTGCCTGAGAGTAAGCAAGTGGAAACGCACTGCTCAGACCTTTGGGTCTTAGGGTGACATTGGAGTCTGAAAAGTCAGTGAGGATTGATATGCCATGTTTTGTTGACACCCATGGGAGGCTGGCCCCCTTCTGAACAGAGATGGAGATGGACAAGAGGATTGGGAGGGGTGAGGGAGGTTAGATGGGAGGCAGGGAGGGAGAATGGGAGTAGAGGAAGGAGGGGAAACTGCGCTATGTAAAATAAATTTTAAAAAATAATTAATTAAAATGAAGTAAGGACCCAGAAGAACTGTTTACATCTTATAGAAATCTGAATTTGGAAAAAAAATCTATTATTAATTATTGGTTCTTATCAGTTAAAAATCCATTGTGGGGCTGGAGGGTCATTTGGGCCACAAATATAAGTTTCTATCCCTATCTAAGGCCAGCTGTGTGAGGAAGCACCTGTAACTCAGGCTCTCCTGCACAGAATGAAATCCCTGGAAGCTTTCAGGCTGGATAGCCTGGCATAGTCACAGTAGCAAATAAGAGCCTGTCTCAGGCTAGAGAGATGGCTCAGTGATTCAGAGCACTAACTGCTCTTCCAGAGGACCTGGGTTCATGACAGCTCACAACCATCTTTAATTCCATTTCCCAGAGATCTAATACCCATGACAAAACACTAATGCACATAAAATAAAAATAAATAAATTTTTAAAAAAGAGAAGGTAGAAGGCAAGGACTGACACTTGGGATTGTCCTCTGACCTCCACATGCATGTTGTGCCTGCACTCATACATATACACATACATACATGCATACAGACATACACAGACATACACACATACATGCATATATACACACATACATATACATACACACATACACACACATATACATACATACACACACATGCATACACATATACATACATACATACCCACACATACATACACACACAAAGATTTTAAGTATGTTAACATAAATCAATTAAAAATTTCTGAACATAAAAATAATTGGGATGATAGTTATGGTTCCTAAAACAAATAATGAGAAAGGAGGCGTTTCCTTGACTATTTTAAAATTCTGAGTAATTGTCTTTGTGGAGACTAGTTGAAGTCTGCCATCTGCTTCCAAATTTGACCCATGATGACAGCATAGTTCATTCAAACTCTGATAAGCTCATAATCCCTTCATATTCTTGTAGCAATAGTTCATTCAACCTTGAAGCTCATCTGAGTGGTCACCGACCCCTAGCAGTCCCCAAACCATAGCTCATATACTCTTAGACATACAAAATAAATAAATAAATAAAAGTTTTGCCTTGAAATCTAAAGATACTACAGCAAAGAGCAGGAATGTGTCACAGTTCATAAAAGATTAACAAAAGCAGAGGGATTGTTACAGCAGACACCAGTGGTGGATAATCACTTACACTCTGTAAAAATGAAACAGTGCTTGGCAGAACACAGTATGAGGAAAAACCAGCTTCCTAGGTCCACTTATCCATCCTTAAAATCAATTGTGAGAAACCAAGAGGAATGGCAAGATCAGTTGTTTGAACATCCAAAAAGTACGCCCAGACACACACACACACACCTTAACCAGAAAATGGAATGCTAAAGAGCTAGAAAATCAACTATCAGTTAAACAAGTGAAGACAACAAGAAAGGCCTCTGGGGTTCCCTCTCTAGTCCTGTGACCTGGGGCAAGCCCATTTTTCAGCCCTCCATTTCTAGGCCTGTAAAAGGGCCAAACTCCCTTAGACATTTTGACAATTTGAGATATGCAGTGTGAGTTGGCCTCCAGACTAACACCCTAGTCCACGAACGTCATTTATCGTGATGATGATATTAATATAAAACCCTCGGGGAGGCCAAGCCTTTCCTTTCTCAGAAGCAGAGAGATTGTCCTCCTTCTGTTCTTCCTCATTTGTGAGTCCCAACATCATTCTCCACCTAATCTCTTAAAGCCTGCCCACGGAAGGAGGGCTGGTGAGCCATGTAATCCAAACTCAGGGGAGTCCCAAAGCTAATCCAGTTGTTGTTGGCTAACCTCTTTAAGCAAACCTCCAAAGCGCCCTTGCCAATAGCAAGTTCAGGGGAAGCATAAACAGGTCTCAGCTTCCCTCCCTCCCTCCAACTTTCTCCAAGGAAATTCTCTAGCCATAGTCAGCCAAGAAGTGTTACTGTGGGAAAGCATGAACTAAGTGATGGACATCAGACTACAGTGTAAGCAATGTCTGCCAGTGTGCCCTCTGTGGAACCACGGGCTGCAGCAAGCCTGCTGGCTTGGGAGATTATGTTTTCACTGGCCTGGGTTCCCACCATACTTCTGAGGTTGGAGAATGCCATTTGGATAGACATGGAAGTGAATTATGCATCTGACAAGACTGAAGAGTAGGAGATTTCAATGGAAAATCACAAAGAAAGAAGCAACCAGAAGTAACATGACTAAGTTGGGCAACATGAGTATACAATTAAGCACGGGCACATTTATAAGTCCCAGTCCCCAGTTAATAAAGCTGGGGTCATGAGAACTCTCTGCACTTGTCCACCATCTGCTCTCTCAAGCTCTCCCAGCCTCCTCAGCGTAAGAAAAACAAGGAGGAGGAATGGGAATTCATTAGCAAACAACAAAATAAATTCGTTGACGTTTGCCTCAAATAGACTATTCTAAAATGGATTAAAGGTATGCAATACTATCACCCAGCTCCAAAGTCCATCTTAAATGTATTTTAGAATCTTTTTCTATAAATCAAGCCATTTTGAACAAATAATATAGCCCAAAACATAGATATTTTAATCTCCCTTGCCGTATATATGAAATGAGCCCTTGCCCTTTTATACCCAAATTATTTTAAAAATATTAATAATTGGAATATTAAATTTAGAAATTGGAATCTGATTTTGTAAGTTTTACTCATTATTTTAGTTCTATGATTGTTTTAAAACAGGATCTCACTGTGTAATTCAGGCCAGCCTCCAACCTCTCCTGCCTCAGCCTCAATGCTGGGAAATGCCACTGTGCCTGGCTTTACAATAGAACACACTCCACTGTGCCTGGCTTTACAATAGAACACACTCCACTGTGCCTGGCTTTACAATAGAACACACTCCACTGTGCCTGGCTTTACAATAGAACACACTCCACTGTGCCTGGCTTTACAATAGAACACACTCCACTGTGCCTGGCTTTACAATAGAACACACTCCACTGTGCCTGGCTTTACAATAGAACACACTCCACTGTGCCTGGCTTTACAATAGAACACACTCCACTGTGCCTGGCTTTACAATAGAACACACTCCACTGTGCCTGGCTTTACAATAGAACACACTCCACTGTGCCTGGCTTTACAATAGAACACACTCCACTGTGCCTGGCTTTACAATAGAACACACTCCACTGTGCCTGGCTTTACAATAGAACACACTCCACTGTGCCTGGCTTTACAATAGAACACACTCCACTGTGCCTGGCTTTACAACTACTCTTCCTTGCTGTCTAGCTCTGAAGGCCTCACCTTCTAAGAAACGATGCAACTCCATTGCTGCATTGAAGGCAACCTCCCAGGAGATTGTGTCCTCTGTCACTCAGGAGTGGAAGGATGAGAAGCGTGATTTGTTAACTGAAGGACAGAGTTTCAGCAGCCTGGATGAAGAAGGTAAACGCTTACAAGTTTCTAAAACAAAACAAACAAAAAAAAAAACTAGTAAATTCTGTGCATAATGTAAAGTCACAGCAGAAAATTTAGAGAATGCTGATTCATTTAATTGTATAGGCTACATGGCTACATAGAATACAATAAATTTATATAAATATGAAATACCCTATAAACAAGTATGATGTGTAGTTTACCATTAAAAAAAATAGTAGGTAGTAAGGTACTTAAAGAAAACACCTATCATCTACCTACTCCATGATACAAAATGCTAACACACTGGTATGTCTTCCGAGATTTTATTCTGTGTGTGCACGTGCATGTACACCTATGGAAGTGATGTGATAAACCCTTTCAGTTTATTTAGAGCTGCTTCAGTGAGTTTAATTGAATGTTAGAATTTCCTTATTTAATATGAATGTAGATATAGTCCTTGAAACAGAGAGAGATAGATGTGGACATTTTGTACCTTTTTTAAAGAACTGTGTGTTCTGACTGTTTGACGCTACTCTGTAGACCTCGTGTCTCTTTATTGCTTGCTTCCTAGGACTGCTGATACAGTCAGTAATCAACAGAAATGGTTAAAGACACTGTTTCTAGCAGTTCTTTGTTTAAAATGAAACTTGCTATATTTCATACCAATTGTCAGACTGAGGAACTTCTTTTCTTGTTTCTAATTTGCCAAAAAGGTTTTCAACCAAAGAAGAGTACTGAATTTTATTAAACTTTTCTCTGTCTACTGAGTTGATCATTTGAATTTTCATTTTTAATCCAACAAGGAGAAATAATGTTTTATATATTTCTGTCAATTGTTTCTTGGTCTTTTGGTTAACAGCAAATATAGAGACTCTCCGAAGTGTCTTGTACTTCCTATAGAAGATTCAAGACTTCTCAGAGTCTTCAGATAGATTGCTGTTTCTATCCTCTTCTTTCTCTGCATTTATCTCCTTCTACTAGGTGGGGTTTCTTTATCATATTCTCATGTCTATAATTGTTTCAGGGAGAGTTAAAGATTTGCCTATGCTGGTTAATATTGTCAACGTGTCAGGATCTAGAGTCACTTAAGAGACAAACCTCCAGGCGTTCCTGTAAAGAATTGTCTAGATTAGTTTTCCTTTTGGGCATATCTGCAAGAGAGTGTCTTGATTAGCTGAGGTGGAAAAGACCCACCCTAAAATTGAGCGGCACCATTCCCCGGGTTTTCATCCTCGACTACACAATGGGTAGAAAGCCAGCTGAGCATAAACATTCATCCCTGTCCGCTTCCTGACTGAAGATGAATAGGACGAGCCGCCTCTAGCTCCCCTTGCCATGACTTGCCCACCATCTATGAACCAAAATATAACTCTTCCTTTCTTGGGTTGCCTTTGTCTGGTTACTTTGTTACAACAGTAGGGCAGGAAACCAGGACATTACTCTTGGTCCTCTCTGTATTAATGACATCAGTTCCTGGTAGATAGGACGCACTTCCTTCAAGCTGCCTTCCCTTGGCCTCTCCCCAAGCAGGCTGCCTGATTTCTGAGAACACACAGAAAATTATAAACGTCCAGAGTTTGAGAAATAGGACCAAATTTATTTTCTTAAATAACTCATTTTAACAGACACTTTTCATTTTGCTTTTGGGTTTTAAATTGAAGCCTTGTTAAGTTTCTAGGCTGGCCTAGAATCCCAATCTCTTTGTTTCTGGCTTCCTAATAGCTATAGTGAAATTAAATATACTCTGCTGTACCCAGAATACCTGGAAACAGGAAGTAGTACACCTGCATGTGATGTACACCTGCAGTGGGTTTGGGGATTTTTTTTTTCACAGGAGTTGGACCATTGCTTACAGATTTGGGCACCTTTTGACATGCTGTCTAAACTTCAGAACCAAAGTTCAGCATTTCCTGTCCCTGACCCACTTTCCCTCCATTCCTGTCCCTCTACCTTACTAAATATACTCCTTCAAAGCCAAAATCCAGGGGCTGGAATTACTCTTGTGGTGGCACACTTGAATAGCGTGTGTAGGGCCCTAGATTCAGCTCAAATTACTATCCCCTTCTCCACCCCACCCCCCAAAAACCCTTCAGACTCTTCTAACAAAGCCAGTGTGCAGCCCAAATTACTATCCCCTTCTCCACCCCACCCCCCAAAAAAACCCTTCAGACTCTTCTAACAATGCCAGTGTGGCCAGTTTCCATTTACACAGTGAAAATACATCACCTAGGACCCTTTGTTTGTATCAAGCAATGTCAGAAACACCCAAGGCTGTGCTGTATTCAGTAGCATGTTTTCAGCTCAGTTTGGGAAAAGATAAAGAATTCATATAAACCCGCTATAGTGGCAATTGCCTTTAATCCCAACATTTGGGAGGCAAAAGCAGATTTCTGTGAGTTTGAGACCAGTCTGGTTTATATAGAAAGTTATATATGGGTCTATATAACAACCCAGGACAGCCAGGATTGTATAGTAAGACCCTGGATGGAGCAGCTGTGCCCTCTAGGTCCCTGCTAAGCCTGGAGGGTTCACCCTCCTGAGCACCGAGGGCCCTGACATAAAAACTTTCCTTGAACTCCTAAAATTTAAAAAAGAAATAGAAGCTTTCTCACTTTTACAAAGGCAGCCTTGCTATTAAAATAGGATGTTAAGAAGAGCCCTGAGTCGTGTCCCTGTAGGCTCCAATGGGACTGAGACGCTGCATGCTGCTGTTCTCTTAAAGGGTTTGTTTGTGCCCCTTGAAATCTGCGTGTCATGTGGAGAGGAAAGCCCATGCTCTCTGTTCATGCCTCTGCCAGTCATCCTTTTAATCTCTGCCACATTATCTCCTTAAACTCCTAGGAGTTTTTATGCCGTCATTTTGAAAGATTAAATCACTTTATTAGGTTTTGAAAAGAGCATTCCTAATGTCATTTCCATAAGCCATTTTGTAAATTAATGTCATTTCCTTGCTGTTTAACCTGTGTGCAAGCAGATATTTTACATTTCTGTTGTAGTTCAGGAGAGCATGGTTAATTCATAATTTCATTTGCAGCCTGGTACATAAAATGAATGCTTTTGACTCACATAAGTTATTGCAGATGTAAAGCTGAGATTCATGAGTGCATGTGTTTGCTTTTACTCCCCCAGCCCTGGGATCCCGACACAGGCCCGACCTGGTACCCAGCACTCCATCATTATTTGAAGCTGCTTCCTTAGCGACCACAATCTCATCATCCTCCTTATATGTCAGTGAACCCTGTCCACATGACAGGACTACGCTTTATTCGAACAGGTAACATCCATTTCCATCAGCTTGCCAATCAGGCTGTTCCTCTGTCAACTCTGAGCCAAAAGCAGTACCTTTAAGATTGTGTTCCTAGCAACCAGATGTGCCTGCCCCTGACTCATGTGTAGGACAAAGGGCTTGCTTTATTTTTACTGTTATCAAAATAGATTTAAAGAACAACCCTTCCATTTTCCATTAGTTACTGTGTTTTGTAGAAATGAATTCTAAACAGTTACACACTTGGCTCCATGCAAAAAAGACAAAGCTTTCATTATTTTTATTTCATCTTTTTTTTTAAGTGGGTGAGTGTGCGCGTGCTCATGTGTCCATTCACATGCATGAACATGGGTAAGCATGGGCAGTGTACATGTGGAGCTCAAAGGACGCGCTTACGTGTCAGCCATCACCTTCCACCTTTTTTGTGGCAGGGTCTCTGCTTCCCTGCTCCATACGCAAGACTGGCTAGCTGGCCCATGAGCTGCCAGGAGTCTCCTGTCTGCCTCCAAGATTAAGGGAATAGAGATGCTTGTGTGCTGTGTGTCAACTTGTATGCGGGTCTGGGGATTCAAACTTGGGTCCTCACATTTGCTTGTGTAGCAAGTGCTTTTACCCACCGATCTATCTTCGTGGTCTTTTACTTTTCTCCCCTCCCCCCACCGCCTGTTTTGACACAAGGGCTCATGTAGCACAAGGTAGCCTTGAGTTCATGTTCAAAGTGTGTGCCATCATACCCAGTCGCACCATCAGTAATTTCATACATATATGTGTATATATGTGTATATGAATTTGATACTGGGTTTTTCTGTAGCTTTGAAACCTGTCCTGGAACTCACTCTGTAAACCATGCTAGCCTCAAACTCACAAAGATCTGCCTGCCTCTGCCTCCCAAGTGCTGGGATTAAAGGCGTGTCCCACCACCACCTAGCTAATTTCTTAATTTTTTTTTTTTTTTTTTTTTTTTTTTTAGTTACTGGTGGTGCTAGGGGTTTAATGGAGGGCCTTAGGAATGTTTGTCAAGCACTCTGCCACTGTCCTACATCCTAAAGGACCTCTTTTCCTACATAGGATGATATGGCTACAAAGAAGTTTCATACACTGTTTCGTCCATAAGACCTTAATGATTATGATTAAAAGCGGTGGTATTAGTGGCTCTCAGAACTGCCACGTCTGTCAATCCCGAGTTCAGTGTGGCCTTCTGCAAGCTAAAGTTTGGCGGTTACATCTGCTTATCAGTTGGGTTTTCTTGTCCCGCCTTTCTCTCTTGGCTACTTAGAAAAGGGTAAAGGTAAGGCAAATACTAGTGCTGGAGAAGCCCAGTGTGGTATGGACTGTCTCTTCAAGTGTGAGCCAGGAGAGCAGGGTGTGAACTGTTTCACCAGCAGAACCACCTGAGGGCTCTCCTGCAAATGACTTCAGTCGCTTCAACTGCATAAAGGGCGTTTGATTTGGCCAGCTTCCTTGGCCTGAAGAAATTTAAAATAATTGCATGCTAGCCTAGCATAATATGGACCATGGTTGTTCAAATTTGGTTTCTCATTTAGTCAATCCTCTCTGTGTACGGTGCTGCAGATAGCATGGGTTGTACCCCAGGCATGTAAGCAGCAGTTTAGAGGGAGTGTCTGAGGGAGGTCTCGGCAAGGTTAAGAACAACTCTCACAGGATACTATGGTATGCTGCTATGGCCATTATTAAGAACATATAATTCAATGCGCTCATGAATTGCTGACTGGAATTTCCAGCACTATCAGGACAGTATTTGGGGTCGGGTTTTTGTTGTTTGTTGGTGTTGAAACTGCTGGGGGGGTTGTTTTGTTTTGTTTTGTTGGGGGGGGGGTTGGTGTCAGAAGGGTTCTTAAGTGCCCTGTCTCTTTGTGAGAGGTATTTAACTCCAGGGCATTTGTATTGCCTCTTCAGGCCTCCTCCTGAGGCCAGTCTTTGCAGCCAGCTGGAAGCCAGCTACCTATGCAAGCTCTTTTTGAAGCTGGATTGCTTTAGCAGTTTTCTCTGACATTACTGCCATGTTGCAGTTTGGTATCTTACACTTAGCTGTCTGTCAGTCAGGGTTCAGTTGCAAGAATGAAAAAGTATTCCATCTGATGCAGAAGAAAGCTGGTTGTTTACCGAGTGTGTGGGAAGGCTGGTAGAGAGGCCTTGGTCAGCTTGGTCACTCCACTGGGGCCATCCTCCTAACACTGACGGGTGGTACTCACGGGGTATTCTCCCAGTGCTGACTAGGAGGCATTTTAGAGATCCCAGGATGACCTTAAAAACAGGCCAACAAGGAAGCGTAAGCAGCTTCACTCTTCCTGGAATTCCTCAGCTGGTTAGAAGAGCTCTGGGACCCTCCAGGCATCACCTTCTGCTTCATTTCCTTGCTGTCTGTTACCTTCCTGCTTCCTCCCACCGGTGCTTCTGCTGTTAGCCTTGAGTGTATGAAAGCTGAAAGATCCTCCACAGCCTTAGCTTTTCCTTAGGGAACTCCTACAGAGCTGAGATTCAGAGATGCTAAAACCCTGAAGAGAAATAATGGCCCTAGAACCCCTGGGAATGAACATTCCTGGATGCCTGCCCTGCCTATTCAGCACAGGGAAACTCACCAGCAAACTGTAAAGACGTGTTCATATCCTGTTTCCATCACTTTCTTTAGTTCTGTACATATTTCCTGAAGTAATACGTTGACATGGCCTTAAGTCTCATCTGGCCCACTGTGTTTAAAGCCAGATACAGACAGCCTGAGAAGAAAAATGCATTGAAAAGGAGAAAAAAAAGAAAGTACATTACAATTTGCATCTGAGATTTTTTCTGTTACTCTGTAAATCATATTCCTCTTCCAAGTGGCCTACTTTCTCATTATAACCCTATGTTATTCTTATCTCAGGTAACGGCTGTCATTCTTGTCATTCTTGGTCTCTATAGAGCCCTTAACTTTTTTTTTTAATTTTTTTATTTTATATTTTTTCTTATTTTACATATGGATCTCAGTTTCCTCTCCTTCCCATCCTCCCATCCCCCCAACCCATTCCCCATCCACTCCCCAGGGAGAGTGAGACCCTCCAGAAGGGATCATCAAAATCTGTCATATCATTTGGGGTGGGGCCTAGGCCCTCCCTCCTGTCTCTAGGCTAAGGGAGTACCCCTCCATGGGGAATGTGCTCCCTTTTGTGTACCAGGGATATATCCTAGTTCCAATGTCAGAGGTCCCAAAGACTGTCCAGGCCATCTAACTGAGACCTATGTTCACGGGGTCTGGTTTGGTTCTATGCTGGTTTCCCAGCTATCAGTCTAGGGTCCATGAGCTCCTCCTTGTTCAGGTCAGCTGTCTCTGTTCTCAGCATGGTCTTGACCAATTTGCTCATCACTGCTCCCTCTCTGCAACTGCATTCCAGGAGTTCAGCTCAGTGTTTAGCTGTGGGTGTCTGCCTCTGCTTTCATCAGCTACTGGATGAAGGCTCTAGGATGGCATATAAGGTAGTCATCAATCTCATTATCAGGGAAGGGAATTTAAGGTAGCCTCTCCACTATTGCTCAGATCAGAGCCCTTAACTTTAAAGCATCGAATAGCACCCAGAAAAGTCCACACCCAAATTATATATTGTAGTGGGAAACAGCTATCTCTAGAATTTTTATTTTTGAAGGATCATTGTTTGTGACATTTAAAGTCCCACTGTTTCTTAAAGTACAATTTGGTTTACACATACTCTCAAAATAGACTAGGAAGCAAAGAAAAAAAATTATGTTACCTTAAAAGTATATTTAAGTGCTGATTGAGAGTACATAGTACATAGTCTCTCTCTCTTTCACTCTCTCTCTCTGGGTGTGTGTGTGTGTGTGTGTGTGTGTGTTGTATGTTCATGTGAATGGGTATTCATATTTGTATGCGAAAGCCAGAGGCCTGTAGCTATCTATCTTGCTTTCTGAGACAGGGATCAGCCTGTCTTTTCCTCCCCCGTGCTTAGGTTACAGACATGTGCTGTCCTCACCTGGCTTTTTACATGGTGCTGGGGATCTGAACTCAAATCTTCATGCTTGCCTAGCAAGTACTTTACCAACTGAGCCATCTCCCCAGTGCCAGGAGTCCTTACTACATGATCTCAGGTTAGAGTGTGCAGACCACAGGAATGAAGCGACACGCCCTCATCAACCTGCTTCACGTTCTGAATTTCTGATACTTGAATTTTTCTTTCATACTTAGAAATCTGTTCTTTAAAGGTGGCATAAACTGAGCTCTGAGAACTAGAGAGGCAAATAGTTTTTAATCTTAAAACTAAGAGCAATTCAGTTTAACATCATGGAATAAGTTACACACATGAATATTCATCCTCTCCATGCTTTCCTGCACAGTTGGGAGCGGAGCTGTAGCTCTGATTATGCATACAGATTGCAAGCTCACTCCATCCTGTTGAATTTTTGTGTTCTTACATCACAGAGGCCCTTGCCAGCATCACTTGGTAGCCAGTCTCATATTTTGCTCATGTTTTGCTGTTGGCTGTCTCTAACAGCTGGTCTACTGTAGAGGCATGGAGTTCTGTACCATAGGAGAAGCAACTTGTCATCTCTGCATGGGAGACCAGCTGGCAGAGCCTTCATAACTAGTGAGCCCAGCATCTAGATCTCAGGCTGACCCAGAAGATGCGGCAGCAATCCTGAGCCTTTCTTTTGCCTGAGCACTGTGAACCTGGGAACAGAAGAGCTGATTTCTGTAGCCACATATCTCCTCTCCCAAATGCATACCACTCAGACTAAAGCCATTGAAGGAGGGTCATACCAAAGTAGGTGAGAGTCCCCGCTTTAGAATAGGTCGGGAAATGGCTGTGCAGACTTCTGGTGGCATGTGTATGTCTGCTACGAGTCCAGTTGGAGTGCAGATCTCTGGGCTCTAGACCTCCTGTTCTTTCCCTGCACCATCCTTGCTTGTAGACCTACAAAGACTTTTGGTCTTCTTGTTGAGTGCTGTATGCAATGATGGTTGACTGCCTTTTTTCCTAACATCAGTTCTCCATGCCCTGTATTTGTGCTACATTCTTTTGCTACATTAAAAAAGAAAAGAAAAAAGATGGTAATAGACAAAGTGACAAGTTTATGTCACCGGCTATTTTTCTCATTAAAAATGTTGTTGCTCTGGCCACCTTTCTATCATAATACCAGTCCTATTTCAACTCATCAATAATCATATAACAAAACTTAAAAGTATGTCATATTAGTCTGAAGTCACAAGAAAACCGCTTGGCACTTTTATTTCCACCTTCCTAGGTGGACCTAGAACTGCTAACCCACCCGTTGAGAAGTGATTCTTGGTAGGAAAGTTTCCACTTGGTTTATCAAGACTTGTATCTGCTCTTGATGGAAGTAGAATCCAGAGGAACCTTTACTAGGTCAAATATGACTGAGAGGGGTTGACAGAATGTGCTAGCATTCCAGATCTTTCCCTAACCCTGTTACAGGTAGAACATACAGCTGTGTTTCTGTGGTTGCTTCTCCTACCTGCTCCAATCCCGACTCCAATCCAGGACTGTCCAGCCCCATGACCTATACCCTTTGGATGTTACATTTTAAGTCTGGTGTTTCCAGACCCTTGGCTTTTCTGTGTCTTCCTCTGAATCTTCGGCCTTGCAGACAGTCTGGCTTACTCCCCGGCCCTCTTCATCATAATAAATCACCATTTAGAACTTCAGCCCTCCAACTGACACTCTGGCCATGTAACACTGGACAGGCTGGTTTAGTTTTGGTATGACACGGTTTCCCCATCTGTAAGAGGTTTCCATTTGTGTTTGTTTGTTTGCTTGTTTGTTTGTTTGATTGGGATCCCCATTTGTAATAAGTGAATTAGTGAACACCCTGACCCAAAAAGAGTGCTGTAAAGAGTAACCAAAATAATGATCAGAAAGCAATTATAATGCCTCATGGAGCATGCCACCATCAACCCATTTGTAAACAGGAATAAATAACCCAACTCTTCAAGGCTTGAGGGGCTCACAGCTTCCTCCTTGCTGCTGCGAGACGGAGCATGTCAATTTTTTGGCAGAAAGCATCGGGCAGCACTTTACTACTCAGAGGCCAGTCAAGAAAATAGAAAATCCACTTGGGGTTTTAAAGGGAGTTGACTTACTGAGCACAAAGCGGTGAGAAGAGTGGAGAGGGAGAAGTGGCAGAACCCCAAGGAACCCCCATAGGAAGAGGCTCCCACAGTGCCTCCTGCTACCTGGGACCTATGATCGCCTTTCAAGCAGGGACGGTGGAAGATGGCACCAGCTAAAAGAGCTGAGACAGTGGCAGGAACACAGCCAATTCCAGAGACACTGCACAGACAAGGAAGAACAGGGAGGGTGAAGGGAGCCAGGCTCACTGTCCTCACCTCCTCATTGATGTTGAGCCGCATCTCAACTGGCGGGACCTGGTGAAGGAAACTGTCCCACACAGTTTACCCTAGCATAGGAGCCCTAGGGTTGCAAAGTGCAGTGCAGACCAGATACAGACAGCAAACCAGAGACCAGGTTCGAGTAACATCTTTTTAACAAGAAAGATGAGAAAGGGGTGGGGAGAGAATTTCAAGGGATCAAGGCTTCCCAAAGGACAGTGCACACAAGAGCAGGGATCCAGTTCAACTCCTATAAAACGAATCACAGAGCCTATTTATTAGCATGCCAATGTAATAGTACTATGTAAAGGAGCTGCAATTTTTCCTAATGATCTGTGTAATTAGAGACTGCAGTATTTACCAAAGTGTCTGGCTTTCCCAGGTGCTGCGCTAGAGTGAATGCTGGTTATAAATACCCTCTGGACTAATTCCAGGCACATGGTATAGACAGAGTGGGTTTTTTTTCTTTAGCTCAAGAATCCAGCAGGTAGGTCTGATGAGGCCTCAGGAACCCAGGTGAGGCCGCAGACACACTGCGGAGGAAGAAGAGCTATCATGCACATTCCGGCTTCTGAAGCCTCAACCCTAACCGAGCCCTTCAACTGTTATTCAGCCTGGAGCAAGAACTCCTGAGCAAGAAAATACAATGTCCCTAATGTCTTATGAGAAAGCAGATCACCAAACAGAAGTTTGCATGCCTAAGGATCCTGAAGTAGACTTCCCCCAAAAAATATCTTGTTAGGAAGAGGCCATGCTCGCTCAGGTTACCAGGGTCTCTGAAGGAGGCCTCACCCATGGCATGCAAAGCACATCACACCCTGGCAGAAATTTCACAATGTGCCTGTCAGTTTTGCTTCCCCTCTGCCCTCAGAAAGCTAAGGGAGGACCATGGATTCCCATCATGTCTTCTGCACCTGGATTTTTACCAGATGGCTGCTTTTTCTTTCTTTTTCATCCTTCCTTCCTTCCTTCCTTTCTTTTTTTTTTTTTCCTTTTTTTATATAAACTATAGAACTGCTTCTGAAGTGATTGACTTTTCAAATGATCCTTCACAGATTTCTGCATGGGCAGGAAATTGAAATGAATTTTTCAGATGCATGACATTTTATGAATAATTGAGGGCTCAGAAGTAATTTGTGAGTACTTCTCTTTTTTTAAGAGATTGATGCATAGTATTATTTCTAGGCACCTTTCGTATAATAGTAAGATTCTTTCCATGGGACCAATTTATTGATAAGCCATATTGCCAAAAAGGAGGAGGTGTGGGTAGTGACTGCTTGACTTGAGAGAGAGAGAGAGAGAGAGAGAGAGAGAGAGAGAGAGAGAGTGCTTGGGGATAGAGAGATGGAGATAGATCAGTGGTTAAGGGTACCTACCTATCATTCTTGCAGAGGACTCAGGTTCAGTTCCCAGCACAATTTCAGCTCCAGGACCTGGCACCCTTGGCCTCTCTGGGCTCCTGCACTTGCATGTACACACCCATCCATACACAGACATCCACATACAGGTAATTTAAAACAATGCCTTCTTGCCAGATATAGTGGCATGCACCTTAAATGCCAACACTTGGGAGGCAAAGGTAGGTGCATCTCTTTGAGTTCCAGACAAGCTTGGTCCACATAGGCAGATCTAGGCCATCAAAGTCTCTGCCTCCTGAGTGCTGGGATTAAAGACATGTCTCACCAACACACATAAAATGTTATCTTTTAACAAATAAACCAAACTTTGTTTTCATTCCCTGTCTTTCAAATCTTACTGCAGTTGAAGCAGGCTGATTGGTAAGAGCTGAAGGATAGCCTGATCTACACAGTAAGTTCCAGGCCTGCCATAAATATAGTAAAACTCTGTCTCGCAAAACAAAACATATATTATTTCCTTGACTTGAAGGCAAATGTGTCATAGTGGACATGTCTCTGTCAGCTCTCCAATTGTGTAGCCTCCTTCACTGGCCTTCTAGAGTAACGCTTCTCTTTGTGACTACGTTCTGCATTCCAGGGACCGTGCCTGTCCAAGCAGGGCTTCTTATACACAGAAGAGTGTCCAGGCCTCCTAACTGACACCTGCGTTCAAGGGGCCTGGTTCAGCCCCGTGCTGGTTTCCCAGCTGTCAGTCTGGGGTTCATTAGCTCCCCCTTGTTCAGGTCAGCTGTTTACGTGGCTGGATCATTTGCTGAAGCCGAGTGTATACATGTTAGCTTCCTACCCTGGACAATTCCTGATCAAGTGGTCTTTCAGAGGCCAGCACCCAGCCAAGATAATCTCTGTCGATCCAGATGCCCTCACTACCTTAGCATCTCTTCGACATAGTTCTCACTGGTTCACCTATCATATTCCCTTAGTGTAGTTCTTATATCCTGTGTAAATTAGTGGTGAATGTCTGAGCCTGCACTTCATGGTGGGTAAACTTGCAGGCTTGTGTTAGCCGTCCAGCCACATCCCCTTCATCCCAGGGTCTTCCAGTGCTGGATGTTGCCTGAAGCCTGGACCTAACTTTGTTTTTCTCACAAATATACAGGAAAAGGAACCAACATCATCTCTCCCAATGCAAGAATAAAGTAGATTCATTCCCTGTGTAGTCTTACTACTATCTGTGGGGTGAGCTTCACAAATGTAGTTTTTATGTAGTTGACTAGTCTATCACTGGAATGGGAGGATTTCACAATCAAAACCACCATGGAAGCCTGCTACCCAGAGTCACTAACTTCAGAGAGATGGCCAGGCCTGGCCCCTGTAGGCCAAGGGGACCCACCATCCCTGCCTGCCTTTGGCTTTTGTTTATGAGAGTTCTGGTGTTAGAATAGGTAGTGACAAACTCCTAGTTCAGAATAACAGTAACCAACATGCAATTATTGTCTGCTTTCTGCAATAAGGAGAGATGAAATATATGATGATGGAAAGGAGCTCATTCTTGTTCTGTCTCATGCTGAAAGATAGTGTTTGGACCGGACGTATTTATTCAATAACTGGTCTGGCTAAAATGGGAGTGCCTGCCATGCTTGCTACTTGGGAAGATGTTGACATTTTTTTCTTTTTCTCATCAAACCTTAAGAATGTTTCTGAATCTTTAAGCACTTAATCTGCAAGAAGTTGTCTTCTCTTTTATCATACATACTAATAATTGTTGTTATTAGATGTTGTCTGTCTTACTACTGGGTAGGCAGAAGAGTGGGCAGCATTCCAGGGTGTAGCACAAGTTCTAATAAGTCTTAATAATAAAAACCCAGCCAGATATCTGGGTAAAAGCAGCCACAGGAGACACCTCTTCCCTCTACTGAATCCTCAGACCAAAGGGGTGAGCCTGTCCCTCTGGAACCTCAGACTGAACACGCTGAGCTCCTGTCTCCTCCTATCTCCACCTCCCTAGTGCTGGGATTAAAGGTGTGAGACTCCCAAGTACTGGGATTAAAAGTGTAAACCACCACCACTTGACTCTGTTTCTCTTTTAAGCTGGATCAATCCTGTAAAGCTCAGGGTGGCCTTGAACTCACAGAGATCCACATGCCTTATAAGTGCTGGGATTGAAGGTGTGTGCCAGCACTGCCTGGCATCTATAGCTAACTAGTGTGGCTAGCCCTGCACTCTGATCTTCAGAATTGATCCAGTCTAAGTCTAACCTTAACCCTGAGCATTTTGTTGTAACTTTGCAAATGCCATGAATGTTGCTATCTGAGAGAGACTGGAATTCGAGGACCTTCTTCAAACACCAAAATCCATGGATGCTCTTTGCTTTGCTTTTTGTTTAATCTTGCACATAGAGACAAGTACTTGCTTTCTGAGGCACATCTTCAGACCTGGTTTCTTAATGTGTTATATATTTGTCCGTATGGAACCTGAAGCTCGCTACATTTTTTCTTTCCAAGAGTAAACAGAAAGATTTTAATGCTCAGTTTTTACAAATAAGTTTCTATCCAATTTTATGATTTACATTAAAATGTACTAGTGTTTTAAAATGGACATTATTCAAGTATCCTTCACACTCTCTTCCAATCTTTTAAAATTCATCACCGGGAGTTTTTAACCGAAGTAATAACTCTGCTGTATTTACATCTGAATGAAGAATAAACAAAATGCATGATTATTTTGGTTAACTCAGTGTATTTGTAAAATGAAAAGTTCTATCAAAATACTTTTCACTGGAAAAAAATAAATAGGACAATGGATCTACTCAAAGTACATATTCCCTTTGGTAGACTTCAGTGTAGGACAGTTCATGACAAGCATATTTGCCCTTATTTCCCCAGAGCTGATCAGCTTCCAAGCTAATGGTTAAATAATTTTTAACTGAGATTTTATCATGTTGATATCTGGCTCATTCCACATCATCTTCTGCCAAGCTCTGAGCACTTACAATTCTCTGACTAATGGTTGGAAGCTTGGTCAGAAGCATCTGGAGCACTGGTGGTGGAAGAGTCTGCCGCAACACTTGCAGCAGCTGCTGAGGCTGTCCACACACAGCTATTGCATTTGTCAGGTGGTCTACACCCTTCTCATATTCACCTTGTGCTAATAACTCTTCACCAAGCTGTATCTCTTCAAGGAAGAATTTTTGAACAGCTTCAGCATCTTTTAAGTCAGGTAACTTGGAAAGCCCAGCTCTTTCCTTAGCAAGCTTCTGTTTCTTTCTTCGTTCTCGAAGCCTGTTCTTGAAGTTAGAGTCACTCAGCTTTTTTTCAATCAAAGTAGATACAGTACCCGATGAAGAGGGCACCGCACACGCCCGCGGCGATGGCACTTTTCGGGCCCACCATCTTCGCTCGGCTGTGGCGTGTGCCGGGCCTCGGAGGCCCGCCAAGCAGCAGTTAGCTCCAACAGACCGGAGCAAGCCGACCGCTCGCAGGCCCAGTCCAGACGGAAAAGGCCCTCGCTACATTGTTTTTAATGTTGTTCATGTCATTGACCTATAGAAGTTTCCACAGAGTCTCTGGTGTGTTCTGGTCTGTACTAGGGTCTTACTTGAGGATGTTTCTCCACCCTTCTGCATACCCGAGCCACCTCTTGTCTGCACTGGCCCCGGTGCTGGCTCTTGCTTTCTTTGTTTAGCCTATACTTTCTTTCTACAGATGCCATCTCTGCTTCCCCTCCAGTGCCAGGATTTCCTGAGGTGGTACCTCTGTGATGGCTTGTTGTCACTTGATGTGGGGAACCATCAGAGGCCCTCTTTAATCTGCGTGGTTATAGTGTGGGGAGAGGGAAGTCCCTAACTTTTTTTCCCCTGCTGTTTCTCTTATGTGTATAGGAATGTTCTAGATTTATCCACCGATATCTCCAGTATCTGAGATATTTCCTCAGCTTTATCTTCTAATCCTTCAACTGAGTTTTTAATTTCCATTCCCATGTTTTCTAAGAATTCTTTTTTGCTCTCTGAGGTTCCATGGTACAGGAACCGCACCTTCATGGTTATGACCTCTCTCTCTCTCTCTCTCTCTCTCTCTCTCTCTCTCTCTCTCTCTCTCTCTTTCTCTCTCTCTCCATCTCCCTCTCCTTCTCCCTGCCTCCTCCTCCCTGGAGATATTAGAATGCATGCCAAAGAGGAAAGACTTATAAACACTGTGGTTTCAGGAAGACAAGTATTTGTCACTTGCCTCTGGCAATGCTTGTGACTAATGTGGCTTTTCCAGTGTACTTACATCCCAGGACCTGAGAGGTAGAACAATCCCCATCTTGCTAGGTTGTCATTCATTGCATGCATTATGCTGTAATAGACACAGTTTTTAAAATCCACGTCCTTGCCTCCATGGCCAGAAGTGTTCCATAATAAATAAGGAATTCTGAGAAAGGCTCTCCGTAGGAACTGTGACAAGCAGGGAATGGGATATTTTGTTGAAAAGCACACAGCCCTGATGTAACTGGAGCCAGGCACTTCCTTGCCAACACAGGAAAGTCAGCTGCAGATTGAAGTCATTCAATGACTGAGGGATACTGTGAGCTTCCTGTTTCTGAAGCATTTATCAAATAAGGTTTATAAAGTCACTGTATTGATATGGAAGATAAACTTTCAACCCCCCCCCCATCTGTTATGATTACCAGCCAGCAATGTTCAGTTTTCCCATTCTGGTTTAAGGTAATCCTAAAACAGTTGTATTAGATGCCTAGTGTATACCACACATTCTGCCAAAAAGCTTTATAAATATTATTTTATCCAGTGAATCTGTCAACTTAGCTGGAAACATACATGATAGGAAAGGGGAAAAAAATCAGTTCTTCCCAAGCATATGTATACCTAAACCTAACAACATATGAAAACACAGTTTGTCACATGAAATGAACTCATCATGCATACTGATGAAACCTTTATCCTCTCACATCTGTAATTATTCAGTCACAATAAATATACTCTCAAAGGTACCACTTGGAAGTATCTCTGTTTTGAACTTATGAGATGTGATCATCATTCATCAAAAAGTGCCCCAAAGGTTGACAAAAAGGCACATGAGTTCTGTAGCAAGAAGTGCAGCCAGTGAGAGGTGGTGGGATCCGGACTGGGCCCAGGCTGGCTGCACAGCTGTGTGGGGCAGAGATTTAGGAGACATTTGATGACTCCTCACTTGCACCCCTTAGCAGAGGCCAGCACATTACAAAGGCTTTCAGCCAAGCAACAGGGAAGTATGGCTTAAACTGAATCTCCCTGTGTTAAGGCTTGCTGGCCAGCCACAGGAGATGCAGGTGGTCTCCCAGGTGGTCAGAAGTCCAGGGTGATTCACCGATGGTGGCAGTGCCCAAAGGGCAGAACAAACAGCATGTCTGCTGACGGTCATGACACTTAGTAACACAATGGGAGACACTGGCTTAATTTACATTAGTCATTTACTTAACCAAGTCTGGAGACAGGGGAACAGCCCAGTGACATCCTCAAAGATCCAGGTTGTTTCTGTCACTCTGTTCTGCCAGCCTTCACGTTTTGAGTTTTTTGTTTTGTTTTGTTTGTTTTGTTTGTTTTGTTGAGTTTTTTGTTTGTTTGTTTGTTTTTTGCTATTCTGTTGCCCTATAGTCACAAGATAGCTGCCATAGCTTCAGACATTATGTCTTCACTCCATGAACTTCTGAAGGAAGAAAATGGAGCCAAGGAGAAAGAGGGTGTGAGGCTGGAAGAGAGAATGAGTCCACCAGAGCCATGTATTTTAAGTATGAACCACTGGGAGAGCAACCCCACCAAAAGGGGAGTTTTGGGTTATATAGTTATATAGGGTGGTTTTAGTTGGCCAGGAAAGAAAACCACTACAAGCCAAAGTTACTATTATAAGCAAAATCTATATGAGGGGATATCTGGTCGTTAAGATATCAGGGTGTGGGCTGGAGAGATGACTCAGGGGTTAAGAGCACTTACTGAGAGGACCTGGATTTGTTTCCCAGAATCCACTACTCACAACTATATGCAAACCAGCTCCAAAGGGCCCAACTCCCTCTTCTACCTCTGTGGGCGCTGAACACACATAGTGCACAGACATATATACAGGCAAAACATTTATACACATAAAAATAATAAAATTTTTTAAGATATCAGGATGCTGTGATAAAGCTGCTCTGCTAAGCTAATGGTTGGGTGGCTTCTGAGAAGTAAAGACCATTCAGTTTCCATTTCCCAAAGGGACTGGTTCCCACAAGGGTTGTCCATCTTGGTGCCTTAGGCAACTTTGTCTTGGGCCAGCCTAACAGGAGATTGGGTCCTCTCGTTGCAAAGCATCTGCTTCTTTATGAGGAAGGGTTGTCTAGTTGTGCCTTTAATAACAAATTATTTTGATCCAGAAATGGATTACATGACCATCAGTAGCTGCAAGGGAGGCTTGAAAAAATGCTACCTGCCCTAACACTGTCTCAGAAGAAGAAGAAAATTATTTTCTTCTGCTGCTACTAGGTTCACAGTTGAGGCCCCTATAACAAGGTAGATTAATGAAGGAAAACATATAGATTGATTTAGTAGAGCTTCTTGTGATAAAGAGGGCTTCTTAGATGAATCCCCAAAGGCACAAGGACACCTGTGCATTTTTTACACTGTTTGAAAAGTAGACAAGTACACAAGAGTTCCACTGGACAAAGGCAGTGCAATCCCCTAGAGATAAACTGCAGCGAGCTAGCAAGCCTGTTGCTGGGGCTCTTCTCTGTGTCCTTGTGTATCAAAGATACGGGCATTCTCTTCCCGTTCTTCAAAGAAACTGAGGGAGGACTTCCTTCAGGGGTTTGGTCAAGAGAATGTCAGAGAGTAAATGGCCTTCCTACTTTGGACCTTGTGTTTTCTGAAATGCCATAGTGTCATGGTTTGGAGCAATACATCTCGATCTTCCAGTGCCTCAATTCAAGCTTAGGGACTATTAGCAAAGTCAGGGGTTCTGCCTATTGGGTAGTGTCAGTTCCAAACAGAAAGGTGAAAAGATCCAGGATGTAGGGGATGGTGATTGATGTTGCTGTTGATTGAAACAGGGTCTCACTGTGTAGACCAAACTGGCCTCGAATTCACAGAGATCTGCCTGCCTCTTCCTCCCAAGTACTAGGATTAAAGGTGTGTGCTACCATACCTGGCTGTTTCTGTTTTGTTGTATTGAAACAGGCTTTGTGCTCATGTTTAGACTATTCCAGCTACAATCCTACCTATGGGTCTCTCCCCCTCAGACCAGAGGCCTACTGTGTAAAGACATTTTGACAGTGTTCATCTTACATTGAAGACATTTCAATTTTATCAGAATTGATTTTAATTGAGAGTTATTCAAGCAACATTTAGGATTTTTATAACTTTGAATCATACCATTAGGTATGAGTATTTTGCCCTTTTCCTCCTAATTAATAGTTTACTAAGACATTAATAGTGTGTGCAGGTGGAGGGTGTAGGGGGGTACATATGCTCATATATGCATGTGGAAACCACAGGGCAACCTCATACCATTCTTCCTCAGGTACCACATCTATCTTCTTTTGTGAGACAGAGTCCCTCGCAGGGACCTGAAGCTCACCAGTTAGGCTAGGCTGGCCAGCCAGACAAGACCAGGGGTCCTGCCGTCTCTGCATCCCCAGTGCTGGGATTATGATGGTACACTGTAGGTTCTGTGAACCAAACTCAGTCCCCATGCCTGTGTGACAGACACTTCACCAGCTAAGCAGTTCTGCAGCTCAGGACATAAATGTTGTATTTCTTTCAATAAAATGGGCTCTTGGCATGTTTGTGAGATGTCTCAAGAAATGCACACAAAGCCAGTTGTGTTGCATTTTATAAACATTAAACTGAAAGTTGCCTTAACCCAAATGTCTCACACTACACATTTTAAAAGATGAAGGGGCTTTTGGTTCAAGTAATATTGACTTTGGAGATTCAACGTGACCTTCCAAGATTTATTTTTCCTCAACTCAGAATTGATAACAAAACAAAGTATTCTTTTTATCGACCTGCTGTGACTGCAGAAAAACTGCATGGTCCAAAGGGGAGAAACAAAGCATGATCAATAGCTTGATCGATTAATAATCCTTAGGAAGTTTAATTATAGTCATCTCAGTATCATCGTGGTGAAACAATGGCAAGAAAATGTCATCATACAGAGTCTTCCCTAGATATGCTGGAAATGAATGGGTTCTCTTAATAGAAATAACTATGGACTGCCTTAATATAAGAAATAAAGCTGGGGGGCTGGAGAGATGACTCAGAGGTTAAGAGTACTGGCTGTCCTTCCAGAGGTCATGAGTTCAATTCCCAGCAATCACATGGTGGCTCACAACCATCTACAATGAGATCCAGTGCTCTCTTCTGGCATGCAGGTACATATGCAGTCAGAACACTGTATACATAACAAATAAATGTTTTCAAAAAAAGAAAAGAAAAGAAGCTGGCCAGGCCTGGCGGTACATGTCTGTAATCCCAGCACTTGGAGGACAGAGACAGAAGGATCAACAACTTTGAGGCCTGGTCTATACAGCAAATTCCAGGCCAGCCAGGACTTCCTAGTGAGATCCTGTCTCAAAACCCAGGGAAGGTAGGAAGTGAACTTATTTGTGAATTCATTTTCTCTTTTAGTTTTGCAATGTTTTGGGAATTTCATACATGAATTCTGGGTTTATATCATTTCCACCCCTCCCCCCCACTCCCCTCTCAAGTTCATGCCGTTTTCTTTCATTACTATTGCCACCTGTGTATGTATGTATATAGGTACACACACCCTACTGATACTGAGCACAGAGTTTTGTGAATATGTACCCATGTTTAGGGCTGACCCCCGGGGATTGGATCACCTATGGGAAGTTTATCCCTGGAGAAGATTGATTCTCCCACACACAATAGCCATTGATTGTCTGGAGCTCTCCATCTAGGGGAGGGGTCTTTGAGATTTCCCCCATTCCGGTAGAAGTGCCAACTTCTACAGGACTTGTGAAGGACTTGTTTGGGCAGCTATATTGTTAAGATCGCATGTAGGAAACACTCACCAGCAGGAGGTAGTCCTCTGTATTTTGCAATCTTGCCACCCGCTCTTCCCAGGAGGTCCTCTGAGCCTTGGGTATAAGGTTTGTGTTATAGATATATCAACTGACACACAGACACACACATGGTGTATATGCATGCAAACAAAATACCCATACACATAAATAAAAATAAGCAAACTTTTAAAAGATTATATAATAGAGGCTAGGGCTATAACAACTCAGTGGTAGAGTGCTAGCCTCTAATGCATGAAGCCTACTACTGGCAAAAAATGAAGGTAATCATAGTGTACATGCCATCTCATACCATGCTGTATTTATGTTGCAATAAATATACCTTGCATACATCTCTGTGTCTTTCTAGGCTTTATTTTTATGAAAGATACACTATAGAGCCAAAGACTTCCTCATAGACTATTATGCAAACCATCAACCCATCTGTCCCTGGCCTTTATTTCCTCACTAAAGGCTCTCACATTTTTGTGTCTGATTTTTTTTTTTCAGTGATTTCTTTCCAACTCTGTAAACAAAATGATCTTGTCACTAAGGACTGGGGAGGGGTGAGTGGTTTCTGAACAACCAGGGATGTTCTCCAGTTTCCACAAGCATGGACCACTAGCCCCCTCATCATCCCTTCCCTACCTCCATACTAACCAGCTCGTCTCTTCTGCTCTCTTGATAGAACCACGTCATCATTTTAGTTATATTATCATTGTCCATATGTCACAAACACCACTCATAACTATGCCCTGTTATAAAATATCATGACATTGCCTTATATTTTTCCCCCCAAAGTGATTTCTGTTCTGTTCTTAGATGTCTTATACTTCCTACTGGTTAACTCCCAAGCTTCCCAGCATGCCTTGGAAGCTCAGACATATCATAATCGCTATTGGACCCATACACCTGAATCCTTCTCCCAGAGACTTCTGACCTCATCCAGTCTACTCCCCATGCCTGGTGCCTGTCGTCCCAAGGGCATCATCTGTATTACTCTAGGCTCTCCTTTCTTGCTGATGTTGACTTCACTGCTTTGTGGCTTTGCATTTTCCTCGTATTAACTTATTTCTTGATTTTTATGGAGCACATTCTCCATTATCTTTTTGAGAAAGGGCTCACAGGAAGTCTTGAGATTCAGGTATCTGTCATGCCTTCATGCTAAGCTAACTCATAAGGAATAGTTTCGCAATGCATTGAGTCTTCTTAGGCATGGCCTTCCTTAAGGCCTTGGGGGGCATTGTTGAGTTGTTTGTTCTCAGGCTTCCTGAGCTGATGAGGGGCTCAGAGTTACTGTTCCCTGATCCAATGCATGTAGTCTATTTTCTCTCCCTCTTAAAATGTAGAGATCTTTTCCTTTTCATGACAAAGTACATGGAGTTGGGCTTATTTTCACCCATTACAAAGTACACTGTACCTTTCCAATCTATACACATATCCTCCTAGGCAGACCTTTTCTCTCTCTCTTCTTTTTGGTTTGGTTTTCTTCCTTTCTTTTTTATTTATTTATTTACTTATTTATTCCTTGTCTGAGTTGGCTTTTGTAATCCGCAATTTTCATTTGATTTCTTTGTCTCTGTTTTTTTCTCTTCGGTCATTCTGATTTCATTTGAAAGCCCCGAGCCCTGACCTTGTCTGTGTTTCTTTTGCTTTTTTCCACCTGCTGTCTTATCTTTGGGGCCTATTATTAAGTGTAGTGACCTTGATTTTTCATGTAACATGTTATTGAATCAATCCTATTATTGTATTTTACTTCCTAAGACCTCTTTCTTCTGACTATTTCCTTGTTTAGGTGCCTCCTTTTACTTCAGAGTTTGAGTAAATTCACTGAGGATCTAAGTGGTACTGAGGTGGGGGGGTGTATTTTCTTCTCCCTTATAATTCCACCTCCTTACAATTAGCACTTTTTTTCTGTATTTTCCCCTCTCTTGCAATAGTGGCTTTTCTTAGTTGTCTGCTAAGACTTAAAAGTGTGCCACTATTAATCTTCAGAGACAGAGTGTAAATTGGCTCTTTCCTGGTGCTAAGTAAGGGCTTGAGAGAAATGGGGTGATTGCTAATGAGTACACTTACCTTGCAAGTGACAAAACACATTGTTAAACTGATTATGTGATTGTCACATAACTCTGGGTATATTAAACAACACTGAATTACACGTTTTCAGTGAATCGGTTAGCGGTTGTTTGATGTGCGTGTGTATGGTGTGTGTGTGATGTGTCAATAAAACCACCAAACAAAAAGTGGAGCACTACTCAAAGCCTGTGGCTGGGGCTTGTCCTGTGTGGGATTTGTTCTGGGGTGATTTGGCAGAGCTATGAATGTTAGGAGCCTCTCAGATCAGATTCTGTCTTCCAGAGTGTGTCAGCTTCCCCTGAAGAGACTGCCTAGTCTCTCCAGTCTGCAGGATAAAGGCTGGCTTTATAGGCTAACCCTACCTCATCCCCATGCTGGTTCCTAACCTGTTCTGTGATTGGTGCTCTGCGATCCAAAAGCCCTCCATGCTACCGACTCCAGAGACTAAGTCTTTAAAAAAGGAGACAGTTCAGAAAAGACAGTTGCATAGCAGAAAGGATTCTGGGAGGTGTTCTGCCTGCTTAACTAGACTTTCAGCCAGGGGCATCTGTCTTAATGGCCTCCCTCTCCCCAACTAAATGTACATTTTCCCTCTCGTTACTGATTTTTAAAGGGGGTCTGTGAATCAAAATTGAGAACAGAAAGTGAGAAGGGAAGCATTTATCAAATAGAGATGGCTCAGAGATTAAGAGCATTGACTGCTCTTCCAGAGGTCATGAGTTCAATTCCCAGCAACCACATGGTGGCTCACAACCATCTATAATGAGATCTGGTTCCCTCTTCAGGCACGTAGGCAAACATGCAGACAGAACATTGATTACATAATAAGGTAAATCTTTAAAAAAAAAAAAATAGGCAATGTGCCTTCTCCAGTTCCTTTGATCCCATTACATTGTGTGCTACTGATATTCCATTTTCATTTAAAATTCTTACTTGAAAAAGAAAACAGAATAATCATTTATTTCCAGGCAAGTTATTCTTGTAGTTGCAGAATCAAAAGGTCTGGGCATATCCCTCCCTCTACCAAAGGTAAAAATAGTAATTTTCATGTGCAAACAGAGAGATCAGTCCTGTCTGAATTCAGAAACCTAATTAAGTTCACTTAAGCATAAGGTTTATGATTGACTCTTTTGAAATATAAAAATTAAAATAAAAGCTGAGGCTCCTAGCCAAGTGCTGAAGCATTCCCTTGACTTTGCCATGTCTCAAGTTCTCACTTCTCAACACCCCATAAAGAGTGGACAGATTACATGACCCTGATCGAGAGGAGAGGCTTGCTATTTTCCCTACATTGCCCTCACGTGGCTCTTTGGTCTTACAGGAGTCAGGCTGTTCGTCTGCACTGAATGTAGGGCTCAGATAGTTGGTCAGGCAGCTGGCTTGGCTCTGCATCGCTGGTACCTAGGATCACACCCAATATCCAGGACATAATGTCTTAAAGACATAGCCGGTGACTCACCGAGGGAGAAAACCATTCATTGTTTGCAGTGCCATTTTGCCACATGTAGTGTCACATTTAAGGCAATTCTGAATTGCCTTGTGACTAGAGCACTTCAGTGTCATAAGATGTTAGTCATGACTGATGTCTCCAAAGTCACCTGTCTCTTGAGCCTTGCAATTCTTTTCCAGATCTAAATTTTGAAAAGAGAAAAAAATCAACTTTTGTTTTCTGTGCTGGGGGTCTGAGCCTGGGCCTCCCATGTGCTCTGCTCAGCTCTCCCACTGAACTCTACCATAAACCCCTGAAAGGATCCTGCTCTCAATGCTACATATTATGATGTATGTCAATCTGACCTTCTCAAAACATCACAGCCACTTAAAAAGTAACTCTGTAATGTGAAGGGTCTCATGAGAAATAAATATGTGAGAGACCCCCTTTCTCAAAGATTGTTAACAAGAACTTTGTGATGTGTTTTGATTATCCCAGAATTTTTAGAAATTAAGACAAGAAGTTTGTAAGTTCAAGGCCAGCCTGAGCTACAGAGTATATCTAGGGCTAGTCTGGGCAAGATAGCAAAACACACACACACACACACACACACACACACACACACACACACAATGCAGGGCATTAAACTAAAGTGGGGCCTCCCAAGTCACGTGTCCATAAATTCAGCCCTAGAAGGGAGACACTGTTAGTGTCTCTAGTGACTATATAGTACATACGTTTTAGCCGTGACTAATACCTCTGCTCAAGGGTCTTTACTCTCAAATCAGCCAGAGCTAATTTATTATGAAGTCGATTCCTAAATCTCCACTGCTCAAACCCTGGAGTTAAGTCACAAGACTAGCACACATCATACACTAGTTCCTTCCATGGGGTTCCCTGCCGGGGAACGCAAAGTTTTGTGATAGTAACTTCAGGCACTTTCTTCCTGCTCTGATAGTAGCTTTCAGTGGGTCAGATCTTCAAGCCAAATTCAATTAAAACTTGAATTTCAATTCTAAGCACCTGGCAGTAGAGTTACCCTCCCCCAACACACACACACACACACACACACACACACACACCTCCCTTATTTTTTAGTTCTGTTCATCTGAGCACCTGCTACTCATTTAGAGGGAAATTAAATCACTAGCGTTTTCCTTCCCCGTTGGCAGTCTTTAAACACCCTCTCATGTTCAGGAACACTTTATATTCAGGCATGTGCATGTGTTCTTTAACTTGTTTATTTTGAATTCTGAACCTGATGGACACTTAGAAATTCATGTAGCTCCACCCTCACCCATGGAGGTACTCTCCACTCACATGACGGGTTTCCAGAATGATTTCAAATGCCATTAAGAGATTCTGAGGCCCCCTGAGGGAGGGAAAGGACTAATTATGTATTCATCATAAGTAAACACCCTATCTTGCTATCTCAGAGCAGTGCATGCATTGATACCCTGAACTTTGAATACACAGGCATCCGATCTGTGTTTCCCTTGAGTCCTCCTCCAAACAAGCAGAGCCTGACCTGGGGCTAACCTGACTCCCTATGTGGTCCAGGAAGCTGATAAGGTTTGTGTGGGTGACAGCTAAAAGCTCCTCCCTCTGGGAGGCAAAGAAACAGAAACCAAGTGTATTAACAAAGGAGGGGATTAGCCTAGTAAAGCCACAGGTTAGTGCTATGGCTAAGAAAGAAATGGATGCTTGAAAGATGCTACACTTCTCCAAAGAGCTAAAGGGCCTGGGAAGACTGTTGCAAAGAGAAGAAATGGAGCTTTTTGTTGGGGTGGGGGAGGGGGGAGTCAAGACAGAGTTTCTCTACATAACCCTGCTTGTCCTGGAACTCTCTCTATAGACCAGGCTGGTCTCAAACTTAGAGATCCCCCTGCCTCTGCCTCCCTAGTGCTGGGATTAGAGACGTGCACCACCACCACTAGTGCATGAATGTAGCTCTTTAGAGCATCCTTGAGTTTTCCTGAGACCTTGACTCTCTGGGAGTGTCTTGAATCAGCTCCCCCCAAGGTGAGATCACTCAATCACAATAAACACAGAGGAAAAGAAAAAGCATCCTTTTCACAAATAATAATGCCTCTTTTCTCTCATGAGCAGAGAGCAAAGGCAAACCATCAAACATGAAGCCTTAAGGGGGTCTAACTATGAGCTATTCCCCTGGAGCACGGTGCCTCCTCTGAGAAATTTGTAGGCTGTATCACTTTTCACAGAGTAACTTTCACAGACCTTTCGTCTGCTCATTCGGTTATTAGCCAGCTGTGTCACCTAACATCACCAGGCCTAAGAGACGAATACACAACAAAGTCATTGCAATAGTGGGCCTGGTGACTCATGCCTACAGTTGTAGTTACATATAAAATGAAAAATAAAGGACCCAGAGACTGACATTGGGGTTCAAACTTCAAACTGAAGTCTTGAATACAGAGAGATCCATCTGTCTTTCTCTCCTGAGTCCTGGGATTAAAGGTGTGTGCCACCACTGCCAGACGTCTATAGCTTGTGGATGACTTTGCTTTCTGAATAGTCAGACAAGCTTTATTAAATCATAAATAATGTATCACTACAGTTACAGGAGAGACAGAGGCAAAAGGCTCACTTGAGCTCAGGAGTTAAGGACAGGCCTGAGCAGCATAGTGAGACCCTCATTGCTAAAGTGTGTGTGTGTGTGTGTGTGTGTGTGTGTGTGTGTGTGTGTGTGTGTGTGTGTGTAAGCTGGGGTGGAGGGGCAACTGTGATGGTTTCCACCTGCAGTCCTGGCTCTTGAGGGGCTAAGGCAAGAAGCTCAATGAGGCCATTAGTTCATGATAAGCCTGGGTAATACATTGAAACTCATTGCTACAGGAGAAAAGAAGAATTAGTTCTTGGCCTTTTGGCTAATTATCAAGGGTCAAAAAAGGTGATCCATGAGCAATGGTTCACACCTATAACCCTAGCCCTTGGAAGACTGGAGCAAAAGAATTCTTGAGTTTGAGACCAACCTGGGCTACATAAAAAGACCCTGACTCAAAAGAAGAGGAGAGGATCAGGGAGATGGATCAGTGTTCATTGCATAAACAGGAGAGCCAGAGTTCGATCCCCAGCACCCACAGAAACCTCTAGCCCCAGGAATCCAAGTCCTCTTCTGGCCCCAGGAATCCAAGTCCTCTTCTGGCCCCGGGTACCACCACTCTCATGCATATACACATTCATGTGCATATACTCTCACACACACACTTAAGACTCAAATAGATAGAATAGATATGCAGATATGCGTCTGTAGTTAAATAAATGAGGGAGACGGAGGAAGCTCCCACACAGGAAACTGAAGTGCACTGTACAGATGTCCTGTCTGCTGCAGCAAGAAAGGACATTGTACCTTACCCCCAGCCTTCTGGTTACGCTCAGCAGCTCACTGCCAAATAGCACAGTGTAGGAAGAAAGGAGGTGACTTTTTGGTCTTGAAACTTCGTCATATATACTACCCCAACAAAGCCATCAAGCATAACATCATCAGTGACAACAGGTTGACAGCATGTGAAAAGGACAGAAGTTAGCATTTGTGGTCACTCATCTCAGTAACGTACCTTCTAACCAAGCAGAAAACATCAGCCAAACCCAAATTGGAGGACATTCCATAAGATATCCTTCAAACATGTCAAGGTCATTAATAAATGAAGTCCTGGGGGCTGGAGAGATGGCTCAGGGGTTAAGAGTATTGACTCCTCTTCCAGAGGTCCTGAGTTCAATACCCAGCAACCACATGGTAGCTCACAACCATCTATAATGAGATTTGTTGCCTTCTTCTAGCCTGCAGAAATACATGGAGGCAGAATGTTGTATACATAATAAATACATAAATCTTTAAAAAAAATAAATAAGTAAAGTTCTGACAATCATCACAGCCCACAAGAGACCAAAGAGAGATGCTGACTAAATGCTGTGTTGTGGGAATAGAAAGGGGACATTAGGGAAAACTGACAAAAGCCTGATGTGCTGTGGGTTTCTTTTTTAAAAAAGAGCTAACTTTCCCATGTATAGGAGCCAGAGCCCTACTTCCTAGGAACATTCTGTCATCCTGAGACTACTAGGAAGTCATGCTTTAAAACTGACTCTTGGGGGCCAACAAGATGGCTCAGCAGATAAAAGCAGTTGCCACAAAGTCTGATTACCCGTGTTCAATGCTAGGGTCCTACATAGTGGTAGGACAGAACCACCTGTAGAAAGTGATACATGCATGCATACACACCAGATAAGTTATTTCATTGTTTAAAAACTGCCTTGTGAAGGTGGGCATGATGGTACACGCCTTTAATCCCAGCATTTAGGAGGCAGCAGCAGAGGGCTCTCTGTGAGTTTGAGATTAGCCTGGTCTACAAAGTGAGTCCCAGAACTCCCAAGGCTATTACACAGAGAAGCCCTGTCTTTAAAAAAAACAAAACAAAAAACAAAAAACAAAAAAAAAAAAAGAGTCAAAAAATAAATCTTCCATCCTTTAAATTACTTCTCTTCAGTATCAGGCACAGTGGGAAATGTCTAACCCCTCCCAGACACCCTCCTCTGATCCCTTTCTTTAAAAATTGCCTCTTGACTCCATGTATGGTTGTACACTCTTTGAATCCCCTCACAGAGGCAGAGGCAGGCAGATCTCTATTATGCTCAATGTCAACCTGGTCTACATAGCAAGTTGTAGGCCAGGCAGAGATACATAGTAAGACCTCATCTTTAAAAAAAAAAAAAAAAAGCAAAAACAAAACCAAAAAAATGAATTAGTTTTTGAAAACTCTGCTACTTGAAGGCTGAAGTAATGGGAAATTGAACACCAACTGTTTACACAGGAGACAAATAATAAGTCACCTGTTGAGTACTGTGAGTCCTTCAGCAGATGGCTTAGCTGTGATTAATGAGTGGCATGGGTTGTATTTTAACCTGCTTTGGAATCCCAACCCCTAGAAGGTTAGCTGTGTTCGGCTTCATAACTCATAGCTCAAACTTCCTAGATCCCAGAACTTGAGGTGAGATCAAAGAAGGGTTTTTTCCTTGTTTGTTGTATGTATGCCAAGTGTAAGAAAAAGTCTCTTCTCTCTACCTTCCCAAACTAGGCACACAGCCCCTGTGATTTCCACAATAAAAGATAGTTATATTCTCACGCAGCTGTGACATATGAGTAGCATCTCCTGATTCTTTTCCATGCTTTCCTAAAAAGTGGTGTTGTAGTACATTATATTTAATCTTAGAGTTAAAATACATGCTGGACGGTCAGTGTTGGGATCTCTTGGAGGGAAGTATGGATCAACTGTTGTATTCACCCCATCCCAGCTCTCACCTGTGCTCTATGAGACTTCAGTGGTGAGATCTGAGGGCTTCAGTCTCGATCTCTCTAAAACTGTTGCCTGTTCAAAACCAAGACATTCCAAGGTTGCCTGGGCTGTGCTGCTGTTACCCCGCAGCCAGTCAAGCCTGGGCTAGAAGCCTGTGTCTTTGCACACTGTTCTTTGATGCTTCTTGTATGAAACCTTTATGGTAATGCCTACCATGGCAAGTTGTTCATACTGTAAGTTTGATGGTGAATGTACAGTGTCAGGCTTAAAAGTACAGGTGGGAAGGTAATCACTCTTTGAGGGGTGGTAATTGCTGTTCTTATGTCTCAGCTACAGTACGCTTAGAATTGTAAGATAGTTTTTTTAACTTTCTTTTTATTTATCCTGTGTCTTTCACATCATGCGCCTTGATCCCATTCATTTCCCCATCCCTTTGTATCTGCCATTGCAACCCCTTCCCCCCAAATAGAATAAAATTTAAGAGGAAAAAAATGGAAAAATCTCATCATGGAAGCTGTAGTGTGACACAGTGAGTCGTGCAATGTACCCTTTTATCTATATAACCTTACGTGCATGTGTTTATTGGAGAGAGCCTTTGGTCTGGTTCAAGGCCTCTGGTTTCTGCTACACTATCGATGCTGGGCCCTCACTGGGACCCCTCTTGGATATCCCGCTGCCGCCCTGTGTTTTGGGGATCCTGCAGCTTTGGATCTGCAGAACAGGCCCCTCATGTGCTCCTACAAACCTAAAGATGGAGTGGATGTTGGGGTTGGTCTGGGCCTGGGTAGTTGCAGGGTTGGTCAGCCTGCCAGCTCTCCCCCATCCTCACCACCAGAGTGAGCTCTCCAGCATTGCCTCAGCTAGTTCGCCCCTGGTAGCAATGCACAAGATACAGGGCGAGTTCTTCTGCTTCCTTCCCTCAGGGTCGGCTCTCCCACACCTGGAGAGGCGGCCTGAGGGCCAGTTCTATCTTATTGCCCAGGTAAAGTGTGGGGGCAGCTGGTGAGGGGCAGGGACAGCTCTCCCATCCCAATGACCAAGGCCATGTTTCCCACCTGCCTCAGGCATGATGGGGGGCATCTCTTCCCTGCCCATGCCACTATATGGCAGATGAGGGGCAGGACCAGATTTCTCACGCTCTCCTGTTCTCTGGTGACTCACCCGTGCCCCTGTAAACAGAGTGAGTTCTACACTGCTGCCCAGATGAGGTGCAAGGCTCACTTTCCTGAGTGTTGCAGCTAATAAAGGGAAAACTCGGCTCCCTCACCAGCTGGAGGGGAGCATCTTTGCCTCATTCCCACTTCCACACTGCAGACAAGGGAGCAGGTACCAGCTATGCCCCTCTCACACCCTCAGGGCAGGCTCATCTGCCCCTGTCTGCAGGGTCAGCTCTACTGTGCTACCCTGGCAAGGTGCTGGGCCTGTTCTCCCAAGGGCTGCAGCAGGCGATGGGCTGGGCCAGGTCCAGCACCTGCTGCAGTTGATGAGGGCAAGAAGTGGGGGGCACCTTTCCCCCACATGCATTGCCTTGCATTCAGGAGAGGCACAATGCCATCCTCATACCCTCAGGTCAGCTCACCCACACCCCTGTGAACAGGGCCGGCTCTACTCTGCTGCCCTGGTGAGGTGGAGGACCCTCTCTCCTGAGTGCTTCAGCCAATGAGGGACAGGACCAATTCTCTGTGGTGTTGCAGCCAGTATCCTCTTGGTTTTTAGTGGTATCGGGAGTCACGGACATCAACAGAGAGCAGTCCTGCCTCAGAGCCAGGAATCCAGGACATGAACCCAAGCAGCAAGAAATTTAGGTGCACAAAAGTGGCATTACTTACCCCACATAATAGAGGCAGAATCCTTCTAGAGTGCAAAGACCTTTCTGTTGATCTGCCACCCCCCTCCCCTGTGCTGTAAGAAATGGTGCCAACTTACTGAAATCATTAACCAGTCACCTAAGCTGCTTGAAGGAACATGTGTTTTCCCTGGAATTGTTTTTTTTTTTTCCTCTGGAACTGTGTCATGGAGAATTACAAGCTAGGGTTAATTACATGGTGTTGAGGCCAGGCCCTGTGCCAAGTCTTCCGGATGCTCATTCATTTATGTGCTTGTAGCAAGGCTGGCCTAAGCTCTTGTGATTACCACCGGTGCTGGGTTGCTCCTGGCAATTGGTAGACCGTCCTAGACAGCAATATTGCACCAAGGGGAGCTATTTGAGAACATCCTTCCCTCAATGGGAGGAAGTGTTGCTAAGACAAAATAGATCGTTAGCATGAAGATAGATGAGTTCGTGTTCATGAAAATGCTGTGGGATTGGTTTATTTCCTCAGATATATTGTATCCTGCGTGTAAAGGCACCTTTTTAAATTCCAAGTTTTTAGAGCTGAAAAACAAAGTGAGCTACACATTTTAAAAACCAAAATATTGTCAGTGAGTTCTGTTCACTGAGTCATGGGTTGAGCACCTGTTAATTAACATATCCCATATGAGCCTATGGATTGGGTGCCCCTTGTCCCAGTTCTGGATTGCCACCAGGATCTTTGGCTCCCTGACCTATATCTCCATTCCATCATTTTGCCAGTAGCTGTAGCTATTCCAATGGAAGAAGCAACTTCAACTGCCCATGATAAAATTGGCCCCCAATGTTTTCTTTTGCACAATGTGTGCTGACTCTTTATCCTTCTGACTAATGAAAATCATCTGTCAACTTTTTCCATTTGGCAGCTGTTAGGCTCTGCCATTATTGTCATTAAATGGCATGAACTTTCATTTAATGAATAATCTTCCTAGAAGTTAGTACTCAAAATATATCTCTTGTTAAATCTCTTTTGCACTTTTGAGATTATGTGTATGTATCTATATAATGTAATCTCGGGCTAATATGGATTTCTTCCTAGCATTCAGTGATATCACAATCAAAATATTTATTCTATTGATGAGCACTCTTTAGTCAGAGATAGATTTGTTGTTTTGTTGATTATCTACTGTTTTAACTTGCAAGTGCACTGTAGCAATGGCTGTTTCATTATCAATGTCACACACAAATTGAAGAAATAATCTTCTAGTGTTGGGAAATTATTCTCCTGTGAATCAACAAAAAAAAAACATCATCATTGACAACTGGGTAGGGTTCTGAAAGATATTTATTTTACTCTCATCTTATTAATGTAAAGTCAAATACCAACTGGCATCATGTCAGAACTGTGCATCAATGGTGGGCATGGTCTAGACACAAACATAGAAGTTCTACACAGTCTACAAGGCGATCTGACAGTTAGGGGATTATCTGAACCTTATAGTGAAATTATTGAATATTTTCCTATTTTATAATTCACTGTGTGATCCTTTTTAGTAAAAACCTCTGTACCTAATGATGTTATGATAATATTAATAATAGCTGATGTATTGATCACTAGTGACAGATGTAGGAGTTAACCTCACTGGGTAGTCACAAATGTTCTTATATTGCTAACACAAGGAGGCTATGATGAAGCTAACTCTGGGAACTTCCAGCACTAGATGGAAAAGAAGGCATTGGTTCACTAGATCTTTCTCATTAACAAGAAACATGGCAGATCCTTGGAGTTATGTAATTTATCTCAATCCTGTGTAAATAAAAGGGATGTCTGAGTCAGCTTTCCATTATGTCAACAAAATACCTTATAAAGAGAAAAGATGGGGCTAGAAAGGTGGCTTGATGGTCAAGAGAACTTCTTCTCCCTCTAGAAGCTTCCAGTTCAGCTCCCAGAAGCCATATCAAGTGGCTCTCAAGCTCCTGCAACTCCCACACCAAGAGATCCAACACCCCTTGCCTCTGCTGGCACCTATACTCACATGCACATACCCCATTCAGATACAAACATCTACATGTAATTAAAAACAATAAAAATATATTTAAAAATAGAAGAAGTATATTTAGGCTCACAATTATAGAGATTCCAGCCCAAGATCTGTCAGTCCTGGTGCTGTGGGACTCTGGTGGTCCTGACACAAGGCTGGCTAAAGCACATGTTACCAGTTAAGGCCCTTCCAGGAAACCAAACAAACAATCAAACAAAAGAGATGGATCACACTGTCCTCTTTAAGGTCATACTCCAAAACAACTAAGGGCATCCCACTGGGTTCCAACACACACACACACACACACACACACACACACACACACACACACACATCCCAGTAGCATCCCGGGAGCCATCTCTGGACATGTGGGCCTTCAGGAAGCATCCATTCAAATGACAGCAGAAGGTGACTTAATCCCCATTCTATAAGGATATGGAGAGTATGTGCTCCAAGTGATTGAGTAATGATCCATGTCCGGCTAAATAACCCTACAGATGGGCACCCAGAAATCAAGGGCCAAAGCTTCTGAGAGACTTCTAAAATCAACTCATGTTATGAAACAGCCTCTCTGAGGACATGCTATGCAGGAGCCTTAGCATGAATATTTTCAGATCTTTTGGATTAATTGTCAGTAAGCACATATGTGAATGACAGGCAGTTATTAAGACAACTAGTGATTAGACCAGACTTGGAGACAGAAAAGTGAATATTCCTCGGAGTAGGTAGAATAAAATGTGCATAGGGGGCAATTTCAACGACAGGTTTTATATTTTTTATTTATATTTACAAATTGCTTCTTGTGTTGACACATAACAAGAAGCCAGGTGTGTGAGTGTTAAACGATGGTTTCTGTGTTTAGCACACACTGTGTTGTTTACTTGCTTACGTATGGCACCTTCTGTAAGGTGGAACTTGAGTGTGACATGCTAAGTGGCTGCATATCTGATGTCACCAACAACCATGCCATTCAAAGCTCACACACGCCAGTGAGGTCCTAGCCCCCTGAGCAGACCACTAGCTAGCCCTATGGACAGACTGAGCACCGGTTCTAGATCAGGGGACACAGTACTTCATACACAAAGCAATGCCTCCCTTCAGCAGTGCCCCTATACAACCATCTCCCATCCCATTCTTGGCCGTATTCTATAAGATGGCTCCTCTTGGTCCTCCATCGTTCTCAAAGGTATGCCACACCATTTCTAGACTGGATGTCACTGCTTTGCCATTCCATCTCACTATAAGTCAGTGGTTCTGAACCTTCCTAATGCTGCATCCTGTAGACAGGGGTTTCTGTCCCACCAGGTCCTGCAGCCCTTTAGTCCCAAATAGATGCACAGAGGTTTCTATTAATTATAAACTGTTTGACCAATGGCTCAGGCTTCTCTCTCTTAATTACTAGCTCGCTTCTATTAATCTGTGTATCTCCATGGGTTTTTGCTTACCAGAGAATGTTCCAGCATGTGTTACTCCTTCGGCGACTACGTAGCTTCTCTCTGGTGGCGCACTCTCTATGTCCTGGGTCCAGAATTCTCATCTGGTAGCCCCACCTATCCTTCCTGCCTGGCTACTGCCCAATCAGTGTTTTACTCATCAACCAATAAGAGAAACATATATACAGGAAAACATTCCCTCATCAGCATCCCTTTAATACAGTTCCTCATGTTGTGGCGACCCCTAACCGTAAATTTATTTTTATTGCTACCTCATAACTGTAACTTTGCTACTGTTATGAATTGTAGTGTAAATATTTGTGTTTCCCAATGGTCTTAGGTGACTGTTGTGAAAGAGTCTTTTGACACCCCAGGCCAAAGGGATCTCAACCCAAAAGTTGAAAACCGCTGCTTTAAAGTAAAGACGATTCTAGATTCAGCCACTTCAAACCTAGTTATTAAAAATGCAGCTTCTGGACCTAGAGAGATAGCTCAGCATTTAATAGCACTGGCTGTCTTCCTAGAGGACCTGGGTTCAATTCCCAGCACCCACATGACAGCTCATGACTGCCTGTAACTCCAGTTTCAGAGGATCTGACGCCTTCACAGACATGCATGAGGGCAAAACATGAATGCGTATAAAATAAAAATATTTTTAAAAGACAGCTTCCTAAGCTTGTTGGCATTGCTAAAGCACATTAAAGTTTGAGAATCTGACTTAAACAGCTGGAATGAACTGACCTATGATTTGAACACACCTGGCTCTGATCCATAACTCACAGCTAACACTTTGATCTATGAAGAGCTACAACCAGAGACAATTAAAGCTCAGCCATAATTCAGAAACCAGAATAAGTCTTCCATTCTTCCCAGCATGCCCATAATGCCTGATCATCTCTGCCAGTCAGGGGCCTCTGTTGATGGCCACCACAGCTCTGCTCAATTTATTTGTCCCTAAATTGTTCATGTCCTTAATAATTCAGGACATGGTGTTGACATGCACCTCAGAGACTAGCAGTGATATTTTCTCATTATTCAACGTGAAGCCCATAATTAGTGCGGTGTTAGCCAAGCCGTGGATAAGAAGCCCTCCTGTCATTTTTCTCTGCTTTGATGCTAACAAAACCCGGTCTTGCGTATGATATTCCAGCCGTAGTGAACTGTTATAATTGCAAAACATGTCTGTGAGAGCCAAGCTGCCCTTCGAATCTGTTCTAATATTGTTTTTTTCCAGCAGCTTTTTTGACTTTACTGTTGATTGACTAAATGATGCCAAGTGTGGACATCTCATACAGTTAGAACCAGAGTAAAGTCTGAAATCCAAAGCATCAGCACACACACACACACATACACACACACACACACACACACACACACACACACACACACAAGCAAAAGTGTGGTTAGATTTTCCTGGAGAAAAGCCTTGTTTTTAAGGACAGAAAATATAGTGTCTAACAAGGGGTGGGAGTTGTACTTTTTTTTTCAGGTACTTAAAAATACCATATTTTTTCCTATTATGTATTTGGTTAGCATACTAAGTAATGGGCTTCTTTGTGGTATTGTCTGTGTGTCACTACACTTTGTTCTCACTCATTCTCTTCCTCTGCCCTCCATTTCCTTGCCTCCTCCTTTCTTATTCATTTTCTTCCCCCCAGGTGACCCCACTTAAGCTTTCTTACCACAGTACAATATGAATTTCTTAAAGGGTCCCTTTCATGTATGAATTCACATCAAAGGTCTTCTTTTCCAGTCAGGCATGGTAGCACAAAGCTTTAATCCTAGCACTCGAGGTGGGAGCAGGTAGCTTTCTGTGAGCTCCGGGCGAGTCAGAGCTGCGCAGTGAGGCTCTGTCTCTGGAGGAGGAGAGGGATGCTCTTTCCCCACAAATGGGGCCCGAAGGGAGAGAGGGTTAGTGAATCCTTCCATTTGCTGAGCCCAGGCTTCACGTTAACCATTTAACCCACTGTGACTCTTATTGGAGGCTGCCATATATAAAGTACCACTGACTTGGTGGTAATGTGGCAGAAATGTATTGCCTCTCAGTTCTGCAGCCCAACAGTCCCCAATTAAGGTGTTGGCGGTGTCTGTTGCTTCTGGGGACTGTGAGGAAACTTGTCCTAGCTTTTTGTGTGGCTTCTGGGAGTGTGCTGCAATCTTTGGCATTCCTGGAGTATAGCTCTTTGATTTCATTTTCATGTGAAATTCTCTCTCTCTCTCTCTCTCTCTCTCTCTCTCTCTCTCTGTGTGTGTGTGTGTGTGTGTGTGTGTGTGTGTGTGTGTGTGTGACAAATTTCCCACTTGCTTAATGACACAGGTCATGTTGAAATAGGGGTACAGCTACTTCTAGGACCTCATCTCAACAAATTAGATCTGTAACAGCCCTGTCTCCTTCTGGGGCACAAATAAAGTTAGGGAGACACAAATCAGCTTGTGTCATCATCTCAGAAGAAAGTGTGCTTGTGCTTGTTCTGGGCTGATGGCAGGAAGGCACTGAAGAGACAAGAGAGAAGCAAGCTGCAAACTGCCCCTCAGGAAAGCTGCATCATTGTGCATAAAATGGAGGGAGGGTGGTGCCTAACTTGGGAACCACTTCCTGCTCACCTACCTCAAATTTGTACTAGTACTTCCCAAAACTACTGACATGGCAATGAATATTAATTTAAAAAGGTTGGCCTTTAGCTTAGACTTGTCCTTAACTAGCTCTTATAGCTCAAATTACCTTGTTTCTATTAATCCACGTTCAGCCACATGGCTTTTAGCTTTTTTTGGTATGGCTTGCTCCTGCTGGTGAAATCCGTGTGCCTAGATTCCTCCTCCTCTCCCTCTCACTCCCCAGAAAGCCGGCCTGTCCTCTCCTGCCTAGTTATTGATCACTCAGCTCTTTATTACACCAATAACAGCAGCACATCTTCACACAGTGTAAGCAAATATCTCACAACACAAACTTTTATCTATTTCTTTTGTTTGGACAAGAAAAGGTATTCCCAGTTCAGCATATTTCTAACAGGCCACCTTAATTGCACAGTTTGTGGAGAGGACATTTAAAGCTAAGAATCAAAGTTATTAGGGAGCCAAAAGGACCTCACCAAATCCAAACTCATTACTTCTACAGAGGAGGCAACTGTGGTCCAGAATGATTCAGTATCTTATTCAAATATGGCATACTCAGCCCCTCAGATCCACATGGGCACCAGAGCTCAGCTACCGGGATTTTCTTTTTAGCTTCTTCCATGTGCCATACTGTGTCTGTCAGCCAGTGGTGTCACGGTTCCCTGTGATTAAAAGGTCCCTGCCCTATTGTCTTTGCATCTTATTTCTAGTTGGAGAGGGCAATGAAGTCTGTTTTGGGGGAATACCCTCCTTCTTGGGTATTTGGGGAAATGTCTGAGCTGCAGGGTTTCAAGCACTTCTTAACCTTACCCCTGGAAGCCATTCAAATATATTATCTCTCAAATCCTCAAGTATGAGCTCAGGGAGGGAATCATACCTGACCATTAGGAAGGACACACTTTCCTAAAGAGCAGAAGCCATGTTGTGAAATGTGGTAGAAATTAATTTAGTATTCCAATATACATTTTGATTTATTGTTGTTATTCTTGGACTGGTTGGGGAATATAAGGATGTTTTGCATTTTATATGTTATAATAAAATATGTAGACACATGCTTCCTTTTATTAGCCATTTCCCAAACTATTTTGGTTTGGGTGTTTTGCTTTCTCACTTTAATGAGGTATAGTTGATAAATAAAAATTATGTCTGAGTCTGGTGGTGGTGGCTCCCACCACTTGGGAGACAGAGGTGGGTGGATCTCTGTGAGTTCAAGACCAGCCTGTATACAAGAGCTAGTTCCAGAGCAGGCTCCAAAGCTACACAGAGAAACCCTGTCTTGAAAAACAAAACAAACAAACAAAGTGATGTCTGGGCTGGACAGACGGCTCAGCAGCTAAGAGCATAAGCAGCTGTTCCAGAGATTCTGAGTTCAATTCCCAGCAACCACATGGTGGCTCATAGCCACCTGTAATGGTACCTGGTTCCCTCTTCTGACATGCAGGTAAACGTGCAGATAGAGCACCATGTCATAAAATAAATAAGTCTTAATAAATTACTTAAAAATAAAAAGACAATGTAAAAAATGATGTATGTTATCTGGGCAGTGGTGGCACACACCTTTAATCCCAGCACTTGGGATTAAAGCAGAGACTGGTAGATCTCTGTGAGTTCGAGGCCAGCCTGATCTATAGAGCTAGTTCCAGGACAACCAAGGCTATACAGAGAAACCCTGTCTAGAAAAACCAAAAAGAAAAAAGAAAGAAAGATGTGTATTTCAAATATACAACATCATGGTGTAACATACTACCATTATCAAGCTAGCTTAAAGCCCCATCACATCACATGGATAGATTTGTGGGTAACAAAAAGACAAGTCAGTTGTGTGATCAAATCTCAGATGTATACTGCACTGTTAGTGACTGTGTCCTCTGTGCTGTGAGCTGGGTATCTAAAACTTGCTCGTCTACCATGGCTAAACTTTGGTACCATCTGACCAGCATCATTTCGCCATCTCCTCCCTTAAAATTCTGCACCTGTGTGAACTCACTCTCTGTTTGTTCTTCTATGTCTGTTTTATTTCACTATGTGTGATATCCAGTAAGTCCATTTGTCTCAACGTAACTGCCATGATTTCTTTCCTTTTCAAGGCTATATAATGTTCCACTGTGTGTGTGTGTTTGTTTGTTTTGTGTGTGTGTGTGTGTGCGTGCGTGCGTGCGTGTGTGTGTGTGTGTGTGTGTGTGTGTGTGTGTGTGTCTATCAATGACATTTAAAATGTTCTCCCAACTTTTTTTTTTAAAGTTTGCTTTATTGGTGACCTAGCTATTTCTACACTATTTACCAACTTATCTTTTGCTTTTAATATAGTACCTGGTATGAAATGGGCTATCAATCTATATTTGAATGGCATATTGTTTTGTAAGTAGAAAAGTAGAATCAGGTTTTTTTTTAAATGCTGGTAGTTCATTATTAAAATATAACTTGGGGAGGGGTTGTCTGTTTTATTATTAAGACTGTGTAATCAAAGCCCAGTATGTAATCAGGCTAGCTTTGAGCTCATGGCGGTTCTCCTGCCTCAGCATCATGAAATGCTGAGACCTTGCAAATCATTCAGTGAACTGGGACAAACGTGATCCCGCTCACTGGTAGCTATGAAAGGACCATGGTGGGGAGCTTTTCCCCCTTCTCCTCATTCCCTTCGCCTCTCCCTCCTCCTGACTCTAAGGTCAAAACCAACACCACAGTCCGTCTGTCTGTCTGCTTTGGGGGCGTTGGACATTTTCACTGGCACACCTCTTCTACAGTCTATCTCAATTAACGTTTCTCTGTCATGAGGTAAGACTGTCATGGGTTTCTTTAGTGTTCTTGTTTTAACATCTACACACCCGTCTTGAGGTGGGTATATGGGCCAATGGTGGAATGCTTCCCTTGCCTGCATGAAACCCTGATCCAATTCCTGATAGTTTCAAAAACAAAAAATATCTTTTATCCCCACTCCTTTTTGACAAAGCCAAACAATGAAGATGTCACTCAGGATGATTTGTCACTGGTCTGTTTTTCTCCCACTTCTCCTTGTTAACAGAGCCTTTATTGCTGGGACTCAGACTCTCTTAGAAAGGGGAGACTAATTCTCACAGAGACTGAGTGGATTGAGACAATATATATTTATTGTTGCTCCAGAATCAGGCCTGGGTTTAATTCCGGGCAACTTGTGTTTAAACAAAGTAGAGTTAAAGCTGCAAAGTACGAAATGCCGAGCAAGAGGCTCATCTTATTATGTGTGACATGATCATAACCATGTGAAAAACTACCAGCTTTTAATGGGGGTGTGTGTGTGTGTGTGTGTGTGTGTGTGTGTGTGTGAGTGTGTACTGGGCTAGGCTGCTAGAAAGGCTAGGAGAGAGAGAGAGAGAGAGAGAGAGAGAGAGAGAGAGAGAGAGAGAGAGAGAGTGAAGTTCCCTGCAGGTTCCCCCCTTCAGCTACCATGGACACTCTGTGTTGGCTCCTCCAGAGAGCAGCAGGCACTCACTGCCTTCTGAGGCCAGCTCTCTGAGCAGCAGGTCCTTCCTGTTTCATTCTCTGTCTCTCAGTTCCAAGCCCCAGCTTGGTGCTGTCTTTATGCCCGTAAACAGGGATGTTAAGCCAAGCTCTACCCACAGGCAGCCATCAATCAGCACTTGAGATTGCCCGCTGCTCTGCACGCTGGCTGGAAACAGGCAGTCTCCTGAACTAAAAATAGCAGAAGTAGAGCTGAGGACAAACAGCAGCCATGCTCCTGAATACAGAGCAAAAAAAGACGGGGACTCTCCAAAAGGCCTTGCTCCCAGAGGCACAAGTGACTAGGAGTGTGGACAGCTGGCAGTGTGGATGCTGCATCCATGGTCAAAGCCTCCCGTGTTCCTGGGGACATGCCTCCTCGCTCCGCCAAAGAGCTCAGCATGTAGGGATTCTGTCATGGAGGGACACGGGCCTGCTACCCAGTGACATCTCCCAGGCTGCAGATGGGAAGTCTGGTGCCAGTTCCTGAGAAGAGCAACAGCCTCTCCCCTCCCCCATCAGAGTAGGGGTGGAGGTGGTGTATTTTGACCTTGGCTTCCCACCTGAGCATTGTGGGAACAAAAGCAGTGCCTGGCTCTAAGACCAAATGAGGTTTGGCAACCAGCAAGTGAGTCCCAGCTGTATTTGTGGTTTTCCCTGCAAGGAGAGCTCTCTACCCACAGTGCTATCCCTTAGTGTTCCAGTAGCAAAGCTTTGAATACCAAAACAGGGATCCTTTCCAAGCACTTGTGATAAATCCATCCATGCAAAGAGACCTCATCAAAGGGCAAGGCAGGGCCCCAGAGCTGAGAGGATGCTGCTCTCCTCTGTTCATAATGAAAAGCCTGCCCTCAAGCCGGCCTTTATCTCACCCACATAGTGGGGTTTGGTCCCTCTCATGAAGCTGTGAGAAGGGCTGGCTGGGATCCTTTGTGAATGAGAGGCCAGGGTTCTGTGCCAGGTGATGAGTGGCCCTGTATCATGGCAGGTCATCACAGAAGCAGGAGACTCAGCCTCTGCCCTTCCTTTGGACACCCTTGGTCGGGGGGGGGGGGGGAACGGGTTTTTCCTAGTGCAGTCAACTTTAAAAGGCAAATATAATGTGGCAGCTTAAAATGTGGCATGAATTTAAGCAAAAGTGAGGAGGGAGCTGGAGACCCCACTCACTGAGCCTTCTAACCTTGATGCCAAGAACATTTTTCTTGGCATGGCCCAGCAATCATGACATTACGCCTAGAGACAAAAATATGACGCTAACTCGCCATTGGCCCAGCATTAGATAATATTTACATGGCTCTTGATACTATAAACTCTGTATATTGATTTTCTGATTTTGGAGGCAACTCATGAAGGAAACAAGAAAATTCTAGTTACCATTGTAAGATAAAATATATGTGTTAGTAGCCATTAGGGAATGGATGCAAATTTATTTTTTATGTGCCCAATACAAAATGAGAGGAGGGTAAGGGGAGAAAAGGCAAAGGTGAAGTAAAGTGAAATGCTAACAGATATACGATGGGTGGATGATGGAATTAAGACAGTTAAATATAATTTACAGTTAAAAATAATATATATATATATATATATATACATACATATAGATAGATAGATAGATAGATAGATAGATAGATAGATAGATAGATAGCAGGTAATGGAAGGAAACTCGGTATTAGAGAGTACACCCCCCCCAGGAGGGTGGGTACTGCTGTTGAGTGTCTTTTATTCCAGGGTTCATCAAAAGAGATGAAGAGGGCTGGAAAGATTGCTCAGCAGGGGTTAAGAGCACTCATTGCTCTTCCAGAGTCCTAGTACCCACGGGGCTGCTTACAACTGTCTGTAACCCCAGTTCCAGGGAATCTAATGCCCACTTTGGGCCTCTGAGGGCACCAGGCATGGACATGTAAACAAAGCACTTCTACCCATAAAACAAAAATAAATCTAAAAAATTCTCACCAGAAAAGCTAAAGAGAGCAATGATGATGGGAACTCCCTGGAAGAGGCAGGGTTAGGGCTGGAGCTATGGTTTCACACCCTAACTTACCTACACCATGTGATATTTTACACTATTTCATTCTTGATTGAGGCAGTAAAAGGGTGGCTTTTAAAAGAGAAAAACTGTAACTAGGTCCATCTGTTCCCCCAACACATGGGCCTGAGAGAATGAGCTGCAAAAACACTCATTAGGTCAGCAAACAGAAATCAGTGTTCCGGGCTTTAATTGTTGATGGCAGTTCAACGGTCCAGCCAAGCTAATGCTCTGTGCGAAGCCAAACTGATGTCACTTGGCTGGCGATAGTCCTCATGGCATCAAAGCACCATGAATGTCCACTGCCGAAAGAACAATGATGAGATGAGTTCCCTGTGAGAAGCTTAGGACTTATCAGGAGCAGACTGGCAGTGGACGCTGGGACCCCTAGGCATCTACCAGACAAAAGCAGAACCAAATAGATGCAGTTTCTTGTGCAGCTCATTGCCCATTGCATGCCTGGCCCTCAGAAGCTCTAGATGGAGGGTATGAGGGCAGAACTCAGCGGTACAGAACCCAGGCAGGCTGCCAGGCTCTTAAACCCAGTCACGTAGCATCTCTTCTAAAATGGACCTTCCCTTGCTGTTAGTCCAAGAAATGGTGGGCACTCTGACCCCAACCACTAGATTCTGAGAGCCTTTTCCCCAAGAGAGATACTCTCACTTATACATGACTCCTAAAACAGAACCTAGGAAATTCACAGGCTGGGAAACTATAAATTGATTACAAATAGATGGGTGCCTGGGAAATCAACCGTGCAGTTTAAAAAAAAAAAAAAAAAAGACAGGGCAATTCCCAGTGGACATTCCCTTACTCCACGGCATTTAAGTGAAACCCTTTGGGGGACAGATTTTTTTCTGTGTGGGGAAATCTCTAAGGGATAAAACAATTTGCAGTAGGCTGTGGATACACTGACTTAAGGTGGGGTTTATTCTTGCATCATCTCTTTATGCTTCATAATTACATTTTTATTTTTATTGTTTTAAGTGCCATTTCTATTAATTCACTTTCTGCCTCGTGGCTTCATTACCTCACCTCTATATTGCCCTTTCTGCTTGCTCTGCATCTCCACCTTCTTCTTCCCAGCGTCCTCTCTGCCCAGAAATCCTGCCTAGCTATTGGCCGTTCAGCTTTTTATTAAACGAATCAGAATGACACATTTCCACAGTGTACAAAAGGATTATTCCACAACAGGGATCCTCATAGAATATGTAATAGCACCCCATGTTGTTATTCCAGATGTGGTCCTTGGACCAGCCCAGCATGAGCATCACCTCAGGCTTGGTCAGAACTGTATGTAATTCACTGACTCTACACTAGCAAGGTCCTAGAACCTGCATTGTGAGCAGCCCCCAGAAGCTTTGATGGATACTGAAACCTGAGACCCATGAAAGCCATTGAACCTTCCAGGCCCCAAAGCAGGAAGAAAAGAAAGACGAAGAAAGGGATGAGAAAGGGCGGGAAGCAGGGGGCTTTTTGTAAACTAGCAATGTGTGGACACATTTTCCAAACGTATAGATAAATGAGAGGAACACAGCAGTCAGAATTGAAAACCAACCACTCAAAATGGTAGATACCACAGGCTGCTAGCTTCACAGAACCCTTGGTTTACAAGAAGGTACCCACAAATCACCTGCAAACATTGTGAACTATAACATATGTGTGGGGGGGAATGTTATTAATAAAATTTTATTTAAAGTAAAAAAATTATTTATTTCTAAAATAATATTTTTAAATTTTAACCTAAATGGCCACATTTTCAGGGTGACTCAAAAAAAAAAAAAAAAAAAAAAGAGAGAGATTTTTTTTTAACCCAAAATTCACCGACACAGCCTCTTTAACCAATAACTTGGGACACATCCTTGGATCTGTTCTGCAGGCCACAAACTCATTATTCATCTTTGTTTTTACAGCAAAGGGTTACCTTCCAGTTCAACCTTCACCTTGGAAGAGGGGACCATCTACCTGACTGCTGAGCCAAATACTCTGGAAATACAGGACGACAATGCCTCTGTACTGGATGTCTATTTAGTGAGTGATTTTATTCTCTTCTTCTCCCATCCCTCCTTGACTTACACAAGACTAAGTTGTGTAAAGCCAGGTGTGCTTGGGGAATTTAGAGAAATGATTGCATCCTGTCCCTTCCACAGACGACAAGTCTTTCCAAGCTGTTTTTGTTCCATAGTTTGTTAGAATGTTGGCAAGAATTGATAGGTTAATTGTTGTTTTAACTTCTGCACAGTGCCTGCATCCTAATCTACTGCTATTTCAGCCAGCAACTGCATCTCTGCAGTTGCCTGCTTCTCTAGCAACAGCCTACTGGCTGCTCAGGCCACAGCCTAGTGGGAATTGTGTTCCTACAGACATTGACTCTGTGGCTGCCGCTAAAGGTAGCTTTAACTAAATCTCTATCATTCTGTGTATAAATAAGATTCGAGGTTCAAAGGCGGGGGTGGAAACCTGCTAGCCCAGAGAGGTTTCATGGAAAAGCTAACCTTCTTTCAAAGTGTTGATGTCTCCAAAAGACCTGCACTTCCACTCCGCCAAAACAGGAAAACCTGCACTACTCCAAATCCCGCCCAACTACTTCCTGCGTCTCGTATCTCTCCCAGATGCCCTCTGATGCTTTATGATTACTTTCTGTCCATCAACTGCTAACTCAGCCTCCTGACCCAAGGTCAATTTTATTTAATCAATGCAAATGCAAACTTGTGGTTCGCAGTGTGACCAAATGTCCCCACCCCCAAAAAATAGTGAATAATAACTCAGCAGAGATAACCAGAGGACAGATCTCATGAAGTGAAGGCGAAGCAGGACGCCTTGATTTCATTCCGACAAAGTAAGCTTGGCCTTTGACTCAAGCGGTGCTCTCGCGGCTGTATCTTCTTTATTTTGGCATTGCCTCTGTGATAAAGCAGTAGGCTAGATGGCACAGCCCTGGGAAGAACTCCAGTTCAGAACTCAGGAGTTGTCTGGATGACACCACTGAGGGTTGTCACCAGCTGGTTGTGTGAGATGAGACTGACTTCTTTGACTGTGTATCCTTATCTGACAGAGAACAGAAGTCATGCCTGCCTTGACTACCTCACAAGTCTGCCTTGAAAATACCCAAGTGGTGGGGAGGGCAGCCCTCCATTAGTACCCGCCTGACTGCCTGCTCCACCTTTGTTGACTCTTAGATAGTGGGCGGGGGGGGGGGGGACCTCGGAAGACTAGAAGCAGTGTTTGCCCCACAAATTACATCCCACCCACATCCTCCGTGTGTTGTATGCATGCCCAACGTCACGTGAGAAGGTTGAGTGGGATGGCAGGTGTCTTTTGGAATGTTGTGTTTTTAAGTTTAAACCCTACAGCCTATAGCCTGGTCTCCTGCCCACAGGCCCCTCCTCCCCTAGCTTTTGTGTTCTAGCCCTGCACCTCCTCACTCCCCCCACACAAGCCACGCACTGTCTCCAGGTCTTTGCTTTGCTATTCCCATCTGCGTATTCTTTCTCAGGCCCAAGCTTGTCCCCTTGCTTCCATTCCTCATAACTCCACTCAAACGGCTTTCCATCTTGACCAACTCTGGAAAATAGCAACTCCAGCAATAGCAGCCATGGTGAAGGGGGGGGGGTCTTTATAACCGCTAAATTATTTTTCCCCCTTTTTGAGACAGGGTCTCTCTATGTAGCCCTGCCTGTCCTGGAGTTCACTCTGTAGACCACGCTGGCCTCATTCACAGAGATCTGCCTGCCTCTGCCTCCTGAGTGCTGGGATTAAAGGCGTGTACCACCACAAGCTTTCTTTTCTGCTCTTATTCTTTAATGTTCTAGTATGGCAGTCCTCAAATCTGTTGATCTCAGGACCCCAAAACATCCTTGAAAATTACTGAGGACCCCAAGAATCATTGAGGGGGGCAGGTTATGTCTTCAAATGAAAACAAAAAATGTTTACATATTCATTGACTTAGGATGATGGTTATGATAGCTAAGTAATACTTGTATGAATATAATATGTGACTATATCTTACAAAACACAAATAAACTGTGAAAATAATAGCATTATTTTGCTTCCAGCACATCCCTACCATCTCTGGCTTAATAGAAGCTAGAGTGGAGCTCCTGTCTTACCTATTTCCATAGCAACTTTTTTTGTTTGGTGGTGGTGTTATTGTTTCTTGAGATAAAATCTCAGGCTAGCCTCAAACATACAATCCTCCTGCCTCTGCCTCTCGGGCCCTGGAGTTGCAAAAGTTGCACCACCACACTGGAATTATTTCTGTATGAGTCTTTGCCACCAGACTCATAGTTTCAGTTCTGGTCGGAATTCTCCTGTGGATGCAGAAAAGGATAAGAGGGAAAAGCAAACAGCATGTCAGCGCTGATAGGAAAACCATTTGACCCAGTGACCCCTATGCAGTTTTCCTAGGTTTTGAAGATAGCCTCTTCACCTGTTGCAAAACCAGATGAGTTGTAAATGAAAGAGAACTGGGCACCTAGAGTCAGCGCCTGCCTCGGCTCCTCAGGGATCATTGACCTGGGGTTGATCGCTCTCTTTGGGCTTCAGTTGTCTGTCTATTGTGGAATATCAAATGTTCTCTAAGACCCTGTGCTGATTCATTCCGAATCACATGGTTGCACCGGGGTGGCTTTCCAGACAAGCTACAGTTGTTCTCCAAACTCTGCCGTTTCATGACCTCCCCCACTACTAAGCCTTGCTTCGACTTCAGGACAATACATCTAGAATATTCAACCCCATTAACTTGTGGTTCTGGGATATGTTTTCTTACCAGAGATATTTTCATTTTTTATTATTGTTTTGAATGCCATGCTACATGTGAAAGATTCAGTTCATTGCTCGCCCATCAGGGTTTTCATTTGCCTCTACATTTTTGAAAGAGTGACAAGAAAGAAAATCCAGTCTGGCCTAGGCAATTTCTCTTTCCTTTCTTTTTGACCTAATTCAGAAGCTCTGGATCTCAGCCATTTTTATCCCAGCCATTTTTAATTGAATGGGCCTTGAGGCTTCTGTGATGACTCTCTGTTTTGTGTTATGGCCCAATGACGCCCAATGTCTCCTGTGAGGTTTTCTCCTTGAAGATGAAATGTTTCTTTATTAGCAGTGATATCTTAATCCACTTTCTGTTTACCTGATCCTCTAAGGATTTATAACGCTGTGGAACATGCAGATTTAAACCACATTGATTTGTGCATATCAGATAACATGAAATTTCCTCTTAGGAATCCACCCAAACTCGTGTCTTCCAGCTAAGGCAACCTTGTGACTTGCCTCTGTAATTTGAACTGAAATTTAAAAGGATGGTTGACCTCTAAAGAGAGCTACCAGTTTCATCATCCATATTCAGGTGTTTAACTCAGGTCCCACCCAAGCTTTCTCCCACACTGCTTTCCAGAAGCCCTTTACCTTCTCCCAGTGTACTCCCAGGCTTTCTGGCTCATTTGCAAATATTCAAATCAAGGGATGTGGGCTTTCTCCAGTGACCAAAGATGGTTCCTATTGAATGCTGAGCTGATGAGACGCAGATTAGGGTATTGAAAAGAATACAACAGGACTGAGTAGCTGCACTGATGACAAATGGGCGCTTCTGCCTTCTTCCTAACGGGACAGTCACCCACCCCAGTATTGTAAGATACCAATACTATTGCTTCAGATTCTCAGGCAGTTTCTGCCTGATGCAGAATGCTATTTGATGTTGCTGGAAAGAGGAACAACAAAAAGCCATCCCCACTGGAAAATGGAGTGTGAGAGAGTGCCCTTTCATGGCACCCTGGGAATGGGCTGTAAGTAAGAGATGAAGGGACTGCATTTTTAGTAACAGAAGTCTAAAGGATGGTGCCACCCTTTACTTTATTCTTCACTTCTATTACTGGCTCCCTGAGTTATGCCTTTACACTTTTCACATTAGCATCCTCTCAATAACACATCCTTTATTTGTGAAAGTACTTCTGCAAACCGGCCATTTGAAGTGCAAAACCAGCTGCGTGTAAGGAAAAGAAACAGTTAAGCCATTTTTTTAGCCACACCAGTATTGGAGATTAGTGCACCAACAGGCAGCCCTTGGACAGCTTGATTATTCGGTCGGTGTGTTTGGGGTGGTTAATGGGGCTCTTTGATCATAGGAAGAAGGGGGCAAAAAAAAAAAAAAAGTGAGAATGATTGAATTAACAGCAGCCATGCCATTAAGCATGAGGAAAGCCTGAGAAAATATGAAGACAAACACTCAACAAATTAGGTCACAGGGGTCTTAGAAAATTCACCGGGAGGTTTTGGCAAAAGAAACTGCATTTCTAAATGTGAATTTTTCGGCTTGGAGATGAAGGGCCCCTGCACAGCCACACAGCAGTGGTTGGGTCTCTGTAATCATTCCTTGCTTAGGCCAGTATGGGCTGCCCCAGGGGGTGTAGATTGAAACAGTGGCATTTCCACAGCCTCTCTGGATGGAGCTGGAGTCCCTGCAACCCGAGGTACTGCTCACGTGCTCAGTGGGGTTTTGTGAGAGTAGAAAATGGAGAAAGGGCACACAGCTCCTCAGGTTTGGAAGCTCTGAACTAAAACACCTTTCCCGTTTGTCACACGCCTGCCCTGTGGGTTACTGAGATTGCAGAGAAAGTAGAATAGGCCTCTTAGCCCAAAGTGCTCACCTCCTTAAGTTGTTTGAGTAAAAATGTTTTTAAGGCATGTGAAAGAGCTGGGGGGAGGGAGGGTCGTATGCAGACATGGTGGTGCACACCTTTGAGTCTAGTGCTCAGAAGGCAGAGGTGGACAAGATCTCTGCGAGTTCAAGACCAGCCTGGTCTACATAATGAGTTCTAGATTAGCCAAAGCTTTGTAATGAGACTTTACTCAAAAATAAAATAAAGGAAAGAAAGGGATGTCCCTGCATGTGTGCTAGCACACTCAGAGGTGACAGCTATTCTTAAAATAGAGTGGTGTATGCTTGAGTTAAGAAGCAACCAGCAATCACAGGAATTTTTTTTTTAACAGATAGCATTTAACTGCTGTACAAAATTAGAATTGGAGCTGGAGTTACAAGGGTACACTGGCTTTCCAGTTCAGTTAGGCTCAGTTTTAACGCCAGTTTGCAGGGCTGTGGCAAAGGGATTTCTTTGAAACATCCTGGCTGCATTGTCCTTGAAGCCCAGTTTGACTCTGACGGTTAACACTAGCTCTGCTCTTCCATTCTCCTGAAGCCATCCATGGGTAGCCCTGCTATTTTCCTTTCTTTGCCTTTCTCTTTGTCCTTGTCCCTCTGGTCCCCACTGCTTCTCTTTTTGGATCTGTTCCTGTCCCCTTCTCAGTCATAGGAAGCCAGAGTTTTCTTCACTCCTAAGATTCTCCAACTGCCAGGCATTGGTGGCTCACGCCTTTAATCCCAGCACTTGGGAGGCAGAGACAGGCGGATCTCTGTGAGTTCCAGAACAGCCTATCTACAAATCGAGTTCCAGACCAGCCTCCAAAGCTACACAGAGAAACTCTGTCTTGAAAAAACAAAAAACAAACAAAAAAGACTCTCCAGCCATCGAGAACGATATGCCTGAAGGGAAGCCGCTGCTATTGGTATGAACGTCATCTCTTCCAGGCTCAGAACCTGTTTCGATCAAATGATGGAATTATAACCCAAGATAGAACTTGTTAGTATCTCATGCCATACACTTGGGTCTGGTGAACCCAACTTCACTCATACAGATTTCCTCCCTGGTGTCTGAAGTGTAAGAGAAGGGTGTTTAAGGACAGTCCTTATAATAAAAGAAAAGAAGGTCTGGAGAGATGGCTCAGTGGTTAAGAGCACTGACTGTTCTTCTAAATGATGGGGGTTCAATTCCCAGCACCCACATGGCAGCTCATGACTGTCTGTAACTCCATTTCTGGGGGTTCCAGTGCCGCCTTCTGGCACCGGACATGCATATCATGCACAGATAAACATGCAGGCAAATACGAATACATATAAAATAATAAAATATATTTTTAAAATATAAACGAAGCTGTCCATGTGTGGTAATGCATGAGGAGGGGTCCAGAGAGGAGCCTAAGGGTGTGGCTTCCATGCTTTGTATCTGCCTATATTAATCTCAAACTGTGGCTTAAGCAACACAAATGTATCATCTCCTAGGGGTCAGGTATATGAATGAAAATTTCCCATAGTGCCTTGCTCCCAGTGAAGGTGCTGAAGAGAGATGCTTGAAGCCTCTGCTGGATTCACATGTTTCCTGGCATTTTTCCCCCTGGAGCCCCCTTTGTAGACCAGGCTGACCTAGAACTCAGAGATCTGCCTTTGTCTCCCAAATGCTGGGAGTCACCACCCCCCCAGCATGTTTCCTGACATTCCTAAACCTGCATAGTACCCTCTTCCTCAGCTCCAGGGTAACCCAGCTTTCCTTGTAACCCTGTGTGTCTTCTCTTGGTCATTGGACTAAGGTGTCCTCTAATCCACGGTGACCTTAACATCTTATGTATGAGTAGACCCCAGTTTCTTAAGTCACAAGTAGATGGGAATTTTCAGGGCCATCCATTCAGCCCACTACACAGATCCTCCTTCTGTCTGCCCTCTTCCTCAGCTAACAGCTAGGATGTTGGGAAGATGTTTCCAGGTTACTTTGGATTCCTCACAAAATGGTGTTGGATAAATGGCTGTGTGAAAAGACTTGTCTTAGAGTGTGCAGTGTATTTCAAAGTAGTTCCCTGGGGATAGACCCAAGCCTTGGTATTTCCAGGTCCTTTAGCTCTGAGCACCCTGTCAGTCTCCTATGCTAGTGTAAAAGAGAGGTGTGTCACTCCAAGGACCCCCTTCCTAAGACCTAGTTAGAATAAAATGCACTTTTCCTCTGATTCAGAATGACAGTCTTAAACCTACTGTTTGATACCCCTCCTTTCCAAAAACCCTCTGCTGCCACCTACTGGTAAGAAGGCAGCTCTGCATGGGGGGATAGTTAAGGCTCTGTCTTGAAACCTAATGAAGAATGAATGTGGGGCTCAATATATAATTTCTGTACTTGACCTTATCCTTCCAACATTGTGCATGTCAGTTCAGCAGGCAGCAGTCTTCAGGCATCAAAGGCAGCTCACACCACAGACCCAGCATCTGCCACCTTTCTAGTTAACCTGGAGGCTACAGTTAGAACTGTGCACAAGAGAGTGGAGAGGTTCATCTCCCCCTCAGATTCAAGCATGCCCTTCTCATTCATCAAAGCCAGTTCCCCGTGAGTCTCTTTGAAAGCCACCCCTTAGCGGTTTAAGTCTGCAGCTCCAACAGCAACTGTAACAAAGTGCCAGCAAACTCCCAGTGCTAAAGGCTTTCCTTACTAGTTAGTCTGAATGACCCTGGTTTACAGGTGGCCGAAAAGGACAGTGGGACTCACTCCAGTACCAGAAGTCCCTCCATCATCTTCTCGCCCCTTGGAAACAAATAAATGAAGCAGCAATCTGTGTAGTAATAGCTCCTATACTAACAGTTTTGAAATGAGAGGCCTTGATCTCCACTGTCTTCTGAGATATGGGAGATGAAGGCAGCTTCTCTGCCATCTACCTGCTGCAAGAATGGGCTCTTCAGTGGAGCACTAGAGGTTGGCAGGTGGCCAACACTCAAAAATTCCCTCAGTGACATTCTACCAGATTAGACCCAAATGGATGTATTCATCGGAAGTGTGCAGATCCTTCAAGAACAGAAACATCCCCACTTTCTGCCCCAGTGCCTCTCAGATGAAGTCTGCAGTCCCCGTCCTTGGAAAAGAACAACTTCACTTCCGGCATGAGTCCTAATATTTATTTAAGTTTAAAGAGAGACCCTTTTAGTTTTCTCTGCTCACCAGTTTTCCTATCACTATGACAAAATCCTTGAAAGAAACCATTAAAACAAGGAAAGTAGGGCCAGCAAGATGACCCAGCAGATAAAGGCTCTTGCTGCCATGTCTTATGATGTCATTTTTTATCCCCTCATCCCACATGGGAGACAGAAAGAACCAACTTACACAATTTGTACCAATACATGTATGCTTGCAGGCACACATACACACATTCTCTCTCTCTCTCTCTCTCTCTCTCTCTCTCTCTCTCTCTCTCTCTCTCAGTAAAAAATTTTTAAATGAAGGGGAGTTTATATTGCATCAGTCCCTGTAAGGCAAGACATCATGAGAATGCATGTGGCAGAGGAAAACCACTCACCTTGTCCCTCAAGGTCCCCATATCCTTTTCAAGGGCACGTCCCCATAACTTCATCAACTCAAAAACACAACGCTTCCCTTAAAGAGGATAAAAGACAGTTTATTCTAGTCAAATATGAGAGCATGGCCCAAGAAACCCCAAGTTCCATGTTCCAACATGGAAGCAGTTGCCTGAAGTTTCTGTGGTAACAGAAGAATGTTATAAATCAGGACACTTTTAAAATATATTGGGGTAACATCAAAGAGGCGGGTAACAGCAAAGCATGTCTATCTGCATGTGATGCTGTCTCATGACATTCTTAGTTTTGGGATTTGATGGAAGCAAGTGGTCTGTGTTGTGTAATTATAGCTAAGGATGTGTTACATTCTTTCATGCTGTGGAAAAATGTTTAATGATGCAAAAACATGTTGCATGCTGGGAAGTGGTGGCACATGCCTTTAATCCCAGCACTTGGAAGGCAGAGGCAGGCGGATCACTGTGAGTTCAAGACTAGCTTGGTCTAGAGCTAGTTCCAGGACAGGTTAAAAAGCCACACAGGGAAATCCTGTCTGGAAAAAAAACAAGAAAAAAAGTTGCATTTATTTAATTCTGTGAAGCTGTGTTGCTTTGCCTGCTTAAAACACCTGGTTGGTCTAATAAAGAGCTGACTAACCAATAGCTAGGCATGAAAAGGATAGACAGGGCTTCCAGGCAGAGAGAATAAATAGAAGGAAGGAACAAGAAGAGGGAGTGAGCAAGAAAAGGAGAAGGAGGATGACAGGGGCCAGCCATGCAACAACACAGCCAGCCAGAGTAAGAAGGAAAGAAAGGAATATAGAATAGAAAAAGGTAAACACCCAGAGGCAAAAGATAGACTGGATAACTCAAGAAAAGCTGGCTAGAAACAAGCCAAGCTAAAGCCAGGCATTCATAAGTAAGAATAAGTCTCTGAGCCTCTGTGTATTTATTTGGGAGCTGGGTGGCAGGCCCCCTAAGGGAAAAAAAGCTACAATACAACAATACACCACAATGGGTTTTTATCTGATAGTAACAGGATGTTAGTTTCAACACTAAGTGATGTCAGGAATGGCTATTTAGACTAAAGACATTGCTCCAAGATGAGGTGTAATTAGGCTCTGGGCTTGCATCCTTCCAACCCTCCAGGTCGCTACAGTTCTAATTGGTCTTTGCAGGTACAGCTTCTGTCCAGAAAATTCCATTTACAGCTTCCTCCCACTAGACCTTAGGGTTGCACTACTAACCAAGAGAACCACCATCTGGAGCACGGAGGAGGCAGAAAAGGCAGATCTCTGTGAGCTAGAGATTAGTCAGTTCTACAGAGTGAGACCCTGCCCCCAAAAGAAAAAAGTATCCAAACAACAACAGGGTCCCTCCAGCTGTGATGTTCCCCACATGTGAAATCCCATTCCATCTCTGTGTCCTGATTTCTGCAGCACTGACATATGTCTATATTATGCCTAGAAAAAAATGATGAGCCTTTAGGTTCCTGCTACTATTAAAATTTCCAACTACACTTCATTCATTTACGCCTTGTAAAACTAACATCAAGTGGAGGGGGTATACAAGTCAAATAAAATAAAATGGACCAAGTATAAATGTTTAACATAATTCCTTTATTGATTCTTTGGGAATTTCTCATCATCTCCCAGTCCTCCCATATCTGCCCCTTACGCTTGCAGCATTCCCCCCAAAAAAATGTTTTTTAAAAAAATTTAAACAAACAAACAAAACAACAACAAAAAGGAACTCTTCACACTTCCATTGTTCCTAAATATCTAACACCGCATCATTAGTCTTAGTGGCATTGGGAGCCACAGTGTATCACACAGTATACCTTTTTGTCCAACCAACCTTACTTGCAAATGTTCAGTGCAATGAGTCATTGGTCTGGTTCAAGGCCTCTGGGTTTTAGTACACCATCATCATTGGACTCTCACCAAAACTCTTCTCAGATATCCTGAGGCCACTCTGAGTCATGGAGATTCTTTTTACCCTAAATGATGACAAAGATCAATAACCCACAGAATGACCGAAAACCACCCACCCCACCTCTTGGGAATGTATGTGGTCATTGTATTCTCTAACTGCTTTCAGTTGTCTGTGGGTGATTGAATCTTTAGTAGGCCCTGAGAAAATTTAGATAATGGTCAAGTCCTGGGAAATGTAGTTGTAACATTTGAACTGTTCCCATGCAGAGGGATCAGTATATTCATCACCTGTCTTGTAGTTTTTCTTGGTTTATTTCTTATTTCTGTAGCAAAGATTTTCAGGAGGTCTTCCCCAGTCAAATATGACTTCTATTAACCTTGGAGGAATCCACAGTCTTTCATTTCCTGTGGAAACACAAGCATAACCTCTCCACCAATTCAATACATTTTCTGGATTCCATTTTAAAGTTAAGACATCCCTAGAGTATCTAGGCTGATTTAATTCAACAGCCTCTGATTTAATTTAGCAGCTGTCATTTGCTCATAAAGACCCTGTGTAACTTGGGCTCATAAGGGGGAGAAATAACTGGGAAGTGGTAGCACATCCCTTAATCCCAGCACTTGGGAGGCAGAGACAGGTAGATCTCTGTGAGTTCAAGACCAGTCTGGTCTACAGTGAGTTCCAAGACAGCCAGAGCTGTTATTAAAAAAAAAAAAAAAAAAAAAAAACATGTCAGAGAGAGGGAGGGAGGGAGGGAGAAATGAACTATAAAGCCAAATAGTGAGGGTTACAGACAGATCTCAGTGTTAGAGGACTTACTGGCATGCTTGAGACTTTGGGTTCAATTCCCAGAACCAGAAAAAGAAAAGAAGTAAGTTTATAAAATTAAAACTCACAATAGAGACAGATTATGTGATAAGTATTGATTATTTATTGCCAAATGGAATTTCCTTTAACATACTTTTTCCCCCAAAAGATTCCATTTCAAACTCTTTATTCCAAGTTTGTTTTGTTTGTCTCTTTTGAAGGTATTGGATAGCATCACATCTGTGACAACAGCTTTAACCCCTCTGATTTGGGAGCACTATATTGATGCTTATTTCTTTGTTTTTACTCTAAGCCTCAAACTCAAGACCTCACAAATGTTAAGCACATACCTTTATCATGAAGCTACATCCCCAGCCTTAATCTTATATCATATCTTATATCATGTGTTGCTTCTATAATCACTATGAGCTTGCAAAATGAAGCAATTCAATAGCTATAGGAAGGAATATCACTTCCAGGTCTAAAAGCAAAGGTATAAGGAAGTAGTTTAAATTAAAAAGTTCTTGCAGTGAGCGTGCAACAATGACAGGATAGTGTGTGTGTGTGTGTGTGTGTGTGTGTGTGTGTGTGTGACATTTAACTTTTTATTTCACACACACAAAGAAGAATTTCTCTCTGCTAGTTGTGGTGGCACACACCTGTTATGAGCAGTTTTCCCTGCCACCTGCCTGAACCCAGATAACACACAGAGACACTATATTAGATATAATGTTGTTGGCTAGTTACTGGTGTCTTATTGGCTAGCTCTGTCTTAAATGAACCCATTTCTATTAATCTAAGTATTTCCACGTGATCTCATCTTACCAGAGAGAGGTGCTGGCATTCCACTCTCTCCATCCTCCATTTTGAATCTCCTCCCTACTACTTTCCGAATCCTCCTTGTCTCCTAGTCCCGCCTATCTTGCTTTCCTATTGGCCAACAGTGCTTTTACATTAACCAATACGAGAAACGTATTTACAGAATGACATCTCCCAACACACACCTATAGTCCAAGCTACTTGACAGGCAGAGGCAGGAGTATCATTTGAGCCTGGGATTTCACTGCCAACCTGGTAACAAAGTAAAACCCCTTTCCCTAAAAAGGAAGGAGGCCCAAGGGTTGAAGAAAAGTCAATCCCTCACAACTGCTCTATGAGAAGGGTTAGTTATTCCTCTTCTCTTATCCAATTACTGACCGGGCCTGACTCTGCTTAGCTTGCACTATCAGACAAATTCATGTGTCTTCAGGGTGTTATGGCCATCAACTATTATTCCTAGTCTAGAATAGATGAACCAGGATGTAAAAGTTGGAAAACATGATGTTATATGGCTTAGATAGTTAGAAAATAGATTTGACCCAATCTATGCCTGTACAAACCAAAATGATACTCTCCTGTACCATGACACATCTATCACACACTGACACAACTGCCTCTGCTTCCTTTTGTTTGTTGCATTGTTTTGCATTGCTTTCAGTCAGCATCTTATGTATCTCAGGCTAGCCTCAAAGTCACTATATAGCTGAGGATGACCTTGAATTCCTGATTGTCATCCTCCTATATCCACATTCCAAATTCTGGGAACACAGGATTGCCATCATACCTACCTTGCCTGGCTCTGCTTGTATGTAGTTAGCAGTTTAGGTTGGACATCTGATGGCTTGTTTTACTACTAGACATGGGGATATCTGTTTTTGGAAAAGAGCATAGCCTTCCAGGGCACAGGGTACAGAAAGTATGCTAAAGCCAAGCAGCACAACCGAACGTAGTCCTGAAAGGCAAAGTGGGTCTTAACATTGCTTTGTTCTAAGCCCTCAGCATCAGTGCTGTGGCTTAACTGGGATTTGATCTTGATGAACTATGGGTAATTAACATGTCACAAGCCCCCAACAAAGCATATGGTGTCCTAAGAAAATCCCAAACCTAATACATGCTTTTCCAAGTGCAAGTTACTGGGAGAAATAACAACTTAAGTTTTCACGTATAGGCAGGCATTACAAACTGATGCTAAAAGTGAGTCTCATAACTGCTTTTTTTTTTCCTCTGTCTGTTTTTCCCTCAGTAAATAAAAGTGATAGCCACCTCAGCATATGGATGGGACCTGAACACAGCTGTGGGAGAGAACTTTCCCCACTGCAGAATTCTCCAGAGGAACTGGGCTGAGCTCCAGCATGCACAGTAAGAATCAACTGGACCTTCAAGCTCGTGAGATGTCGGGGGAATCCTGGTCCATGGCTGGTCGGCAGGTGGATGTGAAAACCGCACACTGTCCTGTGGCTGCTGTCGCTTCCTGACTGTGAAGAAACTGCATGAACTATACCTAAGCTGCTTTTCTATGCCATTGCCAATCACCCTTCTGGACTGGGGAGTGCTATTTTCCTATAAGCTCTTGCATTGTTTCGTTTTGCATGCACATAGTGATTACACACAAGCAATATGTGGAATCTGCTTCTATATTTTTTAAAAATCCATCCATGCAAAATGATAATTAAGATATAAATCCTCTGTTTAAAAAAAAATCTCTAATCATGGGATGATTAGAACCATGTCATTGAAAGGTTCAATCTGTTTCCTTTAAAGATCAGTATAATAGGTCTGCCTTTACTTTATAGAAAGCTAGCTTCTATAAAGATTTTTTTTCACTGTTTACTAGTGAAATGAGAAAAAGCAAAGTTATTTATAAAAGGCCTTATGTCATGTATATACATTGTCTTTGAAATACTTGTGATTTAGTTTATTGCTTGTAAAAGAGAAATTATATAATTTATTTAGTAAATATTACTGTAAACTATAGTTTTATTGAAAGAAATAAAATATTTTGTTCTCAATTGTGGTCATACATTGATTCCAGTGACATAGTGTGTGTGTGTGTGTGTGTGTGTGTGTGTGTGTTAGGGGCTTTGGGTGATGAAATCTTGGGCTGTCCATATAGTCGGCAAGGGCTCTACCACTAAACTATAACCTCAGCCCACATTTATTGATTGCTTAATAGAACAAGTAAGTAAATCTTTTTAATAAAAATAACTACAGTGTGGTGGTTTAAATAAGAGTGGCCCCCATAAGCTCATATCTTTAAATGCTTAGAAAGTGCCAGTAAGAAGCCTGAACCATTGTCCAAACGATTATAATTAATAATAAGCCTCATAATGATTATTTAATAAGTGGCTGTAGGGAGCAGCAGGCCAGGGAGAAACCAGTCCAGTGGAACCAAGCAAGACAGAGGAAAGCTTCCATTTACACCTAGCATAGATTTTCTGGAATCCTAAGAAAACTGAAGCTCGTGATGGGTATAAAAAGGGGGGGCGGCTACTTGCTGTTTAGGAAGGCCAGAGCTATCAGGGGTGGAGGGAGGAGAAAAGTCCAAGGGATGGGGGAGCATGAATCCACTGGGGTAAAGGGATTGTCCATTCCCTGCTGGGACCCCCAGCCCCTCCTGCCTGATGGGAAAGGGGCAGGCTGCAGCACCCAAGAGCAGGTCTGGGGATGTTTGATGCTCCAGGCAGAGGCCAGAGGCAGCTCAAGAAGGCCTGTGCTCCAAGGAGATGATAGCTGCCACCTAGTTTTTCTGCCAGGGTTCAGGGGTCCTTGGTCTCCTCTTAGCAATTTGCTTGTAATCCATGCTTGATCCCTGTCAACTTCTTCTTGATGGCATCCTTGGAGCTGGCATTTTGAGCTTAAGGGGTACAACAAAGTGCCTTGTAGCTAGCTGGTAGAGCAAAGAGCTAAGGAGAGGCCTCAACTCAATTGCCTCAATAATCCGCTCTCAAAGATGAAAGAGAAGCAGACAGCAAATTGAAAAGGGAACGGGCACTGGTACCCAACAGGCAGTTCCAGAACAAGCAAGGTATTTGAGAAGTTACCGTATGAAGCGGTGGGTTCCAGAGCCAAACCTGCCCTTCGATACTTAGTAGTAGAATGCTTACCTCGGAGTTTTTACTCCGAGGAAAATAGTGTTGCTACCCTTATGCCCAAGAGCTACAGCTGCCATAACCAAGCTTAGTTGTGCTTGAAATAACCCACCTCTGACATTTTTTTGATAAGTTTTTTTTTTTTTATTTAAATTTGACACAAGTTTGCTTTACATGTCAGTCCCAGTTCCTGAACCTTCCTGTCCTCCCCTGTCCCCCACACCAACCCCCATCCCATCCCCTTTCTAATCCCCAGGGAGGGTGAGGCCATTCATGGGGAGTCTTCAAAGTCTGTCATATCATTTGGAGTAGAGCCTAGGCCCTCCCTAGGCTGAGGGAGTATCCCTCTATGTGGGATGGGCTTCCAAGGGATAAATACTGATCCGCTACCAGAGGCCTCATAGACTGCCCAGTCCTCCTAACTAACATGGGCATTCAGGGAGTCTGAGTCGGTCCCATGCTGGTTTCCCAGCTGTCAGACTGGGGTCCCCTTTGCCTTTAAGGGTCTTCAAAACTGGCATTTTCCTCCTTAAGCCTCACGGTCCACCTAGATTGTCCCTGTCAGCTTCCAAAGAACCTCAGGACAACAGCTAACTGTGATGTCCATTAGCATATCAAAGCGGATGCTTGCTACTAGGCTCACTCAGCACCTGGCTTCCTCTCAGCTCTTCCCACCCCGCCCCTAGCCCCTACTCTAATCTTCTCCAGCTCTTGAGTTCACATCCCTTTCCCCAGCTTCTCTTTCTGGTTCAACCCTGCCCTTTCAGCCACAGGGTCTCTTGGTTCCCTAGACTCTCTCCTTTCTCTTTCACTCTCCCCAAGTCTCTCTTCTCATGGTCAAGTTCAGTCTGCACCCTTCTAGATGCCTCTGGCTGTACTCTCCCTCATAACTCTAATGAAAACCTCCTCAGCCATACCTTAGAGCAGTCACATCCTCATTCCATTTAGTCCCCTCTACCCATTATACTCTTCCTCCCTGCCCTCCTTTGCCTAACCAACTTCTGATCTCTTGGGTCTCAAGGAAGCGTGCCTTCATCGCCCCTCAAACTGAGACAGGGCCACACTCTTGGTTATCTCTATGGTAACCTTGCCATGGCTCTGTAAGAGCTTTTAAATTATCTCCTTCCCACACAAGACTATAAACTCCACAAGAACGTGTGGATTAGTAACTTTATTCAGCAACCACGGGGGGCCTGGATCTGTAGGATGAATAGGTAGCTGGGGGTTGGGAGTAGAAAGGCAAACATGAATGAGGTAAAGGAATGGAGATTAAACCAGAAAGCAGAGTACTTCTGTGGTTTGAAGATATCTAAGGAAGAAAAATTTAAGATGACCAGACTACACATATAGGTAGTATATGAGGTCCAGCCTAAAAGACAATTTGTGGTGAAAATTTCATACAGAGATTTCACTTCATCAGTGATCCATGTGAAAGAAGAAAAAATGGAGATTTGTGAAAGCTAAACAAAGCAGAAAGCTGTACTGCTTCCATTACAGTCAGAGACCTCTGCACAGGTTTTCTCAGAGCCCATGAATGGTAGCTAAAATCAGCGTGGCTTATCCAGTAGAGGGAGAACCACAGACGAAACCCCATTGCTACTAGAGATGCATCTGCAAGGGATGGAGTAAAACAAGAAAGACAGGAAATAGCAGCCTTTCCCCCAATGCATCCCTACCCTCTGGCTTCCACAATGTGGGTCCTTGGCTGAACCTTTTTTGAAGGTAATTGGCAAAGGAGTTTGGAAGAGAACCCTACAAAACAGAAAAGCTGTCCAGCCGTAGAGAACACATCTAGATGTGAAAAATAATTGCATGAGAAGAGAGAAACCTGGGAACCAGGAAGCTGCAGTTGCTGCCTGACCTTCGCTCCAGGAGTGAAAAGACGGAGGTGAAGAAGACAGAGTACCGTGGCCAGGGGCCAAGCAGCTCAGCACATGATGGGGGAAGGCCTTCTGTATATGTGTTTCTCTTATTGGTTGATAAATAAAATACTGTTTGGCCAGAGGCAGGAAGTAGGCGGGACTAGCAGACGAGGAGAATTCTGGGAAAGGTAGGCAGAGAGGGACCTCGAGGAGATGCCACCTAGCCTTGAAAGGAGAAACAGATCTGAGCATTCTCCAGTAAGCCAAGACCACGTAGAAATATATAGGTTTATAGAAATGCATTAATAATTAAGACAGAGCTAGCCAATAAGAAGGCCTAGCCATAGGCCAACAACTTTATACTTAATATAAGTCTTTGTGTGTTTATTTGGGGCTGAGAAGGATGGCAGGACCTGGTGGAACAAGAAACTCAAGCACCAAGCAGAGGTCACTATTTATAATGACTTGTAGGGTTAAATAAGAAAGAGAAAGGTGTGTTGTGCTAGCTGGGTTTTGTTTTGGGGTTAATGATTGATGTCGAAGGGCCCAGCCCACAGTGGGAGGTGGTCCTGAGTTGTATAAAAAAAAAAAAAAAAAAAAAAAAAAAAAAAAAAAAGGCTGAGCAAGCCAAGAGGAGGAAGCCAGCCAGCAGCACTGGTCCACTCCTCCGCTTCAGTTCCTGCTTTGAATTTCCACCCTGACTCCCTCAGGGATGGACTCTGACTGGGACCACGGGGTGAAATAAACCCTTCCCTTCCCAAGTTGATTTTGGTTTGTGTTTGCGGAGCAGACTAATTCAGTGTTCTTGGTATCTCTCCTAGAAACAGCAAAAGACAGGTAGACCCAAGTTTGTGTCCCAGCTCCCGGACACACTAACCGGAGAATTAGGCTTGAGTCTGTGAAAGGGAGGCTATACTGGCCTCGGTATGGGTGTTAGAGGAACTGGATGAGAGTATTTGTAAGGCACTTCACCCAGTGTGATCTATATTCTCCACTAACGAAGCCAAGAAAAAGGACCCTGTGAGGTTCTGGGCCCTCTTCGAAATCCTGTCCCAGGTGCCCTTCCCACAACACCGTTACTAAAACAAGCTGTGCTGGCTCCCCTGCCTTTCTCTGGTGTCGGGGAGCCATTAGCCCTCGCATTAACTCAGCTGTCAATCACAGCTGCAGCCACTGGAGCAAGAAGATCCAGGCCCAAGCTTGTGCTCGTGGTTGTTGTAAGTAAGGTCCATTTCCTCCTGGCCTTTGGTGAAATACCTCGGCCCCCTACCATGTGGGCCTCATCTTCACAGCATGGAAACGAGCATGCCACAGAGTGGCCAGCATGGAAGATGATGTGGGAAGCGGTGTAGCCGCATGGAAAAGTGAAGCCGCTGTCATTTGATGATTACCAAGGGCGGGGCAACCAGCCCTCCCCACAGCTACGGTCAAGACTGAAAGACCAAACCAGAGCCAACCTAGAGAAAAAACAAAAAAACAAAACCAGCACTATGTGAGAACCTGACCCCATGACCTGTGCAGATGGCTTACACCATCCATCTGGAAAAGCTAACAAGCAGCTTGAATGTGAGATAACTCCACAGGCCCTGACCCCAGGTTAGCCAATTAACAGAGTTACAAAAACAATCTTTGTGGGCACATGTGGCACCAGAGATAAATCTATAGAAACTTCCCAAGTTCCTCTAGACAACCCAACCAATCAGCTTTAAACCCGTACCCCTCACCCTATCCTGTGGTCTTTATCTAAAAAAAAAAAAACCTTGTTTGAGAGGCTCGGGGCCTTTCTTCTGTAGCTGCTGTCAGTCTGTGGGACGAGGTCCCTGCCTAGGCTTGAATAAAGAAACCCTGTGCTTGCGTTCGGAGAGTCAGCTCTGAATGGTGGTCTCTCTGGAGGTCTTGTGGACCCGGCATAACAAAGACCATCCCATTCCTGTCCTGGGAACAAATACCACTTCTGGCTACAGAGCCCTGGATTCTCCATGATCTGCCCCAGACTGAAGTCTTTGCCCACCAAGCTGAAGGGAAATGAAGAGTGTTTTCTGGCGCCCCCCTTTCACAGGCATAGGACTGTGCCCCTTAAATGTTATCAAGATCAGCCACCTGACCATGCATGTGAGGGACCTACACTTAATGATTGCTGTTTCTCACATGCTCTTCATTCAAAGCCCTTCAAGCTGAGACACTCACTCTAGTTGACAGGGAGGAAACTGAAACTCAGAGAAATGAAATATGGAGCCAATCATGGAGGCCCACGCCTATAACCCCAGCTCTCGGGAGCTGGAGCCATTAGGATGGGGAATTCCAAGCCTGGGCTTCAAAGCAAGACCCTGACTCAAAAATTCAATATAAATAAGATGAAAGTTTGAAGGGATTTGGGCAATATCGCGAAAATTATCTAAAAATTGGACACAAGTAAAAAATATTTCTATAGATCTTTAGCTCAAAGTTACACTAAAACAGTGATAGTGAAGGGGGACAATTTTGCCCCAGACAATACAAGGGACCATTTTACTAGGTCTGGAGACATTTGATTTTAACAGCTGTATCTGGAGTGGATACTACTGCCATCTAGTGGTTAGAATCAATTATTGCTACCACCCCCACAGGAATGAAGTCAAAAGGCTACTACTGAGAAATCCTAACCAAGAACCGACCATGTGACCATGTTTGGCTTAAGCTAACCCCCAGCATTACAAAGTGTGTGTAATCTTCAGAAATAGGTTCTAGTGGACAACCAAGAGCAATGGCAATAGTCTGTATGGGGTGGGGTGGGGGTTTTTGACCTCTCTAAACAACAACTTGTGGGGAGGTACCCTACATCTGGCTTGGTTTTGTTTTGTTTGTTTGTTTGTTTGGTTGGTTGGTTGGTTGGTTGGTTGGTTGGTTGGTTGGTTGGTTGGTTGGTTTGTTTTTGGTGGTGATTGTAATCAAACCAAGACCTTTATGTACTATTGAGCTATGACATCCCAACCTCATCCTCTCTTTATAAAGACAAATACATACTGGATTTGGGCCTCATCTTTGCGGCCTTAGTCAATTCTCTTAAGGTCCTTGGTGTAAATACAGTGTTGTTCAGAATGCACTGAGGCTTAGCATTTTCTGGAAGGAGTTTGGAGGCAATTTTCAGCCCATTATAACTTTCTGATTAATCTTGACACCTGTTGGGCAGGTGGGCCTGAGTTGTATAAAAAGCAGGCTGAGCAAGCCATGTGAGGCAAGCCAGGAGCAGCGTCCTTCTGGTGACTTCTGACTCCGCTCCTGTTTTAGTCTTGCCTTGGCTTCCCTTGTGTATCCATGAGAAGTATGTTTCTCTCCCGTTGAATGTTATTCTGTATAGATGTAGCTGGGGAGCCCACAAAGCTACTCATGTTTCTATTATACCACAGAGCTTCCTTGAGAGACAGAAGCTATATGTATGCCAATTCCTTAATCAACACAAGCACCCTCTGAGGCGGGTATTTCAGGACCAAAGGTGTAGCTCAGTGATAGAGCACTTGCCAAACATACTGAGTGTGGCGGCACACACATTTAATTCCAGCATGTGAGAGGCAGAGGCAGACAGCTCTCTGTGAGTTTAAGGCCAGCCTGGTCTACAGAGCAAGTTCTAGGCCAGTCAAGGCTGCATAGTGAGTCCTTGTCTCAAAAACAAACAAAAAAACCAGAAATGAATAACATGCAGTCCCAGCCACACCGCCTGCCTTATCCCTCATCATCCCTCACATGAAACTCCAAGAAGAGTTTTGTTTTTGTCAAAAAAGCTATCACATAGGGCCCTGAGGCTAGAAGTCATTTCCAGCAAATAAATCCAGCTTCCCTTCTTCTGGGCTTTGCAAGTTTCATGGTTAGCAATTATTTACTGAAATTAGTCCTGTTTCTTATTTATTCTCAGTAACATTTCATACTGGATGATTAATTCAAACACCTTATGATTCAGTTAGATTTTTGTTGTTGTTGCTGTTTGGTTTGGTTTTTCAAGACGGGGTTTCTCTATGTAGCCTTGGCCGTCCTGGAACAATTGTATTTTACACACCAATCCCAGTTACCTCTCCCTCCCATCCTTCCACTCCCCCCATCATCTCCCCAACCCACCCACCCCACCCCCACCCACTCCTCAGAAAGAGTGATGCTTCCCTGCCATGGGGAATCATCAAAGTCTGTCACATCGTTTGGGGCAGGACCAAGGCCACCCCCCTGTATGTAGGCTGAGCAAGGTATCCCTCCATAGGGAATGGGCTCCAAAAAGTCAGTTCAGGCACTAGGGATAGATACTGGTTCCACTGCCAGTGGACCTAGAAACTGCCAAAGCCTCCCATGTGACACCCACGTTCAGAGGGGGAACTAAGTTTTTTGAAAGCAAGACTATCTTGTTCATCAGTGTATTTTCAGAATCGCCCGCTGATCAGTAAAGCGGTTGTTAGTGAATAAATTCACCGAGGTCAGTGTCTACACACTGGTGTTGCCCAGGGGATGCTTTTCATGTTTGACACAAAACAGGCTCTGGGTTCTGGTTAAATGCATGCACGGTGCAGTGCTGGGTCCTGAGAGTGGACCTGTGCGCAGGAGCCCAGCCCGGGCAGTTGCAGGGCAAGGCCACCAGGTGGCGCCAACCGAGTCCTCGCGCGGGGGGTGGCGAAGCGGCCGCAGAGCCAGAGCGGTATGTGGGCGCTCGGTCGGCGCGCGGCCGTGGGCCTGCTACCCCGAACGGCGTCCGGGAGACCGCACGGGAGGGAGCCGATCGCAGCGTGGGTCCCCCGAGGCCTGCAGTTCACAACCAACGCGGGCTCGGCCGGCCGCCACTCCGTGAGTATGCGCGCCGCGCCACACTCCCGAGCTCAGGCCGCGCCCGCCTCTGCGCTCGGGGACGCGCTGCGCAGGGCACGCATGCGCCGGGACGCGCTGCTTGGACGCGCGCGGCGTTCGCGCGGGTTTCGGTCCTCGGGTGGGAAGGTGGCCGTGGGATGATGAGTGTCCGCGGCGGCGCTGTGGGGATGATGAATGCCCACGGGGATCCGTGCAGTCTTGCGGCTGGTCGGTTCCCGTATGAAGACTTGGGTGTCAGTGATTAACGCAAGGTGTGCAGCGTGTGTGTTTATTGCTGCGCGTGCCCCAAAGGTAGCACGCAGAATCATGGAAGCCTGGGCCTCGGTGAACCAGATCCCCTTCTCATGGGGACTAGCAGGGCTGTGGAGGAGCTCGGAGTACGGTTCTTTGGTGTTTGCCTGTCTCACTCAAGTAGCCCTGGCTATCCTGGCAATATACCCCACGCTGGCGTCAGACTTGTGATCCTCCTGCCTCCTCCCGAGTGCACCAGCAGGACCCTAGACTCCAGCTTTTGGAAAATGATGGGAACTCGGTTCCACATTCCAAGTCCGTGGCTCTGAAGAGCCCTATGACCTTGGGGGGGATCCTGGCTCCCTGGGGGCAGGGCTTGGCTTTCTGTACCAGGGAGATTAAAGGGTAACTCCCATTTTGCGATTTGGCGGGAATGTTAAACTATATTCACAAAGGCCTTAGCACTTCACATAAGTTCTTGAAGATACAAAACAAAATAAAAACAGTAGAATACTCCACAGCTTGAAAAGAGCTTCCAAAGCATAGCAGTGGGGTTAAGGAAGGCTTCCCAGAGAGGGACTTGATAGATACAGATGCCAAAGGAGGGGCCTAGGGAGCATGGGGGGGGGGGGCTGTGGAAAAGGTGGAATAGGCTCCTGGCTAGTACTCTCTGAAGGTTCAAATCCAGCCTGGATACATAAGATCCTTGGGGGGTGGGAGGGCGCATTGTTTGGTTTGGCTTAGATTGGTTTTTTTCGAGACAGGGTTTCTCTGTGAAACAGTTCCAGCTGTCCTGGAACTCACTCTGTAGACCAGGCCAGCCTCAAACTCAGAGATGCACATGCATCTGCTTCCTAAATGCTGGGATTAAAAGCGTGCATCACCACTGCCAGGTGACATCCGGTCTTAAATAAATAAATAAATAAATAAAAGTAAGCAGGGCTGGCCGTGTAGCTCAGAGTTTGAAAACTTAGAGTTTGAAAAGTCCTCGATTCATTTAATACTGAAAGAAAATTTAAGAACAAAGCCACCGGAAGCGGGGCGGTATGAGAGACAGCTAGGGTGTGAAGGATAGGACCCAGGACTCCTGCTTGCTCAGATGCTCTCCAGGGTCTTTTAAGCCCTGTTCTGCTTTCCAGCCTTGTCATTCTTCCCTTGCCTGGCGCCTGACCGCTGGCCCGGCCTCCAGTTTCAGCTGTGCAGTTTGGATCTCTGCATCCTTGTGAGCCTGAGCAGCTTCCTCTTTAGCATCTCAGTTTCTTCACCTGTACAATACAAATACCGTCCACCTCAATCCTCAGATCGGGTTCTCACTGGCTCTCGGATATTTGTTGTCCCCAGTTGTCTACCTTGATGCCCTTGCAGTCACTTTGAAGGCTGCATAGTGACAAAATGCTCCAGACCTACTACGGAGGGTGTTCCCAGCAGTGGCCCAACAAGGCATTGTTCTGCTTGCTTCCACTCTCTCCGTGTGAGCAAATGTCCAGTCTGTTCGGTGACATGTTTTTTCACGTTTATGTACTCCTTAGTGATTTTTGTTGGTTGAAAGTGGTCCCCAAGCCTGGAGCCACACACAGTGAGACTACTGTGGCACGCCTTACAGAGAAAATGCTTCACTCCGGCATGTTGTGCTATTGCTTCAAGTTCAATATTAATTAATCAATACTATAATATTAAATAAAGTATCTTTGAAGAGAAGGACATTCCAAACAAGATTATGCATCACCCTTTTGACAGTCATGACCCTGTGACTTTCAGGAACCCAACCTGTGTCCCCCTAAGAACGAGCAGCAGCTATGTAGGGTCACCCCCTCTTGATGATGACCATGGCGTGGGAGCTGGAGAGATGGCTTTTAAAAACACCCAGCACTCATATAAGGCAGCTTACAGCCTTCTGCAACCCCCGATAAAGGGGTCAGATGCCCTCTTTCCCCTCCGAGGGCTCCTGCGTCCGCACTCATGAACTTTCATGTGCTCAGGCACAAGTACATGAAATTATATGTATGTATTTTTTTAATAGGCCGCTGCCGCTGAAGTCCTTCCCTCGTGGGTTATAATGAGGACTCCGTGTCCAGTCAGCTATAGACAGCAGTGCCAGGCAGATAGAGAATACTGTAGGACCCGCGGTAGCTGGAGCAGTGTTATAGGTACTGTCGCCCTCGCTTCCGCTGTGAAACATGCCACCCCCCTTATCCTACCTCTCTTCCAGCCTTGAGCCCTCAGCTCTCACTTGGACTTTAGCAGAATTCTGCCTCTTGTCATTTTTTGAGGCTTTTTTTTTTTTTTAAACCAAATTCTAGGGGTACTGGTTGCTTCCCAGTCTCTGGTGAGCCACCAAATCTCCTGAGCACTTGGAGCAACACCACTATGGGGGAGATGGTCTGTCTGGTGCTGAACAGCCATGGCCACTTGAGATGCAGTCAGCACAGCTGAGGACCAAATTCTGTTTTACCTCAATCAATTCAGAGAACTCCTTAGCAATAGTAGCAAATGCTTTTAATCCCAGCACTTGGGAGGCAGGGACAGGAGGTTCTCTGTAAGTTCAAGGCCAGCCTGCTCTACAGAGGGAGTGCCAAGCCAGCCAAGGCTGCACAGAGAGACCCTATCTTGAAAAACAGACAAAAAACGCTGCGTCTCATGACTATCCTATCAGATAGCGCAGGCTTAGCAGAGAGACTGGGAAGGCCCAAAGGAAAACAGGGTGAGGGAGTGGGGGAGTAAATCCTAAGAATTTTCCCTGAGGTGTTGCCATGTGGCCTCTTGTGAATGTAGAATTGCTGGTCTGTAAATTGTGTATTGCTGGATTGGAGTAGACTAAAATGTGGTCATTAATGCTCTTAACTTTGTCTTTTAGAGTTCAAACCTCTGCTACCTCAGTCAGATTCTGAACATCAAAAAGCAGAGTGTCTGCGTGGTGCCTTTGAGGAACTCAGGAACTTTGGACCACCCAAGGTGAGAAGAAATCACCCCCTGCCTCAGGCATCTCTTCCTGTCCATCTCTCCCCATGTAGAAACTGTCTTCTCCCTAGGAACAACCCTTAGTGACATCTTTCAGTGTCACTGGGCATCTGCCATGTTACTTTTAGTGATTAGTGTTTCTGTGTGGATATCCCAGACTTCCTTTAATTTGTCCCTATTGTTGGATATTTAGTTTTTTGTTTTTTTTTTTCCCCCCCAGAGTTTTATTTCCTCCAGCGTCCCAGTTGAGGAAGGCTGCCTTAGTTAGGGTTTCTATTGCTGGGAAGAGACACCATGACCACAGCAACTCTCTTACACAGAAAAGCATTTAATTGGGTGGCTTACAGTTCAGAAGTTCAGTCCGTTATCATCATGATTGGAAGCATGGTAGCACACAGGCAAACACGGTGCTGGAGAAGGAGCTGGTAGGTTTGCATCGTGATCTGCAGGCAGGCAGGAGACTGTCTGCCACACCAGGCTCAACTTAAGCATATGAGACCTCAAAGCTTCCTCCACGGTGACACACTCCCTCCAAGAAGGCCACACACACACCCCCAATAGTACCACTCGCTATGGGCTGAGCATTCAAATATATGATTCTGTGTGGGCCATTCCTATCAAACCACCACAAAAGCCATACAGGTTTAACAAATAGACCTCAGATGTAATGCTTCTCCAGGCTGTGGAAGGTTAGTTTTCCACCATGACATGAGTTGGGGAGCCTGCCTCCAGCTAGCCCTTATCTTATAGTTTGTTGTCCAGGTTAGTTCATCCTACTCAGGTTGCATTGGTAGGAAGAGCTGGAAGTATCGGAAGGCTAAAAATGGCACTTGTTCCTCTCTCTGGTTCCAGTGGACCACGCTCGGTTACTTAAGAAAGCTGGAAACAAATCTACAGTGTCTTTGGGAAAACATCATTGGATTCCCTATAGAATCAGCACTGCCTCAGGCAACCCCTTTGATTATCTATAGGATCCTCCTTTCAGGTGTAGATAGAGGTATCCCTAGCCCTAGGGACCAACCAAAGTCACATGGGGGTCTCTCTATCTGCTCTGAAGTCCAGGATTTCTGAGGGATGTTCAGTACTATCTCTAAGCTGTAGAAATGATCCCTGTGTCTGACTGTCTGTACCTGTCTCTCTCCCTCTGTGTGTGTCTCTCTCTCCCCCTTTCTATCTCTCTATAATACACACACACACACACACACACACACACACAGACCCACACACACACCCTATAACAATGGCAAAAGGCAAGATAACCAAAATAATTCCTCCCACTGAGATAATAGCTTCATTGCAGCCCTTGGCAGCAGTGGATATCTGCTGGGCAACCTGGGACAAGCTCTGCCTTGGTAAACCAGGAATCCCTGGCCCCAGCCTTGGGTGGGTTCCCCTTGCCCATCATCCTTTCAGATGTAAGGAAGATAGGCGGTAGGAAGCATGCTCTGCTTGAGGGCAAGCAGCCATCAGAGCCCACTGTCTGATGACAATACTCTGTGCCTCCAAAAACTGTTTCAAGGGTCCAGTGAACTGGTTTTAGGCCAGACTCTTTTCTTGGCAGTGGATTTTCCTTGAGACACCTAGGAGCTCTTGGCTACTTACTTACTCTCAGCCCAATATGTCACCCCTTTATCCAAATGTTTTCCTACCTGAAAGCTGTCTTATTTTTTTAACATACCTCCTTGCCCAGGCCTCTGCTTCAAGGGCAGGTCCCCTGAGGTCATGTCTGACAGTAATATTCATAGTGCCCTTCGTTTGGTTGGTACAGCCGAGTCAAGCTCCACTGCCTCATCCCACACACATACACACACCCTTTTGGCTCACCAGAAGCCGCCTTTGGTGTTCCAACGCTTAGATTCAAGTCCCTTTGACTCTTTCATCTTTAAGCAACTGTTAATCCCAAAGTAGTCCATCTAGTTCCTTCCATCTCCTTACAAATGGGCCAGTCATCTCCTGACTTAACCATTTCTTCTGGCACCTACTGAAAATGACAAGGAGCCACCATCCAGAAGAATATTTCCTCCTGGGCCAGTACCATGGCTCAGTGGGTAAAGACACTTACCGCTCAAGCCTGGCAACCTGAGCTTGGTCCCGGGAACACATGGAAAAGTGGAAGGAAAGAACTGTTCACACAGTTGCTCCCTACTTCCACCGAGCATGCCCTGCCCTGCCACATGCGTATGCAGACACTAATAATCAATAAACACCTTTTTTAAACTGTATTCCAGCTGGGTGTTCTTCCGGACACCCAGCACACCTTGCTTCTTTACCCCCTCTCTCCCCATTTCACCCTCAAAATGTCCACCACAGCCTATCAGATCAGATCAACCACTGTCATTAGTTACAGCTCCCCCCATTCTAGTCAGTCTCGTAGCTTGTCCCATGGTGCCCCCTGGCAATGGGGCGGGCCGGGTAAAGGACAGATCAGATGGAGTTAGCACCCTACAGCCTCTGTGGGTCCCTGGGAACCTCTCGAGTAATGGAGCTGCCCAATGAAGTCTCATAACTGTTGTATACCCTTCCTGGAGCACAAAAGGACTGTTAGAGCAGTACATTCTTTCTTGTTTGTGGTGCGGGATTGGACACAGGCCCTCATACATGGAGCACTCATATCCAGCTCTCAGCCACTTCCCAGTGCAGCAAAAGTTTATGGTCATAATTCAGATACCGTAAAAGTCATCAGAGGTGTTAGTATCCGTTGGCTCCTACAGCTGTCACCACTATCTAATTCCAGGAAATGCTCACTACTCCAGATCGTGCCCTTCATTAGTCATGGCCCATCCCTCCCTTCCTCTGCTCCCAGAACCTACTAACCAACTCCTGTCTGTGGAGTCATAGCAACGTGCATGGAGTTGGGGTCTTTTATTTGCTTGTTTTAGAGGGACTCTGTCTGTATAACCCAGGCCAGCCTTGCACCACATTCCTCCCGCCTCAGCTTCAGGAGTGCTGAGATTACAGGTGTTCAGAAAGCTCTGCTTGCCCCTCATCCTGTGTCTTTCGTGACATATCTCTTTTTGTTTGTTTGTTTGTTTGTTTCTTTTGTTGTTTTTGGAGACAGGCTATCTCTGTGTAGCCCTGGCTGTCCTGGAACTCACAGAGATCCACCTGCCTCTGCCTCCTGAATGCTGGGACTAAAGGCGTGTGCCACCACTCATATCTCATTTTTTAAGTCTTCATTTTAAAAACATTAACAAAGCTCATTATCTTCTTACATGCTGACTGGCCATTTGGATATATTTTATAAAATCCGTTCAAGTGTTTTACCCGTTTTTTCTGTTGGGTATTCTTTTTATCTATTTGCATTCCGGATCAGTCCATTTTCAGCTTCATGCAATAGAAACATTTTTTTTCCTCCCACATTGTGTCTTGCAGGAGCAAGTTGAGGTTACTTCTGCTAGGAGGCATATTTTCCTTTCAGTTTGTATGTATTTATTGTGATTGTGCGTTGGTGACCATGTGATGTGCGGCTGATGACCATGCTCGGTGGGTTTCTTCCCTCCTGCAGCTCTCTAGACGAGACGGCCTATGAAAGACTTGCAGAGGAGACGCTGGATGCCCTGGCAGAGTTCTTTGAAGACCTTGCAGACAAGCCCTATACCCTGGAGGACTACGATGTCTCCTTTGGGGTACCTTTTTTTTATTCTAGGTTTCCTCTTTAAAAGCCGTAATGGGCGGTGGTGGCCATGCCTTTAATCTCCACACTCAGGAAGCAGAGGTAGGCAGATCACTGAGTTCAAGGCCAGCCTGGTTTACAGAGTGAGTTCCAGGACAGTCAGGGCTACATAGAAAAACCCTGCCTCAAAAACAAACAAACAAACAAAAAATCCTGTAAATTAGGCTAGAGATACAGAGTTGGGTTGGTAGAGTGCTTGCCTAGCATACACAAAGCCTTTCTTCGGTCACTAGCACTGCATACAATTAAGCATAGTGGCACATCTTTGTAATCCTAGCACTCAGGAGGTAGAGGCAGGAGATTAGAAATTCAGGGCCATCCTCTTCAGGGCCAGCTTGGTCTACACAGTGAGATCTAGACCAGCCAGGATTACATACTCAAAAAGCCGGAGGGCTGGTGAGTAAAGCTGCTGTCCCCCCCAAACCTTATAAACTCAGTTGAGTTCTGAGAACCCGCATGCAGGTGGAAGAGGAAACTACTCCACACCGTGCCTTGCAAGTGGACACATACCATACGCACACATTCAGAATAATAATAAGTAAATTGAAGAAATAATAAGACAGATTTAAAAACAAATTAGCCTCCAACAGACATAACCACTTAGCAACGTAGATGGTGGTTGGAGCTTAAAAACTCGGATTCACGTGCCAACCCAGCACTGCCAGTGACTTTGGCCAAATCACTCCGTCTGTCTGAACCTCTTCTGTTTAAAAGCAGATTCCCGGAGGTAGAGTGGGTATCCCTGGGGTGGGTAGTTAGGGGACGAGACCTTCACCCACCCTTCACCAGCACTGGTATTAAAGAATAAAAAACAGAGTTCCAGGATCCTGTGGACAATTGCCCAGGAGTGGTTCACACTGCATATGCGGCCCCATGCGTGCTCCATTCTTCCTTAAGAAGCAGTGCATTCTGAGTTTTGGGGGGTTTAGTCTGTTTGGTTTTTGTTTTTGTTCCCATCAGTGTCTCTCTATATAGACCTGGCTGTCTGGAGCTTGCTGTGATGACCAGGCTGGCCTTGAGATCCACTGGGATTACGTGTGTAGCTGGCTCACCCTGGCTCACCTGGAATTCTGATGTGCAGCCCTGAGTCCAACCCCTAGAAATTTTTATTTAATAAGTGTGTAGTGTGCTCTAGGTAAGGAACTGGATTTGCAGATCCTCCCCCATGATGGTTGAGAACTGAGTTGGACAGTATTACCCCAGCCACTGGAAGCTAGAGGAGTTTACATTCTGGCCACCAGGTGGCAGACTAAGCAGGACTCTGCACAGGGCTTTACCATTGGGAGAAAAATGTCTCCTTTTCTTAACCATCCCCACCTCCACCACCACCCCAGTCCAGGCAGAGATTAACCCTCTTGACAGCAATTAATTAATACCAGGAAATGTCAGGAAGTGTGCGTTTTGGAGTAAATCATAGGATTATGTAGGGCAGATGGTTGTTAAATGATAGGGGAAATGGTTAAAAAAAGAAAGTACTTTCAAATTAATTATTTTTATTTTTTAATGAGAGAGAAGACACTTGTGTGTGAAGGTCCCTGGCTCAACATGACATAGCCAAGTGACAATTGTGCAGTTTTTGTTCCTGCAAGGGCAGGGCTAATCTTCACTGGCCCAAATCAGTAAGCCTGGTCAGCAGGGACTGGTTCTACTCTGATTGGTTGGTTGGTGTGAGGGTCTCCTCCAATTGTCACCGCACCATAGCAATTGCTCAGCATTCTGTTTCTCACCATCATGCCCCACAGAGACTTGTGTTGAAGGCCAGGTTCCCCGCTGGTGGTGTCACTGAGAGGTGACTGGACCATGAGGCCCCTGACCTAACTGAAGAATTGTTTTGCTGATGGATTTATTGGACTGTTGAGGGAACAGTGGAGAGATGGAGACTGTGGGGTGTCGGAAGAAGTAGATCACTGGAGATACCATTTTTTTTTAAATAATTTATTTATTTTATTTATGTGCACTGATGTTTTCCCTGCATGAATGTCTGTATGAGGGTCTGGGAGTTAAAGACATTTGTTAGCTGCTGTGTGGGTGCTGGGAATTGAACCCAGGTCCTCTGTAAGAGCAGTCAGTGCTCCTAACCAATGAGCCATCTCTCCAGCCCCAACAAACGTTTTTTGTTTTTTTTTTTAAGATTTATTTTGTATACAGTATTCTGTTTGCATGTTTGCCTGCACAGCAGAAGAGGGTACCAGATCTCATTATAGATGGTTGGGAGCCACCATGTGGTTGCTGGGAATTAAACTCAGGTCCTCTGGAAGAGCGGCCAGTGCTCTTAACCTCTGAACCACCTCTCTAGCCCCCTGGAGATAGGTCCTGAAAGATGTTCCTCATCCCTGGCCTCTCTCCCCTCTTTGCTTCCTGGCTTCCCTACCACACCCTTCTACACAGAAGCAACACAGCCAGCCACCCATAGACTGAGAACTCGGAAACTGTGAGCCAGTTTAAATCTTTCCTTGTGTTGTCTCTGATATTTGTCCTAGCGGGGAAAGTGTGAATAATGAGCCCACGCTTCCACATGGACTCATATTGGCTAAAGAATGGCAGCGTGGAGCTTAAAACCTCTGTGTAATCTACTTCAGACAGTTGTAAGTGTTGTGAGGCCCTCAGTAAGCGGCACCGCAGCTGGTTTGTTTGTCCCTGCCACTGTCCTTTGGAGTAACTGAAAGGGGGATGGGGTCCGGTTACAGTAAGCGGGCTGGGAAAAGGAACTGAACTGTGTGATCTCTGCCTTGGTAACCTTGCCCTTCACTGTGGCAGATAATTCCACAGAGTTCCTTTGCTCACTGTTTGTCCTCTGGTCCATTCACCCACAAATATAATAATTACTCTTGCATCCATCCTGGGTTTGTGCGAAAGCATATAGGTGCTGACTGAGTCATTCTAGAGACTCAAAATAGTGGAAGTGGGAGCCAGGGACAACAGGCTCCTTCACACACAGGTCAGGGACAACAGGCTCCTTCACACACAGGTCATGCTAAATAGTTCAAAGCAGGAGAGGCCACAGGGTTGTGCCCAGTAGAAAGACCCAGATAACCTCAGAGACACCTGCACAGGTCCTGGAGCAAGAGGGGCCTACAGGGAAGATGCCAGAGGACAGCTAGAGCACTGTGGAGCTGGGTCTCCTATGGCTGGCTATGGTGTGTTTTGTTTTGGGAGCATACATGTGTGTAGTTAAAATGCTCTCTGGGATCCCTCCAAAGATCAGGGATCAGAAAGAGTAAATTGAGGATGCAGTGGTTAAGTGGGCTGTCCTGGTGTGGTCACTCATTATAGTAGTGACCAGGCACAGGAGTGAAGTCCTTGAGCAGAGTTCGTGAGGAGGCTGCAGGGCCCGGGCTGGTTAGGATGGAGAGTGGACTTGGAAGTCACATCTGGAGAGGTAGTCGGCCCTTGGCATTTGCGCTGGACTACCAAGCCTCAGAGTGTAGGATAGGAAATACAGGGGGACATTTATGGACCATGGATATTTATGTAAGTCAGAGGTGAATGTGTGGCTCCAGAGTCTGTTAGCCCCAAAGGGAAAGCATGAAGCTATAAAGTTGAATGAAGAGCCAGGTGCTAAGGGACTGCTGAGATGGTGGGGGAAGAGGGAATTAGCATCCCATGTGAATAGCCTGTGGGGGGAATTAATGTTGAATGTGTACAGTGTTTCAGTTTGGCCCGGTGGACAGATTTCTGAATGGCTCTAGAGTAACAGTGAATATTCTCAGTACTGCTGTACTGTGTAACTGTTGTAGGCAAATTTAATGTTATTTTTTTCCAAGATAAAAGAGAGAAAATATATAAACTAGCAGCTAAGAAGGAAGGTTCAGGAGGGTGGAGGGGTTGCCTACAACAGGGAAAACAAGTGTTTTTGAGCCCAACCAGCCCTGCATTTCAGATCAACTCTGCGTTTGTACACGTCCTGATTGGCAGTGGACAGCAGAAAGCTAGTGGTCCAGTTTACCCTTGTGGAGCTCTCAGGCAAGTCTTGACCCTTCTTTCCTTGCCGACCACACAGGCAGAGAGAAAGCAGTGTGAGCTTCGAGCATTATGCCTAACCCACTGTGTTGGCTGCAGAGATGGCTCAGTGGCTGAGAGCTTGCTACTCTATCATGAGAACCAGAGTTTGGATCCCAGCGCCCACATCACATCCAGTGACTCACAGACACCTATAACTCCAGCCACAGGGGGTCCTGCGCATCTCTGGCCTCCCAGGTCACTGTGCACAGACAGTTGGATGAAAGCAACTTATGTCTATAAGTAAACTTGAAGCAATTCTCTACCCCACTCTGATCCTAACAATAATGTTTTTACCACACACATTCTTAGTTTTGAACACTAATTTTTGTTTGGTTTTGGTGCCAAGAATTGAACAGAGCTCCCAAACACATATGGCCAGTGCACTGCATCCCCAGCCCCCTTTTTTTTTAATGATGTGTATTATATCCTTGGATACAGGAAAGGCCTTGAGAGCTGAGCAATTATTTTTATATATATTTATCCTTATGCTAACTAATCTTGTTTGTTTTCTTCACACTTTCTTCCACCTGACCCCTAGGGCGGCGTGCTAACCATTAAACTGGGTGGGGATCTAGGAACCTACGTGATCAATAAGCAGACCCCAAACAAGCAAATCTGGTTATCGTCTCCCTCCAGGTATGTTCAGAATTCAAAATCTGTAAGGGGTGAACTCTTCTGAAATGCAGTGTTGACGGGGGACCGTTTGGAAGGGCATCCGACACTGGCTTTGCCATGGCTTCACAATGGTCTGCCTCTGCAGGAAGGCTCACCTCTAGTTGAATGTTTCTCCCCATTGATGACTTGGTTGCTATCCTCAGGATTTGGGATGTTGACGAGATCTGAAGCAAAGGAAACTTTTCGGAAGCTGGCCCAGACTTTTTTCTCCATTACATCGTTGCCCAGAAAAGAACAGTCCCTGGCTTGCCTTTGAAAAAGATAATTCCCCAGGCCTAGTGTTACCTATCTGTTGTTGAGCGCTCAGGAGGCAGATGCAGCAGTTCAGAGTGCCAGCCTTGCTACATGGCCAGTTCAAAGGCTAGACTGGGCTGTCATGTAAGACCCTATCGCAAAAGCAGAACAGGCCAACCTGGTCTATATAGTGAGTTCCGGCCAGCCAGAGTGATACATAAGCTACTTTGATTATGTATGCCTGCACATACCTGGGGTTTAAAACAAATCAATTAATGAAAAAGCTACTTTGAAGGCTGGGCATGTTTACCTCAGTGACTGAATACTTGTCTGGCAATCCATAAGCCCTGGATTCAGTTCCCAAAATGGAAGGGAAGAAGAGTGAAAAGAGGAGGGACTTTTGTGTTGTAGCATCTGAGGAACCTGCACTTTGTCCTCAAAGTGAGTTAAACTTTAACTCGAAGCCTGGCAGAGTTAGACGAAGACTCTGTGGCAGTGGGACTGTGATTTTTAGCAGCAGATCCAGAGGCCCCATCTTCCTGCCTGCCCGTGGATGTGCCTGCAGTTGTTGAACAGCGGGGTGTGTATTGCAGGCAACCTGGGTCTCAGAACCAAGAACTTACTAGAGAGCATACAGGGAACTGTAGCAGTGGTCTAGGAATGGCTGAGAGATGCTCACACACAGATGCTCACACAGAGATGGATGTTCACCCAAAGATGCTCACACTCAGATGCTCACACAGAGATGCTCATACAGAGATATTCACACAGAGATGTTCACACAAAGATGCTCACATTCAGATGTTCACACACAGATGCTCACACAGAGATGGATGTTCACCCAAAGATGCTGACACTCAGATGCTCACACAGAGATGTTCATACAGATTCTCACACAGAGATTCTCATACAGAGATATTCACACAGAGATGCTCACACAGGGATGCTCACACACAGATGCTCTCACACAGATGCTCGCACACAGATGTTCACACAGAGATGCTCACACAGAACCTTCACTAAATTTTCTGAGACTCAGCAGTACTACCAAAGAAGACATTTTGAAGGCAAAGTGGGAAAAGCTCAACTAGAACCAGTGTGGAATTCTTTGAAAACTTAATGGTATTGACAGTTTAAAAAAAAATTTTTTTTTAAAGTGTCTGGGTATGGCTCAGTGGCAAAGAACTTGCCTAGCATGTGAGAGAAAGCTCTGGGTTGGATTCCCAGCACCACAACAAATGCATAAGCAAACAAAAACTATATCGAGGAGGCTGGAGAGGTAGCTCAGTGGTTAAGAGCACTTGCTGCTCCAGTGTGAGAACTAGAGTTCAGATCCCGGCACCAATACCAGGCAGCTCACATACGCCATGGGGAAAGTGATTGATTACAGAGACTCCAAGCAAACTTTAAAACCTGCCATTTATATGAGGGACTTGGAGGGAAATCTCCTAAGTCGCCCTTCATCACGGGTGCTGTGTTGCTTTCAAGGTGTGTGGGCGGTGGTAAGTTTTACTTATGTGTCATGGGTGTAAGTGTGAGTGAGTGCCTGTGTCCACAGCAGCCAAAGGAGGAGTCAGGTCCCCTGGAGCTGAAGTCACAGCAGTTGTCAGCATCCCAGTGTGGTACAAGAAGTCAAATCAGCCCTCCGGCAGAGCAGGGAGTGTTCCGAATCACTGAGCCAGCTCTCCAGCCTGCCAAAAGTAATTTCCTATTTATCCAGAACATCTTCCACAGGGCATGGTTATCATTTCTTATTTCAGAAGGAGGCTTTTGAGGCCCTGTGGAGATGGTGTTTCCTGGCCACCTGGCCATAGGATCATACGATGGGGTAGAAGAGAGCTACGGAGACACCTGGAACAAAGGACATCCTTAGTTCTTTGGTTTCCTCTGGTTTTGTTTTTGTTTTTGTTTGTTTTGGGTGGGAGGGGTTAAGACAGGATTTCTCTGTGTATCCCTGGCTGTTCTGTAACTCTGTCTGTAGACCAGGCTGTCCTTGAACTCACAACTGCCGTTAGGAAGACACTGAGGGAATCAGAAGTGCACCTCACTGCATGCCACTGTAAGACTGCAGTTAGTCAGTCTCTGCGTAGCAGGAAGTTCTGGGGTTCTGTTAGCTCTCCATTGAAAAGAGGGGGCATTTGTTTTGGCTCACAGCGTCAGAGACTTTAGTTCCTGTTGCCTTTGAGCCTGTGGCTCAGAACATGGCAGGGAATATATGGTGGGAGGAAGCTGCCCTACTGGTAGCTGAAAGCAGAGGGAAACAGGACAGGCTCCTAGTCACTCTATCGGTGACCTAGCAAGCCACCCCTAGGCCCTACCCTATAAGGCTATATAAGGAAGGTCCAGGCTATCTGTATCCAGGTCTAAGATACAGAGTAAGACTCTTATCTTCAAAGATAGGTAAGCCGGGCAGTGGTGGTGTACGTCTTTAGTCCCAGGACTAGTCCCAGGACTCAGGAGACAGAGGCAATCTGGTCTTGGTGAGTTTGAGGCCAGCCTGGTCTACAGAGTGAGTTCCAAGACAGCCAGGACTATACAGAGAAACCCTATCTTAAGAAAGCCAAGAAAAAAGGTGGATTGATTGATTTAGCCCAAACATGATGACTCTCCCGAAGATGGTCCTCACTGACTTACTCATTTCCATTTGCAGTGGCCCCAAGCGCTATGACTGGACCGGCAAGAACTGGGTGTACTCCCACGACGGCGTGTCCCTGCATGAGCTGCTGGCCAGGGAGCTGACTGCAGCCTTAAAGACCAAACTGGACTTGTCTTCATTGGCCTATTCTGGAAAAGGCACCTGACCATGAAGGCACCTGACCATGCACAAATTCAAAGACATTAAAGCTGTATCAGGCCAAGACCTCCAGCTTTCCCGTGCCTGCTTCTGATGACAGTCACACTGTGTGTGACAGCTCTGAAAAAAGTGTGTCACCTTCCACCCTGTCCCCAGATCTGGCTTTTCATTTCTGCAGAGGTTTGTGTTTCTTTTCTCCCCATCATAGCTCCATCTCTTAGAATGTCTTACACCAAGTGTCCTGAGGGAGAAACAAATTGTTCCCACTCTTCACTCTAAGGGTTTATGGTAGAAGCTTCATGAAGAGCCTCAGGCCTGCCATTGTGTCTGAAATGACACTGTAAGGTGTAGTTTCTAAATGTCACTCCAGAGCCCTTTAGCAGCAAAGTGTCAAAAGGAACCATCTTAAAACACCCATTTATGATTTGTGGCCTATAGTGGGCACCCAGGACCTGTGCTTTGTGGCTTACGCTGGGTACTCAGGGCCTGGGTGCTGTTGTCTCAATGCTTTCAAAGACAAGGATCATTACAGAGTCACAGGTACAACATGGACCTGAGATGTATTTTAAAAATTGGAAATTTGGCTGGAGCGACCTTCCTCCACAAAGCACTTGCCACACAAACATGAAGACAGATTGGGTTTGATCCTGGGACTCCACATTTAAAAACCAGGCATAGTGGTGGTTTATTATCCCAGCACTGCGGGACTATGGAGCTGTGGTCGACCCTGGAGCTTGCCAGCCAGCCTGCTTAGCCTCATTAGTGAGCCCAGGGTCTCTGAGAGGGACACTTTGTCAAAGCAAGGTGCATGACTTCAGTTGACCTCTGTCCCCCACACATGCGCACATATACCACACAAACATGCATACACCCAAATTCACACATGTTAAATAAATGCATAGATAACTATAGGCAAGGAGGAAAAACACTACCATAACCCAAAGGATTAAACAGTGCACGGAGCTGAGTATGCACCCATGAGAGATACCTGACTGGCAGAGAGCCAGTGTCCTCCACTTCCCATCTATCCAGTGGAGGGGACCCATCAGCCAGTCCTCCAGGCTCTCTTTTGTTTCCACAAGGTAGGTGGAGGGATGGGTAGTGAACAGGTTTGTTTTTGTTTTTAAACAACTCCTGCAGAAATGGTATTGTCTTTCTATTGCTCTGTTGGATTATAGGTAAATTCCTACTGAGCTAGCAGCTGACCCTTGTTCTCTGTGGGCCGGGTCTAGCACACCATCACACTGTTTCAGTTTTAAAGGCTGCACTTGGTACTAGAAGCAACACTCCTGAACATCCATACTGAGCAATGGTAAACCGGGTTGTTCTGGTATCTTCTGACTGAAGGACACTTAGGGCCTGGGAATCTAACCCAGTGGAGAAGGCTCTTGTGAAAGGCCCTGAGCTCCATCCCCATACTACAAAGGGCTGGGAGATGTGTTAATGGCAAGTGGCAAGTCCATGCACATATACAGCAGAGGCTGTGCAGGGTGAACTGAACACATTACATCATAGAAAAAAAACAATGGAACAGTGTAAACAAAGGCCAATGGTTATTTAAGATATTTCCTTCTTCACAAATAATTTTTTTTTTTTAGTCTGGTGGAAAGTTTTGAGTGGGGTAAGTCAGTGCTAGTGAGATGATAAATAGAACCATGTGTAGTCATGCTGACACACCCATCTATCTTCTAGTGAAAGTCTCAGTACCCGATGCCTGCTTGAAACAATGAAATGGGCCATTTACCCACCTGAGACTTCGGAGTATGCCCTGGCTACTGTAGCAGATGGAAGTTGGGGAGTCTGTTGGGGCGCCTCATGGACCAGCCCTGGGCTTCTTAACTTTTACTTTACGTGTCTTTGACTGGTTTCCAAGGCAGCAGAGAACTCATTTAAGGAAGGATATGGAGACCCTGTTGGGGAGACAATCCTAATACTAGGCATGGTGGCCCACTTCTATTGTCCTGACACTTTGAAATCCAAGGCTCAAAATTAACAGAAGCAAGTAAGGTTGGCCTTAAGATTTTCTTTTGTCATTTGTTTTTGAGACATTGATATGTAGCTCAGACTGACCTTGAGTTTAAAACAATTCTGCCCCTGTCTCCCAAACGTTGGGAGACACCACTGCCCACAGGTGACAGTAACTAGGTTGAAATATAAATGATGCCACCCACCAAGAACTGCTCAGGTTATAAGGCTGCAGCAGGAGATCACAAGTTCAAGGCTAGCCTGGGCCACACAACAGCCTGTCTCAACTCATATTCTAGCAGGTATGGTAGCATACATCTTCAATCCCAGCACCCAAGAGGCAGGGGGCAGGAAGATCTTTTGAGTTTGGAGCCATCCTAGTCTATATAGTGAGTTGTGCCAGCCAGATCCTGTCTCAAAAAAAAAAAAAAAAAAAAAAAAAAAAAAATAAACTCATATTCTGGAAGCAAGCTGAAAATAAAATATATTACAAACCACAACCCCATGAGGGCCTGGGCCCTGCTCCAAATGATAAGACAGACTTTGAAGATCCCCATAGAAGGCCTCACCCTCCCTGGGGAACAGAAAGGGGATGGGGTTGGTGGGAGGCAACAGGAGAGGAAGGAACAGTAAGGAAACTGGGATTGACGTGAAAAACGAGCTTATTTCAAATTTAAATTAAAAAAAAAAAAATGAACCACAACCTAAGCCAAAGACCCACACTCTGTCTATGGTCTAGTCACCACAGGCAAAGTTGCTCCTATTCAGTCTAAATTTTAGAAAGCATTTTGTTGTTTTCCTACATTTGTTTTTTGTGGTGCTGGGAATTGAACTCAGGGACTTGTGCATGCTAGGTAAGTGCTTTGTTACTGAACTATATACTCCCAGCTTCTCGGTGTGCGTGTGTGTGTGTGTGTGTGTGTGTGTGTGTGTGTGTGTGTGTGTGCGTGCGTGCGCGCTACTACTAAGTTTTATTTTGGTATTTTCATCAAATAACAAGTTTACAATATGTCTTCTCCTATTACACTTGCCCCAATTTTAAACCCTGTAGCCGCCGCAGTGTCTGTAATGATGTTTGTGGCGGTCCAGGATTGCCAAGGTATGCTTGCTAATCTTCCATCCTCTAAGGTAAAAGCAACAGGAAATAATATCCGGTTACATGGCACAGATTTGTCTTTTACAAACTGAAGCAGCTACATGCCACAAGGAGAGCGGAAGGGGGCACGAAGCTATGGAGCGGCTCATAAATGTAGGCTGCTTTTCAGCTGGGGATAAGGTCGGTTGGTAGAGTGTTTGCCTGGTGGGTTCAAAGTCCTAAATTCAGCCCCCCAGGACTATGTAAGTGGCATGGTGACACTTGCCTGGAATTCCAGCACTTCGGAGATGGAAGCAGGAAAATCAGAAATTCAAGGTCAAGGTCAGTCTGGGCTGCACATAAGATCCTGTTTCAGTGAGTAAATCGATGCCGCCTTTTAAGATGACGTCATGACTGGGTGCCTAAGAAATTGCTGGGAGGGGCTGAAGAAATAGTGAAGTTGATAAATGCTTTCCACAAAAACATGGTGACCTGAGTTCAGACCCCTAGTACCTTCGTGAAAAAATAGGGCTTGGCAGCACGCACTTGTACTCTCAGTGCTGAGGTGGCAGGGACAGGTGACTCTCAAGTTCCCTGGCCCTGAGCTTCCGAGCCACTGAAAGAGCCTGCCAAAACAAAAGGTGGGGAGCAACTGAGAAGACACCCATCATTTTGTCGTGGAACTCACTGCCACATGTGCACACGTAAGTAAGTGTCAAGAATGCTGGGTTTGACCTAACCACTGATGATCCTAGATTAAGGGCCTGCAGTGTGTACCGGGACTTGCGTGAGTGTCGATTTTCTTTTTCTTCAGTACCAGGAGCTTAACTTAGGGTTTCACACATGCTAACCTCTGAGCTATACTCCCAGTCCAGACACTCACTTTCTAAGTCTGCATCTGCTAGAGACAGAATACAGATTCCAATGTTCCACTCCCCGGCTGGTGTCCATTAAGAAATAGAAGGTACCAGAACAGATTTATTGAACAGTTTATGAGAATGTTGAGAAAAACACCTGTATCTAAGAGAGGAGTCAGGCATGAGAGGCCATTGCAAGCACAGCTTAGTGTAAGCCCAGGCCTCTGAAGACAACTGACATGGTCTGTCTTGGCACTGGGAAGCCCTCCTGATGTTGTTTTATTTTTAGGGGCTGGAGAGATGCCTTGGTAGAGGACCAGAGTCCTCATACAGAGGACTGGAATCTTCAGTTCCCAGCATCCATGTATGGCAGCTCTCAACTGCCTATAACTCCAGCTCCAGGGGATCAGAGGTCCCCTTGCTTGCTTCCACAAGTATCCACACATATGTGGCATTCTTGTGTGATAAAACTTCCCCTAGGGAGATGCAACAACACACATCTACTTACCCCAGATAGGGAACCCATGACACACCAAAGTACAGATACCACCAAAGTCCAACTTGGTGAACCAGTGAGTTTTACTGGGGTCACTGATGGGAATATGAGGGGTTATTACAGGAGCAGAAATGACTCAAAGGCAGCTTTGTCACCAAGGCCCACCCAGCACAGTGACAGCTCACAACAACAGGGAAACTTGGAACACACTTCACAGCCTACAGGCAGCTCAACAGGTTGGAGAGTGTCTTTTCCAAGTGACTCTGGTTCGAACCTCCCCCAGACAGCTTGACTGGTCTCTGCTTCTCCCAGGCAGCTCGTCTGGTCTCAGGCTTCTTTGCAGCTTGTCTGAGAGGGACTGCCAGCTTTTATTGCTTTCTCTGGCAGGAAGGAGTCTAATGCATCTGGTCAGTTTCAGGGACTTCCTGAATCTGTTTTGAGTTGTTTACCTCCCTGTTTGTGGACGTTACATACATTAATTATATATATATGTACACTCGGGGCAGAGGCAGGTGGCTCACTGAAGCTAGCTTAGTCCACATTTCAAGTTCCAAAGTAGCCAGAGCTACATAATCAAACCCTGCCTCAAAAAATGTGGGAGGGGCTAAAAAGATGGCTCCTAGCACCCATGTGGTAGCTCATAAACACTGATAGACATAAATAAACCTTTACAAAAGAATTGCTTGAGTCCACCAATAAACTGAAAATGGATTTTCTGTGTTTAAAAGGTCTTTGTTCACTACAATAATAGTAATTATTATCATCATCATTATTATTTGGTTTTTATTTTCAAGACAGGGTTTCTCTGTAGCTTGGGAGCCTGTCCTAGAACTCGCTCTGTAAACCAGGCTGGCCTCGAACTCACAGAGATCCGCCTGCTTCTGCCTCCCAAGTGCTGGGATTAAAGGTGTGTACCACCACTGCCTGACTTTCCACTTTTTATCATTTCATAAATGATAAAACATTCAAAATGCAATTTAACGTACTTATTTACTTTTGTCACTAGCATTTGGCATATCTAGAAGAGGCTAGTGGAAGTTAGAATGTATACCATTCAATGTTTAAAACCAGGAAAGGAATGAACAATTCAAAATTCTTCATTTGACCAGGTCCCAAGTTGAAATCACATGTACTACAGGTGTTTTCAGTCAGAAATGCTGTGTTTTGTAACTAAGGAGCCCAAACTTGGACTCCACTGGTGAAGATTTACAGGTGCTGTATGAATAACAATATTAGTAGCCAACTGGCTGATTCTAGCATGTATACTACTTGGCTTGTGAAAATTTTATAAATATCTCTTAAATCCAGCCTCCAGGTTCTCGGAAATCAGTTGCCTTCATCTTATTCCCATGACTTGTTTAAACAAATGCGCAACTTTTTTTCCTCTCCAAGAGTATGACACTTAAGTGTCAGCTGCCTGTGGGTAGATACAGAGAAAACAGGCCCTGCTGTGTATTTACAAGCCAGTTGAGCAGCTGTGCCTCTTGGCTAAGAAAGACCCACCCCCAACCTCAGAAGGCTCTATGTGAGCCCATAGGTAACCATCATCCATCAGCTGCTGGTGATGTCATCTTTACTCATCAATTTGCTGATGGTGCACCTGTTAAAGGTGGACGGAGCTGAGGACCTCACCCACTGAACATGCTTTGGGGGTAAGTAAAATAGGGCTTTCCTTTTGGAACAGCATCTGAGTGACACACAGAACCAGACCCAAGGACAGAACTTAAAAATAGGCCACACCAGCTGAGGAGGAGGAGGCATTCTCAGAGAAGGCAGCCACACCCTCTCTGATAGAATTTGGAAGTCCCTAGAAGGTCTGAGAACTTAGCCCTCTCCCAACATCAGTGCCAGCTGAAGCAATTGGACTTGAAAAGCTCTGTAATGCCAACACCATTGATAAATAAATTCTAAGAGAAATCCTAAAATCTCTAAGATTAAAAATTAACAAGTGGTACTACAGAGGTGGCTCAACAGTTAAGAGCATTGGTGGGCAGCAGAGATGGCTCAGCCGTTAAAGGCTAGGCTCACAACCAAAAATATAAGAAGAGCACAGGCTCTTCCAGAGATCCTGAGTTAATTCCCAGCAACCACATGGTGGCTCACAACCATCTCTAATGATTTCATGCAGACAGATACATGCAGACAGAACACAGTATACATAATAAATAAAAAAAAATTCTGTTTTAAAAATTGTGATGTAGGCTGCCCAGGCTTTGCATTGCACAATTCAAGATGCCACTTTCCACAATGACTTTAGGATAAGATGCAAATGAAGCCACCAAGTACTGTACAGTCCATTTAAAAATGTCCACCTAACCCTACTGGACCATATCGTGCTGATCCATCCACATCCATCAGGATCCACTAAAAACACCCTCTGATCAGCCTCCTTCTGGCTCTAGACAGTAACTTGCTGATCAGGTGCCTCTGTTAAATATCCTGAGTGCTCAGGCTAGAGAGGGCCAGCTTGGCTCTTTCCTTCCTTTTCTGCACTATACAGAAGCAAGTATAATGGAGAGAAGGCCCAGGGGTCCTAACTTACTCGTTGCTTTTGCAGAGGACCTGGGTTTGGTTCCCAGCATCCACATGGTAGCGCAAAACTATCTATAGTTCCAGTTCCAGGGGATCTGACACTTGTTTCTGATATTCCTGAGCACCATACACATTAAAAATAAATAAAAATTAAAAAAAATAAAATTGCAAGTTATACAAAAAGGTAGAAAATGACCCAAGTCCAAAGGAATGCTATTCAAGGTGCAAGGCCCTGGACTACAGGGGGAACAGAGAAAAGTCTCACCCTGAGCAGCAAGGCAGGAGAGCAAACCAGAGCCCAGAGAGGACAGAAAAGATTCTTCCTTCAGAAGGAGAATCAAGACCTTCCCTTTCTTCCTGCTCAGAGAGGGGGCTGAGGAGGGTAATTCTTTCTCGGATCTGGTGGCTATGTGCCTTCAAGCCTTCAGAGGAGATGCAAGACTGTAGAAGAGGGAAGGAGGAGGGACTAGGGCTAGTAATAGCGTTGACTGTGTCTGAAGAATGACACAGGGATCTACAGAACTGGATGGAAGGGAGCCTGTGTGGGTGGCCACTTCCTTTGCTGTGCCCTGGTGCCAAAGCCTGGACATGGAATGAGAAGGAGTCCCAAGAGCAGCTTGGGAAAGAGGGAGGTCCCCCAGAAGCTTGGGGAAGTGAGGTTCACTTGGGGAAGGCTGAAGATTCCCAAGAGGGACAACTCAGGGACACCCACACAGCTACAACCCCAAAAAAACATATTTCTCAGGAAGGTCAGAAGCAGTGTAGAGATGAATCGTTAACATCTAAAAAATATTTAGCCAGGTGTGCTGTTGAACAGGAGGGTTGCCACCAATCATAGATGCATAGTGGGTTCCAGGATAGCCTGGACCACAGAACCTCTCAAAAAAAAAAAAAAAAAAAAAAGGCCTGCCATGATAGTGCATGCCTGTAATCTGGGTACCTGGGAGGAAGCAAGAGAATCAAGACTTCTGGGGGATGGAGTGATGCCTCAATGGTCAAGCGTGCTTGGTGACTCTTCCAGATGTTCAGACTTTGTTCCCTGCACACACTTTGGGCAGCTCACAACCATTGGTCCTCCAGGTCCAGGGCTCCCAACACCCTCTTCTGGCCCCCAGTGGTCACTCAGGAATATGTTAGTCTGCACATAGATGTAAAGAAAAATTTAAAAAATTTAAAACAAAAAAGTTTCAAGGCCACTTTCAGCTACATAAGAAATTTGAAGCCAGCATGGCCTGTCTCAAAAAACTAAAATGAGATAGATGATCATGGTTGAGGAAAGGATAGGGAGGTTACATAGACCAAAACTAAAGATGCATGAAAAAACTTTATGGAAATCAGTTATTTGTTTTATTGAAAAATAGATTTTTTTTTCATATAATATATTCTGATTACAATTTTCCCTCTCCAGACTCCTTCCAGATCCCCCTACAAGAAAAAAAAACAAACAAAAAAAAAAAAAAAAAGCACATATAGATGCAGAGACACACACTCATTTGCACATGTAGAAATCCCATAAAGAAGTCTGGAGAGATGGCTCAGTGATGAGGAGCACTAGCTGCTCTTCCAGAGGATCTGATTTCAATTCCCAGTACCCACATGGCAGCTCACGACGGTCTGCAGCTCCAATCCCAGGGAATCTGCCACCTTCACAGGCATACAAGTAGGCAAAACACCAATGCACATAAAATAAATTAATCTTTAAAAAAAATAAAGAAATCCTCTAAAGACACAAATAGAGCATAATACAGCAAAAAACCTATAGGGTTTAAAAAAAAAAAAAAGCCCAGACAAAGCACTATGAGACCAGAAAAAAAAAAAACCAAAAACAAACAAACAAAAAAACCACAAACCCTCCAAAAATACCATTGAATTTGTTTTGTGTTGGCATCTACTGCTGGGCATGGGCCCACCCTTAAGTGCGGAAACTATTTTATAGTCTCATTTAAAACTATATTTTATACGAAGGGAGCAGTTTTGTGGAGAGTCAAGGCCTGAGTGAATGTGTATGACATGGGCACAGCCATTTTAAGGACAAAGGCCTCAGACCCATGGGAAATCAGCAAAGCCTTCCTACTTGGTCAAACTGGGAAAGGTCAAGCCTTCTGGTACATGTGTGTGTGTAAAAACTGGCAACTACAGCTTCCCCTCCTGGAAGTTTACAGCCTGGGACTGCTGACCTCCAGACACCTCCAGACTACTCAGCTTCTCCCCCACTATGTTGTACAAAACAGATGTACTGAACATCTGGGCTGTTGTGGTAGTTGGTGCCACCCATCACTGGACACACAGCTCAACTCACCCCAGCTTCTCTGTGTATATGGCTGTCATTTCTTCATTCCCTCACCGTCCCTAGTCAGAGTGTCAGGATCAAGGCAAGGGGATGTAGCAGAATGTGAACACAGGTACCCTGTAGGGGTAGACATGCTCCCCTGAGAAGACATGAGCTATTACATTTCTCCATGCATTTCTCCATGCATGTGCTATAAAAAAAATCTCATGCAGGTGATTGCACACATACACATAAAAATTAAGGAGAGAGAATAGAGAATATGTCTCCCTACTGTTTATTGGCCATGGAGGCCACAGAGACCCCCAAAATAGCAAAGGCTATTGCTATTGTTCTGGTTGTCCACTAAAACTAAATAGTAAGACCCTACTGCTAAAGACACCAACACACTTTGATTGTAGGACATACAGAAATCATATTAGAACTCCAGGAAACGTCCTCCCTGATGGCTAGTTTTCATAGTTCTAGACAGTGCAATGTAGACCACAGGGGAGAAAAAAAAACATCAATGGTGTTACACAGGTGAATGCCAAATGATATAAAACTGACCTCCCAGCAAGATGCACCCAGTGGCATAAACATTATTGGAAGTAACCACCTGCTTTCTGATTGGTTTGAGGCCTGTTCCACAGCAGGGGACTCATGCCTTGTTCAAGAAGCCCATGGCTTTGGAGATCATATCCCTAAGGGGGAAGCTACTACTGTTGTTTTACTAAATGGACATGCTATCAAATCTAAGAATTTGTTTGACTTATAGATTAGGGCTGATCTCAACCTTAGCCAGGGGCAAGCTTATTTTTGCAGTAGGTAATAATTAATGGAGAGACTAAGAAACAGTGACTATTGAGTCCTCAGTCTTAAATAGGACATCTATATCAAACTCCTCCCCCCTCAAGACACAGAGAACATGGAGGAATGGGGTGTGGTGAGAGAATGTAAGAGCCAGAAGATGTGGAGGAGTGCTGTAACGTGCTGTCTCCTGGGCATGATCGTATCATTGCACTTACAAACTCACTGCACCAGATAAAGCCAACAAAACCAGTCAGCATTTTAGCAGACAGCAATAACTGAACTCATTGGGTTTAAGGGACACACACACACACACACACACACACACACACACAGAGAGAGAGAGAGAGAGAGAGAGAGAGAGAGAGAGCACCATGGGCAGATGGGATGGGAGGGGTACAAGTTGGTGGTGTGTGGGGTGTGTGGGAGGGGAGTAGTTGAGAGCAGATATGATCAAGGTACATTATATACATGTATGAGGTGTTAAAGAATAAATGAAAGCTATTTTTAAAACAATTAAAAATAATTAGTAATATTAATAACATGGGCATAAGTAGTGTTGAAATTTTTTTAGGATGCTTTTCCAAGTTGCTTAAAGCCTAGAGAAGGAAAATGACATGTTTAGTAGACATAAATTATAGGATTAGTACAAGCAGTCATTGAAATAATGAGTCAGAACTTATAAATTGACTGTTTGGGTCTTCCCAAGTAGGTGTGTGTGTGTGTGTGTGTGTGTGTGTGTGTGTGTGTGTGTGTGTGTGTGTGTATGCCTGTGTGTTTAATGGCATGGTTCTTTTTTTAATTGTTTTATTTTAAAAAATTATTTTTCATTTTACATACCAACCCCAATTCCCCCTCCCTCCCCTTCTCCCACGTTTCCACCTCCCCACTTTTTACCCTGCTACCACTCCTCAGAGGGGGTGAGGCCTTCCTTGGGGAGTCAACTAAGTTTGGCATACCAAATAGAGATAGGACCAAGCCCCTCCTCCTAGTATCAAGGCTGAGTAAGGTATCTCTCCATAGGGAATGGGCTCCAAAAAGCCAGGTCATCACCTGGAATAGGTCCTGGTGCCACTGTCAGGGCTCCCCCACCCCAAATAGATCAAGCCACATAACTGTCACCCACATCCACAGAGTCTAGTTCAGTCCCATTCAGGTTCCCAGCTATCAGTCCATGAGCTCCCACTACCTCAGGTCAGCTGTCTCTGTGGTTTTCCCCATCACACATTTGACCTCTCCATGTTCATATGATTCCTCCTCCCTTTCTTCATCTGAACTCCAAGAGCTCAGCCCAGTGGTCACTGCGTCTGCCTTCATCAGTTACTGGATGTAGGTTTAATGATGACAATGAAGGTAGTCACTAATCTGAATAAAGGGGGAGGCCAGTTCAGGCATTCTCTCCACTATTGCTAGGAGTCTTAGCTGGGGTCATCCTGGTGGATTCCTGAGAATTTCTCTAGCACCCGGTTTCTCCCTAACCCCATAATGGCTCCCTCTGTCAAGATATCTCTTTCATTGCTCTCCCCCTCCATACCTTCCCCAACTTGGTCTTCTTGATTCCTCATTCCCATCCCCATTCTCTCCCTTCTACCTTCCCTCCCAGTTTATCCAGGAGATCTTAACTACATGGGGGCCCTCCATGTGTGTCCCTCTTAGGGTCCCCCTTCTCTGGGGTTGTGGGTATAGCCTGGTTATCCTTTGCTTTACATCTAATATCCATTTATGAGTGAGTACACACTGTGTTTGTCTTTCTGGGTCTGGGTTACCTCATTCAGGATGTTTTTTTTCTAGTTCCATCCATTTGCTTGCAAATTTCAAGATGTCATTGGCTTTTTGTTTGTTTGTTTGTTTGTTTTACCACTAAGTAATACTCCATTGTGTAAATGTACCACATTTTCTTTATCTATTCTTTGGTTGAGGGGCATCTAGATTGTTTCCAGTTTCTGGCTATTACAAATAATGCTGCTATGAACATAGTTTATCAAATGTCCTTGTGGTATGATTGTGCTGGGTCTTTAGGTAGATTAATTCCTAATTTCCTGAGAAACCACCATACTGATTTCAAAGTGGCTGTACAAGTTTGTACTCCCACCAGCAATGGAGGAGTGTTCCCCTTACTCCACATCTTCTCCAGCATAAGCTATCATCAGTATTTTGATCTTAGCCATTCTGATGGTATAAAATGGTATCTCAGAGTTGTCTTGATTTGCATTTCCCTGATGGGTAAGAATGTTGAGCATTCCTTAAATGTCTTTCAGTCATTTGAGTTTCTTCTACTGAGAATTCTGTTTAGATTTGAACCCCTATTTTTTAATTGAATTATTTGGTATTTTGGTGTCTTTATATATTTTGGAGATTGGCCCTCTGTCAGATGTGGGGTTGTTAAAGATCTTTCCCCATTCTATAAGCTGCTGTTTGTCTTATTGACCATATCATTTGCCTTACAGAAGCTTCTCAGTTTCAGGAGGTCACATTTATTGATTATTGCTCTCAGTGTCTGTGTTACTGGCATGATATTTAGGAAGTGGTTTCCTGTGCCAATGCATTCAAGACTACTTCCCACTTTATCTTCTATCAGTTTCAGTGTAGCTGGCTTATGCTGAGGTCTTTGATCCATTTGGACTTGAGGTTTCTACATGGGGATAGATATGGATCTATTTGTAATCTTTACATGTCAGCATTCAGTTATTCCAGCACCATTTGTTGAAGATGACTTTTTTTTTCCATTGTACAATGTTGGCTCCTTTGTCAAAAATCAGATGTTCATAGGTGTGTGGATTAATATCAGAGTATTCAATTTGATTCCATTGATCCATATGTCTGTTTTTATGCCAATACCAAACTGTTTTTATTTCTGTAGCTCTGTAGTAGAGCTTAAAGTCAGGGAAAGTAATGCCTCCAGAAGTTCCTTTATTGTACAGAATTGCATTGGCTATCCTGGGTCTTTTGTTTTTCCATATGAAGTTGAGTACTGTTCCTTTGAGGTCTATGAAGAATTGTGTTGGGATTTCCATGGGGATTACACTGAATCTGTAGATTGCTTTTGGTAAGATTGATGGTATGATTATTGAATGTCAAAGTTTCTAGTCTTTACTCATTTTAAAAAATAAACTACAAAATGTTAAGGTGTAGCTAATACACACTTGTCAAATCTGTGTTTCTGTTAAAGCATTGCCACCAGGCAGTGGTGGCATAAACCTTTAATCCCAGCACTCAGGAGGCAGAGGCAGTCAGATCTCTGTGAGTTCAAGGCCAGCCTGATCTATAGAGCAAGTTCAAGGACAACCAAGACTACACAGAGAAATCCTGTCTCAAAAAACCAAAAACAAAATAAAATAAGCAAAACAAAGAAATTGCTTCGGTAGCTGTGTGTGATGTTACATGCCTACAATCCCAGTAATTAGGAGGCTGAGGCAGGAGAATTGGAAGTTCCAGGCCAGCCTGAGCTATAAGGCAAAGCCTTGTCTCCAGAAAACAAAAAATTATTGCCTTGGTAAATTTACCCAAGATGTCAAACACTATATGTTTGCCTTTATTTAGTATTTCATTCATTCAACTGACTTCTGTCAGCTGTTTGTTTTTGGAAGTGGAAGGTGCTGGTATCAACTCTGGGTCTTGCATTCACACTGGTCAAGTACTCCAGGAGTGAGCTACATATATTTCCTTTATTTTAATTTATTATGTGTGTGTGTATGCCTGTGAGTGGAAGGTGGCCCATGTACCTTGGTGTGCATAGGGTGGTCAGAGGACAACTTTGTGGAGACAATTGTCTCCTTGCATATTTATATACATCTTAGGAATCAAATTTGGGTCATATTGGGCTTGTACAGCAATCGTTTTACTCACTGAGTCATCTCGCCAGCCAGCAATCACATCGTGTGTGTGTGTGTGTGTGTGTGTGTGTGTGTGTGTGTGTGTGTGTGTGTGTGTGTGTTTTCAGATTCCCATGGGACCAAGAGGACTGGATCCCCTGAAACTGGGATTACAGGTGCTGTGAGCCGCCCATTGTTGGTAAAGATGATTAAACTCTAGAAGCCCATGATTGCGTAGTCTGATCCAAGCTACAAAAAGTGAATCCATGCTCCAGTGGAAGAAATAAGAAGAATAGGAAGAAATTAATGGCATGGGTTGTGGAAAGAGTTATGGTCTGGTGACCAGAATTTCATGGCAAAAGACCTGGCTCCCAGAACCCTGCCAAGCTTGGCTGAACCATCTGTCTGGATGTGCCAGTTAAAAAGATGAGTAACGGTGAGAAGCAGACAGGAGATTTAATTGGTGCACATTGGGAAGAGGAACAAATAAAGGGGTTAATGACTCCAAGTTCATCAGTCAAGTATTGACATGAGCTTTAGGCTCAAATAGAGAAAGACTCGAATGTGGGGGAGGTAAGAAGTCAGCATAATTAAGCAGGTCTGGTCAAGGTCTGGTCCATCTGTTCATCTTGATCTCAGCTCTGATTCTGCAAGGTGATCCAAAGAAGTCCTTATTGCTTAAGGAGAGTAATATAGTCCTAGGAGATGGCCCTCTCCAGGTTGTAGCCTTGCCATCAGAAGAGAAATGACCCCACTGGGGTGGGACAGTGACTGTTGTGTGAAGCCATCTCTCCAGGCACTGACTGGAGAACTTTTGGTGCCTCTTGAGGGTCAGGGACAGGACATTGTAAAAAGTCACAGTAAGGCACCTCAATTATTCTGATCTTGGTGTCTTTAGTTTAAAGAGAGAAAGGTGGGCTTACTTCTACACATATAACTCCTCTGGGTCTGTCCGATGTCTGTGTGCAGGAGTAAGCAGAGGGCCTCAAGTATAGGGGAGAGTCACAGAATGAGAGCAGAGATGCTGGCTTTCATCCTGCCTTCGGTTACCTTGTGGGCCCCGTGAGGAGCCAGTGCTCATTAGTAGTCCAGTGCTTGACATAATCAGTGTTTGTTCCGGCATGGAGCAACAGTCTCTGCTCAGGCTGTGTGCTTTTGTCCTTTTGTTTCCTGCCCGGTTGCGTTGGAGTTTGTTTACTGTTCAGTATCTTCCTGGAGGATTCCACCTCGGAGCTGAACTTTATTTGAGACAAGGTCTCATCATGTAAACCAGGTTGGTTTCTAACATATAGCAATTCTCCTATCTCAACCTCCCAAGTGTTGGGATTAGAGGCATGTGCCACTATTCCCAGCTGTAACTGAATGTAGACCCTCTGGCTACAGGTAAGCAGAGGATGGGAAAGGTGAGGAAGAGAATGTAAACCAGGGAGGAGAGGTAGACAGAGAAGCTCCGTTGGAGCATGCTTGCAGTACTTACTGAAGTTTTAAGGCTAAAGCCAAAGTTCTGTAGTCCTGATAGCTTGGGCTGGCCAGCAGTCCTTACGTGGTAATGAAGGAGAAGAACAGAGGTGAAAGGTAGAGGGATGGGCTTTAGCCAGTGTGAACACACATGCAGTTCTGTGACCTCCTCTCCAAGGGCTGACAAGAACTTTAGGTCTTACGGGAGAAGGAAGCAGAGAAGAAAGTGGACACCCGCTAAGCAGGTGATCTTAGTCTGCTGATGTTCTGAGCCATCATATCTTAGCCACAGTTCTGCAAGAATTCTGGAGACATTGGCATCCTGTGATCTCTTGAGGGATTGCTCAACACGCCAAGCAGCTTCACTCCGTGGGGGACAGCCCCTGCTTGGTAGCACTCCCATGGAGGGTGATCACTCTGTGAGGTTCACTGCTGCTGCGGGTACTTATATTCCTTATCATAAAAATAGTGACCACTTGCATTCCCCTCTTCCTGGAATTAAAGGCAGCTGTAGAGCGGAGAACCTCAGGAAGAGAGAAAAAACTCAAGAGGCAGAGTTGGACAGTGTAGACTCAGGTAGGTCAGTGACAGGGCAATGTGGTCTCCTTCGATGGCCTGATCCTGAAGGGAGAGAAAGGCGTCCAGGTGGGCCTGGTCTATAAGTCCCTCCACTCTTGCCCACTGCTCTGCTTCCCTAGTGGAAGAGAAAGGATGTGGTAGTGGGGCCAGGTGTACACATACCTAGGCAGCCGGGCTGTTTCTACCTGAGACATGGTGGGTTGAGCACCATGATGCTGTTCATTGCTGGTCTCCCACAGCCACTGAGGAAAATCCAGCTCCTGACAAGGCTCATTATCTAAGTATGCAAGTCCATAGAAAGGTGTTAGACACCTGTGCTAGAGATATCGCCATCAGGAACAAGAATGTGAAGACCGTAAAAAATGGCCGCTTTCAGGCCAGGTGTGGTGGTGCATGTCTCTTATCCTGGCACTCAGGAAGTCAGAGGCAGCAGGATTGCCTCAAGTCCAGGGCCAGCTTGGTCCATGTACAAATTCCAGGCTATCAAGGACCATATAACAAGATCCTGTCTAAATAATGGCAATAAAACAATAATAATAGCTATTTTCAGTTTTTCATAGTGAGTTCAACTCTAAGATCTTATTTAGCCATTGAGAATAACTTTGGTAATGTAAAATAAGTAAACACTATCAATTTGGAGATGATACACCCTGACCCCTAACACCTGATCTCTTTAACAGATTGGGAGGGGTTGGAGGACATGGTGATCATGATGGTGACGATGAGTAGGAATTACATCATCTAGGTGACGGCACCGAAGGTGGGTGTGGGGAGGGGAGGGGTAAGATTTTTATATCTCTAGTCCTTCTCCTTGTAGGAATATGTTTATCAGTTATATCACTTTATTAACTATTATATGAGACTGTTATGTTCAAAGAAATAATGATGTCATGCTGGCTGCTAAATTTGGATCTCTACCATAATAGGTCACAGTTACTTTGGAGGGTTTTTAAATTATTATTATTATTCATAGTGTCATTATGCTTATGATAAAGCATCCTTATTCTTATGTGAGACTCTGGGATCTAGAAAAATTACGTTGGCATTTATTTTTCTTTCTATTTTGAAAAACAGCATTTGCAGTTTCTTTCTTTCTTGAATATGGAAAAATTTATGGCTTGGGAACAAAAATAAGAGTATGTCTGTGTCTTTAAAAGATGACCCTGATAACCTTGGGGTCAGTGTTCTAGATGGACTGGATTAGAAGGGAGAACATAGGCATGGAGATAATTTTGAGCCTAACTTTATTGCTTTTTTCATTCATTTGTTCATCCATTCATTCATTCAAAAATTCTTTAGGCACATCTTTAATATGTCAGGTACAGTTGTGGGCACCATGACACAACAATGAACAACTAAAGCACTTGCAATCTTGGAATTCACTCTTCTCTCTGGGAATGCCTTCAACCGTGTAGGAATATTATCAATTGCTTGTCAGTATACAGCACTGATATTGGTAAGTGATGGAAAGGCAAGTTAAGCAGGTGAGATGGAGCATGCTCGGTACATTGCAGAAAAAATGAATTGACTCACCACTTTTTAGTGTACAGTTCAGTAGCATCAAGTCTACTCATGCTGGTGTATGACAGTCACCACCAGCCATCTCCATAACTTGTTCAGGTGGTGCTTTTGATAGGGTGTTTTGAAGGTCCTGGAAACATACAGTCTCACGGAGGGGCAGAAGCCTGAAGGAGGCGAGAGAATGAGTCTTGTACATCATTAGGCAGATGTGGTCTATCCCCCCACCCCCGCCCCAGAAGCAATCTAGACTGTCGTCATAGCCCAGCTAAGGGGTGGTACACAAGTTTGGAACCACTTCCAGAGCATCAGTGAGGATGGGTTGGGTATTTAGTTTAGCGAATGGGCCAGTTTGGATCCAGAGAGAGACAGAGAATGCATTGCTGTCCTAGTTAGGCTTCTGTTGCTGTGATCACATGCTGACCGAAAGCAACTTGAAGAGGAAAGGATTTAGTGGCTTATGTATCCAGGTCATAGTCCATTGACGGAGGCTAAGGCAGGAGCCTGGAGGCAGAACTGGAGTAGAGGCCATTGTGGAACATTGCTTGCTGGTTTACTCCTCATGGCTTGCTCAGCCTGCTTTCTTTTATCTTTTTCTTTCTTTTTTTTTTTTTCTCTTTGGTTTTCTTAGTGTGTTTAGTTTTTAAATTTTCTTTATTAATTTATATTTTACATTCCAATCCCCTCCCTCCTTTCCTCCTTCGCTCCCCACTCTCCCCACCTCCCATCTGCTCCTCAGAGAGGGTAAGGCCTTCCCTAGGAAGTCTACTAAGTCTGTCCCATCAGGGCCAAGGCACCTCCCCACCCCCACACCTCTGTGTCTAGGATGAGCAAGGTATCTCTCCATATAGAATGGAATCCACTAAGTCAGTTTGTGCATTAGAGTTAGATCTTGGACCCACTGCCAGTGACCTCATTGTCCCAGCTACACCATTGTCACCTATATGGAGTCTAATTCAGTCTTATGCAGGTTCCATTTGTCAGACTTGAGTTAGTGATCTCTCACTAGCTTGGGTCAGCTGATTCCGTGGGTTTCCCCATCATGGTCTTGACTCCTTTGTTCATATTGCTCAACTATGTTCGTAGCAACATTATTTGTGATAGCTAGATCTTGGAAAAAACCTAGATGTCCCCCAACTTAAGAATTGATAAAGAAAATGTGGTACATTTACACAATGAAGTACTATTCGGTGGTAAGAAACAATGACATCCTAAAATTTGCAGGCAAATGAACCAAACTAGGAAAAAAAAAATCTTAAGTGAGGTAACCCAGAACCAGAAAGACAAATATAGTATATACTCACTCATAAGTGGATACCAGATATAAAGCAAAAGATATCCAGTCAACAATCCACAACACCAGAGAAGCTAGAACACTCTTCCAGGAAAAGATGGAAGCAGAAACAGAAATCCACAACTAATCATTGGGCCAAGCAAGCTCCCGGAGTACAATGGAAGTGAGGGAGGAGCAGAACTAAGGAGCCTGCTTTATTATACAGCTCAGGATGGCATCACCCAAAATGAGCTGCACCCTCCCACACCAATCATTAATCAAGAAAATGCCCCCACAGACTATAGGCCAGTCTGATGGAGATGATTCCTCAGTTGAGATCCCTTCTTCCTGGACATGTCTAGGATGGTGTCAAGTTGACAGAAACCAACACGATTGCTAAGCATAAGAATGATGTCTAAAGCATGGAGAGGATTTTCCTGTTTGTCCTAGGATTTAACATCAAAGAGCACATGGTGATAAAGGAAAATTTATGAGACAGGGAACCCAATGTGTTTGTTCCCTTTCTGCCTTTCTTCTATCAGGCATGAGCCAAGAGTCATGTGTTTGTTTTGGAATATGCCCTTTAGCCTGTACATGCATGTTTTGCTTCTGATAGGAGAAGTTACTCATATATTTTTAAGTACATTCCATTTTTTCTGGGTACAGAGGGCAAGAGGGAAATGAGCAATCTGTACTTGGTAAACAGAAAAACCTGTAGACCAATCAGTCAAAAAATATCATTTCATGAAGCCTTCAGGTGTCCTGTGAGTCGTATCCAGTGCCAAGTTCCCCTTGGGAAAAGAATTAAATCATGATTTCTGACCTGCCTGATATTTGAAAGATTAACTTGCTTTGGTAATGCTATGCAGGAGTCACTGACCCAACTCCTTGTCCCATGGGACATAGGAGAGTCAAAAACGAAGTTGTGTCAGCCTTTGTAGTCACTCTTTTGATTGTCTTTCTCTGGAAACTTGCAGAGAAGCTTGAGCATGTTTGCTTTGGGTGGTTGCTTATTTTCTTACTGATATGAAAACCAGTAAGAGGAAATGGTGTTGCTTTGCCCACAGGGAGGGTCAAGCCTGTAAATATAGGCAGACCAGTGTGCATTTGCAGGGTTAGTTTTCCTTGGGGGTATAACAACTGTGAATGTTTTCTACAACACTGATATGGTATTAGAGTAAGGGTTGGCACACTATAAAAAGTGTTTGGGCCCAGAGACCAGATGTTCCTCTTATAGAAGTGTCCATGTGCCATTTTGAGTGTGAACAATACATCTTACAACTGCTCACTTCCTGGAGATCTCATTTTTCAGGTCCACAGTCTTCTGTATGTTTTTACTGGTTGTTTGAGACAGGATTTTCATGTCTGGTCTTGAACTTTCTACAAACCTGAGGATGACCTTGAACTTATGATCCTCCTGCCTCTACGTCCCAATGCTGAGATTGCTGGAGTCATATACTGTTTATGTGGTGCTGAGATGAAGGCCCGGACTTTACTTAGTAAGCCCCTAACATATCCAACTTCATCCCTAGCCCTTCATCTGAAACCATTAGACTATGGATTGTAGAACTGCTAATTTTTTTTCAAAAATATGGTAATGTGTATTATTATAGGATACCTTCAGGGAAGACTGAGCCAGTGCTCTATAATTCAGTGGATCTCAACCCATAAGTCATGACCCCTTTGGTGGTCAAATGACCCTTTCATGGGGTTTGCCTAAGAGCATCAGAAAGCACAGACACTTACATTATAATACAGAACTGTGGCAAAATTACAGCTAGGAAGTAGCATCAAAAATAATTTTATGCTTGGGGGTCACCACAACATGAGGAACTGTATTACAGGGTCACAGCATTAGGAAGGCTGAGAACCACTGTTATAATTACATATGTGGTTATGTACCCAACAGAGTGTACAATTATTTACACTAATAGAATAAGGACTGCGGTGGATTTACATCAGTTCAGATTAGATTTTTGCTTCCAAATTCATTTGCGGCATCAAACTTTTGGTTTCAGGGATAAAATACTAAAATTTCAGAATTATCTTGGAAGGCAAAGAGGGGCAGATCTCTGTGAGATTGAGGCCAGCCAGGTCTACAAAGCAAGTTCCAGGACAGCTAGGACTGTTAAACAGAGAGACCCTGTCCCCAAAAGAAATAATTCAAAATCATAGTGATGTCATCCTGGACTTGTGTGAAACTTTAACTAGGGAAGCAGAAGCAGAAAGCTTTTGGCAAGTTGGAACAACCCTGGTCTATACAGTGAATTCCAGGCCAGCCAAGACCCTGTCTTAACAAAATCAAACCTTTCTCTAATAGCTGTAGCTGTTGTTCCAAGGTAGAGTGATTACCTTACATTCTTTAGGCCAGAGGTTTGACCCTTGTCACTGCAACATAATAAATAGAAACATTAAAAAAATCTCTAAGTAGCTCCAAAAATCAAATAACTATGTGGGCCAATCCCCTGAGTAGCTGTAATTCAGTGGATCTGCACAAAGTGAATTGCCACTAGGACTCAGGTAGACTAGAGGTCTTTCCACTGTGTGTCCTGCACCTGAGTAATAGGCACCAAAAGCAGATGAAGGTACAGATTCATTGTTAGCATTCACCTGTGCCCCCAGTCTCTGCCTCTGGGTCTTAGCTATCTGAAGAACAAGGTCTCTGTTAGGTGAACACAGAGATGCAACTGTGCAGGTTGAACCCCCTTAAACTGAGTATTTGAAACCCAAACTGCTTTAAGATACCAAACTCGGTGAGTGCTGAGGTGGGTACCCCCATATTAAAATGTCTTGTGGGGGCTGGAGAGATGGCTCAGAAGTTTAGAGTATGTGTTGCTCTTACAGAGGACCCTGTTTGATTCCCAGCATCCACGTGTTGGCTCACAACCATCTGGAACTCCAGTTCCAGAGGATCTTGCTGTGTCCGCACGACCAGAGTACCAAGCTTGGCGGAGGGTGTTGGGATTGAAACACTTAGAAACACTTAACAGACCACCACAAGAAGTGAAGAGGTAGCTGCTGCTTTTTATTACAGGAGAGTACTGAGCTTTTATACCCAAGCCAGGGGATGGGCTAAGCATAGGAGAAAGTCATGCACCACCCACACCTGGGGTCAAGGCACCGGCACTACACACTGGAAAGTCATGAGAACAACCTTGTTTGATCAACCTTGAGAGCACGGGAGTTCTACAGCTGGGTGGGAAGGAAGAGCACTGTAAGGAACAAGTACTTAAATTTCCCAACAGATCTGACCTTCTCTTCTAACGAAACATCCACATGGCTCATATACATGCAAGGAAAACATTCTTTAAAAATAAAATTTATACATAGGAAATTAATGAAATAAAATGACTTGTGGATGGGTCCTAGTCAAAATGAAGACGTACTAGCAATGGTATAAAACTATTCTCAGGCTGTGGATAAGGTGTGTTTAGGGCAAAGCAAATTTGTTGCTTACACCTGAGTGTTAGCTTCAAGATATCTCATGATATATATGAAAATATTCTAAAATCTGACAAAAAAAAAATGCCAGATCCAAAACATTTCCAATAGTGGATCCTCAACCTGCGCTTTCCTGCTATTTCCTCTCTGGCCATGCCTCTCTGGCATCATCATCCTTCCACATATAATGGATGCACCTGTAGCAGGATGCCCTTATATGGGGAGCCTTAGGGTACCTCAGTGGGACTTGCAGGGACACTAGAACTGATCAATGTGCTTTTGCTAGCTGCCTGGGTACTTTCTCAAAGCCAAAACCCCCATGACTCATACCCATCTAGGCAGTTACAGGCAATGGATACCTCCCCAAGTGAGTTGGAAGGGATCTTATTACAGGATCCTTGGGGAGTTGTTGCCTTGGGAACCATTAGGTGAGGATAATTAACACAGCTACTTGTTTTGGCAACTCCAGTTTTTCACACAACCTTGTACAGATATGGCGATCTAACAATTGCTAGGCCAATCTGGGACACATTCCTTCTTTTGGAAGACTGGTGGTGCTTGTGGCTGCTCCACTGAGGGGAGAGTGAGTACCAAGCTCTCTAAACAGGCCACACACTGAACAACCTCTGCTCTGTCTCCAGGGATTCCGATTGGCCAGCACCCTGCACAGCTACCTGAACAGTGAGGTTTGGAAGATGGCATGGAAACCAGGTGAGGGTTTTTTGTTTGTTTGTTTGTTTGTTTTTCTTGATGAGGACTTTAAATATCAAAGGAACAAAAGAATACAAACAGGAGTGTTGTATCATACCATATCAATTCAAGAGATTGCTATTTAATTCTGACTTATTCATCTAGGAAATTATACTACCCACGGAACCCATGCTATGTGCTGTTTTGCTGTTTTTCTCTTTCTATAAAGAGTTTAGGCTTGGATTTCATGTTTGGGGTATGTATGTGGGTGTGTGCCTGTGTAACAAAGGTAACACGTGGCACACAGACAAAGGGCAAGCTGGCAGAGAAGCAGACAGCCTGTGTGATGGAGAGAATGTAAAGGGTGGAGTGGGTGTCAGGAAACACATATGGTGGGTGAGGTCATGGGAAGTGATACACTAAGAGGAGTTAGACATGGGCCTTCATGGCTTTGTAAGTTTTTTAGGAAGAGCAGCATCCTTCTAAAACAAAACAAAAAAACAGGAGTTCAGGCTGGAAGGAATGGTGTCTAGATAAGAAGTAGAAGAGACATACATGGTCCCCCAGAGAAGGGAAAAAAGGACAAGATCTCCTGAGCAAATTGGGAGCATGGGGAGGAGGGGGGAGGGAGTCAGGAGAAAGAGAGGGGAGAAGAGGAGGGGAGAGGTGGGCATGAGGGAGCAGGAAGATTGAGAGGGAAGAATAGAGGAGAAAAGAGATACCACAATAGAGGGAGCCATTATAGGTTTAAAGGGAAATCTGGCACCAGGGAAATGTCCAGAGACCTATAAGGATGACCCCAACTAACAGTCTAAGCATAGTGGAGAGGCTACCTTAAATGTCCTTCCCTGACAATGAGATTGATGACTACCTTATATGCCATCCTAAAGCCTTCATCCAGTAGGTGATGGAAGCAGCAGCAGACACCCACAGCTAAACACTGAGCCGAACTCCTGGAATCCAGATGCAGAGAGGGAGGAGTGATGAGCAAAGGGGTAGAGACCAGGCTGGAGAAACCCACAGAAACAGCTGATCTGAACGGGGGGGGGGGGGGTGGAACCCCATGGACTCCAATCTGATAGCTGGGAAACCAGCATAGGACTTACCTAGACCCCCCTGAGCATGGATGTCAGTTAGGAGGCCTGGGCAGTCTATTGGGCCTCTGGTAGTGGATCAGTATTTATCCTTAGTATACTAATGAACTTTGGGAGCCATATAGATGGATACTTGGAAGGCCTCATCATCCCTGGGGAGCAGAAAGGGGATGGGATGGGGGTTGTTGGGGGGGGACAGGAGAGGAGGGGAGGGAGAGGGAACTGGGATTGTCATATTTAAAAAAACCCCTTGTTTCTAATTTAAATAATAATTAAAAATAGATAAGCAGCACACACACACACACACACACACACACACACACACACACACACACACACACACAAAGTAAACTGAGTTGTTTTGTATCCGGAGTGCTATACTATACTATACTTTCAGGACAGCACACAAAGAGGTCTAACCTGGAGAATCCTTTCAAAGAAATTCAAGTTGATCATGATATCACTGTGGGAAAGAGCCCCGTGTGGAAGCCTGAATCCTACAGGATGTTCTAGAAGAGCTAGGAGAATGAGAGATGCCACTAGGAGGGAGGTTTCAATGGAAGCCTTGTACTAGCTGCTGACAGAGTAGAGTCACAAGCAGGTCAGCAGGATGGCTCTGCCTGTAAGGATGGACATTCCCCAGCTGGGTTCAATGTGAAGGGTGTGTGCTGGTTCATGAAAATCAAAGTACAAAAGGAAGTCTGGCTCAGCCTCAGCATTGCCCGGGGGTTCTGGACCTTTCCCCTGAAGTTCCCTCTCGGGCAGAGTGGATCAGCCGGTTGTAGATGACCATGTGCTAGCTAACACAAGAAAGGACATCTTCTAGTGGCTTAGTCTCTGTTTACAGTTCATCCTGTCTTGTTTTTAACTTCTTAAATTGTGAGATATGCCCCATGAGGAAAATATATAAAATGACAAAAAGTATTTTGCAGGGTTGGGATGGGCATTGAGTCGTTATTCATGTTAGGCAAGCACTCTACCTTTACCACCAGCACCCACAGGGTCTCACTATGCAGCCTTGGCTAGCCTGGAGCTTACTATGTAGGCCAGGCTGGCCTGGAACTCACTGCCTCCCGAGTGCTGGGATTAAAGGCAAACACCACTATTAAGCAAATACCACAAATCTATGGTGTATGTATAGATTTAATTAAGGCTCAGCCCTCAGGGAGGGCATTGAATCCCTGGAACTTGGCATCAAGGACAGTTATGAGTTGCCATGCAGGTGCTGGGAATTGAACTGGGTCCTTTAAAAGAGCCACAAGTACTCTTAACTACTGAGCCACCTCTACAGCCTCAGGGCTGAATTCATTTTTGTAAAGCCACCTCCCAAGTATAGAACAGGACAATTGGGGCATTCCTCAAAGTCTCTTGTGCATGTGACCCTTTCTCAAGAGGGAGAACTTGGACATCTTTCCAGTTCTTCCCTGAGGAAGGTCAGTTGTTGAAGTGTTTGAGTCAATTCTTTTTGATAGGGTTTCTTTGTGTAGCCTTGACTGTCCTGGAATTCACTCTGTAGTCACAGAGATCTGCCTGCCTCTGGCTCCTGAGTGCCGGGATTAAAGGCATGTGACACCACTTCCTGGCATTGATCCAATTCTTAGTCACAGGAATAGGACAAAAGGATGGGGGAAACTCAGCTGTTAACAAAGTGATGTTGGGGGCAAGTCTCCTTGCCTCTCCCTAAACAACCAAGGACTCTTAAAATCCAGGCTGGGACACTGCCCTTCAGACATCCCTCCATCAGAGACCCCAGTCAGGCCTGGAAGGTCCACAGTCCCTCTCCCAGAACTGGTTTCTCACTGGGAGTGTGACTTTGGCGCTGGCCACACTCTACTGAGCAGACCTCAGTTTGCTGAATTGAAGCTGGGCCTGTGTTCTCAATAAATGTTGGTTTTGGTAATAAATTGTGTGGTGGATGCTTTCAGATGATGAGGATTGTGAGGTTGAGGGGACAAAGGCGGTAGAAAGCAAGTGACTGTCTGCTACCTGGTGGGAGAGAAGGGCTATGGAGGACCACTGTCAGGGGTTTAAATAAGGGCAAATCAGAACCTTGACAAAAAGTGATGTGAAGGGCCAAGCATGGTGGCACACACCTTTAACCCCAGCACTCGGGAGGCAGAGGCAGGGGGATCTCTGTGAATTTGAGGCCAGCCTGGTCTACAGAGTGAGTTCCAGGACAGCCAGAGCTACACAGAGAAAAGTGGTGTGGAGAAGGAGGGTTGGGCAGCAGCCAGCACTGCTCACCACTGGGAGAGGTCAGGGAGAAATACCAAACCTAGGTTACTGAACAAAGTCAGTAGCACTATAACATAGTAGGGATGAATTGTGCTTTTTTAAAGAGGGAGGGAATGGCTTCAGAAACTCTCAGGCAACTTGTAAAACCTGGGCAGGGCTTTCCTTCACTGAGCTACCAGATTTAGGCATATTACAAGGAATAGGATCTGGACCCACTTGCCTAGTAGTATATACAAGGCTCCATGTTGGATCTCCAGTACAACAAAACCTAAACAGTTCCTTCCCAGAATTCCTTGAAATAAGAATCAGCCTTAGGCTCTGAATGCAATGATCATCAGGTAAGCAAAACAATTGCATGCTGACTCAGCCTGGGGTAGAGACATGATCTTAAACCTATGGGGTTCAAAGCCACTGGAAAAGACGACAGGCCAAAAAACTTGAGGAGACATTATCCATTGTTTCATTCAGAAAGCTGCTATACAAACATGGGGCAGTCTGCTTTCATAGATTTTATAATACGGAAAAGAAAAGAAGGAAGGAAGACTGCAGTTGATCATAATCGCAATACAGTACCTTTCTAGAGTTTTCTCTATGAATACACACATATGGGATTTTCGCACTAAGAAACTTACATGGTAGGTCATACTGTACTCTTTATGCTTCTGTTGTTTTGAGTTAGGATCTTGCCATGCAGGTCATCCTGGGTCAGAACTTGCTATGTAGGTCAGGTTGGCCTTGAACTTGCAGTGGTCTTCTTGCAACCGTATTCTGAGTGTGTATTACCATGCCTGCCTTCAATTCCATTTTAAAAGGGAAAACAGGTTCATGTAGGTCCAGTGAACATAGCCTACACACATGACTAGAAAGTGACAGTGATGGGACTTAAACCCAGATCTGTGGGATTTTAAAAGCAAAGCTTTTTCTCCTGAACAGCATGCCTTTCTCTGAGCTTCTTTAGCTGGCAGAAAGAAGTAGAGGTGACTGTAAGAGCTTGAGGCAAAGCATTCATGCGACTCTGCTGAAGTTGGAGGGTTAGCTTAGACTCCAGCCTTTTCAGTCTCTCTTGCTCTCAGTACAGGGGTGCAGACATGCCATATACATTACTTACTTTTCTTACTTCTTAGTCAGCGATATTCTTTCTTGGTATTTCTGTACACACCCACACATACGCACACAGTTTTACATTTGTGTGTGTGCTCATGTGCCTGCATGTGAATGTGTATGTATGTATGTGTGCACTTGAATGCAAGGACCAGGGGTTTCATTGGTTTTTTTTTTTTTTTCTGGTTTTGTTTTCAGTTTTTCAAGACAGGGTTTCTTTGTGTGTAGCCCTGGCTGTCCTGGAACTCACTCTGTAAACCAGGATATCCTGGAACTCACAGAGATCCACCTACATCTGTCCTCCCAAGTGCTGGGATTAAAAGCATGCACCCCATTACCTGGCTGGCTTTATTGGTTTTTTAGTGAATGAATGAAAAGTCAATCAATTTGTGTGTGCATTTCTACACAGGTGTACATGTGTGCATGCATACTGTGGTCTGAGTGCCTCATTGTCAATGTGGAAGTCAGAAGACAACCAATCCTTGGGAGTCAATTCTTTCCTTTTGCCATGTGTGTTCTTCAGATAAACTCAGGCCACCAGGCTTATGTAGCAATTATCCTTGCCCACTGAGCCTCTTACTGGCCTACTTCTCCTGGTTTCTGAGGCAGGGTGTCTTCATTGCCCTGGGACTCACTGGTTTTGCTGGCTGGTGCAGGGACTCTAGGGACCTGCTTGACTTTGTCTCCCAGCACTGGAATTACAAGTGCACACCACCAGGCTTGGCTTTTTCCTGGATTTCAAACTTAAGTCTGCATGCTTCTTTAGCAAACATTTTACTAAAAGATCCATCTAGTCAACCTTTCATCTTACCAACTCCAAACTGTAAATGCTCAAAAGAGAAATAATCATGATCATACAGTTTACACTTGAACTTGTTTTTTGTGGCCTTTGTGTAGGGTAAAAAGCCCAATCAAGCTCATGTATTGAAAACCCACTAATTCCCAACCTTGAAATCTTCACCTGGAAAACTCCACCCCCAAGAAATCCTATATAAGCCTGCCTCCCACTCAGTTCTTTGTTGCTCCTCACCCTAGCAGAGACAGCCACCCTCTCGTGTCTTTGCCAATAAATCTCTTGTGTGAAGTTTGTAGTGCAGTGACTTTGTGGTATTTCTTGGCTTCAGAGCTGCAACACTTCAATCGGGGAAACCTTTCCCATCAGAGCTGCAACACTTGTATTGAGGAAACCGTTTCCCTCAGATCTGTAACACTTACACTTTGGCCTATGGAGTTCATTTCTACATAGGGGTGATTATAATTTGTGAACTTTGCATGCTATCCTTTCCACTGAACATGAATTACACAGTTACTCAGAAGCTCTGCAAAAGCAAAACTTGCCATCTTGTTCATCATCGTGCTGGCTCAATAAACAGAGTAATGCCACCATGCGCATTTCCTTAATAATATACATGTGCTTTTAGTGAGTATACATTAATTTACTTAACTTAAAAATAATTAGATATTTGTTTCTATATGTAACTTTTATAAACAATGTAATAAACTAGTAAAATGTTCATATAATTCTCTCCTTTTTTCCCTACATTTAAGTTTTACTGTCCAAAGAAAAAAATCCAATGGTAAAATTAGGAAGGCAAGTGATTTAAGCAGTTTTATGAATACATGCATTTTATAAATTTTGTTTTATTTTTTGAGACAGGGTTTCTTTGTGTAGCCCTGGCTGTCCTGGAACTCACTCTGCAGACCAGGCTGGCTTCAAACTCACAAGTGCTGAGATTAAAAGTGTGCACCACCACCACTTGGCAAAAAAAAAAAAAAAAAAAAAAAAAAAAAAAAGAAAAGAAAAGAAAATTAATAGTGCTGTCTTGAATCTAGAGCCTCATTCATGCAAAGCACACATGATGTACCTCTGAACTATAAGCCAGTCCTGGAGATACTTGTAAATGGCTGGAGCAGTTTGAACTAATGCCAAAAACAATCAAACAATACAAAACAGGATGGAGCAGTTTATAAAGGCAAATAGCAAGATACCTGTTTTCATACACTTTGATTTGCCTTGGGTTTTCTTAGTTTTTAATTGTTGCTACTGAAGAGTTCTTTTTTTCTCCTTGTTAGTTGGTTGGTTGGTTTTGGCATAGTATTGCTCTGTTACCCACGCTGGTCTTGAACTTGAATCCTCAGTCTCCTTAGTGGTTGGGATTACAGGGACTACAGGTGTGTGCCATTGCACCTGGCTTGCTGTTAAACATGAGAACTTTTTCATCAGTCCGTGTGTTTCCTTAACCTCTGTTTCGTGTTACAGGAACAGTGTACCAATTAAATACTCATTAAATAGGAGCCATTATTTTGGTTGCATCCCTAACAGCCCCACAATTCCCAAGCATAATAAGCATGTGTTCAATTCAGTTTTATCTTTGTCCCTAATTTCATTATTGGACTACAGTAAAATTGCCAGTTGTAATTAACATCAAGCAGTTATAGTCTTCATTAGTTTTGAGCATAATAAGGAATGAGCTGGTTTTTAAATTGGATCTTACCAGAAATGATGTCTTCCTTTTTCTGCAAAAGCATCCAATCACTATACTCATATTGTGTGACAAAACTTTTCTTGGGGAGATACAGCACAGATAGAAGCCTGTACCAAAGTACAGATACCACCAAAGTCAAACTTGGAGAACCAATGAGTTTTATTGGGGTTACTTACAGGATCAGAAACAACTAAAAGGCAGCTACATCACCAAGGCCCACCCAGCTTACAAAAGCAGTGAAACCTGGAGCACACTTCACAGCCTGCAGGCAGCTCAACAGGTTGGAGAGTGTCCTTTCCAAGTGACTTGGTTGCTTCTTCCAGGCAACTCAGCTAGTTCTTGCTTCCACCAGGTGGCTGGTCTGGTCTGAGTCTTTTATTTGCAGCTTGGTTTATCTGAGAGTCTTCTTTGCAGCCCTATTGCTTACTCTGGGAAGGAGGGCCCTAGTGAATCTGGTCAATTTTAGGGACTTCCTGAAGCTCTTTGAGTTGTTCACTTTCCTGCTTAAGGAGCTTCCCTTCAGGAGAGAATGCTTCAATCTCCAGGAAACTGCTTTATAGCACATATCTATATGTCCCCACCCATCCACCCTTATTCTCATCTTCCTCACTGCAAATTCATAGCCAGTCCAGACTCTAGAGAAATTACGTGTCTCTATCTGAACTTAAAATTAGTATCTACCAGAGGCTTAACTAAAATTACAGTGCCCTTTGGACTGTTAACAAATGACTAAACACAGGACTAGTACATAGTTCAAGTCAGTCAGTAAAGTGCTTGCCTTGCACCTGAGTCCAATACCCAGAACTCACATTTAAAAAAATGTAAAAAGCTGGCTATAAAGGTGTGTGCATATACTCCCAGCCCTGGGAAGGCAGAGATAAGCAGATCTTTGGGGCCTGCTGGCTAGGCTTCCTAGCCTGCTTGGTGAGTTCCATACCAGTGAAAGACCTGTCTCAAAAAATGTATGCTGTACGCAAGGAATAGCACTTGAGGTTTCTCACTGGTCTTCACACACATGTGCACAGCACACATGTGTAACCCCATACACACACACCAACACACATAGGAAAACCATGCCCATATACTAAATGACCAACAAATGGGCTGGAGAGGTAGTTCAGCAGTTAAGAACACTTGTTGCTTTTGTAGAAGATTCAGTTACGGCACCCACATGGCAATTACCATCTCAGGGGATCTGATACTATCCTGTGGCCTCTGTGTACACTACATGCATGTGGTGCACAGACATACATGTGGGCAAAACACCCACACACATAAAGTAAAAAAATTAATAAATCTTTAAGAATGACCTACACAGAGCAGTTATGAGCTGCTTATCAAAGTCTATATAACCAACATCACAGAATGTTGTAAGGCAGGCCAGGTCCACCAATATGAAAAGCTTGGCCAAAGAAATGCTGAATTAAGACTTAACCCTTGGCCCTGAGCTGCTGCATAGAAGGTTTAAATTGAAGGCTCACTGTGCATAGTAAACAATTGTTCTCCACCAGGAGGTGGAGGCAGGAGGATTGAGAGTTTGAGAATAGCCTGAGTTTTACAAGACCCTCTCTTGGGGGGGGGGGGGGGGAGCAGAATCAACTGAATAAAGACAACAGCATAATAGAGTAGATGAAAAGTTGTGTTAAAAAGAATCGGAATCACCTTTAACCCAGTAGTTGTCGGGTATGGAAAAGAGAGCAGCCCCAGCCATGGCTCTTAACTTTCTTCCCAGCACTGACTGGTGCTGCAGCTTGGCTCTTCACAGGCCCCACAGGCTACTCAGAGAGGGTGGCAGGTAGGATACTGCCTGCTGAGCTTCTTCTGGGAAGGCAAGAGCCCAGGTTATCCCAGATCCACCCTAAAAGCCTATAGCCCCACCCTAAAAGCCAGACAGGTATGGCTGGGATGAAGCCAGTTTAAGAACACTGAGAGGGAGGGTCCTTGCGATCACGTGACCTTTGCACACTTGGCTCACCTATTTCTTAGAGCAGCAGCTGGCTCCATTCCATCTTGAGGAAGTGCCTGGATCTCACGGCCACAGCCTCTCACTGGGTCCACTTGGAGATCTTTCCATTACACTAGGGTAACTGCACTGACCGGACAGATTCTTAGTCCATTCCATGTTTATTTTACTTTGGATTTTAAATTTTTGTTTATTCCTGTACTTACTTCTTCCATGCTGAAGATTAAACCTAGAAACTTGTCAACTCTTTGTCAGTGACCTACATCCTGAGGCCTACTTTTTCATTTTCAAGTAAATTGGAAGTTGTTCTTGAAATGTGCTCACCACTGCCTGCTCACCCATCCAACCCCCCTTCACCCATCCAACCCCCCTTCACCCTTCCAACCCCCCCTTCACCCATCCAACCCCCCTTCACCCATCGAACCCCCCTTCACCCATCCAACCCCCCTTCACCCATCCAACCCCCCCTTCACCCATCCAACCCCCCCTTCACCCATCCAACCCCCCCTTCACCCATCCAACCCCCCTTCACCCATCCAACCTCCCTTCACCCATCCAACCCCCCTTTAACCATCCAACCCCCCTTCACCCATCCAACCCCCTTTAACCATCCAACCCCCCTTCACCCATCCAACCCCCCCTTTAACCATCCAACCCCCCTTCACCCATCCAACCCCCCTTTAACCATCCAACCCCCCCTTCACCCATCCAACCCCCTCTTCACCCATCGAACCCCTCCCCTTCCCCATTCAACCCCTCCTCCATTCAATCCCTCCCCCTTCACCCATCTAACCCCTCCCCCTCACCCATCCAACCCCTCCCCTTCCCCATTTAACCCCTCCCCCATCTAACCCCTCACCCATCTAAACCCTCCCCCTTCACCCATCTAACCCCTCCCCTTCCCCATTAACCTCTCCTCCATTCAATCCCCCTCCCCCATCTAACCCCTCCCCTTCACCCATTTAACCCCTCCCCCATCTAACCCCTCCCCTTCACCCATTTAACCCCTCACCCATCTAACCCCTCCCCATCTAACCTCTCCCCCTCCCCCATTCAATCCCTCCCCCTTCACCCATCTAACCCCTTTCCTCTTACCCATCCAACCCTTCCCCCTTCACCCATCCAACCTCTACCCTCTCCCCCATCCAACCCCTCCCTATCCAAAAACTACTATTGCCAAATCACTAAGCTGCCTTTCTGCTAATTTAAATATATGTGTTATTATGATTTGAACATAAAGTGTCTTCCCCTGATTATGTGGATACTAGGAACAGAATCCAGGACTTCCGGAAGAACAGCCAGTGCTCTCAATCATGAGGCATTTCCCTAGGCCCTCATGCGTTCATTTTACTATATCCTCCCAAGCCTGCTGAGAGGTTATGCATATGAGTTTTGCATCTGTCAAATATTACATAATATCTTTGGGGATGGTTGAGGCAGAGTCTTGTAACTGAGTTTTGTCTTGAAGCAAAAGATGGTCTTGAACTCTAGATTCTATGCTGTAGCCTCTGCTGCCTGCCCAGTGCTGGGATTATAGGCATGCACCACCATGCCTAGTTATATAAAAACATCTTATATGTTAAAATGCTAGCTTTTGGAATAGAGTAATAAAACAAGTAAAGTTAAAGCTTAAAGGAAGCAAAAGTGTTAAGTTTGTAACTTCTGCTAACGAAACACTCATTTTGGAAGCAAAGCAAACCTCTGAATATTCCATATAGAAACTGTCCTGGGTTTCACATGACGTTCATTAGGGGTTCTAAGTCTCATAACCTGAGTTTGATCTCCAAGACCTATGTGGTACAAGAGTAAAGATTGACCTCTGACCTAAACAAACAAACACACACACACACACATCACACACATCACACACTAAATAAATATAATAAAAGACCCAGGCATAGAAATACACACCTCTATCTTAGCACTCAGACCTCAAACTCACAATGATCTGCTTGCCTTTGCCTCTTCAATGGGAATTTAACATTATTTTATTTCTTACTCTAGAAATGAAGTAACTTGGACTTTGTTTATTTGTTTTTCTAGTCAGGGTTTCTCTGTGTAGCAGCCCTGGCTATCCTGGAACTCACTTTTTAGACCAGAGATCCACCTGCCTCTACCTCCCAATATGCTGGGGTTAAAGACATGCATCACCCATCAACTTGGATTTTGTTTTTGTTGTTGTTGTTACTGTTTTCCTTCCGTTTGTGAGTTAATTTACAAAAGAAGAATTGCTTGGTCAAAGGGTGAGCAGATTGTATAGTTTGCATCAATATAGCAAAGTCAAAAGGAGGAACGAGAGTCCTTTCTGGGGCTGCACAGTGCCCCAGTGCCTGCTAGGGAGATAGTTCTATCAAGATAAACGCCCTCTTTCCCCTTCTTGTCTGCCCAGCTTATATGTGAAGTACAGAATTGAGTCTAGTACCTCAGGGAGCAGGGCATAAGAGTGCTCTGTCATCAGAGGCAACAGACAGGGCTTTGTCCCCCAGATGGGCTCCCTGGCCTCCTCAGAACTGCCTCAGTGCCATGGACAAGGACGGAGGTACCGCTGTGCCACAATCAGAACTCAGAGTTTACGACCCCCCTTTTTATGGCATCGCCCTTGTGACCCATGGAAGTGGCCCCTTTTATTTTTTCCTGAGCTAGTTTAAAAATGTTGTCTTCAGAGTAGAAGTGTTTGTTAGTTCCTGAGAGTGCAGTTGGGCCACTGTCAGAACCCACAGACAAAGGAGTGCATACAGCATGTCCCCAGCAGAGCGAGTGGGTGACGGGAGACAATGTTACTGCCAGTTGCCATCTATGTCACCCAGTAGCCCTTCCTTCCCACCCGAATACTTTCACAGTAAAACAAGCTCTGTTGGAAGTGCCCATTGCATTGCTGATCCAGAAAGAAATTTAACAGATGTTTTCTTTTGGTGTTGTGTCTGTGAGTAAGCCATATATAAGTATGCCACTCACACACACAAAGTAGCAACAGCAGCCTCGCCTATGAAACCAAAACAATACAAATAAATCATTTAAAACCCTTTTTGGCGTTTCTCTGTGCGTGACATATATATGCTTGTGTGCTCCCTGCCATGATGATAATGGACTTTAAGAGAGTCACCCCAATGAAATGATTTACTTTGCAAGTGCTGCTGTGGTCATGGTGTCTTTTCACAATGATTAAAAAAGAGAGAAAGGAAGAAAGAAAGAAAGAAAGAAAGAAAGAAAGAAAGAAAGAAAGAAAGAAAGAAGGAAAGGCCCTAAGATTTATGCCAAACCTTTTTATATGGGAGCTGAAGATCTGAACTTAGGTCTAACGCTTGCACAGCAAGTACTCCTGCCTGCTGAACCATCACCATCTCCCCAGGCCATGCTTTTTTTTTTTTAATTATTATTGGTGTGTGTGTAAGCATGTGTGTCCTTTGCAGGGTGTGCATATGGAGATGAAGAAGAACTTTCAGTACTTGGTTTTCTCCTACCGTGGGGATTCTGGGATGGAACTCAGGTTGTCAGGCTAAGTAGCAAGTGTCCTTTACCTGCTGAGCCCCCTCACCTCAGCAGTCCTAGTTTTGTTCTGTTTGGAGAAACATGTAGTCCAGGCAGGCAGGCCTTGAATTAGCCACACAGCCATGAGCATGAACTTCTGATTCTCTGTCTGTGCCTTCCAAGTTCTGGGTGTGTATACCACACCTGACTTTTTATTTATTTATTTATTTTTACGTTCTCTTTACCCATTGGTGTATTCCTAAGGAAAGTAAAGACAAATAATTGCGTTTAAAATCACCAGAAATAATTTTATTTTTATGACTGAACTAACCTGGTAGCTATATTCATTTGTTACATTTTACTCTTTTTTTTTAGGGAGTGGTAGGGCAGAGTTGAGATAGGTCTTGAGGGGGTGTTTGCAGGTGTTCAGGCAGGGAAGTGAATTTTGAAGAGATGAGAATAAAAACTCCTTTCAGACTTTCTGACTTTATCAACCTGGGTCAAGACTTCTAAAGAGTCTGATGCATGGTGGTCCATTGCCAGCATATTTAAAATGTAGTACAATTTGGAGAACAAGTTGCCCAGTGTAATACAATCCCCAGTGTACAAGGGAGTGTAATTACATTGAAACTCAGGGTTTATGTCATTTCTTTTAAGAAGATGGGCTCTAGAGATAGTCTATCTGTGCTAGCTTAAGGGCCTAGGGAAGGATCTGGACTGGTCTCCATCATAGAGTAGAGGTTATTTGGGCTATTATCCTCCTCTGGCTCTGGTAGAAGATCAGGTATCTCCATCCTGGTTATGGGAGCTTGGGGAGGCCCTGGCTGTAAGAGTCATTTAGGTTATTAGCCACCTCTGGGCCTGGTTGTAGGAGCCTGATATGGCCTGGCCTAGCAGATAATGCAGACCACCAGACCATTGGTCATTTCCAATTCTCAGCTTTCTGGATGGAAGAATAGGTTTTGTTTGTTTGTTTGATTTTCATCTTTGCCATTGGAAAGGCAATCTTGTGTACTTAACATTCCTGGCTTCTCTGGAGACCTTTGTGCTATGCTCAGCAGGGTGTCTGGCTAACAACTGTCTGTAACTCTAGTTCCAAGGGATCCAGTGGCCTCTTCTAGCCTCTGGCAGTACCAGGCATGTATATGGTGCACAGATATATGCAGATAAAACAATCATACATATTAAATACAAACAATTTAAAACATACACAGGAAGTTGGACATGGCAGTATCATCCATTGTTTCAGCATTTGGGAGGCTGAGGCAGGAGGATTACCCCACTTGAAACCAGCCAGAATTGCATGGAAATACCAGACCCATTAGGGCCATAGTAAGGCTTCAACTCAAAGAAGCAAGGAGCAAATTCATATATAGGTGTTTTCCCTTTCTTAGTAAATAGTGGCATAGTAAGTACACATTTACTCGTCTAACAGTTGGCTTGTGTTCATTTTTCTTACATTGATTCTGTTCTTTAGGCTGGATTTTCCTTTGCCACAGGGTGTATGTGTGGTCAGATACTAATCTACAGGACTGTCCTGTTCCTCAGATGCTGGCCATGTTGGTTTCTGAAACAGGGTCTCACATCTTCCAGGGGTTAGTATGTACAGGAGATCTGTCTTCCAAGCTCTGGGATTACAAACCTCTGCTACAATTTGCAACTTTCCTCTCCCTCCCTAGGTCCCTTCCTTCCCTTAGAATGTCTTAATTCCATTACTTCTAGAGAAGGTTGTTGTGGGGAGAGAATGCATTCTCGTGCAAAGTTGCCTGAAGTAAACCGCAGCATCCTTAGCAGGATTATTAAAAAGCAGATGTAGCCCTGGCTGCCCTGGACCTTCCGATGTGTACTAGGCTGGATTTAAACGTAAAGATTCTACCTCTGCCACATGCTGGAATAAAAGGTGTTCGACACCTTGCCCTGGACTCCCGAGTTTTTTTTTTTTTTTTTTTTTTTCTTTTGGATTTTGGGGTTTTGGGGATTGAACCCCGTCTCAATGTTCCTCTTTGTAATCATTTGTTAGGTATCCCCAGAAATCTAACCTAAATGAATTTGAGTTTTAGGAAGAGTACAGTTAATTGATTCCATTACTTCTGGTAAAGGTTTTTGTGGGGAGGACTGCGTTCTCACGCTAAATTGCCCGTAATGAACTGCAGCATCCTGCACAGGACGTTTGTAAATGCATACTAAAGTACTTAAAGTCGCAACCCAGTGGACAGGTCGGGTGCTTTCACATCGGGTAACCGTCATCACTATCCATCTCCCCATCTCCAGATTTTACAGTTCCAAACTGAAACTCTGTACGTCGTAATCTTCCAAAGATTTTTTAACAGGACTTGGTTAAATGGAAGGCACACTAGCGCCCCAGGTGCAGCCTTGGGCAGCGGGAGCATTCCTCCTTCCCAGCGGATTTGCCACGTGACTAAGCAGGCTCCCGGCTTAGCGCTCCGCCCTCACCTATTGTCCCAGGAGAGGAACCGGTATTTCCGGATTGGAGCCTCAGACCCAGTGATCCAGGGTGAGGGCGAAGTTGAAGGGGGAGGGGAGTGGAAATTGATCTTAAAACTTATCTTTCATCTGTTTCTCTTCTTCCCCAAACAACAACAAAAAGTCAATCCTCTCTCCTCCCCTACCAAATATACACAATGGTCCACAAACGTCCATCCCGTGGTTTTAGAACGCTGGCTGAGCTTTCCTCGCGCACACCCGGGGGGAAGAAAACAAAACAAAACAAAACAAAACAAAACAAAAACTGAAGTCAGATCTGGACCCGAATAAATAAACCCCGAGACTGGCTCGCGAGCCGGAAGCTCAGGGGGTTTTGCTGAGAAGGGAAGGGGCCCAAGCGTTGCTCAGTCCCTGCCCCACCGCTGGATGGCGCCGGCGAGGCCTTCCCCCTCCTCCCATCCCGACGTCCCGAAGTGGCGCGAGCCGAAGTAGCCTCTTTTTTTTTTTCCGGGTCTGGAGGAAGCAGGTGACGGCCGCCGCCCACCTACCCTCCCCCTAACAACACACACTTTCGATTGGCACTTTTTTCTTTCTCCTAAACCTCCAAACAGGAAATAGGTTGAGTCACAGGAGCGGCCGGTGGCCGAGGTCACTGGCTCCCGCCTGCTGGGGCAGCCCGTGGCACTTCGCCTCCGGACAGGCGCTGCCCGCGCCGCGCTGCCCGCGCCGCGCCACCCAACGCCGGGGACCGTCGCCTCTCTGTACGCTGACTCTGCTGGCTGCCGCCGCTCGCCTTCTCCAGGCAAGTACCTGCCTCTCTGTCCCTCCCTGTCCCGGGGTGCAAGATTGCGCTGGAGCTGCGATCGGCCGTGGGGCAGTGTGCGTGGACACCGGCTCTTCCTGTGGAGCTTGGAATGTGATTTATTGAGCGCTGGTTCCATCTCCCACTCTTGGGCAGACTGGCATCATAGGGGTTGATTTAGGTACAACCGGGACCTGAGTGTGCGCCGCTGGCTGCTACAGGTGCTTGGCTCTTCCTTGTCCTTCCATGTGGGGACAGTTTCATTCCTTCAGAGAGTCTCTTCAACTAGATTCAGAGGGCCTTTAGGTTTCTGTTGGCAGTGATGGTATCTAAGGGGTGGGTGGCCTGAATGTACGCGGCGGGTGCATTTGGGGGCGATCTGGATGTCCATGGTTCTCCCCACGCCTCGCACTGGAAAACTTGTGAGACATTTAATACGCGTGTATATCGTTGGGGTCGTCTGACCCACTTGTAATGGAGGGGCAGAGTTGTCAGCACCAGGGCGTTGTCAAGCTCTCCAGGCTGCTTTCCACCGCTCTTCTATGGGACTCTCAGTCAAAGCAGAGTTGGAGATCTTTATGTTGGAAAAGGGCCACCGAATGCCAAGCATTCCCCAGGCTTGAGAAGGGTGTTTTCCAGACTGCTGCAGTTTGCAAGAGTGTTTCTGAGCTACTGTCTCTTGGTTGTCTGTGGCGCCTTCCCAGGCCCACAGGTGTACCTTCTGCTGTGAGGCTCCTCTGGACTTTTAGTTTTCCAACTTGTCTGAATCATTTGAAAACCCGTTTCCTGGTAAGGAGTGAGTGAGGGATCCTGGGACATTGCCTGGGGGCCTCTTGTAAACCCTGGTCTCAGGCCTCACTCTTGTCCTGTTGCCCCGGGATCTATTTGCACTTTGACCTTTGGGAACCTTTGGCTCATGGTCCAAGAAAAGTTTCGGGTGCCAAGCAAAGGAATGATTCACACCACATTCCCACCCAATCTTACATTTGAATGCTATTTTAAAAGTGGGGACAGACAGTACAGCCTCAATGGACTTGCTCACTCCACCCCAGAGCGACTGGCGCTTTGTTCATATTGGAAAGTATTTGGCTAGCATATAATCTTGCAGATTGTTTGTTTGTGAATTTAAATTTTTTTCTAGCAAATATACAGACCATGAAATTGAGCATTTTAGCCTTAAGTGCACAATTATGTGGCATCAAATACACTCATGTCAGGAGACTGAGAATGCCTACTGAGTCAGGTAGGCAGAATAGAAACAGGCATCCCAGTGTTCCTGAGTGGACAAGGCAGGATAGATAGTAGCAGAATACTGAGGTGTGCTTTCTATTAATGAAGATAAAGAGCCATGAGAATTTTCTTTGGTTTAGGCTGCCATAGAATGGAGTCACCCGGGGCTTTCAACCTGTACCAGTTAACTATTAATACTAGTGATCTTTAGTTCCTGATGAGGTACTGGGAAATGAATTTGCACTTAGAAGAAAAATACCTAGAGTAGAGCTTGGTGGTGTTCACCTTTAATCCCAGCAAAGGCAGGATGATCCCTATGAGGGCAAGGGCAGGCTGGTCTATGTAGCAAACTCCAGGCCAATCAAGGCTGCGTAGTGAGACCCTGTCTCAAAACAAAAACAAAAACAAAAAACCCTTCTATTGGGTGTGTGAGAGTGTGAGGGTGTATGTGTGGCCTTACATGCCAGGGTGCTCCTGTGGAAGTTAGGGAACAGTTCTGTGGAGTCTGTTTTCTCCTTCTACCTTGTGGGTCCTAGGGATGGAACTTGGGCCTCATACGTGGCTACAGGTACCTTTACCCCGTGAGCCTTCAGTCCAGCTCCTGACACCGTCTGTGTCTGTGTGTGTGTGTGTGTGTGTGTGTGTGTGTGTGTGTTGGCACATATGTATGCTGTGTACCTGCATGTGGAAGCTAGAGGTTGACATCAGCTGGCTTGCCCAGTTGCCTTCCACCTTATGTATTGAGACAGTGTCTCTCACTTGAACCCAGAGCCTGATGATTTGGTAGTCTGGCTAGCTGCTTTGCTCCAAGGGTCCCTGTCTTAATTTCCCAGCTGAGATCACAGTCTGGCCCTCACATCAGCCCGACATTTACTGTCACCCACAAGTGAAATTTGAGTGGAAAGTGTTGTACCCGCTGACCTGTCTTCTTCCCAGTTCCTCTTCTCCTCTCCTTCCTTCCCTCCCTCCCTCCTTCCTTCCTCCCTCCCTCCCTCCCTTTCCTCTTTTATGTGAATAGGTGTTTTGCCTGTATGGAAGTCTGTACACCATGAACTCTGTAGTGCAAGAGGTCATCGTATCCATGGAATTAGTTCTGGGGACTCAAACCTGGGTCAGACCAAGTAGAAGCACTAGGACATGGCTCCAGCTCCTCCTCCTTCAGCCTTTTATCTCTGACTCAACTACGTTTTGAAAGTTAGTTCAATGAACTTTGAGAAAAAGGCTGTCTCTGCAAATATTGGAGCCAAAGCAAGACTTGAGGGGGATAAAAAAGATTTGTTTTCTAAATACTTCAACCTGTTTTATTTTTTAAAACTTTATGTGTGTGTGTGTGTGTGTGTGTGTGTGTGTGTGTGTGTGTGTGTGTGTGTGTAACTATATATAGATGGTTGGCCTCAAATTCAGTTGTCCATCTACCTCTGTCTCCCAAGTGCTGGTATTAAAGGTGTGCAATATATATATATTTGGTTTTTGTTTGTTCCAGACAGGGTTTCTCTGTAGCTTTGGAGCCTGTCCTGGAACTCACTCTGTAGACCAGGCTGGCCTCAAACTCACAGAGATCCGCCTTCCGAGTGCTGGGACTAAAGGTGTGTGCCACCACTGCCCGGCCTGAAATATATTTTTTAAAGATTTATTTTATGTTTGGTTGTGTGTCTCTGTGTGGGTATATTCCTGATGAGACCAGAAGAGGGCATCGGATCCCCCAGAGCTGGAGTTTCAGGTGTTTGTGAGCTGATTGGGTGCTGGAAATCAACTTCAGTCCTCTGCAGGGGCAGACAGGCTCGTTACCTCTGTGCTCTAGCCCTTTACTTTATTTTATTGTTCAGTGTGATGTTGCAATAGCACCATCCATAGTTGTAAGAATGTTTCTATAGCTTAGAAAAACTGTGCAGTGTTGAGTTGTTTCCAGTTGTTAAAATGTCCCATTCTTGGTTTGAGGGCACAGTTTTCAATGAGAACAGAAATATGAACAGGGTTCAGAAGTCTTTGTGATAGATCAAGACTGTGACTCAGAACACTGCCACTGGGGACAGGGTGTTGGGCAGTTTAATAAAGAGCTGCACAGCGGCAGGTCCTCCGTCCAGGCTTTCTTCTCTCTTAAGACTCAGGACTGAGTATGTTGGGACTGTCACCTGAAGGAGGTGATCACACTGGGAAGGAATTTACCACTTCCTTTGATTGAAAAGCCCCTTTGAAATTGTTGAAGATAACTCAGCCAAGATCTAGCAAGAAAGCTCCCTCTGCAGAGAATCCCTGAACTCACAGAGTTCCAAACTGCTAATTCTTTTAACTTCGAGCAAGGCAAAGTGAAATGGATTTTTCCTCCGTTCCTAGACTGTCTTTTGAGATACACTGTAGTTTCACGTTTTATCTAGTGACAAATACTATTTTGCAGTCCACGGGGGGGGGGGGGAACCCTTAGGAAACACCCAAGGAATAATTTTATTGGGAATAAACACTTGTCAACTATTCGACTCACTAAATCAGTCTTGAATATTGAAATATGTAGCTTTAGGCACCTGTAGTGTTTCTGTTACATAAACAGGCTTGGGAATCATTTAGATAAACGTACGTGTACACTCATACACAACATAAAATACTGGTTTTTTAACTATTAAAATATTATTATTATTATTATTATTATTATTATTATTATTATTATTATTATTATTTGTGTGTGTGTGGGTCTTTTGCCCACATACATATTTGTGTACCACATGAGTGTAGTGCCCTCAGAGGTCAGAAGAGGGCAGATGGAGCATAGACAAAACACCCATTCCAAAAGTATGCAAAACAACAACAATAATAATAAAGATTAAGAAAAAAAATCAGAGCTTGTCAGTTGTAATGGGCACTCTCTGTCTCCTCCTTTTCTTCTGTTCCTTTCTTTTTTCTTCTTTTTTTGCAACAAGCTCTTTCTTTATAGACATGGCTGTCCTAGAACTCACTGTAGACCAGGTTGGTGTCAAACTCAGATATTCTCCTGCCTCTGCCTCCCAAGTGCTGGGATTAAAGGCAGCCGCCACCATGCCAGGCCCCTCTCTTTTTCTAAACAAATGCCTCTTTACACCAGTCTTCATGGAGATTGGAATATTGGTTTCTCCACTGGAAAGATTGAGGCACTTAACTTTGATGTAGTGTCAGTAAACATTTGGTGTATATGACCCACAGTAAGCCAGAGATTTCTGAATATATTGTGATCCGATCTTGACAACCCAGAGGGACCATCCTCTCTCCCTCCCTCCTGAACAGAAGTTGAGGTCACCCTGGTCTTCTCACTTGAAACCATGGTTCTTTTCATCATCTGTCCATTTAGAATTAGAAGTGCTTGGTTGCTTGTTTGATCCCACTTACTGCCAGGAAGCCAGGCATCCATTCATTCTTCATTTGCATCTTCTGGAATATCAGATTCTGCACTAGGCATTGAAGTCAAAAAAAAAAAAAAAAAAAAAAAAGTGGAAGTAAATTCCAAAGGAGCAAAGCGTTCTTTTGCTGGCACCGGAGGCCTCTGATGGCTTAGATTACACTTCACTCAACAGTGCCAGGCTGATGCCTGGCAAACCAACTCTGGGACACTTCTATTACTGACATGGATCAATAATGTTATTCTTGCATGCCAACCAGAAGGTACTATCTGGTACTCCAAAAAATGCAGTCTAACTACACGTAGCTGGATGTGGTGGTTCACCTGTAACCCCATCACTCCTGAGCCAGGCAGGAGGATGTAGAGTCTTGTACTGCCCAGGGGTATGTAGCAAGGCTGACATTTACTTCCCAGCTGAATCAATAGGAACATATATCACAAACTCAGGGCAGCTACATGCCTGGGTGTAAAACTAGAGGAATAATTATCCCCTTCTAGGATTGTAGTGAGGCCTCAAGAAACTCTTACGTGTAAAAGTGCTTGTAAACTGTAAAGTGATAATAAAATCTGCCTCTTACCTCCATTTGGGAGGGATTTATAATGAAAAGGAGATAGAGTAAAAGGCTCACACTCCTTAATTTATCTAGCACTTTTCAGTTAACAAGTCTGTTTGTAATTCTCTCGGTAGATTTACACTAATTAAAAAGCATTTTTTCTTTCTTTTTTTTAAGAGCTGGGTATGGTGGCGCATGCCTTTAATTCCAGCAAAAGGCAGGCAGATTTCTGAGTTTGAGTCTAACCTTGTCTACCCAGGACTGCCAGGCTTACTTAGTGAGATCCTGGAGGGAGAGAGAGAGAGAGACAGAGAGAAAGAAAGGGAGAGGGAGGGAGAGGGAGAGGGGGGAATCATGTACCATCCAATTCATCTATTACAATGCACCATTCAGTGTATAGTCATTATATAATTATTGTGATGTTCAAACTTAGAACATTTGCCTGCCTAAAAAGAACACCTACTTGTTGGCTGGCATGAATCAATCTCCTTCCCCAATGTCCCAAGGGTAGCCACTGATCTTTGTCTTAGGGTTTCTATTGCTGAGATGAAATACCATTACCAAAAGCAAGCTGGAGAAGGTTTATTTGGCTTATACTTCTGTATCACTGTTCATTGAAAGCAGTGAGTGAGGGAACTCAAGCAGGGCAGGAACCTGGAGGTAGGAGCTAAAACAGAGGCCATGGAGGAGTGCTACTTACTGGCTTGCTCATCATGGCTTGTTCAGCCTGCTTCCTTCCTTCCTTCCTTCCTTCCTCCCTCCCTCCCTCCCTCCCTCCCTCCCTCCCTCCCTCCCTCCCTCCCTCCCTCCCTTCCTTCCTTCCTTCCTTCCTTCCTTTCTTTTAAAATGATTTATTTAATTTTATTTTATTTGCATTGGTATGAAGGTGTCAGATCCCCTGAAACCAGAGACAGTTGTGAGCTGCCATGTGGGTGTTGGAAATTGAACCTGTGTCCTCTGGAAAGCAGCTGGTGCTCTTAACCTCTGAGCTATCCCTCCAGCCCCTCAGCCTGTTTTCTTGTAGAACCCAGGACCACCAGCCCAGGGATGACAGCATGCATAATGAACTGGGCCCTCCCCCATGAATCATTAATTAATACCCTACACTCTTGCATGTAGCCTGATCTTATTGACACATTCTCAATTGATGCTCCATCCTCTCCAGTGACTCATATCTTGTGTCAAGTTGACATAAAACTAGCCAGGACAGTCTTTCTGTTCATAGATTCATCTATCTCAGGCAGACAGGGTTTCTCGGTGTAACAGCCCTGCTCTCCTGGAACTCACTTTGTAGATCAGGCTGGCCTCAAACTCCACAGAGGCAGAGATCAGCCTACCTCTGCCTCCTGAGTGCTGGGGTTAAAGGCAAGGGCCACCACTGCTGGGCCCTGTTTGTTTGTTGTTTGAGACAGGGTCTCACTGTGTTGACCAGTCTGTCCTTGAACTCTTAGCAATCCTCCTGCCTCTGCCTCCAAAGTGCTGGGATTACATTCAGGAGCCACTAAACTTGGCTACCAGTTTTTGTAAATGAGATCATACAACATATAGTCCTTCATGTTGGCTTCTTTAATTTAGCCTGAATTTTCCAGGTTTATCCTGTCCCTACCTTTTGGTAGGGACTGGAGATTGAGTTCGTGGGCTTTACCCATGCTAATCAGTGTTCTACCTCTGAGTTATATACCTGGCCCCACTGCTGGTTTCCATAGGAGCTGCATCATTCTATTAGTACCAGCCACATAAGCTGGCTCTGTTCTTCACATCTTCATCCACATGAACTGCTATCATTTTCTGGTGTGTGTGTGTGTGTGTGTGTGTGTGGTGTGTTGTATGTGTTCCTGTGGGTGTGTACATATGCATGTAGGGCTGGAGATTGGTTTCAGGTTTCTTCCTCTTTCCATCTTATTTTTTAAAATGATTTATTTATTATTAGTTTATGTATATGGGTGTTTTGCCTGGATGTAAGTACACCACTGCGTACAATGCCATTGGAAGTCGGGAAAGGGCACTGGATCTCTTGGAACTAGAGTTAGACATGGCTGGGAGCTACTGTGTGGGTGCTGGAAACGGGACTTGGGTCCTCTGAAAGAACAAAAAGTGCTCTTAACCTCAGCCACCTCTCCAGCTTCTCCATCTTCGTTTTTATTTCTTTGTTTGTTTTTGAGACAGAGTCTTTCTCTGGACCTGAACTCATAGATTAGTAAAACTTGCTGGCCAATGAGCTCCAGGGGTCGCCTGTCTCTGCATCACCCAGCTCTGAGGTTATAGCCAGATACCAGATACCTCACCTGGGTTGTATATGGGTGCTGGAGATCCAAACTCATCAAACTCATATCCTCATTTCTGCATAGTAAGCTTACTGACCGAGCCATCTTCCCTGACATTGCCTGGTTTTTTGTTTTTGTTTTTGTTTTTTTTCTTTATTTTTTGTGGTTTTAATTTGAGCTCTTTTTTTGTTTGTTGTTTTGCTTTTTTGTTTTTCAAGGCAGAGTTTCTTCTATTGCTTTGGAGCCTGTCCTGGCACTGTAGACCAGGCTGGCCTCGAACTCAAAGAGATCCGCCTATCTCTGCCTCCTGAGTGCTGGGATTAAAGGAGTGCACCACCAACACCCCACCTAATTTGAGCTCTCTTAACTTGGCATGGAGTGGTTTTGATTTATATTTCTCTGAGAGCTAATGATGCTTGCTATCTTTCTTTACATATTTACGGTTTTTTTTTTTTGAGGAGGGGTTGGTAGGGTAGGGTAACTCTATTATATAGCTCTGGCTTCCCGGAAAATTCCTATGCAGACCGGTCTAGCCTTGAACTCACAGAGATCTGTCCCTTCTTCCCGTCAAGTATCCAACCTATTAGTTTGTATTTAAGACAAAAGCTCTTGTAAGCTAAGATTGGCCTCCAACTCATATATAGCTGAGAATGACTTTGATCTTCTGGCCTTTTGCATTCACCTCCCCAAGTGCTGGGTTTACAAGCATGTTCTATGGAATGCATGCCTGGTTCATGTTCTGGAGACTGAACACCAGACTTTGTGTGTAATCTATCCAGTACATTATATCTCTAGACACTCATGTGTTTCTTAGACTGGTTTTTCTTGGCATTTTTTTTCCCCTTGAAAAATTAAAGAAGAAAACCCATTTTGAAGAGATTCTCTGTCAGAAGTGTAAGTTGAGCCATTTGTTCTTTTGGAATTTTATTTTGTTTTGTTTAACTTTTCATTTGCTTCAAGACTTGATGCATAGTACCTGATCTTCCCAAAGATTTGATTGAAAGGTTAGTAAATACACAGAACGTCTTTGCAGTGTTTTATTTGCATAGGTAAGCAAGCACTTATTGTATAGGTTGACTTAATGTCTATAAAAACATAGTGCACCTGTCTTAGGCTCTCTATTGCTGAGATGAAAGATATGACAAAAGCAAGCTGGGGAGGAAAGGGTTTATTCAGCTTACACTTCCTATCACAGTTCACCATCAAAGGAAGTCAGGATAGGAACTCAAGCAGGGCAGGAGCCTGGGGGCAGCAGCTGATGCAGTGGCCTTGGTGGAGTGCTGCTTACTGACTTCCTCCCCATGCTTTCTCAGACTACTTCTTATAGAACTCAAGACCACCAGGGGAGGGATGGTCTTTCCCCCCCCCCCAATTTCCAATTAAGAAAATGCCCTACAGGCTTGCCTATAGCCCAGTCTTATGGAGGCATTTTTTTTTTTTTTTTTCTATTGAGGTTCCTTCTTCTCAAATGACTTTAGTTTGTGTAAAGTTGAGGTAAAACTATCCAGCATGACACCCATTCAAATGGTAATGACATTACAGGTGATGACCACTTAAAACATTTGAATGGGGATTGGGTGGACACTTGAAAATTTTAAAAATGTAAAAGTTTAATAAAAGTACTTTTTGATTAGCACCTGTCAGTTCTACTTATTAAAATATAAAGTGGGGCTGGAGTTGGAGCTCAGTGGTAGGGTGTGTGCCTGGCATGCTCAAGGCCTTGCTTGATGAGTCTTGGTGGTACATAGCTTCATCTCAGCAGCTGGGAGGTTGGAGGCTGGAGAATGTAGAGTTCAAGGGCCAGCCTGGACTTCAGGGTGAGATCCTATCTCAAGCAAAACAAAACAAAAACCCAACACCAAGAATAAATAAACAACCCATACAACTGTTATACTTTAAAATCCTGTTCCCCCAGGAGAGGAGTTAGTATATTTGTTATTTTCCAAGCTTCCTGGCAGGGTTTTTTCCTCTGCTGTGTGGAAGATTAGTTATCTTCAATTCAGTATTGAATTTCCTGGTTGCCTGTTGTGTTTTATGGGGGCTTCGTTTATTGAACTCAGGTTTTGATTTCCTACTAGAAGAAAATGTTGACAGCCTCAAGAGAAATAGAGGAATGAGCTGGATTTGGTGGGACAGGATTGTTTCCTATTGAGAACTGCCTGAGACAATGGTGGTGGACTGTCTTGTGGAGGGTAGTGCAAGGAACTCTCAAACATTAGTGTGTGTCTATAACACGGGGGAGCTGGGGTAAAACATGGGCTTCTGATTAAGGGGGTCTGAGAATTGGTGTCTCTAACAAGCCCCTACCTAGGACAGATGGCGTCGCTGACAAGGCAGGGGAGCTTCTAGGCCGAGAGCCAATGGTTTGTGGACATTTGGCAGCAGGGCTGGAGTGTGTGAGGTGGTAAGGCTAGAGGATAGTTGGGCTCCTGGCATGCAGGTGTTTGGTAACGTCAAGGGTATGATGGGGTAAGGCACAGTTAGATGCCAACAACTGGGTGAGGGATGCCATAGGCAGGGGGCCTGCGACAGAGAACAGGAGTTTCCAAGGTAGTAGAGGTAACCGACAGAGGGCGGTGACATGGCCCAAGCAGCTTGTGTCTACAAGGTCCTCTAAATTCAGGGGACTGAGAACCTGGCTGGTACTGGTTTCTGGGGGTGGGGGTGGGCTTGAACTGCCATCAGGTGACAGGTTTGGGGCATATAGGTCCAGTTTTCCCAGCTTACAATCCCAGGTCAAGTGTGGACTTTCTGATATAAAGGGTCCTCTTGTCCTTCAGGCGATTGTCCCAGGACTCATGGCTGACTCCTGCCTTTCTTGCCTACCATTGCTGACTGGAATCACGATGAGCTTTAGGATCCCTTTGTGCACATGGTATCCGCATCACTAAAACCCACTCCCCTCCCAGCCTGTGGAGCTTAATAGCTTTAAAGATTTGTGCAGCCCTGGGCCCAGGGCTCTTAGCATAACTGGATATAAGCCGATTCTGAGAGTGGGTGCTGACATCCTCGAGTGTTTGTGACAGTCTGCATCATGAAGGTCAGTCACAATGTTTGCTACAGGAAAGAATTCCCAGCAGGGTGGTGGCCCATTGCGCACAGTGCGCCCCTACCCTTCCTGCTGGGTTCACAATGTCCAGGCCAACATCCTCTCGTTAGCTTGTATATTCCAATTTGAAGGAATGCTTAGTATGTCTGAAGATGTAAGAGATTCTCTTGGGTTTGGGGAAAAGGCCCTAGTCTGTCCTAAGCCTTCTCCGGTCTGAGCTAGCAGAGAGCGATTGTTTAATATGTGTGCTTTACAACTGCCTGGCTCTGCCTGTGGCTGAGCAGGGGCTGAGTAGCAGTGACATGCTTTAGACATTCCAGTTTGTTCTCCCTCCTACTCAGGCCTTTGCACACATTAATATCCCCAAGCTCCCTGTGGGGTGTGTGAGGCTGCTGCTTAGTGGACAGGACTGGACAAGGAGGGTTTCACAAGCCTGCTTCCTCGGAGTGGTCTCCAAGACAGTACTCAGGTTTGGTAGATTCAGGGGATTCACCAGATTCAGCAGGTGGATATGCTTATTACAGTTTGAAGACGCATATCAAAACCATCAAGGTGAAAGTGAATGGAGCAAAGGTCAGAGAAACGAGGAACCAGATGCAGTGCACTGGAGTGCCCAGGGAAGTCCTGGCAGACGTCTAATTCCCACACACCCTATGGGGAAGAGTTGTGACCACACAGGGAACATGTTACCAAACGGAATCCCCGCAGAGGCTCGGGCACTCAGGGATTTTATTGGGGAATTGTTACATTGGCTTTCCTCTGCAAAACCCACGTTTTTGTTTAAGCATTTAGAGACAGTGAGCCACTCTAGTTAGTTCAGTTCTGGGCCTAGGGAGCCCTCCCACCCATCCAAGCTGTCAAGCAAGATCTGAAAGCCCCCTAGTCCTTTCTCCTCCTCCCTTTCATGGAGATGTAGTCTTTCTATGTGCCCAGGCTACCTTGGAACTTTCTTTGTAAGCCAAGCTAGCTTCACACTTGTGATCTCCCAGACTCAGCTTCCTGAGTGTTGAGATCTCAGGCGTTCTTGACTGCACCCAGGTTTTTGAGGGCCACCTTTGTAAGTGGCACTCTCAAAAGGACAGCAGGCTGGTCTGTGATGTTGGCTTTTGTATGTACAGATAGGAATGAGACTAGAGACTGAAGGCATTGGTGGAGCTCTTGGACTTGAAAAGGGGTCCGAGTTGTGGGAAGGACAGAACAGACTTGTCCTTGTACCTTTATCGTGACAGGTATGGTAACCTGGATTCTTACTACAGAGACGTAACAATGGTGATGCTCTCTGGAATAGAGCTGAAAGACCTGTTCATTCATTCTTTTTTGTTTTGAAATAGTAACTCACTCTACAGCCCAAGCTGGCCTTGACAGCATGGCAGATCTGCTTCAGCTTCCCACACACTGAGATTGTACGTGTGAGCCACCATGCCCACAAATTCATTCATTCTTTCGTTAAGCTTGCTTCCTTCCTTCCTTCCTTCTGTCCTTCCTTCCTTTTCTTTCTTTCCTCCCCCCCTCTTATTTATTTATTTGTTTATTTTGGTTTTTCAAGACAGAGTTTCTCTGTGTATATCTGGCTCTCCTGGAACTTACTCTGTAGCTCAGGCTAGCCTTGAACTCAGAGATCCACCTGCTCTGCCTCCCGAGTGCTGGGATCACAGGCGTGCACAACCACTGCCTGGCCTTTTTTTATTTCAAGACAGACTCACTGAATAATTCTGGCAGGCCTCAAACTCACAGATCTGCCTCATAATTGCTGAGATAAAAGGCCTATGCCATTATACCCAGTTCATTCTTATTAAACTAAAAATATTCTATGGCTGTTTTGCCTGGATGTGCACTCCCTGTGTGCCTGATGCCTGAGGAGGCCAGGAGGAATGGGTCAGGGTCCCCTGAACTTGAGTTAACACATGGTTGTGAGCCACCATGATGGTGCTGGGAATGGAACACGGGTGGGTCCTCTGGAAGAGCAGCCGGTGCTCTTAACTGCTGAGCCATCCTTCTGCCCTTATCCATTCATTCTTAGTGTGCTTATTCTTATTGCTGCCCGTACGCTTGCTAGACACAGGGCCTGGTGATGGGTATGCTGTGAACACAGCAGTCTCTGACCTCATGAGACCCATGTTCTAGAGGGAAATGAGTAAGTACAGTGCCAATCAAATCACCATGAGAGCCCTGTTCCAAGGTCCCCAGGGCACCCAGGCTTCTGTCAGGAGGACTGGAAGGCTTTAATCAGACTAACCAGGGAAGGAATCACATCTCTACTATTACCTGTGAGGCCTCTTTCAAGTCACTCACTCACATAGTGCTGCTCTCCCTTTAAAGACATGGGATGTTTATAGCCACTTCTGGAGGCTATTTTGAGAAGTAAACAGAAGAGTGTACCTAGAACATTTATCTTGGTGACTGGCACAATGGAAATGTTCACTCAATGATGGTTTAGTGACAGCTAGCCGAGGGGAAGCTGTGTCTGTCACAGAGGCTGTCATCTGCTGAAACCTTGCTCTGTATAGCCCAGTCAGGAGGCACCTACTCCCCAACCTCCAGCCCTGGCTTCTCAGCCACACAATATATTTGTTATCTGTGTTCTGAATTAGAACTTACTAAAAGAAAAAAAAAAAACTTTTTTTTTTTTTAGAAAATGTCTCTCCATCATATAGTCCTAGCTATCCTGAAACTGCTACATAGATCAGGCTGGCTTTCAGTTTCAGGAGAATCTACCTACCTCTGCCTTCTAAGTGCTGGGATTAAAAGCATACACCAACATCATCAACTTTTCCATGGCTGATTACCTGGGAAGCTAGATTCGAACTTAGGCATCTCGTTCCAGATTGCAGGGTCTTAACCTCTCTGCTGCCTTAATTAGAAAGCTTTAATGCTGGTCTCTGTCTTATCACATGCTGGTTCTTGAGCAAAAAGAGGTATTGGAGATTCAAGGATGCATTTTGTATCACACCCTTTTACAGGAAACTTCAAAATGCTCGGGAGACAAACTTGTAAGAACGTCTACCAGTCTCACATATAGGCTGGTCTTGAACTTGTGATGTAGCAGACTTTGACTATCACCTTCTGACCCTCCTGCTCCTACCTCCCAAGTGCTTTGGTTTATGCATGTTGGGGCTTGATTCATGCATGGTTGGCAAGCCATGAAAACAAAACAAAATGTCGTTTCTTTCTTCAAGTGTTGATTGATTGATTGTGGTGTGTGTGTGTGTGTGTGTGTGTGTGTGTGTGTGTGTGTGTGTGTGTGTATGTGTGTGTGGTGTGCCATAGCCCTCATGTGGAGGGAGGCCAGAGGACAACTTAGAGGCAGGTCTCTCTTTTCTGTGTGTGCCCTGGAGGTTGAGGCCAGGTTGTCAGGTGGAGACGGCAGAAAAGCCCCTTGCTCTGTCTTTAGGCTCTGGGCCCAGGTGGCTGTGTCTCAACACCTTGATGCCTTCTCCATTGTGACTTGGGGTAGACTGCCTTCCTTTGTCCTTCAACTCAGAGAGCACAGGCTCCCAATCCACTTTCCCAGTGTAAATGGCTAAGCACTTCTTGCCTGAAAGTAGCCCCTGTGGTGTTCTGACTCTGGGGTCGGGCCTAGTCGCCCAAGAGACAACCTTGAACCACAATTCCAGGTTCACAGCAGACACAGGGTAAGCTCGCTCTACCTGCCAGTTGTCGTGGCTTCCTTGGGGTGTTGGAAGCTTTCTAATTCCTGCAAGTGAGGGTACTTGAGGGTTCACGACTTAATTTTGGATTTAAAATATTTAGTAGTGAGGTTTGGAATCTGGAATGGTCACAAGGGAGGGTCTCCTTTCAGATGGGGCACACAAGCTGGCCATTTCCTCCACTTCCCACAGCGAACACAGGACATTCTCCTTGGCAGATTCTCCTGGCAGCTCTAGGGTTCCCCGACAAGCTGGTTTCCAGCGTCCCCCGAATTTCACACAAAGACTTCTCTGCCTTGGACTTTCTGGATCTAACATGGTGTTAGAGCAAGTTGTGGCTGCAGGTGAGGGTTAGAAGTAAGAGGACCCGAAAAATGAAAATTGAGGACATTTTGTCGTATATCCAGACTGTGTTCTCCTTCTGCCTCTACCAAGGGCTGGGATTGTAGGTGTGCATCCAAAACCAGTTTATGCCACATGGGGGATCTGCTAAGTTTAACAATACATTCTGAAAAGTTCTGGAAGTAACAGAGATGATAGGTCAGACATTGGGGTGGGAGTAGATGTGTATTATAATTCTGGCTCTTATCTTGCCACATTCTGTCTCACTGGTCCCCATATGCCAGTCAGCCAGTTCATCTCCAGGGTCTTCAGCACACAGGTGGCTCCTACGAAGAGTTTCAGTTCACTTGCTTAGGCTGTTTTCCAAGTCCTGGGCCCAATTGAGTGATCCTCCTGCCTCAGCCTCCTGAGCAGCTGGGTCTATGGTGGGTGTTTCCACACCAAGCTTAGAGGAAAGTTTCTTAAATCAGAACTTTGCCTGAGAAAAGATGGTCAGTGGAAGGAAGGAGGAGAAAGCCCCTGGGTGAACCTCTGGAGAAGGAAGGCAAGTTTGAACAGAGAAAGCTGGTGAGTTCACAAGGCAAGCTAACCTCTTCCTTCCTTCCTTCCTTCCTTCCTTCCTTCCTTCCTTCCTTCCTTCCTTCCTAAAAAAAAAAAAAAAAAAAAAAAAAAAAAAACTCTCTTGACTCTTCTACTTTGAGTTTTGAGTTGAGGCTTTTTCCAGCTCCCTGAAAGCAGCCCATGGGCAGAGAAGCAGGCTCTTTGGGGGAGGAGATTTCTATTTTTATGCTTTAAAAGCATAGAAATGGTTCAAGTACCCTCTGGGTAAGGATGTCTACTTTTTCCCTCCAGAAAAAAAGAAAGAAAAAAAGGAAGGAAGGAAGGGAGAGAAAGAAAGAGAGAAAGAAAGAGTTCAAAGGAATGCTAGGCTGATCTGGGATTTTCCCCCCTTTTGAGACAAGGCCATAACATGTAGCCCTGGCCTGGCCTGGCACTCACTGGCTACACTGGGCAGGCCTGGAACGTGCAGTGATTTTGTGGTCTCTGCCTCCCAGCTGTTGGGGTTGCACCACCTTGGCTGGCTGGCTAATGTGTGAATTTTTTATATTCAGGTTTTGTTATTGTAGTCCTGGCTGTCCTGGAACTCACTCTATAGACCAGGCTGACCTTGAACTCATAGAGATCCACTTGCCTCTGTCTCCCAAGTGCAAGGATTAAAGGTGTGCACTGTCACCACCTGGTTTATATTCAGTTTTTTTTTAAAGATTTATTTTTATTTATGTGTATATTTGTGCCTTTGATGAATGCAGGCCACAGGTGTCCTTGGAGGCCAGAGGAGGGCATTGGATCTGCTGGTGTTGCAGGTGGACATGAGCGTTGAGACCTGAACTCGTGTCCTTTAGAGGAACAGCCAGGGCTTGTAATTGCTGAAGTTTCACTCCAGCTTCTACATTCAGTTTTAATCTTCTGGAAAGGGGACTTGAACATCTTGATCCTAAAGCTTATTTGGGATCAGATATATTTTAAAATTTAAATAGCTACTGACTAATACCTGTAATCCGAGCACTTGTGACGCAAAGGCAGGAGGATCATCTGGAGTTGTAAGCTAGCCTGGGCTCTGTAGTGAATTCTAGGTCAGCCTGGGCTACGTAGCATGACCCTATCTCAACAAACAACAGAACATACAAACTAAAACTAAACAAACACACAAAAGAACCAAAAAAAGAAACCAGAACAGTCTATGGTAATGAATTCCCAAGTAAGAAATATCACACATCTAAAGAAAGCCACTCACACTTGCCTGGTCCCAAACTCTGAAATTCAGTAAGCGTCTATACAGGTGGGATGGCCATTCTGAAGCAGTGTAGCTTTGTGGAAGGTTTTTATTCGTTTGCTTTGGGTTTAATAGTGGTTGTAGATTTAAAGGATTTCTAGAACCCAAAGCCTGTCTGGTGGGGCACGCCTTTAATTCCAGCACTGGGGCGAAGAGGCAGATGGACCTTTGAGTTTGGTGCCAGCCTGGTCTACAGAGCCCAGGACAGCCAGGGCTACACAGAGAAACCTACCTCAAAGGGAAAAACAAAACAGAAAACAAAAACAAAAACAAACAAAAAAAAAAAAAAAAAAAAAAAAAAGAAAAGAAAAGAAAAGAAAAAAGAACTTCTAGAACTCTAAGGGAGTTAGCCGCATAGATGCATATTTTTAAAGAACCTTCAGAACGTTAAAGAACACGTCACATTATATGCAAGGGGTAGTTTGTTCAGATTAAGTTTCTCTATATTTTGCATATTACAAAGGAGTTCACACAAAGATGATAGTAAAAGGAATGAATAAATACATTAGAAAGCTGAATAATCTCACTTGTGAAAGGAAAGTTAATTCATTATCCTATTTTCTAATGTATAATTATTTTCCTAAAGAAAGACTCAGTTTTGACTTTGTGTGAGGTCATCATGGATGAGATTCATTTTGTAAGAGCTCTGTGTTCAATGGTGGGATAAAAAAATTCCAGTAGCAAATGGCATGCCATTTTTAAACCATCCTGCCACTTCACTGTACTAAAACAGCTCCATGGGTAGTGAGTTCAGCTTTTTTTTTTCCTGTTGTTAACTCAGCCTTCTTATTTGAGAGGGTTACACAGTATTTTTTTTTTTTTTTTAAATCACACTCAATAGAAACACAATTTGTTAGAACAAAGTCTGATGCACAAGTGTAAATACATCTTCCTGTGTGATTAAATGCCGGCTGCATGGAACTTTTTCTTAGGGGTGGCAGCTGTAGCTGGCCAAATTCAAGTTCATCCTACAATAGAATTCTTGTGACTAACTGGCGCTAATTGTTTGCAAAACAAGCAGTGGGAGTAACATTCAGGAACACTGGAAATGAACTATTTCAGCACAGAATGATTTGTCCCTTGTTTTTCTGCACTGTATTGTGGTTAGATGATGTTAATTGCTTAATCAGATAGAGTGAAACGAGCTTTTGATCTATTATAGTTGTTAGTAGAAATCATATCTTGTATCTCCTCAATCTTCTCATCTTAAAAATGGGGGAATGGGCCAAGCTTGGTGGCACACATCTTTAATCCCAGCACTTAGGAGGCAGGGACATGCAGATCTCTGAGTTCCAGGCTACAAAGTGAGTCCCAGGACAGCCAGAGCTAAACAGGGAAACCTTGTCTTGGAAAACAAACAAACAAACAAAAACAAAACAAAACCAACCAACAAACAAAAAACCCCCAAACAAACCTATATATTTCTCAGTGCAAATATTGTGAATATATAAAATCATAAACACTCAAATTCTATCTTTTATTTATTCTTTGGCTATTTTATTCACATATACACCATCTCTTGATCCTGTGTACCCCTAACTGTCCCACTTCACCCCCTTTAGACACCCCCCAACAAAGTTCCTGATACCTTTACTCCTTTTTCTCTGTAACCTACCGGGTCAAATTAGTACAACCTCCTGAAATGTTGACCGATATCATTGGTTTATCTTGTGTGGGTAATCATAGCTGTCATGAGTCATGAGTGCAACAGTTACGCCATGTCCAGAAGATATTATTTCACAGTATTCTTCCCCATCCTGTGGCTCTAACATTCTTTCCATACTCTATTCTTTAGAGTTCCCTGAGCCTTAGTGGGGCAGGGGGTTTGATATGGTTGGCCCATTTAAGACTGAATACTCAACAGTCACTTTTTCTTACCTCTTTGACCATGTTTGAGTGTTTTGATTTCTATCCAATGCAAAAAGAAGTTTCTCTGATCAGAGTTAGGATCAGCACTAGATTACAGGTATAAACATATTTGAATGCCAGAGCCTACAACCTCTTGATGCAGGAGCTTTTGATCAGGTTTATAGTAGCAGGCATGAATTCCCTCCTGTGGATCAGGTCTCAAATCAATCAGAAAGTGGTTAGTTGTTCCCATAAGCTTCATGCCTCTATTGCACAGCGGGCATATCTTGCCTGACTGGTCAGTTTTGTGTGTTGATGGTTCACTGCTGGGTGATACCCTGCCTCCCCAGCAGCTTGCATATCACCTTCTAGCACTATGGAACCTAGCTAGCAAAGTCAGTGCTAGCTTGATTTCTCTGTGTCCTGCAACTGAATGTGTTGTGTCTTCAGCAGTAGGGTCTTTCCATCTAGTTGTGGTAGGCAACCAATACAAATGGCAGTAGCATATGTTGTTTTAAGGGACTTCTGAGGCCTCCCCGATCAATAATTCATAAGGTGGTATCCCACATGTGGAACTGAGTTTTTCACTTAATAATCCAGAAACATTCAAAAATTTAAGGAAACATGAGTAAATGATAAATTCCAGTTGTCAACTTGACTATATTAAGGAGGCACACCTTTGGGTGTGTTGGTGATGGTGTTTCCAGGGGGGCTTAACTAAGGAGGCAAGACTCCCTGAATGTGGGCAGCTTCATCCCATGGACTAGGGTCCTAGATTGAAGTAAGAATCCAGAATCTGTTTCCTGTAAGCCATCTCATGTCTCCCTTGCCACGATGGATTCTAGCCTCTGAACCATGAGCCAGAATTAACCTCTCCTCTTTCAGGTTGGTTCTTGTCAGGGATTTGGTCACACTGTCAGGAAAAAGAATAAGAAATAAACAGTTTAATGTTATCTTACTGAATCCCAAAGAATTGAGAGGCTACTAATTTAAGTCATTCAGGAAGGGAGGGAGTAAGGGAGAGAGAGAGAGGCTGGAGGTTGATTCTAGGACCCGCTGTTGAGCAGAGAACATTTATAGAAGTAGAATTCAAGAGTGGGGATTGGGAGGCCTGGGACTCATTCTGGACATCCTTGCTGATCAGAATGGCTCTTCCTCTGTTTTTACTTTTGCTTTGTATAATTTGCTTAAATGAGGACAGCATGGTTCCTATATGTTACTGTAGCACATTTGGGGGGGGGGGCACACCACAACTTGAAGTTAGTGAGGAGTGCGTGAGTCAGCTCTTTCAGAGTGACAGGACTAAAATTCAAGCTGATAAAAGTCAGCTTGCTAGCTTTAACAAAAGGCTAACAGGATCTCCTGGGATGGCAGTTGCTTTAGACATAGCTGAATCTAGAAGCCCAAAGGACAACATTTCTTTTGGTGCTATTTTTCTCAACATCTTGTGAAGAGCTGTCATTATGAGGTAGGACGTGTGGACTGCTAACAGTTTTGTCTACCTGCCAGCCCTGGCTACTGACTCCAATGCAAGAAGGCATTCCTCTTTTTTAAAATTTTATTTTATGTTAATTTTCTTTAAGAAAGATTATTATTTTTTTATATGTATGACTCCTTTGCTTACGTGTGTGTATGTGGACCACACATATGATTGGTGCTCATGGAGATTACAAGAAGGCATCAGGTCCTCTGGAACTGGAGTTATGGGTGGTGTGTTACGAGCAGTTTTTCCCACCAGCCTGGTCCCACAGCTGTATCAGCCCCAAATAACACACAGAGACACTGTTTTAGATATAAAGCTGTTGGCCTGTTACTAGCTTTTTATTGGCTATCTCTGTCTTAAATATTAACCCATTTCTATCAATCTAAGTGTTTCCACATGGTCTTATTTTACTGGAGAGGGGGTCCGGACCTTTTTCTCAAGTCCTTAACATCTGTCTTCTACTACATCTCCCAGAATCCTCCTTGTCTCCTAGTCCCACCTATCTTGCTTTCCTGTTGGCCAACAGGGCTTTTATTCATTAACCAATAAGAGAAACATATTTATAGAGTGACATCTCCCATCAGTTGTCAGTCGCCATGTGGGTACTGAGACCCAATCCCAGGTCCTCTGCAAGAGCAGTAAGTTCTGTTAACTGCTGAGCTATTTCCCCAGCCCTATCATTCCTCTTTTAAAGTCATACTCATCTTAGAAAACAACCGACGATCTAGCCACACTCCACAAGGGCACATCCATAGACCACCAGGTTGGATGGAGTCCATGAGTGGCGAAGGTCCTTCCTTAAAGGGGGGGGGTTTGAGAGGAGGGAAGTAGATTCTAAGTCTTCTAGTCCAGGTGTTTTCCTACTAACAGAGCTTGTGTATCTTGGGTTTTATGATACTTTAAAAGATACTAAAATGTGGTACACAGGCCAGTAATCCCATCCCTTAGGAAGCTGAGGTGGGAAAATCAACATGAGTCTGAGGCCAGCCTGGGCTACCTAGTTAAGACTCTGTCTCAAAACAAAATAATCACCATAAAAGAAACAGTATGAAAATAGCATGATGAAATACATTATTTTATACGTTAGTTTTTTTTTTTTTTTGGAAAGGAAAAGATTAAAAATAGTCATTTAATTAAGAACAAAACCAACCAACCAACCTGAATTGTTTGTAATTAATTAAGACTTTGCTGATGGCCCATGTAACGGTTTCACAGTGGAGGTGCATTGCTCTAAAATGGCAGCTGGAATGCCTTCCTCATTTGCCAAAGCACAGCTTTCCAGGAGGGATTTGCAGAAAGAGCAAATCTGTTTCTGATTTTAATACATCCAAAAGCAAGTAGGCTTTTGACTAGTTACTACCAGGACCTGAGATCAATCACTTCCTACACCATTAGTGCATGAAGGATTAGTGGCCCCAAAGATTTATGTGTGGATTAATCGGGGAGTGTACATCAGATGCTGTGTTTAAAGCCACCCTCATCCCTGCAGATCATTTCTGTTAGTGCTGTATGCAGAGCTCTCTAGCTTTACCTAATACTAACATTGTGAGATCTGAAAAACCTCTCTTCATTCTCCCTGTCTTGGCTTCCCCCCTACACCTACTGATTGGGCATGTCCAGCTAAGAAGACACAGAGTACTGGGAAGAAAGGAACAGTAGTATCGAATAGAACACACATTAACTGAGTTGTTCTAGCCGAATAGTGACCAAGATTTACGGGACTGTGTACTGAGAGAGACAAGATGAAGTATAAGAAATACATAGCTATTCTGGAAGCAGCGGTGGGTATTACCCCACTTAACAAAAGAGAGCTTCTACCGGAGAGCCGGAGACACGTAAACCTTTGGCAGCATCCTGGGTAAGCAGAGGAGGCCCAAGCTTGTCTCCTAATGATGGAAACAAGTTTTGGATGTTTGGGGGACCAGAGAGAGAAAAGGGCCTCTCTCTCATGGGGATAACAGTATGGAGTTCTTCATTGAGAATGTGTTTTCTTTCTTCCTTGGTGTGTGTATAGTGTTTTCAAACAGATTTAAAAATATCAAAAGCAGGACACTGAGCATCAGAGAAGATGAAGTAATGGCATGTTAAGAACATAATTTTACTATTTAGATTTTCAGTGGGGTGTGTGTGTGTGTGTGTGTGTGTGTGTATTTCTGTGTGTTGCTGGCATCCATGCCATAGCATACCTGTGGAGGTGGAGAAGACAATCTTCAACGGTACATTCTTGCCTTCCACCTTTACATGAGTTCAGGGGATTTGAACTCAGGTTGCCAGGCCATCTCCCCAATCCTGTTTTGCTTATGGATAAAGACAATTTCATATATACCCTTCTTTCTTTCTTTTTTGTACAGTGTGAATATCCTTCATTATGGTTCATGTCAGCAGTTGTGGGCTGTAGCTGTGTATTACAGCTCTTGGCTAGTGGGATGGTGTAGGCCATTCCTAGCACGGGTGTGTGTATGTGTATGTGAGAGAGAGAAAGAGAGACAGATAGACTATATATCAGAGATATTTGGCCTCAAACAGTTTTCCCATCACCATTCTTTGTGAAGCCCACTGATAACTGAGTTTAGGTTTTTTTTTTTTTGCTTGTTTTTATTTTTATTTATTTATTTATTTATTTTTGTTGTTGTTTTTCAGGTCCGTGGGTCTCTGTGCAAACATTTCTAAGGTCCCCCCTTTGTTTCTCTGCACAATGAAAAGCTGTTGTTTAAGGTGCCTGTCTGCACGGTAGACAGTTATTTTCATGGCCTGAATTTTATTTTTAAGCTGCATGAGTTACACACAGTAGTCACCAGCCAATGTGAGGCATCTTTAATAAGTGGGATTTCTTTTTTAAAATGCTGGCTTCATGATATATTCATTATAGAAGATGTAGAAAATATAGAAAAACGAGTGGATTATTTATAGTTCCGTGTCCCTAAGAGAATCCCTAGAGCCATGAAAGCCAGTGCTTTTCAATGTAGGATGAGGAAGAGAATGTTACCTTCTTTTGCCTCCTTCTCCCAGGGAGATGTTTTGGTGCTAGCATTGAGTGGAAAGACCAGGGTATCACCATATCCTACCATGTACAGGGCAGCCCCTCCCTGTACAATACAAATACAAAATACAGTGACTGAGCTATAAATGCCAGTCTCGCTGTTATGTAGACATTTAGTTGAGGAAGATTTTTTTCCCCCTATCTGTAAGAGGAGTTTTTTTTTTTGTTTTTTTGTTAGACAGAGTTTTTTCTTTGGTGAGTCTTAGGTCTGTGATAGAATTTGGAGACATTAATATTTATTATTATATCATTTACTGTTATTCCTCCTGAAAGTAAAGTGAGGAGACAGCATGCTGTAATGAATCAACTGATTTTTGTTGTTGTTTGCTTTTTGTTTTTGAGACAGAGTCCTTCCATGTAACCTGGCTGTCCAAGAAATTGTGTAGTTGAGGCTAGCCTCAAACTCATAGGTTTCTGTCATGTACTATCACATCTGGCAACTTTTTTTTTTTAAAGATTTTTTTTTATTATTGTTGTTTTCTTTTTAATCAAATATAGCTTTATTGGAATCCAGTCAAATTTGCCTCCCTCCCCCCCCTTCTTTTTCCAAGACAGGGTTTTCCTATGTTGCTCAGACCGTCTTGGAACTCACTTTGTAGACCAAGATGTCCTTGAACTCACAGGTTTGCCTGCATGTGCTTCCTGAGGGCTGGGATTATAGGCATGTGCCACCACTGCCCAGCTTATTAAAAGTTATATTTATGTGTATGGGTGTTTTTCTGTGTGTATATATATCTGTGTATCACTTGCATGCCTGGTGCTCACAGAGGCCAGAAGAGGTTGTTGTTGGATCCCCTGGAACTGGAGTTACAGAGGGTTGTTGTAAGGAGTAGGTTTTTCCTCCCGCCGCTGGTCTGGTCCCGCCACCACGCCTGCCCCAATTAATGCACTGAGACTCTGTATTTGATATAATGCTGTTGGCCAGATACTAGTTTCTTATTGGCTCACTCTGTCTTAAGTATTAACCCATTTCTATTAATGGCATCTCCCATCAGGTTGTGAGTAGTATGTGGGTGCTGGGAATCAAACTTGGATCCTCTGGAAGAGCAGCCAGTGCTCTCTTAACCACTGAGTTATCTCTCCAGCCCCAAAGTTATTATTATAATTTTTCAAAATTAAAATGTAACTATATCGCTACCCGTTTCCCCTTGAACTCTTGGCAGGCAGTTGTTCTGCATTTCTAATGTACTCGCAGATGTTACTGAGGATCCTGATGATGTACATGGACCACACAGGGAGCAGCATCCAGAGATGGACACAGTTTCTATTGCGCTTGCTATCTATCTTGAGACCTGGAACATTTGGCTTATCTTGATAGCTTTTTATCCCAATCCTCCTCTCCTAGACGCGGTTCAAGATCTCAGTGGCAGGAAGGTAGATTGCTGGTTGTACTTCTGTGAGAGGAAATTTCTCTTGAACATTCCGCATGAACTGGGCATGCTGTTAAGTGCCTATAACCTCAGCACTGGGGAAAGTGGAGGCTGGGGAATCATTTATTATAAAAGCTACAGAGTAAATTTGAGGCCAGCCTGGATATCATGAGATTTTGCCACACCCCCCCAAAAAAAAACAACTATGTAATAGGATGTTATAGATATACAAAAAAAAAAAAAAAAAAAAAAAACTATATTAAAAAGGGTGATTCAATAAAAAGAAACTCTTTAGACCTGATACCTGCAGAAAAATCCCACACTTAGGCCAAAGGCGTAACCAAGTACATCTTGATTTGCTTGCCGTTTATTTATCTTTGGAAGTAATAATAGAAACTACCAATGGGCTGGGCTCGATCTGCTGCTTGCTTTGTAGAAAGTCCAGATGACCTTGGGTTAGCCTTGGCCTACATTTCCTGCTGGTCCTTGGAGAGGGGAAATGGGCCCCTTGCCTGAACAAATAAAGTCGACACCGTCCCTTACTTCTGGCTTGATGGTGTGGGAAGGAGAGGGTTTAACCTAGAGAGCCGGTAATTTTTTTTTTTTTTTTTTTTTTTTGTGCCACAAACACAATTCGAAGTGGGTCCAGAAGTGGCAAAAGGGTACATTCTTCCTCCCACTGCAGGATTCCCTGGGACTGCCTCAGCGGAGCCCATAAAGCACAGGTTTGAGCTCGCCCCCCTGTGGTAGTGGTCAGCAGCAATGTGGAGGGTTAAATGTTCTTGATAAAAAGAAAACCTGTCTCTTGTGATGATAGTGGTCATGTAAGTTACACAAAGTTACAAGCCAGTTTCCCTGAAACGATGCAGAGGAAATTCTTTCATAGTTTGAAGCGCGTTCTCTTTGTTCGCTTTAATATATTAAAATTTACGTACATTTTACTAGATTAAAAAAGTCTTTCCAGGCCTGGGAGACACACCTGCACTTGATGGGAAGAAATAGAATTGACTTTGAGGCCAGGCGAGGTTACATATTGAGACCCTGTGTTAAAGGGGGGAAAGTTTTCCCTGTTTCTCAGTTGTTTTCTCTCCTGCTAGGTTTTTTTCCCCTACACACAGAAAGTAAATTCTCTGAAACTCTTGTACCTGGGGAATATCCTCAGGTAGGCAGGGCCTAGCCCAATGTCTATTAGTTGATAAATAGAAGAGTAGATGGTGGTATTCCATACAGTGGAATGTTGTTTCATTCATGGCTGTTAGAAGCAATGGAGTACTGAGGGCTGGATATCCAGCTCAGTGGTTAAGAGTACATACTGTGCTAGGCAGTAGTGGTCCACACCTTTAATCCCAGCACTCGGGAGGCAGAGGCAGGTGGATCTCTGTGAGTTCAAGGCCAGCCTGGTCTACAGATCGAGGTTCAGGACAGCCAGGCAGGGCTACACAGAAAAACCAAACCCAAACCCTGTTTCAAAAAGTCAGCTGGCTAGCTAGCTACATAGAAAGAAGATACATGATAGCTAGCTAGCTAGACAGACAGATAGATAAAGTGATGGGAGATGTCATTCTGTATATGTTTCTCATACTGGTTAATGAATAAAGCACTGTTGGCCAATAGGAAAGGAAGATAGAGGGACTAGGAGACAAGGAGGAAAGAGGAAGTAATAGGGAGGAGTCAACATGGAGAGACTGGGGATAGCAGAACGCGGGCCCTACTCTCCGGTAAGATGAGACCACATGGAAACACTTAGATTAATAGAAATGGGTTAATATTTAAGACAGAGCTAGCCGGTAAGAAACAAGTAACTGGCCAACAGCATTATATCAAATACAGCGTCTTAGTGTAATATTTGGGGCCGACATGGCGGTGGGACCAGGTGGGCTGGTGGAAAAACCTTACTTGTAACAATAAAGGGTGTATATTGTTCTTGCAGAGTATTGGTGCTTAGTTCCCAGCACCCATGAAGGGATCCTTGCAACCTCCTATAACTCTAGTTCCAGGGGATGCATTATCCTTTTCTGGCCTCCAAGGGCTCTTTCATGCACAGTCACACACACATGCATGTAGATAATTTTAAAAGGGCACTACATCCCCTGGAAATTGAATTACAGTGGATTGTAAACTATTATGTGGGTATTGGAAACCAACCTGGGTCCTCTGCAAGAGCACTTTTAACCACAGAGGCAATTCTACACACACACACACACACACACACACACACACACACACACACACACACACACTAGGTTCTGATCAATGCTAAGGAGGAACCTCAAATATGGAATGCTAAATAAAAGAGAAGCTGCCATATAACTGTCACTATTGTAAATGACATTTACATGAAATACACAAAATAGGTAATCCTAGGAGGCTGGAGAGTCAGCTCATCAATTAAAAGCATTTGTTGCTATTGCAGAGGACCTGGGTTTAATTCCCAGCACTTGCATAGTGGCTCATAACTGCCCATAATTCTAGTTCCAGGGGCTCCAACACACTTTTCTGGCCCTTGCAAGTACTGCGTACACATGGTACCCAGACATACGTACATGTAAGCAAGAAACCCATACACAGAAAGTCAAAATATTTTTTTTTAGAAATGACTTACAAAAAAAAAAATAGATAAATCTCTAGAAACAAATGAGATTGGTAATTGCCTAGGGTCAGAGGGCAGGGAGAGAATTGTGGGGCTGGGGAGTGATTGTCAGTGGATGTTGGGTTTCTTTGCGGGATAATAGGTGTTGTGAAGTGGATTCCTTGTACAGCCTGCTGTGTAAGTCTGTGTAGATTTAAAAGCCACACAATGGGGTGAGCTGTGATACTTCAAATGTCACTGTGTTCCGCACATCTCATCAAGCTGAGAGGGGGCCCTTAGTAACCATACTGTCTCCTGCAGGGTGCGGAGCACCACCTTACTGTCCTCTCCCTGTGAGTGGGACTGGCACCCAGGCTACAGCACCAGGCCCAAGCACGCAGCGGATCCCAGACCAGTGTCCACCTACAGCCTGTCCTCCCAGGTACTTGTGTCTTAGTAACCTAGTCACTGGCTCACCCCCAAAATTTGATCTGTCATTTCACACCATTGATTAAGATAAGGTCACTATTTTCAAAGTTGCCCATATGTTCATGTAGGCTTTCTGGAGAATTTTGATGGTAACATCTTTTTTACTGAGTGAAGAGCTGAAGTAATGTATCTGTGGGCTGTAGACATAGCTCGGACCTTAGGCTCAATCTCCCTTCTTGCTTAAAAAAACCAAAGAGGAGGAGTGATGGGTTAGCCATGGGGAGCATCTGTTGCATCTTGCCAAGGTTGGGTGCGGCATTTTCTTGGCTGAAGCATATGTGTAGCTATATGGATCTCTTATGGTTCAAAGTAAATGAATAGCTGGGGAGAATGGAACTTGGTGTGCCTGGTATCTGCAGTTGGAGGGCATTTTGATAGTTCATCATCAATATGGCAAAATTATGTAATAGTGAGAGGTACTTGGGAGTCTACTAATAAAAAAATGCACACTGGCTTCTAAGGATGGATTTTGTACTCAATTTTAGTGAGGAGCTCAGAGCGAGTATTGCTGTTATGGACTCACTTTTAAGGATGAATTAGACAAGATTTACAAAGTATTAGGCTTTATTTCAACAGATGCTTTGGGTGTACCAATCCTTAGTTTGGGTTTAGCCTCTGATGTAGCTCGTCTGTGGCTGGCCCTGATGGGGCTGGACGTAGGGTTTAGCCTCTGATGTAGCTCGGCTGTGGCTGGTTTGCATGGGCTTGGACTTTTTTCTTCATGTACTTGGTTCATAATTCTATCTGCTTCAGCTGTCATCTCCTTCCTGTTTGGAGAACTGGAGCATATTCCCGAATGACAGGAGGCTGTTCAGGGCCCAGGCTGTGGCTTTCTTTCTGTATGGTCACAGGTCTAATGCCTGTGACCCTCAGATTCACAGCAAAGTCAGCTTGAACCAGCAGCAAGGACCAGGCACATTGCAAGGCCTTTCTTGGAGTCTGGTTGCCTCAGACTGTTTTATTCAAATTTTTGGTTCTGTGACAAAAAGTCTGACATAAACAACTGAAGAAGAGTAGAGTTTGTAGTCCGTGGTCATCGTGCTCTGGGTTTCTGGGTCTGTGGTATCATTCTACAGAGGCTGCTCACTTCACAGCAGCTGGGAAGCAGATAGAGATAGGAAGGACACAAGACAAGATATGGTCGGTCACAAGGGCATATCCCATCACCAACTTCCAACAGCCAGGCCCTACTTCCTGAAGCTTCTAGCAGCTCTCAAATCTAGAGACCTAATCTTTACCACGTGAAACTGGAGGACATTCTGTATTTAGACCCAATGAGCACATTTGAATGGCAGTGCATCTCATCCACTGAATTCGTGGGGTTATCAGTGGGGTTTGTCTGTTGGGATGTTCTGTACAGAGTTCTGAAAGGTCTCAAATGTGAGGAAATTTGCTTATCTAGATAGCAGAAATGCTTTTTTTCTGAAATCAGAGCTCTAGATGGGATCTGCTAATTTAGTCACATCAGTTGGAAGGTCAGCATGGAATATGGCAAAGAATGTCTCAGTTCTCTGAGACGCTGTAACAAAAGAACTTGAGCTGTGTAACTTTAAAAACCTCAAAACTCTCTCTCTCTCTCTCTCTCTCTGTGTGTGTGTGTGTGTACATGAACAAGTGTATTATGGTTGAGGGATCCAAACTCCAAACTAGCATTGCAAGCTGTAGAAATGTCCTTCAGGCTCCAGCAGGTTCCTCCTGGGAAAGTCCTTTGTTCTGATTTTTTTTTTTTTTTTTTTAAACTATGACTGGCAAGGCTTCCCCATAGCAGTCAGGCTCCCGAAATCAGTTCCTACTTTTTGATTTGTTAATACCAAACCAGTCAAGGAAGAGAAAGGATGTGTGGGAAATAGACTGCTAGGGTAATAGCTAAACTTGTTCCTGATAAAAACGGCAAGATACCGAGTTTGGAATTTGGTGTTTGGAATGTAAATCTCAAGGAACATGGAGATGTCTTGGAGGTAACCCTTTGGCTAGTTTGTTTAAAATACAAATCAGCCAGGCAAGGTAACTCATGCCTTCAATCTCAGCACTGAGTTCAAGGCCAACCTGGTCTGCAGAGTTCTAGGACAGCCAGAAACCCTGTCTCGAAAAAACCAAAACATGCCGGGCGGTGGTGGCACATGCCTTTAGAGGCAAGCGGATCTCTGTGAGTTCAAAGCCAGCCTGGTCCATAAAGTGAGCTCCAGGACAGGCTCCAAAGCTACACAGAGAAACCCTGTCTTGAAAAACAAAACAAACAAACATAAACTCACAGATCAAAGACTCTCTCTTGATTAGCTGGGACCCACACTTGGGCTTGCCTTATTTTTTCACCTCTCTTAGAGATACTCTTGGATATGCTTTGTATGACTTCCCGAGTGCCTTTCTCAACCCTTGTGCTGAAGCCTTTGCAAGGCATCTTTACTGAGTCCCAAACTTGCTTTACAAACAAACAACTAGGTCATAGCTTAGGAGGCAGGGAAAGTCACATGCACTCTGGAACTTGAATAGTTTTCATTGTGGAAATCAGTGAGATGATACATGCCTTCAAACTCATTATACAGGAAGAGGATTGCTGTGAGTCTGAGGCTAGCCTGGGGCACATAATGAGACCCTGTCTAGCAAAAAAAAAAAAATTATTTGTATGTTTTGACCTGGGCCACACATCCTCGTTGGGGAAGACTTTTTTTTTGCATACCTTTCTTGGGGCTCTCACCCTGCTGACTCCAGGAGTGTGGGAGTAGCTTGGTGCAGTCAGCCTCTGAGAACATGAGAACACTGCCAAGCAAAGTCTCCCAGATGTCCTGGGGCAGAGGCACCCAAGCCAGGCATCCCGATCACCGTTTACTCCACTTTAATATACACCGGGAGAAGCAGGGAGAGAGATGGGGCTGTGATAAAATTGGGATGCCAGTGGGTCCCGGCTGGCATGTGGTCACAAAAAGTAGATGATAGGGGCAAGAGGGCTCAGCAGAGGGCAGGTGTCTGAGGCCAGCTTTGCTTAATCTGTAGTGAGGGCACAGGGCAGCCTTGTCATAGCTGTAATGTACCAAGAGTCAGTGCTTGCCTGCAGTTCAGAGGAATCTACCTGGGGCCAGGATATGATGTGTGCCTTCACTGGTGACCACTGTAGGGATGGCAGCTGTCAATCTGGAGATAATGTGAGTTTCATTTTATTATAATACTAATGTATTAATACAACTTAAGTAGAAAATTACGAGATATTATAATTATATAAGGATATAAGGAGAGATGTCTCAGCAGTTAAGAGCCCTGGCTGCTCTTCCACAGGACTTTGGTTTTATTCCCAGCACCCACATGGTGGCTTACTGTCATCTGTAACCCCAGTTCCAGGGCATGTGATGCTTTCTTCTGGCCTCCAGTGATGGCAGGCGTACACGTAGTACACAGATATGCTGATAAAGCACCCATAAACATAAATTTTTAAAATGTAAGTATCTTGACAGTCTCAAGTTCAGTTCAAAGAACAACTTTAAAGAATAATGTGTCGGGGTGTCTTCTTACAGATGATTTATGCTCTATGAAAAGATAGCCAAGCAATGTTACAAGCACTTTCCCACTAGCCTGGTCCCAGGGCTGCGTCAGTCCCAAAATAACACACAGAGACTCTATTAGTTATGAAGCTGTTGGCCAATGGCTAGAGCTTCTTATCGGCTAGCTCCGTCTTAAATATTAACTCATTTCTATCAATCTAAGTGTTTCCATGTGGTCTTATCTTACCGGAGAGAGGGTCTGGACCTCATACTCCTCTTTGTCCTACATTTCTACTCCTCTCTACTACTTCTCCTTGTCTCCTAGTCCTGTCTATCTTGCTTTCCTATGGCCAAGGAAAGCTTTTATTCATTAACCAATAAGAGAAACATATTTACAGAATGACATCTCCCATCAAAGCAACATTTTTTTTTTCTTCCCTTCTTTGAGACAGGGTTTCTTTGTGTAGCCTTCCTTGGCTCCCCTTGAACTCACTCTATAGACCAGGCTGGCCTTGATCTCATAGAGATAAAAGCCATGTGCCACCCCCACCCAGAAACATTCCTGGGTAGACCAGGCAGGCCTTAACTTACACAGACCCCTCTGCCTCTGCCTCTGCCTCTTTAGTACCTACAGGTAGGGCACTACATCCAGCCTTCTAAGATCCTTTCTTTTCAATTTATTTAACTTTATTTTATGTGCATTGGTGTGAATATATCAGATCCCCTGGAACTGGAGTTGCAGACAGTTGTAAGCTGCCGTGTGGGTGCTGGGAATTGAACCCAGAACCTCTGGAAGAACATCCAGTGCTCTTAACCTCTGAGCCATCTCTCCAACACCTCCCACTAAGATTCTTATATGCAGCACAACAGGTCACAAAGAGCTTCTGTACACCTGGGTGTAGAGTTAGACTCAGTATATGCTTCCCTATTTAGAGACATCTAGGTGGAGAGTGTGCTTCCTGTGACCTAGAGCACTTGGCTCACAAGTGACATTTTGTTACTCTTTTTTCTTTATTACTGGGCTGTACTCTGAGCTGTGTTCCCAGCCCCAGCCTAAGTTTTATTTATTTGCCTATTTATTTTTATTTTGTTTCCTTTTTAACTGGATCTTTTAAGAAATGTTTCTCCTGGAGTTGATGGCCCACACTTTCAGTCCCAGCACTCAGGAGGCAGAGGCAGGGGCAGGCGGATCTCTGTGAGTTCAAGGCCAGCCTGGTCTACAAAGTGAGTTCCAAGACAGGTTCCAAAGCAATACAGAGAAACTCTGTCTCAAAACAACAACAACAACAACAAAATGTTCCACTGACACTCTTGGAACTTGGACATAGTCTCTTTGTGTAGCTCAGGCTGACTTCAAACACCTTACCCTCCTGCCTCAGTCTCCAAAGTGCTGGCATTGTAGCCTTGAACCCCACCCGCACTTCATTTTACTGCCTTTGGTGAGCTGTTGTAGGATCTGAGTAACTAAACATTGACCATGTACATAAAAGTAGTAATTAATTGGCATCCAAGTGTATGTGTACACAAGTAAACATACTTGTTTTAGTTACGTTTCTACTGCTGTGAAGAGAAACTATGACCAAGGCAGCTCATAAAAAGAAAACAGCACTCAGGAGGCAGAAGGAAGTGGTTCTCTGTGAGTTCAAGGCCAGCCTGGTCTACAGAGTGAATTCCAGAATAGCTAGGGCTCAACAGAGAGATGCTGTCATGAAAATAAATGAATGAAAGAGAGGAAGGAAGGAAGGAATGAAGGAAGAAAGAACATTTATGGGGTGCGTGGTTTCCTTGTAGTTGCAGAGGGTGAGTCCATGACTCTCAGGGTGGGAAGTGTAACCGTAGGCAGGCAGGCATGACATGGTGCTTGAGCAGCAACTGAGTGCTTATATCTGTTCTGCAATTGGAGGCAGAATGGTGGTAGGGGGCCTGGTATAGACGTTTGAAACCTCCCAGTGACAGACTTCTCCAACAAGGCTACACCTCCCAATCCTCCCAAAAGAGATCTGCCGACTAGGGATCAAGCATTCAAATACATGAACCTATAGGACCATTCTCATTCCAACCACCACAGTACTGGAGGATGGTACCAGGACTTTTCTTGTGTAGACCAAATACAACGATTTGCAAATAACTTCTTTTCTAAAGTCTAAGACACTTGCAGGAATGGGAACAATGGGATAAACACATGATCCATTTTGAAAGCTGAGGTTGGGGAGGATCTTTTAAGAGCAGGACTTTAAGGCTGCCCTAGGCAAAGAAGCCAGACTGTCTCAAAATGGCAGTCTTCCTGTCACATGTCAGGGAAGTCTAATGATGTCTCTTTAGCAGAATTCCCCCAAGCCTCGGTGATGATAGAAGTATAAGCTTAGAAATATCAGTTCTCTGGACTCTTCTCAGACCCCATTGTTGCACGATTCTACTTGGAATTAATAATAAAACCTCAAAGATAGATATTGGGGTTCAAGCTGAAGATCAGAAAAGCAACGCAGGCAGACAGTAGAGAATTCTCACCTCTACCAAGGCTCAGACAGAAAGGGCGATCCTGTCCTCTCAGGTTGCATCTTGAGACTGCACTGTTCCTCAGACTACCTGTCTCCACCAAACCTCAGGCTGCCTCAGACTGACTGCTATTCAGACTGTTCTTATATTCCTTATATTCTTTATATTCCATATATTCCTGATATTCCTCTTTTGGCCCAGCCATATCCCTTTCTGTTTCCACCCTCTTAGCACTGGGATTAAAGACGTGTGACTCCAAATGCTGGGATCACCTTTGTGTGAGCTCTGCTTCTCATTTGGGCAGATTCAATTTCATGTAGTTCAGGGTGTGGCCTTGAACTAACAGAGATCCACCTGCCTCAGTCTCCCGAGTACTGGGATTAAAGGTGTGGCCACTAGTGTGACTAGTCTTGCAGTCGGATCTTCAGGCAAGCTTTGTTAGATCATAAAATATCACTATACCTACTCATCTAATCTTATGTGGGCCTAGGATCTTGTTGTCATTGTGTGTGTGTGTGGGGAGGGGCATGCTCTTTTAATTAGTGCCTCATGCCACTTTGAGGTTTCAAAAGCCCACTCACTTCTGTCTGTCTGTCCTTCTGTCCTTCTCTGACATATGTAAGCTCTTAGCTACTGCTACAGCACCATGCCTGCCTTCCAGCTGTCATGCTCCCTGCCGTTATGGTCATGGACTAACCCTCTGGAACTGTAAGCAAGCTCCCACTTAAATATTTTCTTTTTATAAGCTACCTTAGTCATGTGTCTCTTCACAGCAATAGAAAAGTAACTAAGATACAGGGCCTCTATATAGTTCTGACTGTTGTGGAACTTGGTATGTAGGCCAGTTTGGTCTTGAAGTCACAGAGATCCACCTGCCTCTGCTTCTTGAACTCAGGGATTAAAGGCATGCTTCTTTACAAGCTAAGTGGAGACACTAATGCCCAGTGTTCAGAGTTGCTGTAAGATTTATGTTAATTGGGGGCTGGAGAGATGGCTTAGAGGTTAAGAGCACTGACTGCTCTTCCAGACAACCCAGGTTCAATTCCCAGCACCCACACAGCAGCTTACAACTGTCTGTGACTCCAGTTCTAGGAAACTCTAACCCTCACACAGTCGTACATGTAGGAAAACACTAGTGCACATAAAATAAAAATAAATAATTAAAAAAGATTTATGTTACTTGTCTTAATATAGTGTATGGTACACACTATGAATTTAATCTATTGATTGGGGTTTCTGCTTTTTTTTTTGTTGTTGTTGTTGCAGGACAAAGCTAACAGGTAACATTTGTCCCTGAAAAGAGACCTAGCAAACCCTGGGTAACAGAGTGCTGGGCCTGCTCCTTTCGAGGGAGGAAGTAGTCCTTTATATAAAGAGCAGCTCCCAGCAGGGCCTGCCAACCAAGGCCATACTTCTTGGCTCCTGTGTTAGTTACTTTCCTATTGTTGTGAAAAGACATTATGACCAAGGCAACTCAGGAGATTTTTTTTGTGTGGCGTATCGTTCTAGAGGTTTAGAATATGACCATCATGGTGGGGAGTGTGGCAGCAGACAGGCAGGCATGGTGCGGGAGCAGGAGCCGAGAGTTCACATCCTTATCCGCAGCTAACTAGGAATGATGCCAGTCTTTTGAAACCTCACAGCCCACCCCAGGGGCACACTTCTCCCAACAAGGCCACACCTCCTAATCCTTCCCAAACAGTTCCACCATCTGGAGACCAAGCATTTAAATACATAAGCCATTCTCATTCAGACAACCACACATAGCTACCATCACTGGGTCAAGCTTTGTCCCATCCCCTTATTGACAAGGCTGGGTACTATCTTGGCCTTTGCCAATGGCCTGGACAAACCTGATGCTTTGCCCTGGAAGTCTCCTAAAAGCCAGGGCCCACATAGAACTATACCCGCTTCTTTCCAACTTCAAATTTCATCCCAAAAACCACTACAGGTCTCCCAAGAGTGTTTAAAAACAAGTATGTATTATGTATGTATGTGTGAGAGAGAACATATATGTGCCACATAGATGTGTGGTCAAAAAACAACTTTCAGGCATCCCTTCTCTCCTGTCATGTAGGCCCTGGGGATGGAATTCAGGTTGTCAGGCTCGGCAGCAGGGCAAGCCTTGCCCACTGAGCAGTCTTGTTGGCCCCATTCCCAGACTCTTAAACCATCTAGGCCAAAGCTGAATCTGAACTGCAGAGCCAATTCTTTGGTCACTTGTGAGGTCAACTAAACTCATCACACTCAGAAATATTACCAGTCCTTAACACCAGGCAGAGGGTGCTGTGGCTGGGGATGTTTTCTCTGGGCGGGCAGAGAAGGCAGTGGGAAGGTACCATTTGCCAAGAAGTTATCCCTGTGAGTCTGACTGCTTTGTACTTACAGTAACATCTTTCGTCGCAGCAGTAACATTCATGGCACTGTATTGCCAGTGATAACAATGAAGTTCAAAAGAGGGAGACGTGGGCAATCAGCTCCTTTGCTTTCTCTGGCCCCAGCCTTCCTATTGAACTTTCCCTAGCCAGACCACCCAGGGCCGTTTCATACCAGTCCTCTGTCCCTGAAAGGCTTGTTTCTTCAACTCCATTTCCTTGCTGTATCTATAACTTAGATCTTTTGTCTGGGCATCACTTCCTGGTATCCACTCAAGTGGGTGCTTCCTATTTCAGGCACAGAAAGGAATCTAAGCAGGAAGCCCATGCCCATCTGTAAACGTGGGACTGAGGAAGGAAGATCCCATGTTGTAAACCAGTCTGGGTTATGAAGACCTTGTTCCCCAAACACAAACCAAAAGAAGAAAGGAAAGGGAAAAAAAAAACCAAGACAAACAGACGCAGGAAAAGAGCGTCAATGAAGATTCTGGGGCAGGAATGACAGAGGCAGGGTCCCAGAAAGAAGCCACAGCCACAAAGGAAGCAGTGAGCTTGTGAGACTGAAGGCGGGGTCACCTCAGCAGACCTTGGAGGTTGTCTCAGGTCTAGCTGCTGTAGCAAAATCCACCACACGGTGGTGGGACTCAAAGCACAGATGTGCATCTCCCACAGTTCTGGAGACTAGGCAGTCCAAGGTCAACATGCTGGGCGGTTGAGTTCTGTTGTTTTAATTGAATCAGTTTGTATGTTTGCATGTTTTGCCTGCACGAATGTCTGCGCATTGTGTGTGTGCAGTGCCCTTGGAGGCCAGAGGAGGATGTTAGATCCCTTGCAACAGGGGTTCCAGGTGCTTGTGAGCTGGCATGTGGGTGCTGGGGATTGAACCCAGGTCCTTTGGAAAAGCAACCGGTGTTCATAACCGCTGCACCATCTCTTCAGTCCTCCAGATTCAGTGTTTGATGAAAATCGTCAACTTTTGTTGGCTGCAAGAGACTTTGTTTCTTAGTATAACATTTCCTAAAAGTGTGGGGGGGCAGTGTGGGGTCAGGAAGGCGAGAAATGGTAACGAATCCATTCATCCCATTATGAGGATCTTACTCCCCCCTCCATGTCCATGTGTATGCCTGTGTGTACATGTATGTGTGCAGTTGTATATGTGGATGTATGTAGGAGTGTATGTATGCATGTGTGTATGTACATGTGTGCAGGTGTGAGTATATATACAGGTGTGTATGTGTATGTATGCAATTCTACATACACACACAGCTTAATCAATGTTTAAAGAATTGTCTGTGCTTTTCTGAAGTGTTCAGTGCTTTTTACTGAGTATTTACTCAGCCATTTTTATAGAAACTGGTGTAAAAATTAACAAAAGTGCAAGTTGTCCATAGCAACTATTGTAATGTTCTAGTTTATTCATCAGAAAAATGCTCCTGGGTGCACTGCTCCTCGAGATTCTGAAATATCTGGACAACTTTCTCCTCTTTCCCTGCATAATGGCATGAGAACATACTGGAAGCAGGGAGCTGCAATTTGCTTTCCAGTTAACCAGAAACACTGTTTGCACAGGTAAAGCAGTGGTCTTCAGTCTGTCAAGAGCCGGAAGTCTGAGAACTGTCTGTTAGTTTATAATGGGCTCATGTTTAGCTTCCATGCTTCTAAGTGCTGCATCGAGAACCTGCAAATAAAGTGCCCTCTGCATGCAGTCTTTATAACACCGTGACTCGGAATTAAAGTCATCTTTGCCACACTGTCATATTTCCATTTTGTTCCTTTTTTAAGTTGACCATATTTATAATCATGTTGGATGACTTAATGACCATAAAATTGATTTTTTTAATAATGAAAGTATATGAGCACAAGAAATTTTAACTAACTTTGGAACCTTCAGTGGTTTGTGTGGACAGACACATGGGCAGCATTTTTCTTTCGTTTTCTGCCTTCTTCCTCCCTTCCCCTCCCCTCCCCTCCCCTCCCCTCTCCTCCCCTCCCCTTCTTCCCTTCTCTTCTTTCTTTCTTTCTTTCTTTCTTTCTTTCTTTCTTTCTTTCTTCCCCCCCCCTCTCTCTCCCTCTCCCTCTCTTTTCTTTTTGAGACAGGGTTTCTCTGTGTAGCTTTGGCTGTCCTGGAACTCACTCTGTCAACCAGGCTGGTTTCAATCTCACAGAGACCCACCTGCCTCTATCTCTCCAAGTGCTGGGATTAAAGGCGTGCACTACCACACCTGGCTGCATTTTTCTCATTTTATTCTCTGTGTATGTGTGTTTTGCCTGTATGTATATATTTGTACTATCTGCCTGCTTTTGGAGATCACAAGAGGGCATCAGATCCCCTGGAACTGTATTTCTGAATGGTTATGAGGGTTACCATATGGGTATTGGGAGTTTAATTCCCAGTCTTCTGTAAGAACAAGTGCTCTTAATCATTGAGCAATCTCTCCAGTCCATAGACAGCAATTTTCACCACTTTATAGATATTGTAGTTTTAGATCCTAGGAGTAATTCTTTAAATTTCCAAGGCTTGGGGCTTAGCAGTTAAGAGTATTTACTGCTCTTACAGAGGGTGTGTCAGAGGGTTTACAGCTACCTTTAACTCCAGCTCCAGGGGATCTGATACTCTTTTCTGGCCTCTATGGGTACTCACATCACACACACATAAATAAAAATAAAATCTTACAATTTTTAAGGCTTTTTTTTTGTTCTGATCATGATATCATCTAAGCTGAAATGCTACTGATCATACTTTCTTACAGCTGTGAAATCACAACAGACTACATCAATTAAAATATAACCAAGTGTATATATGTATAATATAATGCATTTATATAATATTGTAATATATATAAATATATATAGAAATATATAATATATAAAATATAATCAATAATTCCAGCCATATACCTTATAGTTTTTTCTTCAAGGTAGACCATTATGAATGATATAATAGCATGACTATGGCTTTGGGAATTAGACTATCACCCTTCCTCTGGTTTTTGTCTGGTATTTATCACGGATTGTAATTTCTAAGTTTACTTACTTTCTTGATTATCCACTTCTATTTTTATATTTTTATTAAATTTTTGGTGGTATGTGAAATAATGGATATCACTGATGCATATAAAATATAATTGTGTCTTGCTCATATTTGCAGAGCTATAAAATACTCCATGATTTCTTGTATTGGGGCCATGGCCACCTGTTTATCTCTGCTGTGATTTGAATTAGGACCACACAAGTCTGTTGTTAGGGCCTGAGGATGGAGCTCTGTGATCCGTTGCATGTTTAGTATGCATGTGCTTGTGAGGCTCCAGACTCTGTCTCGATCACAGGGGAGACGGGATGGGAAAAATAAATCATTATTCTATCAGGTTAGACAGGTTGGGCAGGAATGTGTGGCACTAGAAGTTACATATTCAAGTAAACAGTTCTTTAGTAATGTAGGATTTGGAAAGCTAGGTAGCTAGTCACCAGTCCCCAGTCCCTCCAAAAGAAAGAGATGAACCAACCAAGCATAGTTTAACCATCTCTGAGGTTGAAAGGGCCAAATGTGAAGCCAAGGAATGAGCAGAAATTGGGGTGCCCCCTCCCCTACTCCTGAAGTAGCTTTGGGCGAGTGGGGTGGTGTCCTGCAAGGTGAGAGGGTGGTGACTAAGAACTAACGTTTGGAATGAGGAGGTGCAGGGAGGGCCACCAGGAAGGAGAAGTGTCAGGGATCACAGTTGTCATCTTTTGTGTGTCTATCTTTCTCTTCATCATACCATGGGCAACTCCCTGTTATATGCTGTCTTTATCTCTATCTACCTACCCTAGGGGTTAAGGTAGGCATTCAAGAAATGTGGAAGGGGTGGATCTGTATGATTCAAGTCTGCCTCAGGTATACAGAGTTATACAGAGCTTAGAGATTTTTCAGGGTGAGTTTACATTGCCCCCAACTGAAGAAACTACATAACCATGTTGAAAATGTATACAGAGATGCATACATACATACATACATACATACACACACACACACACACACACACACATTTTCTGTGGGGGTAGGGTTGGGTGGGAGGAGAGAATATCTCTATATAGATCTGAATGAAGTCTTAATGTTTTTTCTTCAATGGCTGGATAGCTGCTTACACATACTAGGCAAGCACTTAGTCCTGCCCCGCCCACTTCTGATTTGTGGGTTTGATTTCTAGAACTGGCTGCATAATTCAGGCAGAACTTGAGTTGGGGACACTCTTACTTCAGCTACTATGCTCTGGTTTCCTGCTTAGATTCCTCTATCTTCCTGGTGAGCAAATGTTAGCATTCTGCAGGAAATCTGACTAAATGCATTGTTTGTCTAAATGCATTTGTTTGAGTTGTTTTATTTTGTGTATTTATTTGAGACAGAGTCTTACTATGTAGCCATGGCTGAATTGGAACTCACTGTGTAGACCAGTCTGGCCTGGAACTCACAGAGATCCACCTGCTCTGCCTCCAGAGTGCAGAGACTGAGTTGTTTCAACTAATCTATTTCAGAAACCTTATACATTGTAATTTACAAAAAAACAAACATTGAGTATAATTTTAAAAGGAAAATGTGATTCATAATGCTGTCATTGAAACATTTTTTCCCATATATTTTCTGATACTTTTATGTAGTTTCGTGCTTTACTGTTATCACAGGTTAGTTAAAACTTGTGTTCCTTTTCACTGACAGTTAACATTGCCATTATTCTTCCTACTATATAAATTTTCTCATATTGCAGTTAACCTTTTGCTGTTGTCTATACTGGAGATGGGACTTGGCCTCACACATGCTAGGCAAGCATCCTACCACTGGACTATAACCCTAATCTGTTTCTTACTAAATTGCTCAAGCTAGCCTTGAAGTAACTCTATTGTCCAGGCAGGTCATGACCTTGAACAACTCCCCTCCCCCCCCCAAGTAGATAAGGCCTGACTTGTTGTATTAATGTTTTATTTTGTTTTGCTTTTTTTTTGTAGATCTTCCTGGGGAAGGTGAGGCTGGCCTGTAACTCAGGATTCTCCTCCTGCCTTAGTGCTGGGATTATATAGACATAGGTCACTAATGCTAGACCTGCTTTCCCTTAAGTAGGACTTAACATAGATGGTGTCCATCTGCCCTGGTTGGGAACAGAAACTAAGCTAAGTAATGGAACTAAAGATTGGAACTGCTTTGGCCAATATTACCAGTGGGTCTCTGTGAAGCAATTAGGTCCAGAGTTTCTATTTTTTTGTTTTGCTTTTTATTTGAAAAAGAAATGATGTCGTATAGCCCAAGCTGGCCTTCAACTCATAGCTGAGGGTACTTCTATCCTGCCCTCCCTCACCTCCGAGTGTGCCACCACATTGTTTATGTTGTGCTGGGGCTCAAACTCAGTGCATACTGGCTAAGCGCTGTACCAAGGGAGTTACATTTGCAGTCCTAGTCAGTTCATGATTGACTTCCTCACAGTTCTGTGTTATTGGTTACATTCCCTTTCCCAGAACTCACTCTTCCCATGACTGTTTCATCCCCCAGAAAGTTTCTTTTGCCCTTTCGGGCTTGCTCTGCTGTCTGTCCTGCAGAGTTCATAATACTCCCTGCATTCCTATAGGCAGGTTCACCCTTGCCTCTAACTACATCTTTGTGTGAATAGGCTCTTCCCTTCTCAAAACATCAACTTTCATACTCATCGATGATTCCCACACTTCTCTATCCAGGTGCTCATTAATCCCTCCCATAGTTGGTCAGAGTTGAACATTACTGAACATCTCCACATGGGTGACACATTGCTCTTGAGGGTTGTGTCTCACTAAAGTCATTCATTATCCTTCCTGAGGCCCCTCCCAAGGTAAGGGCCCTCTCCTGAATTCTCCACTGTGGTCAAAGGAATGTCTATGTAAGTATGCCACAAACCTGAGAAGAGTCATGCTGGGCTCACTTCCCTCTTGTCTCTCACAACTGCTCAGTCGCCCAGCCCACTGAACCACTTCCTCAGTTTCTTTTGAATCCGGCTTCCTTCTGTCTAATGCCATCTGACTTCAGAGGCACATCACAGGTCACCAGCTTTTCCACAATAGGAGTAGATACAGACTAAATTCTTACCACCGTTCCCCAGATCCTAACTGCCAAACCTATCTTCCCAGAAGACAACAGAGACCTAACTTAATCCTGCTTTTGTAAAGGCGCTAACATCTGCTGTCCTGGGCCACATCACATCATGGTACCCTCAGGGAAGGCTGCTAGGTCCATGTTCTTTGTTTATACATGTTGTTATTTTCACCTAGAGGACCTTTTCCTTTTATTTTGTCTCACATGTGCATCCTTGCTTCTTAGTTTGAATTATCAAGTCATCTCTGGGAAGCTTGCCCTGGACCCCATCCTCCCTTATGAAGGAGGAGCTTCTATTTTCCCCCTGCTTGCTGATTGTCTCCTGTAATGGACTCCTTAGGCAGGAGGAAGGATAGCCTGATCTGCATAGTTGAGACCATACCCCCCCCCCACACACACACAGAGGTTAAACAAATTCCAGGAGAGGGTTTGAAATATTGTATCACCATGAAATACATTGCTTTTCAGTTCTCAGAAGAATGGCATTAATTTAGGGCCACATATGGTGGTTGTATGTCTTGTAATCTCTGCATTTCAAAGCTTCAGGCAGGCAAATCTCTGGATTGAGGATAGCCTGGGCTACATAGCAAGAGCTTGTCACACATACCAGAGTTGTATGGATTACACTGCCATCACAAAGCCTGTGTAGCAGCTGGGAGGTAGTGGCATACATTTAACCACTCCAGAGGCAAGCAGATGTCTGTGAGTTCAAGGCCAGCCTGGTCTACAAAGTGAGTTCCAGGACAGCCAGGGTTACACAGAGAAACATACAAACCAAAAGAAAAATAAATAAATAAAAGAAGGGGGTAAAAAGTGTAGCAATTGAATCAAGTTTATAGAATGCTTACTTACAGGTGTTGTGCCAGAAGAAGTGGTATTATGGCATATAAATCTGTCATTATTTGTCACGATGGGAATACCCTGTATCTGGGTTGCTCAGTCTAGTTATTAGGCACAAGCGGCTGTCGGCCCTGGAAATGTAGGTAGTATGACTGAGAGACTGAAATGTTCATTGCCTCTCATTTTAGCTAACTGAAAGTGAAATGTAAATACAGGCAGGTGGCAAGGGCTGCTCAAATTGGACAGTTCCAGTCTAGGGAGGAAAAGGTAACCATTTAACAGGTGTAATTGCTAGTACGTTCTGGAGCCTTTCTTCCTTTGTTGATGCTTTGTTGACGTAATAAGCTCGTGAAAGTAAGGTGTGACTGGCTCACAAGTGCTGTCATTACCACTGTAAGCCAGCACCACCTAATTTAGGGAACTATTTTTAAATAGGCACTTAGATCAGGAGAGTAATACAACGCGCCGCTCAGGAAGACCAGCCCGCGTCCCATTGGAGACTGGAAGATAAAGTGGGAAATGTTACTCACAGCATTTACTCAGAGGTGTGGACTTCCTACTCCAAAGGAGTCCAGCAGCATAAAGCTTTTGAGGGCAGCATCTGCAAGACTTGTTTTTCCACATATACTGCCAAACTTCTGATTAGACAGGAAGTGAAGCCACTTCTCAGAGAGCCCGTCAGCATCTGGATCTCGTCATGGGGTTCTCAGACCTTTTTTTTTTTTTTTTTTTTTTTTTTTTTAACTTCTTACCTATCAATTTATGGGCCTAGGCTGGAGTTTGCTCTCCAATTTAGGGGACGGACAGCGGTGGGCAACGCTTTGTCTTCTAACTCCAAATCACGTGTTTAATCAGTGTATCAGTTTTTGACTCTTAAATACTTGATGTGCTCTTATAATAGGACAGTTTATTTAAAGCGCACGATTCTTGCACAAAAGGGGGACTGAATAAATCCTGTCGGATCATCAGCCTTACGACCTACTACTGTCTTTTATACGCACGCTGGCGACAGAGAGGGATTTCAAATCTCTTTATTGGAGTTGCTGGCGTTATGCCAAGGAGGTAACCTGGCCGGCAAGTGCCTTAAAAAGGCCCGCTTTACTATTTAATTCTATGACCTCTGTACCTTTGGAATCTGGGTTAGCAGTGGAGCTGCAAAATTTGGGGCGCAACATCTGTCTGTGCCGGCTGACCCCGCGGGCCACTTCCGACGCAAAGCTTCGGGGTTTTCCCCCAGTTGTTGTCTAGAAGAGAACACAAGCGGTGCCTGTGGGAAGCCCCGCGATGCTCTCTCTAAAAGGTGTCCCTCGGGACGCCGCGCGACCTCTAGGACTTGGGCGGCCGCGGGCCAGCTTTGCCAACGCGCAGCGCTTCCCCGGGCGCGCGCTCGGCCGGACCTGCTGGCTCTTAAGCGCGCGGCGGAGCGAACCATCCGGCCAGCGAGACGGGGGTGCGGGCGGGACGCACGAACTCGGGGACCTCCTACCGCCCGAGGTCCTCCGTCGCCGGCCGGGAGTCGGCGCGCATGACGCTGCCCGCCGCGGGGTCTCGGGGGCGGCGCCGGCGAGCCATCCCCCGGCGGCGAGGGTGGTAGCGGCCGTTGGAGTTTCCCCGGCCCGGCGGCCGGCGTGGGCGCAGCTAGGCGCGGGGCGGGCCGGCTGCGCCGCGGGAGGAGGGACAAAGGGGAGGCTCCCCGTGGTGGCGTACGGGCCGCCGCTGCAGCTTGTGATTCTGAGCCGCGGCGAGGAGGACGTGCGATAAGAGCGCGCAAGATGCCGGTGCGGGGAGACCGCGGCTTTCCACCGCGGCGGGAGCTGTCGGGATGGCTGCGCGTAAGTTTCCTCCAGGACTTGGCGGCCAGCCGCTGCGTGGGAGCGGGTGGGCTCCGCGTGGCTCCCCTCTGTGCCCGGGTTTGGTCTCTGGGCTATAGATAGCTAGGGTCCTCCTGGGGGAACCCAGGCGCAAGAAAGGCTAGGACGGCTCTTATGGCTTGTGGCCTCTCTGAAGTCACTTGGCTTTGAGATGAAATGGCAAGTAGGGGAAAGTGTGGAGCGCCCTGGTGTCGGTTCCCAAGACTTTCTGTGCCTGTGGTGGCCGACTGGACGCATGTGTGTGTCCTCTTTCCAACTTAATGCAGAGGTTCTTGCCATGTACTGAGAGAAACTCTTTGGGTACCGAAATCCTCATTTTCCTTTTCAGTCAGCTGCCTCTGAGGAACAACTTTTGCAGTAGGGAATGGAGATGGGGTTTCGGAAGAAGCCCCAGAAAGAAGTGATGAATGGTTTGTATTCTGGGAGTATCTTACCTGTCATCAGTCCCTTTTATTTTATGTCTCCATTTGTCAGGTTTCCGCTTTTACACGGTAGTTTATTTTAAGGTATAAATAATCAGGGATTTCGACCTCAGGCTTTTTCACATTCTTGAAATGTGAAGAACTTGGGAGGGAACCTGCCAGGACTCAGTAATGGAATACAGCCTTCCCTCCTATTTTAGCTTTAGTTCGGAGGCTGAGTTGCTTCTCTGGCGACTGTCTGACCTGAGTGATAATGGTTGTGGCTTTCCTGAGGTTCCCAGAGAAGAGTCATCCCCTCCCAGAAACTGCCCTGCACTGTACACTCCCCGCCTCCACTGCTGAATCCCAGGAGAGAGGGAGAAACCTCCTCACAGCTTCCTAGGTGGTCTGTTGGCTATGCCCACACCCCTTAGAAAAACAAGTCCATCTATCCTCCCAGGAGAGCTGCCCTGCCTGGCTCACCTGGGAAGAAGGTAGTTTTAGCTGAGAAATTAGTAAGTAGTAATTGCATTTGTGGAAAAGTGCCCCTTAACGTCCTGCTTAGGTTAGGTTAGCTAATTCAGTACATCTTCTTGAATAATGCCGCTTTGATGTGGGGAATGCAACGATAAGTAAAAGTTGTATGTTTCACCCACAGTTTTGTTAGGGAAAAGCTCAAGAATAGAGACTGATAGTGCTATTTAGAAGTATGGACAGGGTGCTGTTATTGAGGATGAGAGAAAGGGAGGGAGCTTTAGCCAAGGTAACAGTGGCTTTTGAGTTTTGCCCCTCCCCCCATAACTTCTTGGAAAGATTGATAAAAGGGAGGGCTTTTTCCTTTTGAAATTCTACAACTGTGTGTGAGATTCTCTCTTTCTCTCTCTCTCTCTGTGTGATTGTCTCTTTGTGTGTGCTTGTCTCTACGTGCGCGTGCGCGTGTGTGTGTGTGTGTGTGTGTGTGTGTGTGTGTGTGTGTGTGTGTGTGAGATTGTCCTTGTGGATGTGTGGTGCTGGGGAATGAATCCAGGGCCTCAAGCATATTTTTGAATGGTATCTCCAGTGACAGCTTTTCAGTACCACCGAGCTAACATTTAATGAGCACCTAGTTGTTAGTGCCAGTCACTTTACTTTGCTGAGCTACAGAATTGACTAAGACTGGATTTCTGCTTGTGGGAGTCCAGTGACACAAGCATGGTAGACTGCTTTAGGTGCGTCTGATTTTACGTGATTCCTGGCACCGAAGGAGGGGATGTTTAACATAGACGCACAGTCTGCTACTCAGAAATGCAACAAAGAGTGGGATTGTCCTCTCTGCCTCCATCCCTTGGGGGATTCTTTCAGGAAAGAAAGAACATGTGAACAGAACAGACACTTCCTGATGTCAGCCACTGTAGAGAATGGCTGGGAATGCATCCACTTCACAGTGCACTGCCATAGATTGGGTTGCTAAGTACACAGTGGTCATTGGTCCCAAAATTGTTAAGTGAAGGATTTGGGGTTGATACAGGAGGTGGTCTAGAAGTGTAGGTAGGAGGTGCCAGACGGTTGCCAATGAAAAATCTGAGACCACAGAAAGTGTTGTACGAATTCCTTTGGGGGGCCTTGAAGGTCAATAACAGAAGTTTGGGATATGGAAATCACAGAAACTCCTAATGTACTCATAGTGATCTTACTCTCCTAATAGGCCTGAGAGCTTCTCTCACAGCAAACACTCCACTCCACTCCCTACATAGTAAATGGTATTATTTATGAAGCTTGCTTAGGAACACGACCAGATTCATCTTATTGCCCTCAGGGGAATTCACTTGCAGTGACATCTGCCTACATTTACTTAACCCTTGATCTAGTTCCTTGCACATTGACAGCAGATCACAGATACCAGTCATCTCCCAGGTGTGGAGTGAGCACTCTTGGACAAAATTCGTCTAAGTGCTTGGGAGATGACAAGATTCCCACCATCCCCCCCCCCCCAAGATTCTCTCTCCTTAGAAGGTTATCTTTGAAGGAGACAGATTCTTGAAGCTAGGTGTGTGTGTGGGGGGGCACTTTAGGTCACTATAGCTCTGTGTACAATAGAAGTTTAAAAAGGCATTCTGATTTGGTTGGGCAGTGGCTTGAGGTGTGGATGCTATAGGGCAGCTGTGGAATTGGGAAGGACTAATAACCACTCAACATTTCAACATCTCCCAAGAATATTAGCCATTAGGGAATTCCTTGTCTAATCCCTAAAACAAATCCCATTAAACAGCCTGGGTATATTAAAGATTTCTCTCAGTTGAGAGCTGGCTATTACACCCTAAACAACAACCAAGGATGCAAAGACTTCTGGTCACAGTGACCTTGGGCCTAATGTTTTGGCGTTGATAGGTAGAGGTGATTTTTGGTAGGGTTCTTTCTATCTTGTGCTTGGTTTCCCCAGTCCTGAGCGGAGGGAGGCAGAATTAGCATGTTAGCTGGTCCAGGGCCATAGATTCAGAAGCCCAGTTTAATGCCTGCTTGGTGAGCTAAGCACATCAAAGTTCACACAACTTGGTTAAATAGGAAGCCATTTAGCGTTCATTTAACCCACGCAGGAAATTTTGTGATGCCCACTCCTGCCTTCTTAGTCACAGTCCACACGCCTGCGAAGCTTTGTGAGGGTCTAAGAAGGTATTAGCTTTAAACTTTAAAAGGAACTGTGTAATGCACTGGAAAGCGATGAAGCACAGATTCCTCGATGGCCATGATTGTGATGGCTAGTGCTGATTTGGGGAAAGCAGTCAGAAAACTTGCAGTGTTTGGGGTACTGCAGAACTGTGGGTTGGAATTCTGCACTCTTTTTCCCCCTACTTGATTTAAACACTTTTGTGCTTCTTAGAATTTAAACCTAACTTCCGGAGCACTGGGAGGTCAGCATGTTGGGCAGTGGTGTTGCTGATCTGAGGCGGGAACTTAGGCTAGAGCCTTGCATGAGCTGGGCAGGTACTCCAGTACTGAGCTGTATCCTTAGACCTCTATCCTGCTTTTATTTTTGTGTTATGACTGGTACCTGTAATTTTGGCCGTTATCCCTAAGCTTCTCCAAGGTCTTCTACCTGTGAGCTCAGAAAAAAATACTCAGGACTTTGACACCCTAAATAGCTAACAATTTTATTAAGTATTTGTTTACTTTTTTTCTGGAGTATCTGCCCAGTTGTGGTGCATACAAACTTGCAGGTAGAAAATTATTTATTTAGTTACTTTTTTTTTTTTTTTTTTTTTTTTTTTGAGACAGGGCTTCTCTGTGTAGCCCTGGCTGTTCTGGAACTCACTTTGTAGACCAGGCTGGCCTCAAACTCAGAGATCCACTAGCCTCTGCCTCCCAAGTGCTGGGATTAAAGGCATGCACCACCACACCTGGTTTAGAAAATTATTTGTAAAAATTAATTGCTTTATTTATTTTATGTGAAAGGCGCTGTGTCTGTAAGGATGAACTGCTTGTATGCCTGGTGTCTGAATGGGGCATTGGATTCATTGGGACTGTAGTTACAGATGGTTGTGAATGTAGCCTGGGAATCAAACCTGTGTCCTCTTCAAGAAAAGCAAGTGCTCTGAGCCACCTCTCCAGCCCCATTTGTGTGTGTGTGTGTGTGTGTGTGTGTGTGTGTGTGTGTGTGTGTGTGTGTGTTTCTTGAGACAGGGTTTTTCTGTGTAGCCCTGTATATCAGGTTGGCCTTGAACTTAGAGATCCACCTGCTTCTGCCTCCCAAGTTCTGGGATTAAAAGAGTGTGCCAGCACCACCTGGCCCTGTATTTTTAAGTAACAACAACAACAACAACAACAACAGACTAACCCAGCTAGTTGTGGTAGCATATGCTTCTAATCATAGCACTCTGGAAACAGAAGCAGGTAGATCTCTGTGAGTTCTAAGCTAGCCTGGGCAACTTAAGACCCTGTCTCATAATAAACACAAGTCATCACCATCACCAAAGCCAGCTCAGTAATTCTCTTATTTTATTAGTTTGTTGAAAGGGACATATTTGTTTTTCAGTTCTTCTACCTTATTGTCATGTGAGGGATAAAAAACAGCAGCCAGCCTTAACAGATAGTTTACTTAGGATGAAGCAAAAATAATTGTCGAGTAGAACCGAGTGTATTGAGATTTTTAAACTTACCATGACAAGTAGTATTAGAATGTAAGACCTATGAGTGTGACTGTTCCTTTTGATAGCTGAGACTTGGGCAGAACTGTGTAAATGTGTGATTTGGTTCTGGAGAACTCTGAGTGTAGTACTCTTGAGTAGTTTCAAGAGCCAAACACACAGGATTGTCCTGGGACACCAGGAGTGTAGAACACCATCAATTCTGTCTTTAGCATGTGTATATCCCCTGGTTTCTGCTCAGCTCTTTTTGTGCTTGCCCACCATGTGTCTGTGAAACCTTTGACATCTGGCCCAATTTTCATTCCTTTCTCTGCTTTCTACAGTTAGGTGTCACACCGCCAGATGTTGGCTTACCAAATGTTCATCCTTTTGGGATAAAGTGGAGTCGACAGTGAGGAAGTAATTTGGCTCTTCTGGAGAATATCACTTTGTTTTTAAGTGGCTTGAAGAATGCAGATCAATCACCAAATGGCTTGACACGTGAATGGTTTTAACCCCTTTCCAAAGTGCGGTGAATGGAGGAATTCTGTTTTTTAGTTAATGTGTTCACTTTATGGCCAGGGATGGAGCATTTTTATGCCATTGGTGCATGTTGAGCTGAGAAAAGGGCCCTAATGGGGATGTTAGAGGAACTGGAGAGTTTGAGGTAGAAAACACCCCGTTTGGTTTAGCAGTTGAGGTGTGTACTGATGGTTAGTGAGTAAAAATGAAGAAAAGATACTGTGCATCTCTTGTAGTGTGCCTGTGGGGCTATTTGTGAGGAGTCCTAAGCCCTTGGCTAGTGACTTGTATTTAGTCATTTCTTGGCTAATGACTTGTATTTAGTTATTTGAGATCAGCACATGTATTTGTTGAGTGTACCTGCCAGATGGTTAAAGTCAGGCCTTTAACACGATGCAGGCTGGCACCATCCCATAGTAGGATATATTTTGTAATGTGCCCATTTAAACTTTAGACTAATGTTTAGCCTAACTAGACTTTCATGGGTGTGGCTTCTATTTATGTTTCTCCTCCTCCTGCTCTGTTAATGGTCAAAAGGTAATCTTGACAGATCTGTGAATGAGTACCTCCCATCCCTTTTGTTGTCTCAGGGAGCTGGGGGTGGAACCCAGGGCCTGGAACATGCTAAGGTACTTATTAAAATTAAAATTACAGTATTATTCATTTCTGCATGTATATTGTGCAACACATGGGTACCTGCTATATTCAGAAGCCAGAAGAGGATATCCGATTCCCTGGGTCAGGACTTAGAGGTGGTTGTGAGCTTGCAAAGGGTGTAACCAAATCCTGGTCCTCTGCAAGAGCAACCAGTGCTCTTAAGTACTGAGACGCCTGTCTGCACCAGGACTCTGGTGTTTGGTGGTTGTAACACTTTTTAGACAATAGTTCTTACTGATAATGAAAGAGCAGTTACATTTTTGCCATTATAGTAAAGATGGCCTTTATAGTGTTACAGATAGTTTACTTCCTGGAGTTGAAAATGATCAGGGTGTTATGTGACAAACTTTCTCTGGGGGAGATGAAACATACTGGTCTACTCACCCCAGATAGGGAACCCATGACAGACCTACTTTGAGTGGTACAGATAACACCAAAGTTTGGTGAACAAGTGAGCTTTCTTGGAGTTACTTATAAGAGTATGGGTGAGGGGTTACTGAAAGGAGCAGTGGTGACATCAAGACAGCTGCATTACCAAGGCCCACCCAGCATGGGTGACAGCTCACAAAAGCTGGGAACCTGGAACACACTGGAGGGTTTGTAGATGGTCTAAATGTCTTCCAGGTAGCTCTCCTCTGAGAGTCTTCTTTATAGCTGGGCAGGGAGGGGCCTAGTGAATCTGTTCAGTTTCAGGGAGTTCTTGAAGCTTTTTTGTTGTTGTTTACCTCTTTGCCTAAGGAGCTCCCTTGTAGGATGGAGCGTTTTTATACTCAGAGGAGACTTACACAATCCAGGGAGATAATGCTTTCTGTAACAATTGGTCCTTGTAGGGCATGAAGCTTCCACTGCCCTTGTTCTCTGGAGGAAGGCAAAAAAGAGAGAAAAAAAAAAAAAAAAAAAAAAAAAAAAAAAAAAAAATTGTCAGACTGTCCCTGTCCCAGCTTTCTTTTTAAACATCAGGCTGTAGTAATTTGTTTCCATGAGCTGATAGCAGTTCCTAGCAGAGCCTGAAGGAACTAGTTCGGTTCAGCTTTAGGTCAGTTTCTTCTTTTTGCCATACAAGGATAGCACCTGAGACTCTGGGTGGGTGGAGTTTCACTGTCGAGGAGTCATAAATGTTTCCCTGAGAAGTCATCTGCCACTCTCAGGTCTTTGGAGGATCCAGCAGAGTAGAATGAGGAGATTATTTAAGGGAGTATCGGAACAAAACTAAAGGACTTCCTGATGAACTCAGTTTCGCTAGCATGCTTCCTTCTTAGCCCTCTTCAGTCTAGAGTCAGCCACTCTGGCTAGTGTGCACCTGTTTACCCCAACCCTTATCATCTCTGATGCATACCATCAGTCACTTCCCATCAACCAGTAGCCCTGCCCTTGTGTGAATCATAGTGGTAGGCACCAGGCATCTGTCATACTCGCTGTGTACTTATCAAATTGACTTGGTTTGGGAAGGCATGAGCTAGCATGACTCAGATTAAGGGAGAACTTAAGAGAGCGAACTCCTTATATTATATGTATGTAGTGAGTGGATGATAGTTTGTGAGCAAAAGCCTTACCAAAAACAATTGGTGCTTGGACTTCTCTTTGTGATGCTGTTGAGATGGGGCTGTGTGTAGCTCAGGCTGGCCTAAACTTGTTGCTGTGTTGCTTCAGCTCCTGAGTCCTGGGATGAGAGGTGTGTTGGGGGGAGGGCGGGGCACAGCACTGTGGTACCTAGCTGCAGAACTCTTGGCTTAGGTATGGAAGGCAGTGTCTGCTCAGTGCTAATGGACTAGTAGTCCCTTTATGTAAGACACACTTAAGCTCTACCTAGTTTTGATGACTAACAGTTTTCTGTGGTTTTTAGTTTTCTGAGGACTCTCAGTGCTTGGGTGTAGAGCCTAGAGAACATTCTAGGTAACTGGGAGTTCCTTGTTCCAAATGACTTACTCTTTCATCTATATATGTATTTTTTTTTTTTTTCCTGTATGAGTTTATTTTCTTTTAAAAAGAGATCCATCCGACCTTTCCTTCCTGAAAGACAGTTTAAGAAATACTGTTTAAAGGCAACCTTCCTAGTGTGCCTGGTAGTTGCTTAGCTCCCAGAGCAGCCGGAAGATCTGTTATTAAGTTGCAGCTTGAATAATGTACTAGTGTGGATCCTGTAGGTTCCCTTCCTTCTTCAAGCCAGTAGCCGTTGCCAACCTCCTTCTTTTTCCAGATTGTAATTTTTTTTTCTGAAATTATTTTTTGCACGTTTGTGCCTGGTACTCTCAGAGGCAAGAAAAGAATGTCACATCCCTTTGAATTGGAGTTTGAGATTTTTTTTTTTTTTTTTTTTGAGAGGTTCTCTATGGGTAGTTCTGGAATTCACTGTGTAGACCAGGGTGGCTTTGAACTCACAGAGATCCTCCTGATTCCAGTTCTGGAGTGCTGGGTTAAAAATGTATGCCACTGTGGCCAGCTTACAAAGACAGTTATCAGCTACCATGTGTGCTGGAAAATGAACCCAGGTTCTCTGTAAGAGCAGCAAGTACTCTTAACCACTGAGCAGTCTTTCCAGCCTTTGTTATATAAAATAAGTTTGTTTTATTTTGCCTTTAATGTATATGTGTGTGGGCACACACATGCCACATGTACGTGGGTGCCCTGGGGGCCAGGAGAGGTGCCAGACTCCCTGGAGTTGGAGTTACAGGCTATTGTGTTCCCCTTGGTAGGGATGCTGGGAACTGAACTCAGGTGCTCTGGAAGAGCAGGAAGCACTCTTAATCATGTAGTCTTCTCTCCAGCCTCACGGTTTTATCTTAATTTTAATTGTGTGTGTGTGTGTGTCTGTGTGTTTGTCTGCATGGGGATATGCACATGTAAGTTAGGTACCCAAATAGAGGCCAGGGGCATTAGATCCCCTGGAGCTGGAGTTACAGACGATTGTGAACTGCCTGATGTGGGTTCTGGGAACTGAACTCGGTCCATTGCAACAGCAGCCTGTGTTCCTCTCCCATCCCCCTATAGCCTTCTTGTGGGGCTTCTGGAGAGTCCATCTTCTTTCTTTTCTCCATCTTTCCCAGGCAAAGCTGCATACAGGGAGCTCCCACATGCTTGTCTTTTGCCATGGACTTTCCCCGAGTGAACTTTAGCCAGGATGAGCACAGAAGGGGCTGCAGACTGCAGTTGGAGTCTTTTCTGATCTGCTTCCAGCCAGGCCAAAGACCAGACTTCTGACAGGGGCTTGAGAAGAGGGACTTCCTCCCCAGCTACTGTGAAAGGGCGTGCTCTCTGACTTCAGCCTCAAGTCAAGCACATCAGGAGTGTTTGGGCATGGCTTCAGGGGAAGCGCTTTGCATCCTCAGGCTGCTCTGGTTAGTGTCTGGGTGAGTTTTAAGGGGGAGAGAGAGATTTGTGACCTCTTAGACACTCCGTGAAATTTCCCAGGTATGGAACTGAGTTTTGTTACTCTCCTCTTGTTACTGTTACCAGGGCAAAACTGGCTGCTGGAGACTCCTGGAGAGTAAGAGAAGAGGCCCCACGTGGTCCAGAGTTGCATGAAGCCTCTATCAGGAACTGTTTTTTTTTCCTTTCTGGGCTGCTGGGGAGAAAAAAAAATCCTAGGGGTCTGCTACTGCAAGGCAAGTGTTCTATCTCAGAGCTACAACCCCAGCCCTAAGTGAAGATTTTAATCTCAGGTCTGGGAGAAATACTAGTTGGATACACTGGGATTGGAGGTGTGTGCCACCAATGCCTGGCTAACTCTCAGTTTTTTTTAAGAACTAGAGTTTAATTTTTTTTTCCTGGAATATTATTTCCATACAGAAACCTTTCCAAAAACTCTGCATAATCATCATGGAACATTTTCTGTGTGGTCATGTTTATGGTGTTTTGTTGAAGTATAATATATACAGATTTATGTTTAAATTTCCAGTGAAGGGTTTAATGGTTTGTTTTGTTTTTATTTTTTTTTTTTTTTTTTTTTTTGTGGTGCCAAGATTGAGTTTTTCCTTTTAAATTGAGGTAAAATATAATATTAAATAATCTATTTAAGCCATTTTAAAATCTACTATTCAGTTTGTTCTGTGTTGTCTCATCTAATCACAAGATCCCATGAAGTGTTGGACATTTTGGATCCCCATAGAACTGGCCCCACCAAGGGAATCTTATTTGATTTCCTTCTCCATATACTAGTTTTGCTTGACCTGAAGAAGGCTTTTATCAATGAAGTCAGTATTTATGTCTTACTTCTTTACAGGGAGTCTCTGTAGCATGCATCTGTGTTTTTGTATGAAACTTACTAGTTCTTTTGTTGCTCAGTAGCAATGAATAGTGTTGTGTATGTACATTCAGCATGATTCCATATGTATGCATATTCAACATCATTTCATGTATATACACACTCAACATCATTCCATGTGTGTGTATATTCAACATCATTCTATGTGTGTGTATATTCAACATCATTCTATGTGTGTGTATATTCAGTATTATTCCATGTGTAGGTACATTAAACATTATTTCATATTTATGCACATTCAATATTTTATTGTTTTGATGGAGTTTTTCTTTAATTTTGCTCTTACAAATAAAGATGCTTTGAATATTCCATTCAAAGTGTATTGGGCACCTAAGCATACTGCTCTTGTGTGAATTCCAAGTAGTAGAAGTCTTGTGTTGTGAATTAGGGACAATTAAGTATGAATCTGTAACTCTGACGTCACACAGATTTGACCGTGAATGATTTTGTATTGCTACTTCTTTCTTTGATCTCAGGCAGTATACTCTTTTGTCCTGTCCAGTCTTTGCAGCTGTAAACAGGGCATTGAGAGCATATCCGGTGAGTCAGGGCTCAGTTAGGAAGACATGTCCTTCCGGAGATTTCTAGGAGAGAGAAAGAGAATGCAGAATGTTAGATGACTACCCCCCTCCCAAACAATATGAGGCTGTTGGGGTCAAAACAAAAGTCCCATAACCGGTGTTCAGATTTGCCCCACAGACCCCAGGGAGGTGCTGTCGTCACTAAAGCAAAGGTTCCTGAGAACGTGTCACCTCCTCAGCTTTGGCAGCTCTGAGGCTGGTGAGAGGCGGGCAGGGAGCTGGCAATCTGGCTTGCTGCTGCTGGTGCTGCTGGGGGCTTCTCCTATCCTTCATGCCTTCAGATCACCCACATGTGTGTGCTCCTCATGTCCCAGGTTCTCAGCCAGGACTTTAAGGTGTCTGGCCTCCGGTAGAACAGCTTCATGCCAAAAAGGCTGGGGTGCCTCCTGGGGTTGCTGTGAGGCACTCAGTTAATGGAAGTGGCTGTCATTTCTTATTTCCATTATCGTTATGGAGGACCATTGTTTCTGTAATGCAAGCTTCCAAGCCTGCCCTTTGGCTTTATAGTCAAGTCTCTCAATACAGTGCCGGTGACCTGTGTTTGCTCCCTCCTTCATAAGGTGTCCTACCTTTGGGAGGGCTTACATTCTGTGATTCCACCTCTGCATCCTGCCTCCTAACATTATATTGCTTGCTCGGGCTGGTCTAAGGTTCTGTATTTGGGACTACAGACATGTGCCACCCCTTCTGACTCTGGGTATTTTTTGTAGGGGTTTCCTTGAGAAGTTTTAACTTTAAGGCTTGAGGGTGTAGCTCAGCAGTGGAGCATTTGCCTGGCATGTAAGAGTCACTGGGTTCATCTCCAGAACTAGAAAAGAAAACCAGATTGTTGTGCTATCGAGCCTATATAATATGTCTCAGCACTTGGGAAGCTGAGGCAGGAGAATTGAGAGCTTGGGGTTAGACCAGGGCTACTAACAATTTCAAGCTATCAAGTGAGACCAAAGAAATAATGATTTTACATGTTAAAGAAGAAGTAGAGGTTGGCTTAATTCTATTAACTCACTTCTTTAATGAGTAACTTAAAAATCTTCAAAGTCCTGTAATTTGATATATGTGGTACAAAGTACTATATAAATCTGATTTATTATAATGGATTCTACCCGTCTTTAGCTCCCTTTGGATTTTGTCAGATGAAATGCAAAGAGATTACATATTTATCCCAGTTTGTGCTTTGAATCTCATGCTGACAGAATAGCCTATCAAAAGCGTGGGCAGTAGTAGCCCCAGTCATTTGAGCTTGTTTATAAAATGTAAGTGTACTGGATTGCTTTAAAACCCCTTAGTCTCTTTGGCAATGTCCTCTCTCACTGCTGGAGAAAGCTTGACACCCCTTATCCCCCCTCCCCCGACGTCATAATGTTGGTGAATTTATCTCTTTCATTCAAATTATCTCCTCTACTACTCTAGCCTACTTTAGTCTTACTGTTTAGTACTCATTTAAGGTTGGCAGGGAAACAGTAGTCACATGATTCACCAAATAACATTAGAGGCTTCTGTCTGCACTACTGCTTCAGAGATACACAGCTACCAGACGTGTAAGTTCAGCAATAAGCCAGGGCCCGTAACTTTGCTCCAGTCCTGGGCTTAGCATAGCGAGCTGGCTATTTGCAGAGCTTGTATGGATTTGGAAGTGCCAGAACTGTATTGACAGAATCCCATTTTATCTGCCCCCCCCCTCTTTTTTCTCTCCAGACTTTGAGTCAGCCAGAGCGCACAATGGATGTCCAAACAGTTTACAGTGTCTGAAACAATGAACAAAGGGTCTCAGTGTGTGGAGAGTGGAAAATGGAGGTGGAGGGAAACTTCTGGGTAGTGACCTAATTCACTCCCCTCTGCACCCTTTGCTCATGCTGGAGCTTAAATATATATTGGTATTTTATATTTTTTGCTGGCCATGAGACTGGAGGCCTCATGTGTGCTGGGGAAGTATTCTACTACTGTGCTTGTGTACATGTTCTCTCTCTCTCTCTCTCTCTCTCTCTCTCTCTCTCTCTCTTCTCTCTTCCTCTTTCTCTCTCTCTCCCTCTGTGTGTGTTGACCTAGATATCTATAAATATTTAGGCTTAGTGTTATAACTTGAAGAGGGACTTATTCTGTTGCTTTATATATTTTTGTGCAGCACAGCATTTATTTATTTACTTATTTAAAATCGAGCTCTGGGGTTGACTGGTATTCACTGGACAAAAGTCAGGATCTGAAGAAAGGTAGGGGAGACTGTCCTCCTTAGTTCCTACAACTTGCTCTCTGTCGGGAGCTAGGCATCTGCTGTTCAAAGATAAATTTCTCACTGGGCTTCCTTGCTGAGAAATGTGGGCAAACAGAACTGGGTTAAAAATAAATTTAGCTTGGGCACTGCCAAGTTTCTAAGTGTCGTGTTTATGATTGACTTGTCCAGAAGACATATGGAGGCCATGCTTGTGCGTCAGTCTCGTAGCATAGAGGACAGCGTCATCTACATAGCACCCAGAAGACGCTCTGGCCTCTGACTAGGAAGGAGTAAAAGAACATCCATTCATTGTGGGTCCAGACCCTCACTAAAAACTCTCAGCCCTGGGATTGGAACAGTGGGCTGGAGAGATGGCGCCTTAGTTAAGAGGATTAGCTGTGTGAGGATCTCTTCCAGCTCCAAATCACAACACTCTGTCACCTGCATCGTCTGCAGTGTGATTTGAAGGATAAATGTCAGGGCTGGTCTAGCTGGACCGTGTCCCAACAATGAAGTGTCCCAAGAAAACAGCAGCAGCACACCCTTCCTGACAGTCTCCAGGCTTAGGCTTTTGGCTTTATACCTAGAATAGTGATTTATGGGTTGACATGTTACAGAGTGGGAAGCTGTCATCCCTGTCTGTCACTTGGTCTCGATTGTTAAACAACTGAAGCCATTTGGTTGGGGAGAAGTTGACTATAACTAGTTGTTTGGAATTGTAGATTACAAAAATGTTCTCAAAATTATAAATGTTAAGTGTCCTTTGAAATGTGTGTATATATATCAGAAGATTAAAGAGGTTTTATTGTTTTGCTTTTTTGAGACAGGGTTTCTCTGTAGCTTTGGAGCCTGTCCTGGAACTTGCTGGAACTTGCTCTGTAGACCAGGCTGGCCTTGAACTCACAGAGATCTTCCTGCCTCTGCCTCGTGAGTGTTAAAAATGTATTTTAAGTGTATATGTGTGCTTGAGTCTGTATATGTATCAGATGTGTCCAGGCATCTGTGGAAGTCAGAAGAGGGTGCTGGATCCCCTGGAGCTGAAGACGCAGGCAGGCAGTTGTGAGCTGCCATGTGGGTGTTGGGAACTTGTAAGAGCAGGTCCTCCTGTGCAAGAACAGCCAGTACTTTCAACTGATGGCCGTCTCTCCAGCTCGCTTGTCTAGTGCCAGAGCTGAGTGATTTAGGTGAGGGTCTGAACTCACATCAGAGTTACCTGATAACACTGGAGGCTTGCTTTTACATTAGGAGGGGTTGTTTGGGGGAGGAGGGCAGATCTGCATCTTTGCATTCCTAGGGCAGACATAGCATAGTTACTGCTCAGGAAATGAAGGGAAATGAAAGGAAGAGGAAGGAGGACCTAGATCCTAAGGACTGGGACCTCTCAACTGTCTCACTGCACCCTATCTGCTCTCCTTCCCCAACTTCTTTCCTTCTCTCTTTTAAATGGACAAATAAAAGCGCATCTGTTTCTGGCATACAGTGTGGTGGTGCTTGGATCCAGGCCAACACCCACTCCCACCCCACAATCCCCCTCTCCTCAGTTCCTAAGAAGCATCTTGCAGGGGGCTCAGTGATTGTTTTGAGCTTGCATCTCTAGGGTGTCAAACGCTCATGAGCAAAGCTTGCAGACAGGTCCGGGGCCTTACCCTGGTTTTCACAGAGGCTGCAGTGTTCGTTGGGGACAGGTTCGTTTCAGCTCAGTTTCCAAGCCTTGGATGGAACTCCGAGTAAGATGTGCCATCAGATACCTGCGGGACTGGGTGAGGTGCTGTTCTTGCTCGGCGCTGTCCCATTGCGTTTGGTTGCGAGTTTTTGCTGGTGAAGCTGGGCCAGGAGATCTTGGGACTTAGTCGTGGTAGGCCCTTGGTTTAGACCTCACTGAATTCTCCCAGGCGATTGGGAAGGAGGGGTTAAGTGTGTTTTACAGGTTAGGAAACTGAGGCTCAGAAACAGCGAGCACTTGGTTGACAACGGAAGGAATATGAGCCAGGGTGCATTTGAAACCTGTAGGTCACCTCAATTCCACCAGCTTCTGCTTTTCATCCTCAGGCTAGAAGGAGGTAGAGGGAGAAGCTCTGCTTGGCACATCCAGCCTTCAGCTCAGGATAGCTGTGAACAGCCCCTCATAAATTGTAGGCATTATAGGACACGCCCCCCCTCCCCCCGTCAGTGTCTCAGGAGGGCCTCTAACTTTGTAGTGAGGATGACGGAGAACGGCTGTGTGCTGGGATGACAGACACCAGATTTGGTTGGTACTGGGAGTAGAACCCAGGGCTTTGTGCATGTCCAGCAAGTAACCTACCAACGGGGCATGTTCCCAGCCCACACTGTGAGCTCTGTTTGCATTTACTTTTATTACTTCTGGTAACTCAGTTGTACAGTATTCAGATAAGCATTTTGTAAGTGACAGTGCTGTCCCAGGGTCAAAAAAGGTTGCAAACTCTCAGTTGATTTCTGGGAATGTTAGCATTATGCCTGAACAGTTATAGAAGTAATTTTTACTACCAGGAAATTATGTGTAAAAATGATACACCATACCCCCTGTGGGTGCGGGACAGATTTTCTCTGTGTAGCCTGGGCATCCTGGAACTTGATCTGTAGACCAGGTTGGCCTGAAATGTACAGATCTACCTGCCTCTGCCTCCCAAGTGCTGAGGTTAAAAGTGGATATTATCACTGCCTGGCTGATATATCTTTTCCTTCCTTCCTTCCTTCCTTCCTTCCTTCCTTCCTTCCTTCCGTCCGTCCTTCCTTCCTTCCTTCCTTCCTTCCTTCTTTCCTTCCTTCCTTCCTTCTATTTTGGAGACAAGGTTTCACTGTGTAACAAGGCTGTCCTTGAACTCGCTCTGTAGACCTGGCTGGCCTCGACCTCACAGAGCTCTGCCTGCCTTTGCCTCTGGAGTGCTGGGTTTAAAGGAGTGTGCCACCACTGTCCAGCTCCACCAGTATTTCTAAGAGCTGTTTTCTTTCAGGGACTTTCTGTGTCCGTTATTCTGTGAGGCCCCAGAGACTCCCAAGATGAGTAAGACACAGCCTAAGAGGAGGTCGAGTACATGGGCACCTAGTTGAAACCACACCTTTATTGTAGAAATATTGTTAGCCCAGTGTGCTTTCTTCAGCTCTTCATGGCTTCTGGAAGGAATAACTTTCCCCTCAACTCAGTTTGAATGCTATTATTGATGTCAAGATAGCTTGTGGCTACAAAATAGGAAAAATAACTTGCATGTGCTTGGGAACTTGCCTGTTAAGGGTCCCAATTCTGTAAGTTTTGCTGGGGTTGGAGTACAGCTCTTAAAACATCAGATACCTCCAGGAGGTTTGGGTCCCACAGACGACACTAATGCTTCATAGCAGGGTAGTCTTTTATAGCTGAAAGCGAGTGTATTGGTATAGTGGGAAGTTTTCGTTAGTTTGAGACAGAATCTCATTATGTAACCCTGCCAGGCCTGGAACTCAGTATATAGACCAGGCTGGCCTTGAATTCACCGAGATTCATCTGCCTCTGTCTTCCAAGTGCTAGAATTAAAGGCGTGCACCACCGTGCCTGGCTGTAGTGGGAGTTTTGATTGGGAATAAGGTTTAGTGAATTTTGGAGCTAGACCGTTTTGATGATGGGATGGATACAGAGTACCAGTTGCTGGCCGAGGGTCCAGGAAGGAGGCCATGGAAAACTGGGCCAGCCAATTCCAGGGCTAGAAAAAGTAGGAAGAGTTTCCTTACAGCTCACGGTTTTTATTTCTTTCTGATTGTCTTACCGCACAGTCCTCTTCTAGAACTGATTGTGTCTGCGTGAGCAACCTAAGATTGTTGCACTATTTAAAGTGTTGCTTTTCAGTTCTAAGCTGTGTGTGACCAGTAGTGGATATGAAATTTTGCCTGGCTGGGCTGGACTTAATTGAGACCAGAGACATTGGCTAGAGTTTATGTCCTCTATGTAACTGTGTCGTCTAAGGCTGCCGGCTTTGGGTTTCGAACATCACTTCGTTAGTGTCTTTGTCTGAGGGGATAGCTTAGGATCAAGAGGCAAAGATTTCATGAGATGGGTCAGAGGGTAAAAGCACTTGCCTTGTGAAGCCCAGTGATCCATCTCCAGGGCCTGTGTAAAAGTGGACGGGAGAATGGATCCTGGAAAATTGTCTTTTAATCTTACATGTATACACACACACACACACACACACACACACACACACACACACACACACACACACACAATAACAGTTTAATAAAAAGGTTCTTTTTTTTTTTTTTTTAAGAAGGATCATTAAAAAAAAAACTTCCACACACAGTGTGTCTCGCCCAAGTCCTGTGTTGTGAGTGCTCCTGATGGTAGTTAAAAATCTGCTTGGAGGCTTTTGATCTCAGCCAGCCTTCCCTTGTGGTTTAGAAGCTGTCAACAGTTTAGATTTTAGTTTATGGGCAGAATAACCCAAAATTTGCATTGCTACCCAAATGAAGTGAGTTTATCTAATTTTGGTGGATTACCTACCCACTGAGACTTTATCTCTTGATAATTAAACAATGCATAAACAAATACAACCATTGCAAACGGGATTATCACTTAACAGCTGCATCCTGAGGACAGGCAGAGCTCCTTGACGGTGGAAGTGAGAAAGAAGGCAGCTGGAGGTTTGGCGTGGAGGAGGCCTGGCCGTCCTCTTGTAGGTTAGCACGGTGGCTTGGTGAGTGAACTCCCGAACCATAGCCTGCCACTTGTCGGTCCGTCTTTCCTTCCTTCCTCCCTTCCTTCCTCCCTTCCTTCCTCCCTTCTTCCCTCCCTCCCTCCCTTTCTTCCTTTTCTTGGTTTTTCGAGACAGGGTTTCTCTGTGTAACAGCTCTGGCCATTCTGGAACTCACTTTGTAGACCAGGCTGACCTCGAACTCTAGAGCTCAGAGGTGTGCACCACCACTGCCTGGATGAATCAATCAAGCCAAGCGATGTTATTTTATTTTTATTTATTTAATTTTGGTGTTCTGAGACAGAGTTTCTCTATGTAGCCCTGGGTTAAGAATGGCTGTACTAGAACCCGCTCTGTAGAGCAGGCTGGCCTTGAGCTCAGAGATCCACCTGCCTCTGTCTCCCGAGTGCTGGGCTTAAAGGCGTGTGCCATGCCCGGCTCATCAGTTTTCTTTTCCTGCCCACTTAGTAAGAAACATTCTCTTGTTTCTGAATGGTTAAATTCTATTTATTTCAATTTTTGAAAATGGGTGTGCTAGTGGGTTTGTGCTGGTGTGCATGTCACAGTGTGTTCCCAGAGATCAGAGGGCAGCCATGGGCATCAGTCTTCACCTTCCAGTTTGCTTTTGAGAAAAGCTCTCTCTCTCTCTCTCTCTCTCTCTCTCTCTCTCTCTCTCTCTCTCTCTCTCTCTCTCTCTCTCTCTCTCTCTCTCTCTCCCCCCCTCTCATATGTATATAGTGTTCTGCCTGCAAGTACGCCTGAAGGCCAGAAGGGGGCACCAGATCTTGACAGATAGTTGTGAGCCACCATGTGGTTGCTGGAAATGGAACTCGGGACCTCTGAACAGCCGTCTTAATTGCTGAGTCATCTCTCCAGCCCCGAGATAGGGTCTCTCTTATTTGATGCTGCACATATCAGGTCATAGTGTACACTAAGTAAGCTGGCTCACGAGTGTCTGGGAGTACCCCTGTGTCTGCCTCCCACCCAGGAGCTCTGGGATTATAAACACATGCTACCACATCTGGCTTTGTGTGGGGTCAGGGAATCCAGACATAGGTCCTAAGTTTCAGTGGCAAGTGCTTTACCCATTGAGCCACTCCTCTTCCCCTAAATGGTTAAGTTTGAAATGGTCATGTTTGAAAGTCATGTTTGTACCTGGGATAGTTTGCACTCTGCGTGTTTGGCTTTCTGTGGTTTCAGTTACCTGAAGTCCAGGGTCTGAAAGTATTCATTGGAAAATTCAGGAAAGAAATAAGTTTTGAGTACTCTTTATTGCATTGTACTGTTTTATTGTATATTTTTTTAAAATACTTCCATTTGATTATTAGTAGTTGTAATCTCTTATTGTTCCTTAGTTTAGAAATTATATTGTATCATGGACTGTGGATGGACAGGAAGAAACATTATATTTAGGTTTTGTACTATCTGGGGTTATAGGCTTCCACCTGGAGCCTTGGAATGTATACCCCTAAGGATGAGGAAGGTCAGCTGCCCTAAGGTCTTTCATGTAGGATGGATGTGGCCGTGGTATACAGATGAAGTGGGGGGGACTCAGGGCTCAGCTGCTGGAGCGATGGGTTTTGCTACCACTTCCTGATAGGCAGTGGTATCTCCTCCACAACGAGTGTGAATATCATGCCAAGTCCTGGATCCTGCACCATACACTGGTTCTCACAGGCCATCAGTGCAGTAGTTGGCTCACCAGGGATGCACTTGCTCACATGCTTCTCCCAATAGCCTTGGCTCAGCCATCTCATCTCCAGTGTAGCCAGACCCTGGGGCCAGCCTCCTTGTGGCCTTTCAATCAAGCATTGACAGTAGAGGCAGTAAAGCCACTCTCCTCCAGGGAGTGCTTGATTACAGCCTGCTGCATCATGTCAGATCTGATCACTCCCACCTCCACCCTGCAGCGGGTCACTGGAGGATCTTGTATTTACTTGTTTCCTTCAGTTTTGGAAGGCTGCACATCTATACTCTTTCAGCCGCTGGATGCCTGTCTGACTTCTGCTCTGCTAGCTGGTGTTTGTGTTCAGCTGATGGATGCCCTCTTCAGCTCTATGCATGTCTATTGTGGCTACCCCAGGGAGCATATGAGCTCAATGCAGTTGTGGTTTGGTAGCTCATCTTTGGGCATCTCCAGGCTGTCCTGGCGTCTCCAAGACTCCACTGCAAACAGGGCAGAAGGAGTTTTCACCAACAAACCCCCCCCCACACACTGCTCCTAGAAACAGGAGCTCAAGTCCTTCTAAGTGATGGAGGCAGGTTCCCTTTTACAAGTTTCTAGCCCCTTGATGCCTCCACTCAGTGCCATTCAGGAGATGCTCCAAATATCTCATTTTGTTGACTATTCCCCAACTGGCCAAGGGATGGTATGGTATCCCAATCAGAAGTGCTTGCCCTGGATGAAGTCTGGGTTCTCCTGGTTGAGGGTCCTGGCTGGAGCTGAGACCAGGAGGCCGCAGGGTAGGGTGGGTGCTGGGTCTCAGTCTTGCCCTCTAGAGGAAGAGAAGGATGGGGTTGACGTTTCTGATCACTCCTGGTTGTGTTGGGTGAACCCTTGTAATAGTAACTCTCCTTACATTGGTATACATTTTATGTAGCTGTGCATGGACAACTGTTAAGCGTGATGCCCCTTTCATTTTTTCCTTACTGTTTGTGAATCTGACCTTGGATCTTGTGTGATCTTTTAGTGTATTCATTAAAAGCCCATTTATAATTTCTCCTAAATTAATTTTGAACTTTGTATTTGGTACTGTATTATTGCGCCCCCTAGTATAATGTTACATCCATTACCAGGCAGTGGCCTTTGTCAGGTTGCTGATAAATGGGGATTCCACAAAGAGAGGAGTCTTCTTAGACTCTAAGGTCATGTGCTCTTTCTGTCTGATTTTTGTTGCCAACACTGGATGGGCCCAATAATAAAATGTAACTCTGGATTGAAGAAAATGTTGTCACCCGTCCGCAAAATCTCTCATGCAGAGACTACCAGCATGACTCAGGTCATGTTGATAGTATATAATCAACCATACAAGATGTTAGACTTATTTTATTCTACGTGTGTGATTGTTTTGCCTGCATTATATATGTGTACCACGTGTGTGCCTGGTGCTGGAAGTCAAAAGAGGACATCAGATTCCTTGGAACCGGAGCCACCATGTGGCGACAAGTGCTATAAGCCACTGAACCTTCTGGATAGCCTCATACAAAATGCAGGAACTTATGGAATAGGCTATTTCAAGCTCCTGGAGTTTTTGTTTCAATACTCTGTCATCTGTTTTCTGAAGCCATGGTCATTAGCAAGGCCATCTGATGTGTAAGCTCAGTTATCTTCAGCGGCTTTGACTGTGAGGGTTTCTCTATGGAGGAAACCTCTCTTTGAGAATTTTACATAGTTTTTTTTTTTTTTTAAAGACAGGGTTTCTCTGTGGTTTTGGAGGCTGTCCTGGAATTAGCTCTTGTAAGATCAGGCTGGCCTTGAACTAACAGAGATCCACCTGCCTCTGCCTCTTGAGTGCTGGGATCAAAGGTGTGCGCCATCAACGCCTGGCCCCTGCTTGTTTTTTTAAGACAGGAATTTACTAGGAATGCTAGGCTAGCCTCAGATTTTCCTGGTACTCAGGCTAGCCTTGAACTCACAATAGCCCTCTTGCCTCAACTCTAATGCTAGGATGACAGATGTGTGCCATCACCCTCAGCCAAAATAAGACATTTTAAGTTCATCAAAAATACACAGTTGAAACCACAAGCTTTAAAAAGTACCATAGGGTAGTGGTTTAAAATAAAGTTAATTAATAACTTTTTTCCTTGTGGTACTTGAACCCAGGGCAGGATCTCTGCCTGTGACCTATATCCTCTGAACTCATTTATAACTTTCAAAGTGTCATTTGCTAAATTTTGTCAACATGTCTACAAATGAAGCTCAAAATATTTTCTCCTTGCAGGTAAAAACAAAAAGCCCCAAAACAACCCAAACACCTTAATGTTACTAAAATCAATCTTAAAATATTAAACTGTTTTCAAAAATAGTCTTTTTAACCCACCACCACCTTGTCCAAAAAGCATAAGAAACATCACATTTGGTTCACGATGACCAGAGTCTGACTTTCTCCTTGATTGATTGATTTTTGAGATGGGGTCTCATTGATGTAGCTGTGGCTGGCCCAGATCTTGCTTTGTAGATCAGGTTGCCCCCCCCCCCAGCACCCTAGTGATGAAACTATAGGTGTGTGCCACCAAGCCTAGCTAATACTTGGTGAGTGCTGCTTTTTGGTTGATTTGGGGGGGTGTGTGGCAGGGTTGGAAATTGAACCCGTGTCTTGCATGCTGGGTAAAGAGCTGTGCTGATGAAGTTAATATCAAGGCCTTTAGAGCTTCTTCTAAATGCTAGGCAGCTTTTCCCAAGAGGTTAGAAATGTCTGTGCTCTGTAACCCACACACCACAAGCTTGGAGGTGGGGTGAGAAGCTGCTCACTCTTGTGTGTGTTATGTGTTTGCACAGATTGGCTTTCTATGTATGGGTGTTTGACTTTTGAGTATGTGTGTGCACTTTGTGTCTGCCTGGTGCCTCTGGGGGGTCCAAAGAGGGTGTTGGATGCCCTGGAACTGGAGTTCTATATAGTCGTGAGCTGCTGGCAACCGAAACTGAGTCTTCTGGAAGCACTTCTGGAAGTGCTGAGCCATCTTTCCAGTCCTTGTATACATTTTGTCTGTCTGTCTGTCTATCATCTATTTATTTATTTTGAGGCAGGGTTTCTCTTTGTAAGAGCTCCAGCTGTCCTGGAACTAGCTCTGTAGATCAGGCTGGCCTCGAACTCAAAAAGACCCACCGACCTCTGCCTACTGAGTGCTGGGATTATAGGCATGGGCCACCACCACCTGGCTGTAGTGTACATTTTAATACTAAAGCACGAGAAACCCCTTATGCCACTATTGGGGGGTATGGTTAACATTTTGTAGTAAGTATAGCTATCTCAAGTTTTTAAGTAAATTAAAATTAAATTTAGACATTCAATTCCTTGGTCACAGTGGTCCTATGAGGTTAGTGGTCTCCATGTTGAACAATACAACTATGGGGATGTTGACAAGACAGAAAACTCTTGGGTGCAGAGACTGTTAGCACTGAGTTCTCCAGTGTTAACATGCTGTTCAGAGGCTCTAGGGGACCTCCCTCAGCTCAGGGCAAGCTGGGGATTCTGCCCTTTCGGCATTCCAGCTATTGATTGGAACTGCAGTCTGAGGGTGGGCTCTCAAGGCTCCTGGGTCTCTTCTCCAGTAGGAAAGGTATGTCTGTTGCAGGTACCAGCTTTGCAGCCATCACCAGGTTCACTGATAAGGGACAGAAGCACACGGTGTCTCTTTTCTGTGTGAGCCATGCTCGGATGGTGCCGCAAGTCTGGGAGGATCAGTTTACCTCATGTGTGTCATTCCCGGGCCAGGCCTGCCAGCAATTCTCAAGGGTGGTGTTTGAACCTGCCTTTTGACAAAGCAGTTCATAATTTTCTTTATCTTTGTATCTATTATGGGGTGGCAGTTTGTATGTGTGTTTGCTGTTTTTAAAGCGAAGCTGTGTTTTAATGATAAATGGGCTGAGTCAGATTGAAAATCACCAGTTAGACAGGGCTGTGTCTTTGTTGCCAAATTAACACCTTCCTTTTGGGCTTATTAATGGCTTCTTTGTAATTACAAATAAGGGTGGTCTGTTTAAATTATGCCTTGCAGCTTAGTGTAGGAGAGCTGTGAACTTAGATGTCTTAAATGTAATTATCTGCTGGCATGTGTGTGTATGTGTTATTAAAATGGGATATTTGCCAGTCTCCTATTATGGGGTCTCACCATGAAGAGTCATGGGATCCGTGGGTCTGAAGGCCAGGGAATGGTTACCAGTAGATTTTTTTAATGCCGTGGTGGGCATTTGGTAGAAGTAGCTTCTTCAGTGGAAAATAGTGAAAAATACCTTGTTTCTTGAGACAGGCTCTCACCTGGAACTCACTGTGTAGGCTAGACTGACTGACTTGCTGGTGAGCCCCTTCTGGCCTCCACCTCCCTAGTCCTGGGACTACAGACCACACCACCACACGTCTTTCTTATATGGGTACTGAGGATGGCACTGCATCCTCGGGTTCACATGGCAAGCACTTTACAAGCTGAGCTCAGGTCCTGGCTTCAGTGTGCTTTCTGTGCAACCCATTTGATAGCCTGAATCTAGAGTGTGTACTGTTGATGAGTATCTTACAGCGGCCCTAGAGAGGCTGGTGGAGTGGTGCAAAAACAGGCAAAGGAAGGTTGGATGATTGTTCACGGCCCATGGCAGGGCATAGTTGGAGACCCTGCCTTCGGACCGTACCATCTAGGAGACAGAGTTATTTTGCTTTGAGACAGAGTTTCATGTAGTTAAGACTGGCCTCAAATTTGCTATGTACCAGAAGCTGGCTTTCAACTTCTGACCTCTTGCCCCTACTTCCCAAGTTACAGGCATACCTTGTGACCCTCTATGAGGATTCTGGGATTCTGGGAACTGAGTTTGGTTCCTTTGAAGAAACAGAAGTATTCTTAACTGCCAATCCCCTAACCTTTTTAAAAATGTTTACCTGAGGTATTGGGAGTAGCCTTTGTGGGGCTGCAATCTGAGCCAGCCACTCGTACCTGAGTGGGGATGTGTGGATGAGGGAAAGGCTAGCTATAGACGATAAAGACAGAGACACAGAATAAAAGTCAGAGGGCAGATCAGTCAATACTGAAATGCCACGAGTTTATTTTTCACCACTCTTATATACTTTAACCCAAAGGGGGAACACATGTATGTGGAACAGACTTTTCTTCCTCACTTATTCTAAGGGATCAGTAACCATGCCTTAGCTTCAACTTCTTGTTCCCTAACCTTGAGGATCAGGAGTAGCCACACCTCAGATTCAGGTCTGTTGTTATTTAGTATTAGACAGCCTAACATCTTACGGTAGCCACATCTTTGACCTTTATGTCTTAATGACTTGCTGAGGACAGTTTGAACTCTCTGTTCTTGTGCTAAGATAGAGTACAGCCATCTTTGTGGGAATCCACACTGAGGTAAATATAGTTTGGGTTAGAAAGCAAAATGTTCAGGTGGGAGGTGGTAGTGCACACCTTTAATCCCAGCTCTTGGAAGGCAGAGGCAGGTGGATCTCTAAGATAAGGTCAGGCAGGTCTACAGAGTGAGTTCCAGGATAACCGGGGCTCACTGAGAAACCCTGTCTCGAAAAAACAAAAACAACAACAACAGGAAAAAAAAACAAAAACAAACAAAAAAAAAACTTCAAAACTTCACAACTGGAGTGTCTCAGCAACTGGTCAGAAATGTCCATTTATTCATGCTGAGAACCCATCGGAGACCCTTCTCTCATATTATTGTAAGGAAACCAGTCTTGCTGTCTCGTTCAGGCTGGCTTTGAAGACTTTGCCTCATGTGGCGAGCTGCTGTCTCCCCTGTGTCGGTTGCTTTAAGAAAACATGAAGGGTGTTACTGTGGACATCAAGGGGATGGGCACTGTTCAGAAAGGAACACCCCACAAAGGTTACCATGGCAAAACTGGAAGAGTCTATGGTATCACCCGCTGTTGACATTGTTGCAAGCAAGCCAAGTTAAGGACAAGATTGTGGCCAAGAAAATTAATATGCAAATTGAGCATATGAAGCAAGCACTCAAGAGTTTCGGTAGCTTCCAGAAGTGGGTGACAAGAGGAAGAAGGAAGGAAAGAGGAGGTGCCTAGGTTCAGCTGCAGCGACAATTCGCTCAGCCCGGCACAGAGATACAGAAGAAATGAGCTCTAGACTGTGCACAGTTGAAGTAATTTTTCTTTTCTTTTTTTATCTTGTATGTAGGGGGATAGCGCTTGTTGATTTATTTGACAAGTGTTTCAAAATTGTCAGCAGAGGCTTTGTTTTTCAGTATCTCTCTGTCTCTCTCTCTCTTTCTCTCTCACTTAGCCCAGGCTGACCCAGCACCCTCAAAGGTCTTGCTGCCTCCATCTCCTGAGTCCTGGGATTATGGTTTGAGGTGCCGCGCCCTGCATGTGAGCAGAGCATTAACAGTACTTTGTCGTTAAGACTGGTTTCCTTGGGTTCTAGGAGGGGAATCCCAAGCGTCCCTGCTAGAGGAAGTGGGCTGTGGTAGCAGGCTTCTGACAGCCTCTCTTCCTGGGATTGCAGTTGATATTCTAATGATCCAGCCTGAAGGTGCCACAGGGACACTTCATACACAAAGATCCAGTCACCACTTAGTGGATGGCGTTTCCACTCCTGTGTTTGACCTCTCAAGGACCTGGATGACTCAGTTCGTCCCCCTCTCCCCCCTTTATTTTATTTTTGAGGTGGGATCTGAATGTGTAGCCCAGGCTGACCTTGCATTGTTGGTCCTTCTGATTCTGCCTCCCTCCCAAGTGCTGGGATCAGGAGGCCACCCTCCTTCACTCTCTTCTTCCTTCTCTTCAGCATCTCCCCCCTCCCACCCCTCCACTGTGGTCATCCTAACACTCATCAAAGGCTCAGTGTGTGGAATGCGCCCATCGCATCCTGTCATCAGATTCAGATACATCTATGATAAAGGTGAGCCATGGCTCTGAGTTCGAGGCCAGCTTGGTGTACAGAGCTAGCTAGTTCTAGGATAGCCAAAGTTACAAAAAGAAACCCTGTTTCAAAAAAAAAACAAACAACCCCCCCCACAAAAACAAACAAAAAACCCAAAAAAGGGAAGTCTTTGGTGTCCCTAAGAGGGACAAGTGCAGCTGACCCATGGGACACGGCGTTCATTGAGAGTCGGTGTGAAATCCCTCAGATGTGGTGTCTGCTCAGTGCTGGTGGCTTCCTTCCCTCCCAGTCCTTGTAACCACCTTGTGGCCTATTCCCCTGGGTAGGTACGTATCATCAAGGGTCCCGGGCAGGAGACTAATTTCAGCATGCTCACGTAGAAGAGAACATGTTACTAAACAGTGTACTCCCCAGCGTCTTGAGCACACCTTACAAGTTCATGTTCTTGGACCAGAATGTGCTGTTCCCTCCACATAGAGTGCCTTTCTACTGGACTAGTTTGTCCTCCTTCAGCCAGGAGCTCTTGTAAACTTGTGGGAGAAGGTGCCTCCTGTGGTTGGTACATGCCTCCCTTCACTCCAGCTCCCGCCCGTTAACACTCCGAGCCTGCTGTCTCAGTTCACTTTACAGATTTATTTATTTATTTGTTATGTATACAGTGTTCTGCCTGCATGTCTACATGCAGGCCACAAGAAGGCACCGGATCTCATTATAGACGGCTGTGAGCCACCATGTGGTTGCTGGGAACTGAACTCAGGACCTCTGGAACCTCTGAGCCATCTCTCCAGCCCCCTCTCAGAGCCACCATGTGGTTGCTGGGAATTGAACTCGGGACCTCTGGGACCTCTGAGCCATCTCTTCAGCCCCCTCTCTTTATGCACTGGCTCTTATGTTGTCAGTCTACCTGACTCAGCCAATCACTGAGCTGATTCCTACCTCAGAGTCTTTGAACCCACCCACTGGTTTCTTTCCCTGACAGTTCTTCAGACTTCCTTATGATTAATTCTTCCCTCTTTGATATCCATAGCAGTCTTGGTACTTGGTGGCCTTGCATATAATCCCAGCTCCTGGGAAAGGAGGTAGAAGCAGGAATGTAGTTCAAGGCCAGCCTGGGACACATATTCAAATCCTGCCTCAAAATGAAATATAGATGCCAAGAGAGAGCAAGAGAGTTGCATTGCTTCTTCCATTGAAGCCTTCCTTCCCCTGAGAGAAGAACATTTGGTGCATATCCCCCAGTGTTTCAAGGTCTGCCATCTGCTTGGTTCTGGGCAAATGTGTGTTGAATGAATGAGCTTTGTGTTGCACTTACACTGGGTTAGAATAATTTGCTTACACTTCTCACCACCCCGCTGGCCTGGACTGCCTTAGGAGAATGACTGAAGAATTGTTTATCTTGCAGTATATGGCTGTTTCTTGACTGTAAATGCGGATGTTAGGAATCTAGGGAAGGTGCATGGGAAACTCCTGCTCTTTGCCTGGAGGCAGCCTTCCTGCAAATGTCCTTCTGATGTCACCAGTGGGAGTGCCAGTGGGGACAGGCTATGGTTGTTCTGATGTTTCCAAGACTGGTCTGCACTCCCGGGTGGGTGGAGAGGGTCGAGGGAGATGGCAATTTCTCCATTTGTGACTGCTGCTGGCCTTCTGAGGTGTAGGTGGGAAAAGGCACACCCAGCGCTCAAGAATTGTACTCAGGTTTGTGGCTTTAAAGCTTACTCTTTGGAGCCTAGAGTGATGGCTTCAGTTCCCAGCACACATACACACACTGGCTGGCAAAGGTCTGTAACTCCAGTTCTAGGGACCTTATGTCCTCTTCTAGCCTGCATGGGCATGCCTACCCAAACATTTGGTGCAGTTATCCATGTAGACAAAACACTCTACCATATATACAAATAAATAAATATCATAAAAGAGAACGAAAAACCAAAACCCCAAATTAACATTTTGGGATTCAAATTGTCTCCTGTCCTATAACCATTATGTGGCCCAAATTTAGAGCTATGTCCCAGTGTCAAACCAGGTGGCACATTCTTCTTTTTGCAAACAGCTCTGCCTGTTGACAAGACACTCAATGGCGACAGCACACTTCTGAAAACGTGCGTTGGGTTGCAAGCCCAGGCACCCTTATGTTCAGAATCCAAAGCTACACAAAGAAGCAAGGACAGAGAGCGCTTTGTCGTTTCTTTGTCTAAGTTTATGGTAAGTTTGGAAGAGAGAAAATAAAAAAGAACTCTGCTGAGCAAGATCTCTGTCCCTGTGACAGTGCCGACCTGTAGCAGCTCTCCTGGTTGTCACCAAGAATGTATGTCTTTTCTCTGGGTGCCTTTTAATTGGTTAACACTTGCAGGTTGGTTTAGCCGTGAATTTCCTGCTGTTTTACATTTCCTGTATGGAGTGTGTCTACGAACAAGTTACTTCTCTGTTCCTTTCCATAGCCCTTCTCTAATTTACAGTCATTCTTGGTTCACCTGACCCCAGGAGTCCTTTACACACTGAGACACACAGAATCTCAAGTCCTTTTATATCAAGTGGTGTGATGTTCATGGAACTTGGGTAGATCTTCATGTACTTCCAGTGGTCTTTAGGGACCTTATAACACCTAATGTAATAGGATTGCTGCTTAAGTAGTTAGATTATTTAGGGAATGATCGCCCCAAAAGGCGGTACATGTTTAACACACACACACTTGTTTTGTCTTGCCTTTTTTTGTGCTGAGATAGTATCTCCCCGTAGAGTACAAACTAGCCTCGAACTGTTGATCCTCACTGTCTCAGCCTCCCCAGAGCCAGGAGACAGCTTGTTTTTGTTTGCTTGTTTTTTTTGTCTTTTAAAATCTTAAAGGTTATTCGTATTTGTATTTATGTGTCTGTCTGTCTGTGAGTAGTGTATGCATGTATGCCGTGTGGGGCCCTGGATTCCTTGGATTAGAATTTACAGGCAGTTGTGAGCTCCTTTATGTGAGTTCTGGAAATCGGACTCTGGTCTCTTAACCACTGAACCATCTTTCTGGCTCCTGAAATTATTTCTAGATCACACACATAGGATCTGTGGATGTGGACAGCCAGCAGTACTTAATAATAAGTCATAAGCAAATCCTGAATGATTTCCCGTGGCTGGAAGAAGTGCGCACCCCAGTGCTGTCCTGCTTGTGTGGGAGAGAGGGAGGAAGAGAAAGCTGTTGAAGTGGTGTGAGTCCAGACTGCCTTCTTTGTGCCTCACGAGTAGTGCTTTTCAAAGCGCTTGGTGTCCCTGCTGTATGGATGTGTCACTGTGAGATGACAACAGGATTTGCTGGGAATGTGGGCCACTATTGTATCCGCCTTACGTAACCACGTGGAGTGGTGGAAATGGGCGAGCAGCCTGGGAGATAGGCAGTGGCCAGCCCTGACTCTGCGGAGCCATGAAGGCCGCTCAGGTATTCCAGAGGATGTGGATCCAGGCAGTTAAAAAGTTGGAGAGGTGGAAAGGCCACGTGAGTCCTTCAGCTTTCGACTTTCTTTCCCATGCTTTCTCTGCCGGAGGGGAGGGGGGCAAGCCCTTCACACAGTGGCACAGTGACTCCTTTATCCTCGGATTTATTTGTGTCTTGGCAGCTTTTAGGAACAAATTGTGAGATCGCATGCAGAATGTGGCTTGCAGTCAGTGGTAGAATTTTAAATACTCGTCTTATTTTGAGCAGACCAAAGGTGAGATTGATAGCCGCTCACTGGATGTGTGAGTCAGACTGCCGATCCCCATGTGTTGGCAATCGCAGACAGCTCCGCTTCTTGGGGGAAAGATTAGCATGCTGCTTTGTGTATGTTTGAGAATTTTGTGTTTGGGATCAAACATCTAACCTTCGCATCCTGTAAAAGCCTGTAGCCCGATGGCAGGGCTTCCACATCTGAGGGGCGATTTCTGACATTAGTTTTAGTACACAGGGCTCTGTTACGTGGATATTTGCCATGTGGCTTGGACTCATGGTGTCTTTAAAGCAGCTTGGGGTGAATTTTTGTTCTTAGTGGTCTCTCTCAATGGGAAGCAGCAATATATGGACACGGAGCTTAAAAGTTGGCAGTTCAGGGTCACCACGGGCCGTCGAGACTTAGTTGTCTGCCTGTGGTTGGTTTTAAATGTTTCCTTTTGTGTGTGTTGGGAGGCGGAGCGCATGTGTGTGAAAGGGGCTCGTGTGTGAAGTCCAAAGGTCAGTTTATGGTGTCGTTCTTCAGGGGCTGGTTTTTGAGACAGGGTCTCTCTCATAGAGCCTGGTGCTTGCCAAGTCTTCAAGACTGGCTAGCCATCATCTCCCCTATGCTGGAATTCCAGGGTGGTTTTGTCTAGGTTCTGGGTACTAAACTCAGGTCCTGGTGCTAATGCAGCAAACACTTTTACCAACTGAACTGTCTTCCCAGCTTTAATGGGTAGTTATCTGTTTGGTCAAGGATTTCCCAAGAAAATGAGCTCTGTAAAAGGCCTAAAAATAACAGTTTGAATAACGATTCACCTTCCTCTCACTCAGTCTTTAAATATACCATACACTGAGATTCTTATTTGCAGTAGGTCACATAGCTCCTAACTACCCATGGAGTGACTTGTTCTAGCACGGATGATGCTACCACCGATGTTCCTTTAATGGAAAGTAAAGTGATGAGAGGAAATCGTGCAAATCACGTGGAAGCTGCTTCTGGTGGCTGGAATCTCAGGCTGAGGTTGAAAAGGTGCCAGGGGCCCATCGGTGGAACCCCGCTCTCTGAGGAGACAGGAGTTGCAGGTCCTCCTGTGCCTTTACCTGTTCAAGAGTCTGTGCCACCTTTGTTTTCCTAATAAAGCTGCTCTTTAACCTTTACAGAAGGGAAGAAGGCACCGAGGAGTCCGGAGCACCCTGGGCTCTCCCACACACTGCCCGCTCCGCCTGCACCCATTGCACGGGTCGCTCTTTTTGTCCTTGTATGTCACACTGCCGACACTGCCCCCACCTGCCTTCCCCCAGCAGAAGTTGCTGTGCTCTCCTTTTCTCCTTGCAAAACTTCTGGAACTAGATACAGCCTTGGATGTTAGGTTGTCAGCTGCAAGTCAGGAGCCCCTTGATGACTCCCTTGCCTCCCTACTTTAAACTTATGAAATGATTGCTGCCTATAGACAGCTTAAGCATTGAAAGCATGATGCATAACAAATACCATGAGTTCATCACATTCTCCCATCCCACCAAGGTGTAAAACTCACCCCTGCCGCCTTCCAAAGCTACTTCATCTACAGTTTTATATTCATTCCTTTGCTTTTTCTTTGCACTTTTACCATATAAGACATACATACATGCGCACATATATCACTAAACAGAAGATGAGTGTTGTTAGCATTTTAAATAAGTTATTATTTGTATGTGTGTGGGGGTGGGCAGGAAGGCCAGAGCATGACTTGGTGGAGTCTGTTTCCTCTTTCAACCTTTATGTGGGTCCAGGGATTAAATTTAGGTCACCAGATTGAGCTATGTTACTCGCCCTAGTGGCTTCTTGGGAGGGAGAGTTGATTTTCTTCAGAGATGTGGTCCCTGAGAGACTGTGCATGTACTGGTCCTGTATCCATACACACACTGGTCACTAAATGAGCTCAGTGGGTTAAGTTTAAAAGGAAAAAAAAAAAAAAAAAAGAGCACATGAAGTTGGAAGGGAAAAGTCGGGCAGGATATAGGGGGCAACAAGGAGGAGGAGGATTTGATCAAAATGTATGAATTATATGCATGTATGAAATTCGAAATAAATTTCAAACACATTTCATGTTGTGTTAAACTCTTAACATTCCGCATTTTAACCATTTCTAAATTCAGTAGTGTTGTATATGTTCATTTAGTAGTGAAACATTGTTTCTTTTTCAACCTATATGAAAACGATGGCACTCTCTTCAAATCCTTGAGGAGTCCCTCAGGTTGAATTGTGATTTGAAGTGTCTGTGTTGTGCATTGTTTGGGTTTGGGTATGTTGTGTTTGTACATTCTCTTCTTGAGGCTATTTGCAGGTGGCCATGGGTTAGTTTTACTAAGGCCACAGCTAAAAACAAAGATGGCCAAGACTTCTGTGTCTATGGAGAGGGACACCCATTCTCGGTCTTAAAAGTTGAGTTCTACATTCATTTCTCTTAAGGAAACTTTCTAACATGAGATTGATTAAAATGGGAAAATACACAGGCAGCTGCTGAAAGATGCTCTTAGACATAGTAAACTTCCAGAGAGGAAAGACAGTAAAACACGTTTAGAAAGTTGGACCACAGACATCTCAGATTCCAGCCTGCTTACTCAACACAGGTGGAGAGGTAGAGATGGGAGTGTGGCTCAGTAAGACAGAGCATTCCCTAGAACTTACAAACAGTAACTGTAGTTGTTCCTTTTCTGTTGCTGTGATAAAACACCGTGAGGAGGGCAGTTTGTAGATGAAAGAATTTATTTAGGCCTATGGTTCTAGAGGGATGAGAGTCATCATGTCAGCCAAGTGGCAGGCATGGCAGCTGGAGGAGCAGGCTGAGAGCTCACATCTTAACTTAAGCACAAAGCAGAGAGTAACCAGAAGTGGCACTAGTTTGAAATGATGAGTCTTCAGACTTTCAAAGCCTGCCTTCAGTGATGTGCACCTCCTAGACTTTCCCAAACAGTGCTACCAACTGGGTACCAAGTATCCAGATACCAGAGCCTATGGGAGACAGTTCTCATCAAACCACCAGGGCAGCAAACAACCAAAGAACTGTTGCATTTAATAGAAATTTCCCATAAGAACATTTACAAGTAATAGAAAGTGTTGTCTTAGTCATATTCATAGAACAGAGAGTGTGTCTATCTCTTGGTGTATTGGAAAGAAAAAAGCAACCACCTGTTTTGTACGCATGACATTGTGCTCTAGGAAGCCATGGGACAAAGATGAGCCAGACATCAAAATCTCACTTAAAAAAATCTTCCCATCGTCATCACTGTCATTATTATTATTATTATGAGACAGAATCTCCTGTGTGCCCCAACCTGGCCTGGAGCATGCTCACTACACCAGTCTGATCCACCTGCCTCTATCTTTCAGATAATGGGATTTCTGGTGTGTACAACATGCATGGATTTTTTTTTTAATTTAAACATTTTCAAAGATACATATCAATTAATATATTTGTAGGGACACTGCCTGCCTGCCTGCCTCTCTTTTTCCCTCCCTCCCTCCCTCCTCCTTTCCTTTGTTTTCTTTTTGTGACAGGGTCTCACTTCTTAGCTCTGGCTGGTCTGAAACTCACAGAGATCTGCCCACCTCTGCTTCATGAGTGTTGTGATTAGAGGCATGCATGCACCATCATCACTGCCCAGCAGTCATTTATTAAAATAGAAAAAACTGGGCTGGGGATATATCTCAGTGATAAAACATGTGCCTTATACATGCGAGACTCTGGGTTTGATCCTAGCATGAAAAAAGAAAAGAAGACCCCCCCCCAGCAAAGAAACCCCAAACAAAAACAAAATCAAAACAGTGGTCATGGTAAGCAATTTTGGGGGGGGGTCCCATAATTTCATCTTAATCCTTTCAGGATGTTTGTGTATTGCTTTGTACTGATGCAGGCATCTTCTTAACTTTAGCATCCTGCCACTCCCCCACCACCACCATCCTGCCCAGACACCCACACATCCATAGCCAAGATTTTGCCTACCCCTCCTACACCTTTGTATCTTTTTGATCCTAGAAATAATATGAATTGTAGTTTTTTTAATCTTTGAGAATTCTGATCTCTTGGAGCCAGATGGTATTTGCTGTGGGAAATGTCCCAGAATTGAGCACACGGGGAGGGAGAGCAAGAGTCACCACTGCCTCTCAGTGTGTGTAATCAGTTAAGTCACAACAGTAGGCTACCTCATGTTTCTTCTGTGCACACAGAATTGTCATTTCCTAGCCCTCTGCTTCCAGAGGGAGTGAGTGGGTTATCTGGCCTAGCGTATCAATGGCCATCATTGTCTTTAGCTCTGGGCATCTCTTTCCCAACCTTAGGAGTTTGAGCACAGGGAGAAAATGCCACATTACCTGAATATTTTTCAGTACCTCTTCATCTCTCTAATTATCAGTGCAGTATTAGCCCTCTGAACCTTGTCACTCTTTGTCCTCTGTGTGACAAACACTTCTCACCTTTCAGGCCTTGTGCTGTGTTAGGAGTTGTCCCTTTGTGTCTGCTTTATCTATAATTGTCTTCTTCAGTAAGTATGAGATGCTAGGCATCTCATGTCACTTCAGTTCTTTACATTTCTAAAAAAAAAATCATATTTCAGATTTGTTTGCTTGGTTCTTTTGATGGCCTATTGTTCATTGATAACTATACTTTAAATGAGGTGTTCTAAATTCTTAAAAACATCACCTATGCTTTGTTTTGGTTTGTTCTTCATGTTTCTAATGCAGCCCTCAGTTTGTTTCTTGTAACTTTCACTTATTGTTTGTGTGTGTGAGAGCTGTGTACATACATGCATGAGTGCATGTGAACTGTGAACTCAGCTTTCTTACATATCTGGAATTCTGTGAAGCCTTCGTTTAAATGTGTCCCTTGGAGAGAGGAACCTTGTGTTTCCTATGTGGTGGCATTACCAGTGCCACTTTGGCATGTTTGGGGAATATGTACAGTCTCTTTCCATAATGGGACTCATTTCCAAACCTGAATGCAGGTAAATGCAGGTAATCTGGTAAATGGAGAATGCTTACAGACCTGAGAGCCATCAATAAAGTTATCCAGCCAATGGGCTCTCTACAGCCTGGAATGCTCTTGCCTTCTTTGATACCCAAAGAATGGCCTATTAGAGTTATTGATTTAAAGGATTGCTTCTTCACTATACCTTTACAAGAACAAGATAAAGAGAAATTTGCCTTCACGGTACCTAATTACAATAATTCTCAACCGGTGAAGAGATATCAATGGAAGGAATTCTCCAGAGTGGTAATTCTACAGTGTCCACGAGCAGGACGAGTCTCTGAGGTCCTTCTGTGGAAGTACGTTTTCCCTTACTGTATCCACTCTGATCCCCGTCCTTGCAGATCTTTCCTTCTCTCTGTACCTTCTGTTTCATTGCTTGCTTAGGCCGCCTGCCGTCTGTAGCTGTGTGCTTTCTTGACATTTCCAGCCTTTTTAGAGGCAGCCTGCATTTAATGGGTCAGTAGTCTCCCTGGATATCTCTTAGAATTGTGTTAGCAGAGCAAGTTCCAGTGGACTGTTTTATACCAAGTGATACTGAGAAGTTAAAATATCCTGGAGTTTACTCAGTTTGACACATCCTGTTGATGACAAGGCCAAGGGTTTCTTTAGGTTTAAGATGTGGAAAATTGTTAAAGGGTCATTTTTAACAGGAGAGAGAGAGAAAAATGGGAGACTATTTTTAAAATTAAAATTTTATTGTGCTTTCTTGATGGGGGAGTGGAAAGAGAGAGAGTGTGTGTGTGTGTTAGAGAGAGAGAGAGAGAGAGAGAGAGAGAGAGAGAGAGAGAGAGAGAGAGAGAAAGTTCATGAGTCCATGCTCACTTTGTACATGTATGGAGACCAGAGGAGAACTTTGGGCTTGGGTCTCTTTTTTCACTATCTGGGTCCTAGCGATTGAACCCAGGTTGTCATGCTGGTAGCAAGCACCTTTACTGCTAAGCCATCCCCCAAATGAGACATTATTAAAGAAGCTTCCTAACAATGAACATTTATTCCGTTTTTAGGGCCTCACACTATTGTCTTTCATTTAATGCCCTAGCACTAAGACTGTCATTTCTTAGAAGGTTTTATACACATAGAAGCAGCATAACATTTTGAGCAAAGCAAAGACCTCCTTTTTTTGTGTGTGTGTATGGGAAGTGTGAGCTGGATTCCTGTTCAATTACAGTTTTATTTCTGGCTTTGGGGTATTTGGCCTCTACTCAGATTGACTTTGTTGCCACACAGGGCCCAGGCATGGAGGAGCTGATATGGGAGCAGTACACCGTGACCCTGCAGAAGGTGAGTTCTGCACGTCCCGTGCATCCTCCCTTGCTGTTGTTTTCAGTTCATGGATCTTACTCACTTTTGCCTACGCTGTTTTGTAGTACATTGTTAGAACTCACTGCCAATAATTAAGTTGTTGGCAGAGGTTGTATGCTCTGTGCTCTTGATTGAATTCTGTTTACCATGCAGGCTGTAAAAGGGAAGAGGGAATGAAAGTAGCCTGTATTATTTCCCAACGTGCACAACCCAAGTGCCCTCCTTGCCCTCTCCATCTCACTTTTCCTTCTGATTTTTGAGCTGGGAATAAAATTCCTACCTCCTTGCACGCTGAGAATGCAAGAGGCGGCCCTTGGTTCAGTGCGCTGAGCTGTACCCTTTCCTCAGTTAAGTCCAAAGTAAATTTGAAAAGACTGGCTTAGAAATCAAGAGATGCAGTTCACACACACACACACACACACACACACACACACACACACACACACACACACACACACACACACACAGAGCCTCCCAGCTCCAGGCAAACCCCCTACCCCCTCAACTGTCTGCAGTCAGCTCATGGTGTGCAGTCCTTATCCCAGCAAAAAGCTGCTTTCCTGTCGGCATTAGTGCTTTTCTGGGCACCACAGAGATTACCTTGCTCCGAATCTCTCTGGGTTCTGTTACTTTCTAGAAAGATTGTCAGTTCTTCCAAGGGAAAATTTTTTGTTGACTCTCTCAGAACTTCGTCACTGGGTCAGGGTCCAGGTTTGCTGACTTCTGGATCAGTCATCACAACTTCTTCAGTGGGGGCTTGCCCATTTAACATCAGACATCTTTCTGATTCTTGTCTGTGCCCCTTTTACCAGCATATCACATATCCCTTGAGTTGTGTCCCTCAGATTGCAAGGTAAGGGGCCTGAGGCTTGGTTTAGAAGATGGAGCCACCTCTGTCTAAAACCAGATGCTGGTGATGGTGCTGGCTGATCCAAAGCCATGGGGGGACAGCCTACTGTTTGTTTGTAAGCAATCTGAACATTGGGCTCCAATGAACTTGTCTTTGGGTAAAGATTTTTCTCATAGTTCTGAGTGTAGTTTTGTATCATCAACCCTGATTTGGGATTCTAATGTCAGTGTGTCCCTATTGTGTGGTTTAGCCTTTTAAACACTGAAGTAAGGTCATGTGTTAACTAGGTTCACTGGTATGCATCGCTAAATCAGGGATGGATAGTAAACCCGTATTTCCTCTCTTGCATACACTTTGGAAAGGTTTCAGTGCTTTGCCCTTTCAGAGTCACAATAATTAGTTTTTTTTTATTTATGTATCTAATTAAATGTTTCATTCATATGTATTCATGCACATGCCCATGTGTACACTTGGGTACCAGCATGCCACAGCACTGTGTGAGGTCAGAGGACGTGGAGATGCGACTTATTTTCACCTTGGCTACAAGCCCCTTTATCCACTGAGCCATGTCCCCAGCCCCATAATACCAGCTCTCTGTTTAGGTTTTATTTTTAAAGGCCATGCGTACTTTTTACCCTAAATTAAAGTGCAATTCCATCTCTAACCACTTGAGTTTAAAGATATGCCATTAGTCCAGGTTAGCCTCCAGTTTGCCATGTAATCATGGCTAGCCTTGGTTGACTCTGTTGCCTCTACCTCCTAAGTGCTGGAATGAATCACAGGCATGTGCCATATTCGGCTAAAGATACACTTTAAAAATACATTTTTTTTCAAACAGAATCAGTTTTTATTGACGTTCCTGCTTGGGTCAAATGATCCTGTGAATGCTCTACCTGGCGTTGGGACAGCAGATTCCTGTTTAGACAGAAGACAGCCTTCCTTCTTCTGCCTCTTGAGATAAAGTCAGCCTGGGCAGTCAATCTTTTTCCGCCTCCCACCAGGCTGCTCCCTGTAGATAAGCAGTTTCCCTTTAGTAACCTGTCAGATGACCACAGTTTGGCTTTACTTTGTTTTTCATTTGTTTCTGTAAGCCCATCTGTTCCCAGGCTGTCTCTGGTTATTGATTTGATCTTTGTTTTATTGCGTGCTTGTAATAAATCCCGAAAGCCACTTATGGGAGGATTTTTTTTTTCCCCATTTTTTTTTTTTCCTCTCCTAATTCTAATGAACAGGATTCTAAAAGAGGATTTGGAATTGCAGTGTCGGGAGGTAGAGACAACCCACACTTTGAAAATGGGGAAACATCCATCGTCATTTCTGATGTGCTTCCGGGTGGACCTGCTGATGGTTTGCTTCAGTAAGTGTGTTCACTCCCCTTCCCCTTCCCCAGCCCCTGCCAGCCCTGTGGATTGGCACTGGACACGGTATTACGATGGTTGTGTGCCTTCTAATGTACTTTCTACATTGCACCTGAAGTCTTTAAGAGAGAGTTAGGATCACAGTTAATACATTATGTTTTAACAGTCACCAAACTTCGGGGACCATCCAGACACAAAGGGAAGAGGGAAATCCTGTGTGTGCACCCTCCCACCCCCGTAGGAAGGTAATTAGAACGGTCAGTTGTAGGCTTAGGAACCTTTTAGCTTTTCTGTGCCCCCCTCCCCCCATCTTTCCCTCTCTCCCTCCTTTACTTTGGTAACAATGTCTGTAGTCTAGGTGGCCTCCAAATCCCCACACAGACAAGGATGACTTTCTCAACTTCCTGCATGCTGGGTTCACACACCCAGTTTATGCAGTGCAGGGGATTAGACTGAGAGTCTCATCCATGCCACAGAATCATACCAACTGCGTTACATCCTCAAAACTGTTTCTGAATGTGCAGCTTATGTTGCTGTAACAAAATAGTTGAGAAAATAACTTAGAGGAAGCCCTTATTTAGTTTGGCTCACATTTTCAGAGGTTATTATCTGTCATGGTGGGGAGAATGTAGTAGATCAGGGCAGCTAACAATGTGACCGCTAGAAAGCAGAGAGGGGGAAGATGGAGGCAATACCTGCCCTTCCTGGTTTTCTCCTTTATTTCCTCAAGCACAGGGGATGGGGTCACCTACATTCAGAGTGGGCCTAACCCCCTCTTATTCTCTTGAAAACATCCTCACAGACACACCTAGGAGTGAGCTTTACTAATCTTCTTAGAGCTTTTCAATCTGACCAAGTTGACTGTAGCAGATGGTTCTTCCTGCTAGCCTGGTCCCACAGCATCCCAAATAACACACAAGACATATTAATTATAATCTGTCAGCCGATGACTAGGACTACTTACTGGCTAGCTCTGTCTTAATTACTAACCCATTCTTATTAATCTAAGTATTTCCGCGTGATCTCATTTTACCAGATAAGGGTCCAGACCGCTTACTCCGTCTTCCACTACATGGTGACTGTTTCTGCCTACTTTTCCCAGAATCCTCCTCATCTCCTAGATCCACCTATCTTCCTGCCTCATTGGTAGAACCATGTTTTATTCATCAACCAATAAGATAAACATATACAGAAGAACAACCCCCATCAGTTGACAGAATTGACTGCCTCAGTTTCCACATTTCTCAATGTCTACCGAAAGTGTGTGTGTGTGTGTGTGTGTAGTTAATGAAAATGATTAGGGATGTGCCTCAGTAGTAGAGCACTTAGTATAGATAAGGACTTGGGTTAATCTTTAGCAACCCCCCCCCAAGTAAAAACCCAAATAACACCCTCCCAACAGAATTTAATAGCAGAAAAATCATGATAGGTGAACTCAACTTCTGCTGCCAGCCTCTGTTCTAAAGAGGGAACTCCACTTTAGAAGATGGACCCTGAGTCCTCTCAGGAATGAATCTGAGGATAACTATATGGCTACATTGGCAGGAGCATTCAAAAGCTGAATTTGTGTGAGATTTAAAAATCCCTGTGCTCCTATCTTATTAGTTGGTAGTCTTATCAAAGTTAGTCTTTTATTTAGAGTAATATAAAGTTTTAGGATAACTTTGGATGAGCCTAAGTGATAGGATTCTGTGTTCTTAAAGTTTCTTCAAGAATCCGAGGCAAGATGGGCAGTGGTGTCGTTTCCACACTGTCTCTTTACTGGGTGCGTTCTTGTGACCCTGTGGTCCGGACAGGTCTTCTACACAATCACGGTGGTTCTTAGTAAACACCCAGAAGCTGAATGTGTGGCCTGACTTGGGAGCCGCCACACACTGGACCCCTGAATCAGCTTTTGGGCTCATGTATCGCTTCTGTTCTCTCTCAAGGGTTCAGCATGACTCACTGTGTGTTTTTATGACTGTTGTTTATTTCTTGCTTCCAGAGAAAATGACAGGGTGGTCATGGTCAATGGCACCCCCATGGAGGACGTGCTCCATTCGTTTGCAGTTCAGCAGCTTAGGAAAAGTGGGAAGATCGCAGCCATTGTAAGTTCTGTGATGATAGCATGTGGTACACACACAGGCACACACATGCACGCACGCACGCACACACGCATGCCAAACTGTAAATAAATACACATAAGCTGTAAGTAAAATTTAAAAATTCTTCTAAAAATTAAGACTTTTTTTGTTTATTGGAACATAAAGAAGGGTTGGAGAGATGGCTCTGTGGTTAAGAGCCCATATTAAAGAGAAGCTGATTTTAATTCAAGAACATTTGTTTTCTATGCCCAGGGAAAACAACCATTTGACAGTTGCATTTCCTAGGGCCTGCTTACTTTTTGGAACCTTGGTAGTTTTCTAGGTTGCTAGTACAGGTGTGGTGAAGCTATGTCTGAGATATCTTCTCAAGGAAGGTCGCAAGCATTCTCCTTAATGACTGCTGCACATATCTCCTAAGAATAGAGCCATCTTGTTGACAAATCTAAGAAAAGCAGTAACTGCAGGGCCATCTAATAACCAGTCCATGTCTCAAGATGGCTTCAGAAAAGTCATCTCAGATCTAAGTGCACTCGTTGTAATTGGTTATCTCTTTAGTCCTTTTTTAAAATTTTAGTTATTTATTTATTTTTGGTCTGGAAGGGGTACCTCTGCCTGTCATCTTCCTGCAACATGTTCAGGAGTGTCAGCAGTTATGTACAAAATGTCTCACTTTCTGGATTTTCATTTGACTTTGAAGAACCAACTGAAGCCTTTGGGGCTTCTCATACTTGGTCAGAAGGGTTCAAAAACACTGTACTCACAGCTGCAGTCACTTTCTATCTTATTCTACCTTTGTGAGGTTTCTTTTTATTGTTCTCAGTTCTAGATAGGAAACTTGGGAGGGCTGGCAGGGTTACAGATGTTTAAGGGTTGTAGGTTTTATATCCATCCATCCATCCATCCATCCATCCATCCATCCATCCATCCATCCATCCATCCATCCGAGTCTAGAGAGGGACAGTTTCATTGAAGCTGGAACCAGGGCCATCGCCCTCCCGTTCTGTTTGCACTGCCCTACATCTGATCTGTTTGTCTGGACAGGTGGTCAAGAGGCCCCGGAAGGTTCAGGTGGCCCCATTGCAGGGCAGCCCCCCTCTCAGTCATGATGACCGGGGTTTTGAGGTGATAGATGAATTTGATGGCAGAAGTTTCCGCAGTGGCTACAGCGAGAGGAGCCGGCATAGCAGCCACGACATGCTCAGCCACAGCTGGGAGGACAGCAGGGACAGGGGGCGTCCCCAGCAACGCACACAGAGCCGGGAGCGGGAGCGCAGCCGTGGCCGGAGCCTGGAACGCGGCCTGGACCAAGAAGACTATGGGCGCAGTCGGGAGCGCAGCCGTGGCCGGAGCCTGGAACGCGGCCTGGATCACGATTTTGTGTCCCGGGACCACAGCCGTGGTCGCAGCATTGACAGGGATTACGACCGAGACTATGAGCGCTCCTATCACCAATCCTATGAGCCTGACTATGAGGGAGGCTACAGCTCATCCTACGACCGCAGAGCTCAGCCTGAGGCTCGCAGCCGCGAACACCTACGCTCCCGGAGTCCCAGCCCCGAGCCTAGGTCCCGGCAGGAGCACAAGCATGATCCTGATAGGCCCATCGGGGTCCTTTTGACCAAAAACAAAGCAAATGAAGGTAGGCACATATGATGTGGGAATACGAGCAGTGGTGTCAGTATACCTGGCACTCACCCTGCACCTGCCGGTGTTCAGCATTGACCTGAACTGGCAGACACCTGGGGGCTCATTTATTCCTCAGTGCCACATTATGGGGGTGTTACTCTTGGGTCCTTGTTCTGTGGTAAGGAGACACATGCAGAAGGGCTCACTGGTCTGGACACGGGTGTCTCAATGGCTTTGCTTCAGACAAGTACCTCACGGGTACACACTTGTTACAGTGAAGATTCTCAGGCTCTTCTGGTGGGCCTGACACGACTCTGTGGGATAACAAAGCAGAAGACAGTACCCCATCTCCTCTTGATGGAGTTCTGTTCTAAGCCAGGGGTGGTGTTGAGTAAATAGCCTTAGTTAATCCTCCCAAAGACCTTGGTGGTAGGAGACCTCTCCTGTGTTACAGGTCAGGGGGTTTGGTATGTATGTGAAGGCTGACTCTGCATTCCTGGAGGCATGGGCACACTTAATCCCATCCAGGATTCATTCACTCAGCAAAGAAGCTGTTAGTTCTGTTCTTAGAGCATGACTCTGAAGCCCAGGAAGTAGGAAGCTGGAACTCACACTTAGCTGATCTGAAGCCAGGAGATGGAACAGGCGTTGAGCCTTTTCCAGTCTTGGCTCTTGTCCTCCTACTTGTAAATTTTCTCAGAACATAGCTTTTGTCTCGTTGGTTCTCTTACTGTTCTAATAAGAGAACCGTGAATGCAAGGTTGTTCTGTAGCTTGGGGACTTGCTTTTTTTTTTTTTTTTTTTTTTTTTTTTTGGGAGGGGGTTTTAGACAAAGGAGTATGTTTCCTATGTTTTTCCTACTTAAATAACTGGAGTGATGGGAGGTTAGGAGCGGGGTACCGGAGCACAGGGCTGTGTAAGCTTAGGTTGTACCATATTGCTGAGGAGAGGGGCACCCTTGACGGCCACTTTGGAAGCATGAAGACTTCGCAGAGTCTTTATAGCTGCGTGTCAGGGGATGACCCTTCACTGGTCCCCAAGCCGGATCCAGATTGAAAGGTGGAGACCAGAGATGTTCTGAGAGTGAGCACAGGCAGGGACCTCCTTCCAAGAGGTCTGGCCCATCCTGAGGGACATTGCTTTTCAGCCCTTTCCTCCTTCCTCCTCTTTCCCTGTTTCCATCCACCCTTGCCTCTTTTACACCCTCCTATCGTAGTAACGGCCATGTATGCCATCATACAATCACAGGGTACCTCGTATTAGGGGTTCTGTAAAAGGACAGAACTGATGGGATGAGCGTGTGTGTGTGTGTGTGTGTGTGTCTGTGTGTGTGTCCGTGTCCATGCATCTGTGTGTCTATGTGTATACACACACGTGTGTGTAAAGGGGATTTCTTAGACTCGTTATAGGCTGTGGATCTGGTGGTCTGGCAATGCTTTCTCCTGACAGAAAGGCCAAGAATCTGGTAGTTGTTCGGTCCATGAGACCGGATGTGTGTCTCAGCAGTCGCAATCTGATGCTGCAGCCTGGGAAGTACTGTCTACCTTGGAATCTGTAGCAACAGGAGAAGTGAGCTTGCCAGGGAGGGTGAAGGCCAGCAGTACAAAGCAGAGACTTTCTTCTTCCATGTCCTTTCATGTGGGCTGCCTAGATGAAGCTCATGCAAGATTAGCTGCCATATACCTCCATATAAAAAACTTAAACAGAAATCTCATGGCATATTGCTTATTCTGTGTGATACTGAGAGTTTCCATTACATCGAAATTTTAAAATACTGTTAGAAAATTATGAACTCAATTCAGGACCCATTAATGAATTATGACTCATAATTTAAGTATAAACTGTTGGGTTAGAGAGATGACTCAGTGCTTCAGAATGCTTGATGTTCTTCTAGAGGGCCAGAGTTTGGTTCCCAGCACCCATGTCTGGGAGCTCACAACTGCCTTTAACTCCAGCTTCAAGGACTCTGATGCCTTATCCTGACCTCCCGAGGTACCCACGAGAGAGAGAGAGAGAGAGAGAGAGAGAGAGAGAGAGAGAGAGGTAAATCTTTAAATAAAATGAAGGTATTGTCCTATGAGATTGCCCAGATCATAGCTGGTCTTAAGTGCAGAAATAAAGGGGTTATGTTTCTCTCCTTGAACTCAATCTGTAGACTGAGCTGACCTTGAATTCACAGAGAGTCACCTGTCTCTGCCGCCTGAGTGGTGGGATTAAAGGTGTGTGCTACCACTGCCTGGATAAAACCCCCACGTTTAAAGATGATTTTATTTATTTGTATTTTATGTGCACGAGTGTTTGTATGTGTAAAAGTAGAACTGGAGTGATGGATAGCTGTGAGCCACCATGTAGGTGCTGGGAATCGAATCTGGGACTTCAGGAAGAGCAGTCAGTGTTCTTATCCTCTGAGCCATCTCTCCAGATCCTCCTTTTAAAGAATATATATATAAAAAATAATTTTTATTCATGGGGATGAGTGTGTGTACCACGATGTTTGTATGGAGCTCAAAGGATAAAGGAGAGTATGTCCTTTCCTCTTACTATATGGATTTCAGGGATTGAACTCCAAGCTTGACAACAACCACCTTTATTCACTGAGCCATCTCACTGGCCCTATTCTACATTTTAAAGAAAGATACATTTATTTTGTATATGAATGTTTTGTCTGCGTGTAGGTGTGTGTATCACATGCGTGCCTGGTGCCTGAGGAAGTCAGAAGATAGCATCAGATCCCCTGGAACTGGAATTGCAAATGGTTGTGAGCCACCACGTGGGTGCTAGAAACCGATCTGGGTCCTCTGCAAGTGTAGCAAGTACTCTTAGCTGCTGAGCCTTCTCTCCAGCTCATGATTCCACTTTTTAAAAGAAGAAAAAATTGCTAAGATTACCCTATAACTTAATTACATCTGGCTTAAGGTTACAGGAAAAGGAATCTTCTAAGAAACCCAGTAGACAGGAGCTGCTATTGATTAAGAAGGAGTGACACCAGCTCCTATCCCCATACACCTGGCTGTGTATCAGGAGCTGGTTAACTCCTGTTTTGTTTTTGTAATTTAAGAAATGTTCTTACAGACCCATGAAACTATTTGCAGCCACTCTTGTGTCACCTAGGAATATTATTAAGCTTTTAGGAGACCAGGGAAAGTGTTGATAGGAAAGAAAAGTTAGACTTCCTCACCTTGGGCTGTGTGCAGTCAGTTTCACCAGTGGGCTTTGCCACCGGTAGAAGGAGAGATGTGGTGTCCCTAGGAGGGTGTGGAGTGTACCTCAGCACTTCTTTTTAGTTGTTGTTGTGTGTGGTGCTAAAGGTGAACCAACCTAGTGTCTTAGCAATATCAGATGTTACTGTACCACTGAGGACTGTAGGAACTAAGCACTTTGTATCTTTGTAATAAGCTCAAAGGCTAATAAGTTTACTGTAGTTTATTTACTAAAACTGATTTGAACACGGCTTCCTTTCTGATCACAATAAGGTACTTTCCCTAAATAGTAGAAATTATTTTGAAGAAAGCTACTGTTTTGTGAGCATACAGTTTCCAGTTAGGACACTAGTAATAAACTTACATGTTGAAAGTGTTTGCTTGTGCTGGCTTTCAAAGTCACTACAATTCTCCTGTAAAATGTGTCTTTTTACAGGCTTAGTACATAACATCAGAATAGTCTGTAGAACACTTAAAATATTGGAAAATGTGCATCCCTCCTCCATGCGGTATAGTTTTTCTTTTGAGAACAGTTCAAAGTGCTGCCAACTGTTAGCACAGTGCTGGGATGGCTCCGCCCCAGCTTGCAAGCCATGGGTAGTGGGGATTGTTATGGCTGATGTTCACTGTGTCCCCAGCTTCCTGTGGGCAACCTTACAGTTGCCTAGTAAGATGGATGGAGCAGGTCGTTGTCACTAACCTTTAACTTGAAAAGTTAACTTGAAAGGTTTAAGTCAGACATCCACATTGCTTTCCCTAGTTTGACCGGTTGTTAACATTTTGCAACATTGTCTTCCTTTCTCCTGTTTTCTACTTCTCTTTCCTCACTTAACCTCTGCCTCCAATCCCTTCTCATTCTCCTCCCTCCCTCCCTCTCTTCCCTCCCTTCCAAAGATTCTAGGCCAGCTTAACAGAGTATCCCGTGTAAAAATTAAATTTTCGTAACGGAAGTAGTCTTCAAAGCCAGCCTTAAGTTTCCTGAACAAGTTGAGGATGTGTGTGTGTTCCCTTGTTTGTCTTCTAGAGTATGGTCTCCGGCTGGGGAGTCAGATCTTCATCAAGGAAATGACCCGAACAGGACTGGCAACCAAAGATGGCAACCTTCACGAGGGGGACATAATTCTCAAGGTAAGAAGACAAGGACAGGGAGTGGTGTGTGCCTGCATGCAGTCCTAGTCTGTACTTCCACACCCTCACAGCAGGACAGAATATCTGACCTGAGTCCTGATGGCCAGGACGGAGGCAGAGACAGAAGGGCAGCGCCGTGAGGTGGTCTTTGTCCAAAGAACAAACACACTGGAACATTAGGGATGTAGCTCAGCAGCACGGCTCTCCCCCAGCACGTCTGCTCCCTCTCTTACCCACCCGCCCCCAAAACAAGTTAGAAAGGAAAAGGAAAAACAAGCCTTAGAGGATGTACTAATTTAATAACAAAAAGAAAAAAACCTCAAGGAAGACTTTGCCCTTCTCCCTGTAGATTTAAAGTTTAGGTTCCTGTTCCTGTACCAGGGAAAGGTGAGCCAGAGAGCCCCTGATCTGTGATTGCTGGATGCTTGACAGTTTTTATAAACCTCTCCGATCAGAAAGTGTGGTCCAGCAGCGAACCAGTTTGCAGCCTTGAACTTGGAAGTTAAATACATGAGCAGAGTAAACGAACTATGGACCCGGTCTCAGTTGTGCCTGTTGAGGGCATGTGTGGTTATGTTTCATTTAAAGGATAGTTTGTTTTCATTCAGTCATCCTGGAGTCTGGTCCAAGTATTTCAGCAAAATTCTTTCCAGTTCTATAAAGGAGAATAGGTGTGCTTTTACAAAGCTGTGAATAGTTGTCACGCGTGTGAATAACATCGCCATTCCTCATTCGCAGATCAATGGGACTGTTACTGAGAACATGTCTTTAACTGATGCGCGGAAGCTAATAGAAAAGTCTAGAGGGAAACTGCAGCTTGTGGTGCTGAGAGACAGCAGGCAGACCCTCATCAATGTCCCGTCCCTCAATGACAGTGACTCTGAAGTAGAGGGTAAGAAGGGGGGGTGCATGATTTCTGGGGTGTCAGGAGGGCCATGCCTGAAGGCTGGAGGGCCAAAGAAGCCTTCTTTTAAACTTTATTAAAAAAGAGAAGTATTCCTGATTTTTTGTTTTGTTTTGTTTATTAAAGTAGATTTGTAGCAGGAAATTCTGGCTCACTTGGGAAAGACTCCTAGCTGGGCCACCGAGAGCAGAACTTACTAGTAATAGATCACAATTTGCTAAGTGCTCACATACATACCAATAAAGTACAGACTTCAGTGTTTTAAACATGCCTTGAAACCTTCTCTCAGGAGGCAGAGTCAAGGCCAGACTGGTCTATCTAGTAAGTTCCTGACCAGCTTCAAAGAAAGAAAGAAGGAAACCAAACAGTAACAAAAACTTATGCTTCTGGGTGTGTCTTCCTTTCTTCCTGGAGGCGTTTCTGTGCTTAAAATCTGTGTTAAAATCTCTTCATAAATTCCAGCTTTGCTTAAGTAACAAAAAGGCTCTTAGTATTTCCACCTTTAGTGAAGCCATACTAAACAATCAGTCAAAACGGCTCAATGTCATGGTACATGATATATCTGTATGTATGTATATGTATGTGTATACGTATACATATATGTGTGCATATATACATACGTGTGTGTGTGTGTGTGTGTAGTCCCTGTTCTGTATCTGTATCTTACTAATATATGGCCCTGTTCCTACTTGTTACTGTTTGTTTTGTTTTAAACTTGGATAACTTGCATTTATTCCAGTTTCTCATGTTACTTGCAGTACACTAACTGCCTTTTAATGCTAATAAACACTTAGGTTGAAGTACAGGGACCAGTTCCAAGTGTTTGTTCCTTGTCAGGGCAGGTGTGGTGTCTTCGGATTGCAGAGTGAAGATTGCTGCCCTACCTTCCAAGGATGTTTTAGAAAAGTGATTAGATAAGGAGTGCAGTAAAAGGGTTGTGAATATTCTTCACATGAATATCCTAAAAGCAGTGCCAACCGGGAGATAGGCTCTTGTCTTGTAATGCTTGCAGATTGGGGATGTAGCTCAGGAGAGGGATCTCATGTGCATGCTCCCTGAGGCATGGTCCCTTCCCAGACCACAGTTGACTTTTCCACTGGCCCCTTGTTTAGACTACTGGGTGAAAATAGCATTGTGGGCTGGCAGGATGACTCAACAGTCATCAGGCGCATCCCTGAGATGGCTAGTGTGAACCAACATGCCTGGCTTTGAGAGTTAATTTCATTTCCAGTATATCAGGAGTCTGATCACTTCATCTGGACTATGTGAGTATAGTACAGGAAAGCAAAGCGATCAAGGCAACCAGTTGTAGTAGTCATAGTTTATTTCCTTACTGTTCATGTTATTCCCTGCACGGCGTTAGTGTCAGGGAGCTTGATCCCAACAAGATTCCCCAGATGGTTTGAGTGTACATTAAAATTTAAGGGGCACTGGTCTGTGTGGCAATGAGTGGTTTCTCTAGCCTTGGATTCAAGCAATCATGGGTTGAAAATATGTGCGAAAAGAATCTGCAAAGTTAAGGTTTCTTTTTCTTGTTTGTCTACCAACAATACAGCGTAACCACCATTGATATGGCATTTGCAGGATGTTGTGTGTTGTAGAGAAACTATGCAGAAGATTATGGATAGGCTGCATGCTAATGTTTAGCATTTTGCACAAGGAACTTAATCATCTGCCCAGATTCGTTGGGGAAATGGTTTTGAAACCAATCTCTACAGTTCGACCGTGGCCCCCTTAAAACAGCTTTGCAAGTGTCTCTCTCTGAAAATTAGCAGGTTTTTTTCCCTATCCCTTAGTGAAAACAAAAAAACCTGCTAAACTGATAGCCTTCCATTATGCTCCCTGCTCAGGGAGCATAGTGTAATTTTGGGTATGTGTGTATTTCACTGAAAAGGACTTTCCCTTATTTTAAAACCAGATATCTCGGAAATAGAGTCCAACCGATCTTTTTCTCCAGAGGAGAAGCGCCAGCAGTTCTCTGATCAAGACTATCATTCCTCCAATGAGAAACTGAAGGAGAGGCCGAGGTAAGACAGTGTAGTGTGGGCTTCGTTTCTCTTAGTCACTGGCAAATGCACCCGAGTGTGTATGGTGAATGTGTCTTCTGCTGAGACATGATCATGATGTGTGCTTCAGTTCAAGAGAGGAAACCTCAGGCAGACTGTCCAGGATGGGCGCCACACCCACTCCATTCAAGTCCATGGGGGACATCACTGCTGCAAGTGTTGCAGAGGCCAACAAGGAGCCCCGGTACCAGGAAGAAACCCCAGGTAAGGTTTTAAGGTCATTCGTGTGTGTGTGTGTGTGTGTGTGGTGTGTGTGTGTGGTGTGTGTGTGTTGTGAGATACATAAGCTAGTTTATGCTGAGTATACCTTCCCCAGCCCAGTACCAGGCACAGAAGAATTGAGTTCAGAAATATGTGCTTGCTCTTTCCAGAATGTGGATTTTAAAATGCCAAATTATTTTTAAAACTTACAAAGTGGAAGAGGCCCTCTTTTTTTTTTTTTTTCTCTCTTTTAATGTGGGAGGTAACCTTTTTAATATATCATCAGAATTGATCACATTTTGACATATTTGAGTTCCAGTCCTCTAGCCCTCTGTCCACAAACCCAACATCATCACCCTAGTCTTTCCTACCACTCTGAAATTTCATCATAACTCTAGGTACATAAACATTTATATGTGGGCAAACATGGTATTGTTTCCAGGTTGTAAGGAGCAATCATCGCCTTGTGCATATGTTCCTTTGGTTTTGGGTATGTCTTTTCTCTGACTATGGGAAACTGATAACTGCTAATGCCTTCAAGTTAAACTTTGTCTGTAAGTCTTCCTTTATTTATTATTTTTAATTAACTAGTTTGTTTCGGGGACAGGGTTTCTCTGTGTAACACTCCTGGCTTTCCTGGAACTTACTCTGGCCTTAAACTCACTGAGACCCACCTGCCTCTCCTTCCCAAGTGCTTGGGTTTAAAGGTGTATGCCACCACCCTTCTCTCTTTTTAAAGAAATAAAAAATGAAGACAGCCTAAGAAAGGGAAGCACTTGGAAATGGGAGTGGGCTCATGAGCAGGAAAAGGTGTGTGCTGATGGTTTAGTATGGCGTAAGACACACCTGAAGCCTGTGGATTTTGCTGTCTTTCTATTAAGGAACAACAAGCTCCTGTGAATCTGGATGATAAGGAAGAAGGCTGTAGTCTTGTTTTGGTGTGATTTATTTTCACAGTATGCAGCTTGAATCCACAGTGTTCTGCATTCGAGGCAAAGCTACACACTTGAGCTACACACCTTCAAACCACACTAAACTTATAAAATCCACAGTGCCTGGGGACTGGGGAGGTGGCTCAAGGGTTAGGCATTTCCCATCCTCCTTATGGTATCTCACAACCCTCTGTAACTCTAATTTCTGGGGATCTGATGCCCTCTGCTGGCCTTGACAAGCACTAGGCACTCACATGGTCCATATACATATATGAAGAAAAATCTCATATGCATAAAATAAAACCAGATAAAAATCTTTAAATCCACAGTTCCTCAACCCAGGACAGCCCCAAGAACTTTTCTTCGTCCTAGTCCTGAAGATGAGGCAATATATGGGTATGTACTTCCCAACCCATTCCTTTTCCACTCAGCAGATCTGCTTAGCTGAAATCCACAGTAATGGTGTACTTCTTCCTGCCCCAGATGGCGAGTTTGCCCATTACTCAGCCACCTTTCATCAACTCTTATTCCTAATATTCATAAGTAAGAGGAGACATTTATGAGAGAAACACAATCTGGGATCGGGTGAACTCTGTGGCTTTGGTGTCTGTTCACCTACCCGTCTCCTTCTCCTCTCCTGCATGTTTTCCTGCATATTTGCTTTGGGCCAAATGCCTGACTCCCAACCAGGTGAAGCAACTCCAGACTACGGTGCTTCAGTAGCGACTGCAGTGGGTGTGGTGGTTGTGTGAGCTGGGGAGAGAGAAGGGGTGATGTCCAGTGGTCCAGTGGTGTCTAGACAGCGAGTGTTGGGTTAGGACCAGCTTCCTTGGATCTGAACTGTCTGTATTTGACTAAACTTGTGGTGGGGTAGACTCAGGAGGGCATCCTTCTTCCTATCAGATAGCCAGTGTTAATCCCTAATTCCATCCTCTCATCTTACACGAGCTAATGTGGTAAACCCTGTATTTTTGCTCCTTTGTGGACCGATAGACATTCCTTTCACTGTCCCAGGGAGATAAAATTAGAGGACAGATGAGAAAATTTTGAGGGAACTTTTGTAAACTATGACATCCCTTCTGAGCTAGAGAATAGTTAAACCCTTAATACCTCCATGTGAACCCTTCATCATTTAAACAGTGTCTTTCATCTTCTCTTTCTGAAATCAAACCTCCGACAGCCCTAATACCAAAATGGTGAAGTTCAAGAAGGGAGACAGCGTGGGCCTCCGGTTGGCCGGTGGGAATGACGTTGGGATATTTGTGGCTGGCATTCAGGAGGGCACCTCTGCAGAGCAGGAGGGCCTACAAGAAGGAGACCAGATTCTGAAGGTAAGGAAGCCTGCCTTCTAGCAGTCACTTGGGCAGGTGCCTTTCTGGATGTGTTTCAAGTGAAGTAGTTCTGAGAACAATGGTTCCTGGTTACTGAAATAGTTTGGCATGCTGGGGAGCAAGCAGCCATTGGGCTCTGGAATTTCTTTCTTTCTTTTTTGTTTTTCTTGTTGTTCTTTTTGAGAAGGGTTTCTCTGTGGAAATAGCTCAGTAGACTAAGCTGGCATCAAACTCAAATTTCTTTCTTTTTCTGTATGCACTCATATACTAATGGCATGGAGGAAAATCCACATGCCATTAACTGGGAGTCTGGTGAGAAATTCTAGGCTCAAAGGAGAGAGGAGAAGTTATAGAATCACTGGGAACGTCAGGCTTCAGGACACAAGGTCACACCCTCCCTCTGTGGCTATCAGATTGTGCCTCTAGCATGGGGGTTGCCAGACCTTGCTTATGAACAAGCTTTCCAGTGAAACTCTAGAACTTTCTTTGGCTCCAGGAAGGGTTCTAGAAGACTACCTGAGTGAACCTCAGGGCAACACATGATCCCAGGGCATCCCTTCACCCCCAGCCTCCCAGGCTTCAGATGCCAGCACATGCTGTACTTGGTAAATATGCTAATGAAAAGGAAGCATGTTTCCTGCTACCCAGAAGCTAGAGGTTTAGAATTTAGCTTTTTTAAAGTTGAAGAATAAAGTAGATTTGTCTTGTGGACAATCTGTGTGAGCTTTTATGAAGAGAAGTAGAGAATTCACTTAGGGCTTCAGGCTCTCAATTTCTATCTAAAACTTTGTTAAAGACAAGGAGAATTGCTTCCATGCTTAGAACTTTTCTATAAATTATTTTGTTTCCTGGCATCACCATGGTGACCAGAGAGATACTAATGGGTACCCAATTTCTCTTGCAGTAGTTTTCAGTAGAGGTCAGGCAGCAAGTGGCCTTGACCATCACTCGAGCTGACTACAGGATCTCTTTCTTTTCTGTAAAAGGCTGAGATAGCCTGAGCAGAGAGGCAGCCACACAGCACAGTGTGCTGGAGCTGATACCCAATCCTCCCCAGGCTCAGCACACCCAGTGGGCCGTGCATCCTGCCCTCAGATAATGAAAGACGATATTTGTTTCTTGTCTGTTGGAAAGGGCCACACAGTCCGACCTTGAAGTTCAGAAGCACTGGCCAGCCCTTTTCGCTTTCATGTGATCTACTTGATACAAAGGGAACTGCATGCATAGCCTGGCCATTTTATTTTATTTTTGTTTTTGGTTTTTTGGTTTTTTTTTTTTTAGGATTTTAAGGATGGATCTGCCTTTGGTAGGTAAGGCTTGGCATGTGCAGAGTGCTGGACTGCAGCTGAACACAGTATAAGTAACACTTGGTTTAACTGCCTCTTTGTTATTTATATGGTGTGGCTGCTATTTCTCCCTCAAAAAACTGTTATGGAATGGAAAAGACACACTTGTGCCTACCATGCATGTGGAGGTCAGAGGGCACCTTTTGGGAATCATTTCTCTCTTTGCTTGGTCACTGAGCACACATATAATGCAGAGAGATAGATACAGGCAAAGCCCTGTTACAATATAAAACAAATTAATTTTTATACATTGGGGCATGGAACTAAATGGACTCGTCAAATAAAGGGATACAAACGGACAAGAAAATTTTACTTTCAGCTGTTCAACATCTAGCCATCAGGGAAGTGCAAGTTAAAACTACTTCCTGGCTTTTTCTGTTATCTTACAGCATCTTTCTGTAGTATCCCCCTTAAGGACGTATAGGACAGCACTTTATGATACAGGGGCAGTGGTCCTCCACGGAAGACCAGATGCACCGTGATTCATGAACACGTGTGAAACATGTTTCTTTTGCTTTGCTTTTGAGACAGAGTTCCACAGACCTTGAAATCATCATCATCCCGCCTCAGCCAAAAGCGCCAGGATTACAGCTGTGTACACTGGATTTCTTGTGTTAGATAGTTTCCAAGTGATTGGAGTTATAGGGGAAAGGTTGAAATGACCTGTGAACATGTACTGAAGACTTTACTTGAGTTAAGTTTTAAAAAGTGTGGTGCCAGATCAGTTTATCGCAGACCCCCTCCATTCGATAATGATTATAGTTATCTGTTTGTTACTTTATATTGTACCTTTCTGGTCACCCGTTTGAGAGACTTGTAGAAAGGGGGAACAGAGAGAATGACAAGAAATTCTAATTAGTCAGGATTTTTCTCTGTGGCTCTGTGGCCATCTTGGAGCACATTCTGTAGATCAGGCTGGCCTTGAACTCACAGAGATATGCCTGCCTGTCTCCCCAGTGTTGGGACTAAAAGTGTGCAACACCACTGCCCAGCTCAGTGACAGATTCTTAATTGGCAGATGTGATGGTATGCAGAGCACTGAGGAAGGATGACGTCACGGCACTCATACGGTCCAGGCCAGTAGAAAGGTGCTGTGCTGCTGGACTGAGTGGCAGTGGTGTGGACTCGTACACATGCTGCTCTTGCTCTTCACAGGCCCCTACTGCAATCAAACAGAAACTCAGGAGTTTCCATTTAAATCTTTGGGACTACTAGGGATTAATCCTAGAGCTTTGTTTGTACCTGCTAAGCAAGTACTTGGCCATTGAGGTATTTCCACAGCCCGATCAAAACCTTAGGGTAACTCCCCTCACACATTGCTCAGTTGTTATTTCTTCCTTCCAGGTGAACACCCAGGACTTCAGAGGGCTAGTTCGGGAAGATGCAGTTCTCTACCTGTTAGAAATCCCCAAAGGTGAAACTGTGACCATTTTGGCTCAGAGCCGAGCAGACGGTGAGCAAGTTTGACGATGTGTTTTATTTGAGGGGGGTGGGGAGGAAGAAGGAGGTGCCTCTGGACCAGAATAAGCAGCATTGGGTCACGGGTGTATGGAGAGAATCTAGGTGCTGTTAATTTTGGGTCAAATAATTCTACTGAAATGATTTAGCCAGTTGTGTGTCTTCTGGAGGTAACCTGCTTTTCTGAACAGTGGCGCATCCTCGGTTATGACAGAATTGTTTCAGGTCTCTGTGTGACTGACAAGTGGCATTGGCTCCTCTTAGCTCTCGCCAGTCTCACAGGCTGTTTCACCTTCCCAGGTCCTCACTTGTAAAGTGGGGGACAAGAGCAGTCCCTTCCTGTTCGTGTCCAAAGGTTGGTGAACAACTGTGTTAGTCAAGGGTGCGCAGAGAAACAGAACTCATAAGAGATAAAGATACGTTGTTAAGGACTTTGTTGATGTGAGTAGCAGGTTGGCAAGTCCCATGTTGGCTAGGGTGAGCCAGCAGGTTGCAGACCTAGCAGAATGAAAGGTTGAGTTTTAGATTTGGGTTTAGCCTGAAGCCCTCACTTAACTTCTACAAGAATTGATGGAACAGATACAGTAGAAAGGTAAGAGAAAAGCAGATGTCCCAGCCGGAATTAACTCTGATGTGTGGCAGAAATATTCTAACCAGGCTTTCAGCAGGATGAGGCTCCACCCTTGTTAAGAAGAGCAGTTTGCTTTACTCAGTCTCCATATTTGGACAGTAGTTATCAGCCTTCCTAATGCTGCGACCCTTTAATACAGTTCCTCATGCTGTGGTGACCCCCAACCATAAAATTATTTCATTACTACTTCATAACTATAATTTTGCTACTGTTAGGAATCCTAGTGTAAGTATCTGAAATGTAAGATATCTGATATGTGATCCCCAAAGGGGTCATGACCCACATATTGAGAACCACTGCATTTGAATGTTAATTTTACTCCACCATTGCCTATCATATCCTCTCAGAAAGGCCTGTAGTATTTTTAATCAGTTGTCTAGGCGCTCCCACACATTGTCTAGGCACACCATACATTGTCAGCTTGACACAGATCTGGCATCACAGCACTTCAGGAAGTTAATGATTCTTGCTTCCTCTCGTTGGAGCCTGATTGCCATAAGGCCGTGTGCTAGGAATGAAGGCAGGACGGGGAAGTGCTGACTTAAGATCTCCACTTAAGCCCAGTGCGGTCAACAGTGCTTTTGTTTTCCAGTGTACAGAGACATCCTGGCTTGTGGCAGAGGAGATTCATTTTTCATAAGAAGCCACTTTGAATGTGAGAAGGAAACTCCACAGAGCCTGGCCTTCACCAGGGGCGAGGTCTTCCGAGTGGTAGACACGCTGTATGATGGCAAGCTGGGCCACTGGCTGGCTGTGAGGATCGGAAATGAGCTGGAGAAAGGCTTAATCCCTAACAAAAGCAGGTGACTAAGACTGGACTTATCTAAACTTGCCTTTAAATCCCTTTCCCTTCGAAAGGCCCTTAAGGAAATCCCATGTGACGTCATCATCTGTCGCCCTCAGTGGTTATGGATACAGAGCTGGAACCTTTAGAGTTGTGAGCATCTGGTTGTTGCACTTGGCTTATTTTTTAGGGTTGCCTGCTGCCCTGCTTGTGGGAAATACTGTGCAGGCACAGCACCCCCAGCACACCTGGTCTCCATCCTTAGAAGAGGCTAGGAAACGCTTGTTGGTGTGTGGCAGTGTAGAAACTTAAAGAAAGGTGACCCATTACTACACGCATTCATGCATTCTTATTACATATTGTATGAGACACATGGCGTGTTCCGTACTGAGCTACGGCTTGTGGAGTTCAGAGACCTGTTGGGTTTCTTCATCGCTATGACAAAATAGAAGAGTGGGGAGGGCATGGGAGGGGAGGGGAGAGAAGAGAGAGATGCATGCTGGCACTCAGCTTGCTTTCTCCTTTGTATTCAATCTGGGGGAAGGTACCATCTATTCAGGGTGGTTTTTCCCTTTCTCGAAAGACCCTCAAAGGGTGTCTTTCCATGGTGATTTTAATCCAGCCTGGTTGACAGTGAAGCTTGCACACTGCCTTTTCTGCCTCCATGGTCCCCTTCTTTGTCTCCATTGTTAATTGGAGTCAGCTTGGGTTCTTACATGGTACTGGCTAGGTGTCAGTCATAACCTGTTCTCATGCTGTGGAGAATGACTCCTGGCTCCTTCTCTCAGAGCTGAGCAAATGGCCAGTGTCCAGAATGCCCAGAGAGAGAACGCTGGGGACAGAGCAGACTTCTGGAGGATGCGCGGCCAGAGGTCCGGGGTCAAGAAGAACATCCGGAAGAGCCGGGAGGACCTGACGGCTTCTGTGTCTGTTAGCACCAAGTTCCCTGCCTACGAGAAAGTCCTGCTGCGGGAAGGTGAGGCAGCTCTCTGGGCCCGGAAGAGATCTGTTGAGCTCTGAGCAGCTTCCTCCCCTGTGGCTGTAACCATCTAGTTCCATCTTCACCTGTCACTGACACCAAGGGTATGGTGAGGGAATCGTGTCCATCAAAGCCCCTGAGTGGGGGAGGCGAATTGTCGAAATGTGGAAAATGATTTTAACTCTGACATGGAAGTATTTGTGTATTACCCTCTGAGTAGGGATGTGAAGCAGCATAATACCAGAAAATGACACGTGAAGTTTCTACTAAGCTCCGCTTTGCGGGGAGGGTAGCGAAGGCTTGTATTTCACGAGAGCACTGGAGTCGAGCTGGAGGTGTGAGGATGCAGTTTCTTTTGCTGAGTTTGCAGAAGTGTAGACAGTACCTTGGCCTCTCTCTCATCTGGACATGTCTGATAGCCTTTCTCTCTTCCTGTCAGCTGGCTTCAAGAGACCTGTGGTCTTATTTGGCCCCATAGCAGACATAGCCATGGAGAGGCTTGCCAACGAGTTACCTGACTGGTTCCAAACTGCAAGTAAGTCAGCTAGTGGAGTTTTGCTCCCAAAGTGTTTATTTTGAAAGTTTTCTAGCACACGAAAGTTGGAAGAATAATGAATACCCACACAATCCGCCTGGAGTCACTGTACCATGTTGTCACACACACTTTCTCTCCACCAGCTGCCCAGATACAGACACTGCTCCCCGCCTTTGACATGGTGTACTGAGCTGGTTCAGTGTTTAAATCGCCAATGATGAGACGCTTTATCCTTGAGCATATGTGTGGCTCTCTTTATAAAAGGCATATTCTTTTACATAACAAAGAGATTTAATATTAATGTTACAGTTTGAACATTGCTAATCTGAAGTATTCCAAGAATTGAAACTTTTTGATTGTCAACATGATAGTAAGTGGATAATTCCACCCTTGCTCTCATGTGAATGATGAGCCTCTAAATGCATATGCACTAAAAATACTCCATATAATTACCCTTCAGTCTGTGTGGGACACAGGCATGACAGAAATGAAACTTTTCTTTTTTTTTTGAGCGGGGTCCCTCAGATAGCCCAGACTGGCCCTAAAATTACAGTGTATTGAGGATAAGCTGGCATTTCTGATATTTCTGCCTCCATCTCACAAGTGCTGGTATAACAGGAATATGCCACCATGCTTGGCTAAACTGTGAATGAATCTAATATTTAGATGTGGGTCTCCTTTTTTTCAGATATTTTAATTAAGCATAGTAAATATTAATTGAGCATTCTGGTCCCAAATATTTTTATTTTTAAAATTAAGGCTCATCCATTGATATTTAGGACTTTTTGTTTGTATTTCTAGATCTGTCCAAGAGTTTCTTGGAATATCGATGCTTGGCGAATACATGCAAATCGGGGCATAAGTACTGTTAGGTTGACCTAGCAATTTCTTCTTGGTTATATTTCCATATACTACTGCTGGGGTTGTAGCTCAGTGGTATGGCACTTACCTCGTATGAGTGAAACCTTGGTGTTTAATATGTGAAACACATGCACACACGCACTTACACACACACAACACACATGGTTTCAATCCAGTGAGTGGTATGATCTCATCATGCATGCCATGAGGTGCTGGCTTGTGTCAAGTTGATGTTAAGTTGGGGCATTTGGCTGTCACTCTTTTCCATCAGCATTACTTAGCCACTCTCTTTTTCTTATGCAGAAACTGAACCGAAAGATGCAGGATCTGAGAAATCCAGTGGAGTGGTTCGGTTGAACACTGTGAGGCAAATTATTGAGCAGGTGAGAAAACTCATCAGAAGCCCATATTGCCAGAGAAGTGGATCGTGGTTTGGAGTACAATGTGTATTTTAATAAAATACTAACGAGGAGCTGGAGCGGTGGCTCAAAGATTAAGAGCACTGATGCTCTTCCAGAGGACCTGGGTTCAATTTCCAGCACCCACATGGCAGCTCACAACTGTCTGTAACTCCAGTTCCAGGGTCTTCAACACCCTCACGCAGACATGCATGCAATCAAAATACCAATGCACATAAAAAATAAAAGGGAATCATAAAAATATTTAGAAACTACTAATGATAAAAGCTTATGTAAATTGAAAGTACCAACACAGTGTGTGTGTGCATGCGTGTGTGTGCGCGCGCGTACACACGCGTGTGTGGGTGTGTGTACATATGCGTATGTATGTATACACACATAAGTACTTTTTCTTCACATGTATATCTGTGGTAATTTAATTTATAAATTGACATGGTAGGAGGTAAACAGCAATAACCAGAACCAAAATAGACCAATTATAAAAATATGCTCTAATAAAACTTGTACAAATGTGGCCTGTCCTCTCATTCTCACTTAGAACCTTGTACTGTCCTCAGCCTTTTTTACTTGCTGTTGAACTCAGGAGAAACTGGAGGACAAAGCCATGGACCAGAAGGGTCCTACACTCATTCGCTAAGAAATTTTATCTCGGCCAGGAAGTGGTGGTGCATGCCTTTAGCTCCAACACTTGGGAGGCAGACATAGGCAGATCTCTGTGAGTTTGAGGCCAGCCTGGTCTACAAGAGAGTTCTAGGACAGCCAAGGCCACACAGAGAAACCATGTCTCAAAAAACCACGGGGGTGGGGGAGGATATCTGATAATATGGAAGTGGATGTACTATGGAAAGAAATTTTTTGGCTTTTTAATTAAATGTACAGGGCTGGCTGGGCATGGTGGTGCATGCCTTTAATCCTAGCACTAGGAGGCAGAAGGGAGCGGATCTCTGAGATCAAGGCTAGCCTGGTATACATAGTGGCTTCCAGCTCAAAGCTACACATTTAAATATACACACCTTGCCTAGCGCAGTCTTTACCTGGGAAACCAAGCCCGCTGCTAGTGTCTCACGCCACACGTGCCATCCTTTCTCCACCTGTGGCAGGACAAGCATGCCCTGCTCGATGTGACGCCCAAAGCTGTGGACCTGCTGAACTACACTCAGTGGTTCCCAATCGTGGTCTTTTTCAACCTGGATTCCCGACAAGGTGTTAAAGCCATAAGACAGAGGCTGAGTCCAACATCCAACAAAAGTTCACGCAAGTTATTTGACCAAGCCAACAAGCTCAAAAAAACCTGTTCTCATCTTTTTACAGGTGAGTGAAGTTTCAAAGGCGGTTCGTGCTCAAAATGAGAGATAACCTGGGTGTGGGATATGGAGTCATGCTCGTTCAAGAAGAGTTAGATATTTAGACTTAATGGCATTCGTATGTTAAACTTTGTGATTTTGATAGCCAGAAATGATTGTAAAGATCCAAGACATGGTAATAACCCTATCATCTTAATGACATTTGATTTTTGTGGTAGACTCAAGGCTAATTATTGATTGAACCTACCTTAGCGCCAAGTTCCCATGTCTGTGGTGACTGCATGTTACTTACTGTCAGTGATGAATTAACTGACTATGTGATAGTAACTTATCATAGTGATTGACAGCATCTCCAAAATAGAAACCTGTTACTTCTACTTTTTTGGTGTAATAATACCCAGAGACAGGGTTTCTCTGTAGCTTTGAAGCCTGTCCTGGTACTTGCTCTGTAGACCAAGCTGGCCACAAACTCACCAAGATCCACCTGCTTCTGCTTCCTGGAGCGCTGGGATTAAAGGCATGTGCTACCACTGCCCGGCTGTGTTTTCTTTTCTTAAAGATTTACTCTAATGTTTTAGAAATACATACTAAATAAAATCTTCATAAATTATGTACTAGGCACACTGGAATTTGCATGGATAATCTGCATTGAGAGAAGATAGAGTATAGATGATTGGCCAAGCATGGTGACCCAGATGTGGGTGCTGCATACATGGCCAGGCATTGACGCAGATGGGGGTTCTGTGTACAAGCGAGTTTATAGGCTGGCCTTACGTTATCTACATATAAAATCTTCCATAATTAGGTATTTTTTAAATACCACAAATAGACACATTGCAGCTATTACTCATGATGATAAGATGGTCTGAAATAGGACATATTTAATGTACTACCTTCATATATAAGTTGTGTGGGTATGATGTAATGGAGAGTTTAAGAGTCACAGTTTTTATTTGTTTGAGCAATGCTTTTTTTTGTGGGAACACTGTAAGTGTACTACATAGATGCCACTTTTTTAACCCAGTGACTTTAGAGGCCGGTGACTGTTGTCATTAACCATCAATATATTGGGAAGAAGATCAAGGCGACTGGATATGTATCCACATTCAACCAGTGTTTACTGTAGTTTAACTTTTCCTGTTAGAAATATAGTGTAACCAAATGCACCAGAGAAATTGTTCTATCAAAGCCTTATCCATTGGGCCACTCCTGTTCTTAGCTTCTAAACGGAATGCGATAGATCTATCTTTACAGCTTGTATCTTTTGCCTACTTACTCTTGTATCTTCCTTCATTTTTACCACTAGCAGCACCAATTTACTTTGCAGTGGCCATGAACAGCAATGCTAGTCTGACTTGTGTGCTGCCTAATCAGTCCAGTAGGAACTTGTACAGAGTCACAGGTCCCAGTGTGGCTGAGCCCAGACTAAAACTCATTTTCCTCACTACATCTCATGTACCTTACAACCCAGCTAGATGATTCAGATGCCAGATGTGTGACGTGTTGTTTGGTTATCCATTGTTTAAAGTGTTTATGACCAGAAATGTTTTACATTTTAGATTTTGGAGTGCTTGAATAACATAATTGAACATTTTAGAGATGAGACTGAAGTCTGAACATCAGATTCGTTTCTTTTTCACATGTGTCGTAGCCACAGAGCCTACAGGTGTTTTGCTATGATCATTTTAATAAGAGTTCTGTGTATGAGAATTTCACAGTGTGGATTTTTTCCCTTGGCCATTGTGTGTATTCTCTGACAGTTTGAGATCTTGAAGCATTTTTTTTTTTAGTTGAGGTTTTGAATTAGCCACTCAAATTAATAATTCCTCATTTTCAATGAAGAGGAATGGAACCCCATATGATTATGAATGTGAAACCAAGAGACGCATTTACTCCCCACAGCCCCCATACTTTTGTTCAAGTCCAGCGAATGGCTGGGAGCTTCCTTTAGAGGAGGTTTTGAGTTTCATGCAAGGGTATGCGAAATCGGGAAGAAGAACCAAGCTTCTGGGGATTGGACAAGGAGGAGAGCTGGCAGAAGGTAGCTGGTATCTGGGTGCTCCATGTCCTAGCTGGGAGTCAGTGCTGTTGGTTCTGGAGCACAGGTCATAGTCGCTGGAGAGATCATATATGTAGGATTTGTCATGATTATAAAATGCTTGAAGGGAGAAGCATGATCGAGGGCAGCATCAGGTCTCAGAAATAGGCCACCTAGAAGGCCTCTGGCACAGCACAGCATTCCCTCCGTCCCTCCGTCCGTCCCTCCGTCCCTCCCTCCCTCCCTCCCTTACTCCCTCCTTTAGAAATTTACTCATTTCCTGTATATGGTGTTTTGCCTGCATGTGTATTTATGTACCACATTTGATCAGTACCGGATGAGGTCAGAAGAAGGTATTGGCTCCTCTAGAACTGGGATTATAGTTTCTTACCATGTGGTTGCTGGGAATCAAACCTGGGTCCTCTGGAAGAGCAGCCAGCGCTCTTAACTACTGGGCCATGTCTTTAACTCAAGCACATCCTTTCTGATATAAGATGGCCGAGGGGCAGGACATTCAGATCTCAAGCTAGAGGTACAAGTAGATGTATGCAACTATCTTTTATACATTTATTCCAGGCTCCTAAGCTTGACTACTGAAAGCTGTGTAGAGGCTACATCAACCCTTGTTATTGCCCATTACACCCCAGTCTATCCACAGACTGGTGATGTGCTTTGTGCCGGAAACACTGTTCTGTTTTCCTTTTGAAGAGAATGTTTTGTTGTGTGAGTGTGTATGTTTTTAAAGATTTATTTATTTACTTTGTGTATGTGAGCACTCTTATCTGCATGTATGCCCTTTATGCCAGAAGAGGTCGTCAGATCCCACTACAAATGGTTGTAAACTATCATGTGGTTGCTGGGAATTGAACTCAGGACCTCTGGAAGAGAAGCCAGTGCTCTTGACCGCTGGCCATCTCTCCAGCCCAGAAACACTGGTTTTTGAGCATGATTAGCAGAACCACATCACATTACAGAAAAATTTTTGACTTTGTGTGGTGATTTTTGTTTGTTTGTTTGTTTGTTTTGGTTATTATTTAGTCTTTGAAAAAGCACAAGGGGTAAATGAATCCTGTATCAGCGGAGAAAAGCCCAAATTGCAGTAGGTAAATACTTGGATTAGGGGAGTGTAGGAAATGTTGATCATAGGAAGGAAATGGGCTGAAGGCTGGTTTGCCTATTTAGCTGGTGTCTGGCACCTGAGTGTTTAGGTGGCCACAGAATAGCCTTCCTGAGATGTAATTTGTATACTATACCTGACCCATTTGAAGGTCCTGTTTCAGTGGATTTTAGTTCCTTCAGAGTTGTGTGACTTGTGGATGGAGTTTTCCTGTGCCAGTGGCTGCTCTCAAATAATCACTCAGAAACTTAATATTAATTGTAAATGACCAGTCAATAGCTCAGGCTTGTTACTGGCTACTCTTACATGTAAATTAACCCGTATTTCTTATCTATGCTTTTCCACGTGGCTTGGTACCTTTTCTCAGAACAGCGTGCCCATCTTGCTTCTGTCTACATCTGCTGGGTACTCCTCTGACTCTGCCCTTCTTACTCCCATCGTTCTCAGTTTGGCTTTCCCACCTAACCTTTTCTTGTTCGGCTATTGGCCAGTCTGTTTTTTTATTAAGCAATGAGAGTCATACATATTCTATGAATGTGTACAGAAGGATTATTCCACAGCAATAAACAGAAAGCTGATCCATTAGCACTCACTTTCAATTTCCCCCCAACCCTTCCAGCTTACATGGTGCCTCTGTCACTAGAGTTGGGAAGGTACTGCCTACACAAGCCAGGGCTGGGCGTGGCTGTGGTGAGGAGAGGAGAATGCTAGCAGGGACATTGGCAGCGGGAGGATCCTCTCAGAACTTCGTTGTGTGAATCGGATACTACCTCTGAGTTGGGCCTAGGAAATTAGCTTCGATGGAACTTCTATATCCATGTTCCAGCACTTGATTCTCTTTGAAACTTGGGTTTTAGGACATTTAGGACATAATGGCAGGGGACACAAATATGTCTTCTATATTTCTTAGAGAGCACCCTTAACTTGAGGTTTTCTTTGTGATGAATTCATACTGTATCAGACAGCTCCTAATAGAAACCTGTGAAGGGCCACTTAACATTCTTTATGCGTCTGTTACGAGTCACTTGTTCCTAGGGTGTACAGTCTCACGTCTATATTTACATCTTGGATCATATTTTAGCTATGATTACAATAATCTTTGTGAAGTACCATGATAAGGGCGCAAAAAATCCATGGCATCAAGGTTAGTTTCTTTGGGCAGTCCAATGCATCAGTTTAGTCTGATGCTGTAAGTGATTAATATCTAAGGAACTACTAAGCTCATTCATGGCTTCCCAAGGTTAGAGGTGGGACTTTTTCAAGTTTTCCAGCCAGGGTCTCCTGCATCCCCAGGCTGGCCTCAAACTTACTTTGTAGCCACTGATGATCTTGAACTTTAGATTCCCCTGTCTCCAAAGTAGGTACAGATGTACATCTGATTAGAGATTTCTTAAATGAAAGACAGTCAAATTTAATTAAAAGGAAACTTGAAGCATAGTTACTCAGAAATTTTGTGTAACCGTTAACGGTTACACATGCCAAATGCCCTCTAATAAAGAACCATGAAAGCATAATTAAAAAATAAAATTGTAGGGGGTGGTGGTGGCATACACCTTTAATCCCAGCACTCAGGAAGCAGAGGCAGATCTCTCTAAGTTCAAGGCCAGCCTGATCTATAGAGTGAATTCCAGGACAGCCAAGACTACACAGAGAACCTGTCTTAAAACTGCCCACCCCCCCAAATCAATTGTAGTTAGGGTTAGCAACCTGATCATTTGCATTTTAGATCATTTTTATATTAGCATAATGTTTTGTGTGTATATTATGTCCATCAGGCTAGTTGGCATTGAGTGCCTAGGATCCACATGTCTACACTTGCAGTGAGTGCTAGGGTTATAGGCACACCTAGCCACATCAAACTTTTTATACAGGAGATTTAAATCCATGCCCTCCAGCTTTCACAGCAAGTGCTCTAACCAGATGAGCTATATCTCCAGCCGTGTAGATCCAATTTACTGTTTTGGAGCAGTTTTGCTTGCCTAGTTTATCTTCATTACATCTGTAAATACAGATTGTGAAGAACAGATGCATTTCATGTTTCTGTTAGCATCTATGTCTGTGCTGTAGGTTAGCGTCTTTACATAGGCTGTGTAAGGCAATGGCTCAAGCTATAGACTCAGAAAATAATTTTCCAAGTTTGCACTCAGGTTTCTGTTTGCTTGGTGTGAAGTGGAATGCTTGTTCATCTCATCACTTACTTTGTTTTTGTTTTTTGGATTTTCATTTTCTGTGATAAATTCTAAGAGATTCATATAAGGTCCCTCACATAAAGGTAAGGGACAAGATGATCTCCTGAGAATATGGAGAGTGGGGGGGGGCAGTGAGTGGAGAGGGAGCTAGGAGAAAGAGAAGGGGAGGAGAGGAAAGCACGTGGGACTAGAAAGATTGAGTCAGGGGAGGAATGAGAGAGAGAGAGAAGAGAGCATAAAAGAGGGAGCCATTATAGGTTTGAAGAGAAAACTGATTCTAGAGAAATGTCCAGAGACCTACAAGACTGACCCCAACTAACAATTTGAGCACCAGTGGAAAGGCTAGCATAAATTCCCTTCCCTGATAATGAGATCTATGACTAACTTATCCACTATCATAGAGCCCTCATCTAGTAGCTGATGGAAACAGAAGCAGACACCCACAACTAAACACTGAGCCGAACTGGAATCCAGATACAGAGAGGGAGGACAAGACCAGGACAAGAAACACATAGAGACAGCTGACCCGAACAAGGAGGAGCTAATGGGCCCCCCAGACTGATAGCTGGGAATCTAGCATTGGATTGACTCAGACCCCTGAACATGGGTCTCAGTTAGAAGGCCTGGGCAGTCTAAGGGACCTCTGACAGTGGAACCAGGATGTATCCCTGGTGCACGAAAGGACTTTGGGAGCACAATCCCCATGGAGGGATAGTCCCTTAGCCTAGAGACAGGAGAGAAGGCCTAGTCCCTACTCCAAATGACTTGACAGATTTAGATGATCCCTCCTGGAGGGCATCACCCTACATGTAGAGTGGGGGAGGGTGGTTGGGGGTCATGGGAGGATGGGAGAGAGGGGGAGAGGGAACTGGGATTGATATGTAAAATAAAAATAAAATAATAAAAAAAAAGTACTTTGACAAAAGCAGCTCCAGGGAAGAATTTCTTAATCCACATGTTTCCCTCCAAACACTGACTAGATGAATAAGCCTAGCAGAACATGACTACCTGTTGTGGTCTTCTGGATGCTGGATACTACAAATGGTGCCCAACGTGGGGCTACTGCAGATGGTGGCCAGTGTGGGGCTACTACAGTTTCTGGAAATTGATGCTGACCTTTTTGTTTACATTTCTGTAGCTACAATTAATGTGAATGCAGCCAATGATGGTTGGTTTGGCAGCTTGAAGGACAGCATCCAACAGCAGCAAGGCGAAGCAGTCTGGGTCTCTGAAGGAAAGGTATGTGGTCTAGATTTGCTGCTGTGAGGTGAGAGTCTGTGTTCTCCATGCTTCCTCTAGAGGGCAGTGAATGTAGTAAACCATGAACAAATAAGGGTCAGTGTGGTCTTCAAGTCGGAATGTTTTTAATTCTCCAAAAAAGTAATAAATCGAAGGAACTTTGCAAGGCAGAACATGATGAATGCTGACCTACATTCACTTCCCTTCTACTTTTAATGTAGCAACTAGAATTGCATTCCAAGTACCTCTAATCAGAGCTTACAAGTTCTCATTCCTAATGCCGCACTGTACTGAGGACATGGGAAACTTGGAGTGGAGATGAGAGGCAAGGTTGAGAACCATGGGGAATACAGTTTAAAAAGATACCAAGCGAAGCTCTAACAGCTGGAATTATGCGCTTAGTGAAGAGGTTGGTGGACAATGCATCCTGACTCTGAATTTGAAAGTCCTAGTGATCTGTTCTAGCCCTCTCAAGTTGAATAGCATCTAAATCTGTAGAGATACTGAATACACAGGTATGCAGTGGGAGCAGAGAGTTGAGAACCTGGGGTTCCCTTCATTCTAGGAACCTTTACTCCAGCTAAATTGAGGTAGCTGGTGATCCCTAGAGTGACTTTTGGGTGGAATGGACTGTCTTGCTCCTTGGGACCTAGATTTTTAGTTGACGAATGTAGCATCTACCAAATGCTTGTGGTCTCCACAGCTCCTTGGAGAGGGCAAGATGAGCAGAATGTAGCTTTTGTCCTCAGGGTTCTGAGAATTTTTTTTTTTCTAGTCCTGGGGATTGAACCCAGCTACCTCTGAGAAACATCTGAGCCTGGGTCTGAGAGTCTTAGAGATGAGTAGAAAGGTGCATAGCATGAGGTAGAAAAGCTTATCCTGGAAGACCAGCAAAACAAGGAAGCCTGGCTCAGCTGGCCTAGAGGATGGACTGTAGCAAGGATACACTGAAGGGTCTTCAGTTTGTGGCCCTGTATAGAATCAACCTAGCATCAATATCTCAAAGCTAAGTGAGAACAAGAATCTAAAGGTCCCTTCCCCTGCTGGCACACGTCAAGGTTGCCAACACATGGCTCATCCCTTGGGAGTCCCCCCCAACTCCCAGGAGCCATGCCAGATCCCACTCACCCTTCAAAACAAATTCCTCTAGATGGAAGGGATGGATGATGACCCTGAAGACCGCATGTCCTACTTAACTGCCATGGGCGCAGACTATCTGAGTTGTGACAGCCGTCTCATCAGTGACTTTGAAGATACCGACGGCGAGGGAGGCGCCTACACTGACAATGAGCTGGATGAGCCAGCTGAGGAGCCGCTGGTGTCTTCCATCACCCGCTCCTCGGAGCCGGTGCAGCATGAGGAGGTGAGGCGAGGCACAGCAAACTCTGGGCAGCTTGCTGCAGGCTGTGAGGCCACAAGCAGGAGCAGTGTTCACTGAGGATGCTGTAGAAAGCATCCTCAAGGATTGGAGCAGAGGATGGCTAGGGAGGCCCACTGGGAGTCAATGTGGCTGTGGTCCCTGAAAAGCAGAGCCAGAATGTGGCATTGGAAAAGGTTGACTGGTACTATTTACCACACTCTTGTCCTCGGGAGTGTTGTATAAATATCGGCTTTACATACCAGCTGTCCAAATTACAAGGGGAACTTTATGAATATGTTATTGCTGTATTTGCTTGTAACCTTTGATTAGGCCTCTCTCTGTACTCTTAGGAGCCCTGCTTTTCTTCTCCCCTTGACCTTTAACCTTCTAATGTTATTAGAGTTCCCGAGTGTTTCCCCATCAGTTTCCTTCTGTCTGTATTTCATTTTTTAAATGGACTTCATCCATCTGCTCAGACGCACTGTGTACCCACTAGTTTACATGGTTCTCCAAACGGTATCAGTGGGTGCTAACATAGGGTGAAGCAATCATTTTAATTGCATCTCTGAGAACATTGGAATGATGCTCTTTGTGGACAAGATTATCTAAGCACATTTGGATCATAGTTGTTACGGACTACCCTTTAGTAGATTAACTCATTCCAGTAAATGATAAATCAAATAGAAGTACTCCAAAAATAAATAGCCTAACACACACACACACACACACACACACACACACACACACACACACACACACACACACAGGGATTAATATACAGTAGACAAGAAGTAGAGAGTTAATGTATAAAGATATAGCTAATGTTTAAAAATACTGCTGCTATTGACATAGACCTTTAGATTTTAGGAGTATTTTGTTTTGTTTCTTTCTTCCTGTCAGGGTAGAGCCTGGTGCCTGGTACTCAGCCAGTTTAGTGTGTACATCCTGTGCTTTCTCTAGCAAAGGATGGTTGGTCTCTCTCTTTGCAGTAGGAGAGTGTTGCCTTGGCTAGTCAGCTTCCCCATTACCTTAAGTTTTCAGAAATGCAGTAGAGCAGAGGGCTGTCTTCCCTCTGCTCAGATGTTCTTGGTGTGAATGAACCTTTGTGTTTTGTAGAGCATAAGGAAACCCAGCCCAGAGCCACGAGCTCAGATGAGGAGGGCTGCTAGCAGAGATCAACTTAGGGATGGTAGCCCACCCCCGGCATTCAAGCCAGAGCCGCCCAAGGTATGTGGCTGGGAAGCCCAGGATGGGAAGGAGGAGAACACAGGTGCCTTAAATTCCCCGGGTAGCCATGGGGACATACACAATGAGACAATGTTGGACTTACCTTGTGCTCAGTGAGAGCCTTTCTTTCAGGCCATTGAGTGAGCCTGAAAACCAGGGACCTCTGAGAGACAGGCACGGAAGCCACCATTAGGAAAGTGTATGATGTTAGGATTTACAGAGAAGAGTTATTTCATTTATTTACCTATCATTTATTCATTTTTTGATATATTTTTTCTTGGTAGAAAAAGTGAAACATGGTCAAAAGCTGCATGCTACAATCATGTTTTTCTTTTTCTACCTGGTTAAAGGTTTCTGCCCACAGTCTAATTTGGATACACCAGAGGATGCTCACTGCTAAGGTGCTAAGGTGATCTGCTAAGGAAAACAGGCGTGGCTGTTGTTTAGAATGCCTCTCACTATAAGAGCATTTTAATTTATTGAATTGATAAAGCATTATCTAGAACATAAGGGCTCCAGGGTTATGTGTCATGTGCCCTAGACCGCAGTCAGCCTATGGTGACAGGCTTTTCCTTACAGCTCAGTAAAATTTTTTGTGGCTCAATAGCTCAGATGAGAAGAAAACGGTGATTATGTAAACTGTCAGTAGTAATTAATAACTTTACAGAATACGACACCGAAAGCCTGCAGCGGGGCTAGAATTGAACATGAAGGAGCAATGGCCGCTGGCATGGTATTCTGCCTACCTCACCCCCCACTCCAGCTCGGCTTCATCGCCCCACAGCCAAACACAGGTCTCACGCTTTGGCTCAGGGTCCTACCCCCCCATGCAGCTTGATCTCAGAAAAAACCTACCTTTTCATTTCCAAAATTGATTTCTTCTGAGAGGTTCCGATCTTCTCTACTATGAGATTATGTGGATCTGTTTTACCTCTAGCTATTGCTGGCTATCTCACCCCTGCCAGCACTTCCGCCCTCCTCAGGGAGGGCTCAAGATGCCCGGCCGGTGGCTGTTGGCCCTGTTGTATTTGGTTCTTTGTAAAGATGGTAACGTTGCCCACCTTTGGAAACTGATCAGGAAACACAATGCATTAAAACACTAATGTAGTTCCGAAAATGAACTAAAGGCCCAATGTCATAAGGCATGCCGTTGCTCTTTGCAGGCCAGAAACCAGAACAGAGAAGAATCCTACGACTATTCCAGGGCAAACCCCTATGCCATGACTGGCAGTGAAGGCCTGGGGGGATCTACCAAAGGGTGTCCTCCCCCTATTGCAGTAAAACCCTCTTTCGGGCGATCCATCCTGAAGCCTTCTACTCCTGTCCCTGTGCCTGAGAGCGAGGAGGTAGGGGAGAGCACCGAGGAGCAGGAAGATGCACCCAAATCAGTCCTGGGCAGAGTGAAAATATTTGAGAAGATGGACCACAAGGCAAAATTACAGAGGATGCAGGAGCTCCAAGAAGCACAGAATGCAAGGGTAATTGTTTTAAATTACCGGAGCCTCTTAGCTTTCCCTAGTGAGAGTTTTTAAGATGTGTGCTCTCTGTGTAGCAGCGTGTACCCCCTTTCCTACTACCAGGATCATAGGATCATGCCGGGAAGTCATGTGCACAGTTCTGTGTGCCTCTTCCAGATTGCCTGCCGTCAGCACATCCTTTTTGTTTCCTCTGCTTGGAAGGCAGAGGCAGGCAGATCTCTGTGAGTTTGAGGCCCAAGTGAGTGTAATCTACAAAGTGAGTTCTGGGACAGTTAGGGCTATACAGAGAAACCCTGTCTTAGTAAACAAAATAAACAAGCAAAAAAAGAAAAAGAAAAGAAAAAAAAAAAAAAAAGCAAGCGCCAGTTCTTTGTTCTTCAGAACTGTGTGTCCTAGTTTGGGATAGAAGCACCCTCAGAAGTTTATTTTAGCTGGAACATGGCTGGTGGTTATGTGGGGTTGGGGAAGTCTCATGTATGTCCCCAGATTTGCCATAGGATATTAGCAGCCATTGGGCCTATAGACTGTAGTTTGAATTTTTGAGATGCACATGAAATGTTTCAGTATCAAAGAACTTGAGTGATGCCAGATGTGGGAGCAGCCTGGAGTCCGAGGCAGGAGTATCTCTGCAGCCCTGGTAGTTGGAGATTAGCCTGGATGGCACAGTGAGACCTTCCCTCAAAAGGAAGGGACAGAGGCAACGCTCCCATCCCCCTCCACTTCTTGAGACCTTGCTGATGTTGCCCAGGGTGACCCAGGCAAAGGGCCTGCTCTGGATTCAGTCTCCTGAGTAGTTGGACTGTAAGTCCTACGTAAAATAAAAGTTATCATTTTGGCCATTTTTAAGCCGACAGCTCAGTGTTGTAAAATACATTCGCATCACTGTGCAGCCATCAGCACTGTGTGCATTCAGTTGACGGCGATCCCCATTCCCTCCTGCAGCCACTGCCACATTACTACTCTGCAGTCTGCCTCTCTGAATTTGATGGTTTAGGGGCCCTCACATACATGGAGTCATACAGGATTGGTAGCTTTTGTCAAATTACTTTATTTAGTTTACTGTCTCAGAGCTCCTTTCCATGTGTTGGTCCTCACCATTGGCACATCCCATGAGACCCCACCCAACCATGGAAACAGGCTCCCATCTATTTTTCTTTGTCTAGAAATGAACTGGGAGAAAAGGTGGTGGGATATGGGGACAAGGTAGGGCCTGCAGGTGACCAGCGAGAGAACTACTCGGCCGCCTGCTCTCAACTTCTGTTTCCTACCTGCCACAGATCGAAATTGCTCAGAAGCACCCTGACATCTATGCGGTTCCTATCAAAGCCCCCAAGCCAGATGCCGGCCTGCCCCCGCACATGAGGTAAGGGCTGCTCAGTACAGGTAGGCCAGAGGAGGAGGCTTCGTCAGCATTTGGGTTTGAAGGGTTTGCTCTACCCAGAGGACAGAGCAATGGATTCCCTTCCCATGACTGTACCTCATCCTGTCAGTCAAACTTAACTCTTAAGGTTACAGAACCAAAAGGTGGGCAGAGGCAGAGGCAGGTGGATCTCTGAGAATGCCGGGCCAGCCAGAGCTGTGTAGAGAGACCCTGCTCAAAAAGATTACAGAATCACAAGTTTCTGGTCACTTGCCTTGTGTGTCCAATGTCTTCTGGCACACTGGAGCATAATGTTGCGTTAGGAGGGCACACAAGCACAGGCATAGGCTCATCACTACTGTTTACAGGCGTTTAGCCAAGCCCCTTAATTCCTTTGTATGCACAGTGGGGCCGCTTGTGCTGCACTAGGTCTGAAGGTCTGTGCCGGGCATTATTGTCATCCTGTGGAGATCTCACATTGAGTTGCTTCCTGCTTCTGGAAGCTGCAGTCTTGTTTTTAAGGCACTGAGAGGCTGGAGGCACGATGACTACTGTTTGAATGCCAACCCAGTTGAGCAAGTTGGCCCTGATAGAGAAAACGTGGTATCATTGATTTGACACTGGCAGAGAGCTCTCTACCAAGCCGGGCTGTAGTGGGGAGCGGAGTAGTGTGACAGGTACAGGCTTCCTCTGTTAGCTCACACAACACATAGCCTTGGCCCATACCATATCTCCTCCCGTCTCAGCCTGTGAACCTGAAGAGGCACCAGCAGCACCCTGGCTGTGGTAGACAGTGCTCAGGGCTCAGGAAGTTCAGCCTGTTGGGCTCATAGCTTCAGTGGCCCCCTCGGGCAGCCAGGCAGGCAGTGCAGACTGTGTGTAACACCCCATTTTCTTAGTTCTAGACCTCCAGAGCCTCAGAAAGCTCCGTCCAGACTCTACCAGGACACCAGCTACGGCAGTGATCCTGAGGAGGAGGAATACCGCCAACAGTTGGCGGCTCACTCAAAGCGTGGTTACTACAGCCAGCCTTCCCGGTACAGAGACACGGAATTGTAGATGGCTGTGTATGGACTCCTGGGAGGCCAACCTGGAGAGGTTCTCCAGCTAAAGTGCACTGCAGAGATATGGTGGGGAGCCAGGCGACAGACAGCACAACTAACCGACTGAAGGCCCTGTGTGTGGGACTGGGTGGGGTAAAGCTGATTATGACTTTTTTTTTTTTTTGTGGCTCAGAATGAAGAGAAACACTATAGTCTGACACTGTTACTTGCTTGGGTGTGGACCAAAATCTGTATTAATGTCTCTGTATTTTTAAAATGTATATTAAGGAGCAATAACTATTTTTCCTCATCCATAGCTGCCTTCCAACACTGCTTCAATGTGAGGCAAATGTGAAAAATGAGTAAGAAAAAAAAATATATCCAGAAGTATTTTATTACGCTCTCTAAGTGCCTTTGAGAAGGTGTGTCTTACGTTTTCTTTGCTGAACCTTATTATGCAAAGCTATAATGGACTCAAACTTTATTTTGACTAAGTTTTTTATACCAACTTTGCAGCCTAACTGCCCCCTGCATCATGCGATCTTTCCAGGGTATTGTTTTTATAGTATTTTCCGTAACTTCTGACTGTGCATAGGACAGTTACACTTGGTAGTTCGGTTGTTAGTGCTACATAGCTCAGAGGCTAAGAAGTTAGTCTAGAGTTTTTGTGGTTGTTGTTTGTTTAAAACCATGTGCTCCATAAGAAGATGCTTGAGAAAAGGGTATTTTATTTCCTTTATATCAGTGTATGTACTGACATCAAGCGGATTTATAATTTAATAAAAAGGAGTACATTATAATGAGCTTTGTGGTGAATTTCTACACACCTTCCTCTTGGGGCAGTGTTGGGATGGAACCCAATGTCCTTGTACATAGTATAGGCGGCTGCTCCACTGTGGCCCAATACTCTGGCCTTCTTGATTTATTCTAACTAAAACTTCAGGGTTTTTTTTTTTTTTCCCAAAAAGATTGTGTGTAAAGGTTTTTCCTGTATGCATCTATGTGCACTGCTTGTGTACCTGGTACATACAGAGGTCAAAGAAGGCAACAGATCCCCTTAGAACTGAGTCAGGGATGGTTGTGAGCCACCCACCACGTGGATGCTGGGAATCAAACCAGGGTTCTTTGCCAGAACAAGTGCTCTAAACCACTGAGCCAACTGTCCAGTCCCTCCGTCCCCGTGTTTAAGTCCTTTATTGCAGTTGATCACACTAGTGAGAACTTGTTCATTCTTGAAAGTTGGGGAATAGAGACAGGTGAATAATTAAATGAGTTTTCCCGTCACAGCCCTGATCAGTTACTTATTCATACATGTCTGTCACGTGTCTGTGAGAGATCCCTGAGGTAGTGCTGGCTTGTACTTCTGTCCCCTATTCTTTCTTCTTCACATTTTATCAGGAATGGCCCCCTCGCGGATGCCCATCGTTACTAACTAACTGCAGACTAATCTTGCCCATGCTCCCTAAGTGAACATTCCCCCGCTGGCTGTTTCCATTATGTCCATTTTCTCCCTCTATTACATTAGACGTTATCTAAGCTGCACTTTGTGAGCCAGCCCTCTCCTGAGGGTAGATGCTCAGAGGCGGAATTGGTAAGAGGAAGCCATGGGGTATTTCTAGGGCTTATGTTTACTACTAAATTGCTTCCTAGAAAAGCCTATCTGTTTTCACATCCACTCTTAAAAGAATAAAATAGAAATGCAGCAGAGTAGGAAGCTGAGCCCACATGAATCAAAGTTGCACAGAATTTGGGAGAAGAAGATTGAAGAGGACGGGCTCAGTTCAGTGTCCTTTATGTTGTGATAGACGTGTCACTGGTAAGCTTAAGCTTTGTTGGAGTTACAACTGGGGCTTGGTGAATTATGCTCTAAACATGTCCTTTTTTGTGCCTGGCAGTCTGGGTGCTGTGACTCCAAGCTGTTGATTGTCGCAGCTTGAATTTCTGAGCAGTCCTCAAGTCCTCAGCAGGCACTGTCTAAAAGCTGCTCTTTCTGTTAATAGAAGCCACACTGCTTAAATATGGGATGACATAGTGTCTCTTCCTCCTTTAAACACGGGAACAAGAAGCCACCGGGGAACCCATTTAGAGGAGGTAGGAGGCTTCCCTGTAGGTGTTGTTGGCACAGGCTAGCACAAGGTGCATTAAGTGATGAAGACAGGCAGTGAGATGTGTTTGGTCCCTGGAATGGCCACCGGTGCCCAGGGACCACCACCATATCCTGCTTTGTCTGGGGGCGGGGGGGGGGGGCACGCATAGCTCCCTACAGACAAGGGAGACAAAGTAGGTGAGACAGACTGGAGATGTAAACTTTGAGGATGGCATTCGCTCTGCTGTAGCTCTATAGGTCTCAGGCAGAAGGGGCAGGTGAGGAATTTTCTTCATTGTTTTTATTCTGTGAGCTCTCAAATGGCCACTATATACAAGGATGGGGGAGGGGCTCTTTCTTTTTTGTTTTTTTTTGTCCTTTGAGACCGATCTCACCATGTAGTCCTCCAGGCTGTTGTAAAATGTCAACCCTCCTGCCTCAGCCTCCTGAGTTTAGGGATTCTAGGTGTGTACCTACTATGGCTGGCGTGGGAGGTCAGTTTCTCACTATGTTCTTTTATGGAGGGCAGTAGCACAATTGTAAAAGACCACTCAGAATTTCTTGGAGAACAGATCGGCAATGTGTGAAGCAGCCCTCTTATGGTCTGGCTCGATGCTGAGATCTCTGTCCTGAGTTTGCCTCTGTCTGGGCTGCATGGCTGGGAAGGAAGATCTCTAGTGGAATAGATAATTCTAGGAGATAAGGGTTGAGCTCCGAGAACAGATGTCTCTGAGAAGAGGGTGGAAAATAAGAGTGATCACTCTGGAAGAGAGTTGGTGAGGGCTGGCTCTGGGCAGGCAATTCCTATAACCCTTTCTTAATTCATGCCAAGCTGTTCTTTCCTGCTTTAATTGCCTGCTGTCTGCGTCCCTGCCATTCTGAACAGTTCCATTAGGGACCGCAAGAAGGGTAGAAGGGAGGGTTTTACGAAAGGGTCTGTGGGAAACATTTACACATTGCTCACCCTGTGGGAAACACACATTGCTCACCCCCATTAGCAGCCTTAGAAATAGGAATTACTGCAAGTCGGTTTGGTGGGTTTTAAATGGGAGATGCTGGTTCAGAATGCTTTCCAGAGGGCAGCCAGTGTCTTTGAGTCCAAGTGAAGTGTATGATTCTCTGAGCAAATCTAGCTTGAGGGTGTTTAAAAATAGCAGTGAGTTGGTGATTGTGGTGCTTAGCATTGTCAGCTTGACAGAATCTGCTGGGTGTTCCTGTGGGGGCCATCGGGGAGATAGACTTCTAGGTGTTCCTGTGGGGGTTGTTGGGGAGATGGACAGCTGGGTGTGGGGGCTGTATTTTGATTGTGTTAATCAAGGTAGAAATATATGCCCACTATGTGTAGTACCATTACCTGGCTGGAATCCTGGATTGCATGGAGAAGGCCAGCCGAATGCTTGCAGGATTCCTATCTGTTTCCTGGTTGTGAGTGTCATGTGACCAGCTGCTTCAAGCTCCAGTGGCCTTGACGCTCCTCCATGATGGACCCGTGAGCCAGAATAAGCCGTTTTCACCCTCAAGCTGCTTTTGTTGGACTCCGCAGCAGGAAAACAAGATGGCAGCATACGCTTTGTAACCCTGAGCACTTGGAGACAGGTGGGAAGACCACCGAGTTTGAGGCCAGTGTAGGCTATGTGGAAGCCCGGCATTCCTAGCATTACACAGTGAGACCCTGTCTTGAAACAAAAGGAAAAGAAGTGTATTTTTACACTGATACATTTATGGGTGTTTAATTTTGTGTACGGTGAGAGAAACAAAGTGATACCAGGATGCACTCCTTTTCCTCCAAGAGGTGAGTCTGTAAATGAAGTGATGAAGCCAGGGAAATCTCTGCAGGAATCTGGTACTGCAAGGCCTTTCCGCCCAGTACCACACCGAACCAAGCAGGCTGAGTAATAGGAACGGCCGGGGAAATGTTGCTCACACCCAGACCTGCAGGACCAGAAGAGGTGGGTTGGGGTTAGTGAGAGGGGGCTACCAGGAAAGGACATTTAACCTTCCTGCCTCCACATGCCAGAGCCACAGAGAACACCTGCTGCTGAGACCAGCAACTGTTCCCCACACCCCATCCGACCTACAGCACATGTGGGCACTGCTGGAACCTGAAGAGACTCACAGCTGGTCAAAGAATAAGACTGACTTTTGAGTGCTCGATCTTAAATGGGACATACCACCACCAGGGCTCGGGGATATTACAGAGGAAGGGATGGGGTGAATGTTAGAGCTGGAGGATGGAGAGGAGAGCTGGGAAATGCTGATTTCGAGACACGACACGGCCATTGTACTCATGAACTCACAACAGTGAGTTAGCTGCTCGTGATCAGTGGATGGGGGAGTGGCTCACGAGGCCTTATTACTCCATATGGAACTGGTGGCTTGTGTGTGTGTGTGTGTGTGTGTGTGTGTGTGTGTGTGTGTGTCTACAGTGATATAGAGGAACACTTGGCAGTTAATGGCTACTGTGTGTATGTGTCTTTTGTAATTTAAAAAAGCAGCATGTGAGAGATAAATGCCATGAGATAGTTTGGGTGGAAGGTTTTTTTTTTTTTTAATTGGGAAAAGGGGGAGGAGGAGACTGACTTCTGGGGACAGGAGTGGCAGAAGAGAAGAGAGAGATAGAGAAAGAGACACAGAGTGACATTCAGGCAGAGAAGCTGAGAGAAAGATGGGAGGTGGGCAGGGCCCTTTTAAAAGGGAACATAGTGAATGTGCACAGGTGGTGCTCTTAGTGGCTGCAGCTGAGGGCTTATCCTGTCAGAACTTCAAGAGCAGACCAGTACAGATGCCTGAATAGTAACATTGTCGCTTTCTTCAGTGGGTAGGTAAATTGCTTACTCCAGTAAATAGCCGGGCATCCATGCTTAAGCAGCCAACCCCAATTAAACTCAGTGGGCCATTAGACACACACAGAAGTAGCAGGGGTAGTTGTTAAGAGGTCCAGAGGTCATGGAAGGAGAATGGGGAGGGTGACTATAGTCAAAGTATGTTACATATATGAAGCTGGCAAGAATAAAGAAGTTTTTTTTTTTTAAGTAAACTAAAATAAAAATAGGATGTTGATTCAGAATGTGAAAGTCACAAATCCAGTCTAACCCCAAATAAGTTCAGACTCTGTGGTGGTTTGAATAAAAATGGACCCCATAAGCTCATATATTTGAATGCTTAGTTACCAGGGGGTGGTACTCATAGGAAGTGTGGTCCTGTTAGAGGAAGTGTGTCACTGGGGTGGGCTTTGAGGTTTCAAAAGCCCAAGCCAGGCCCAGTGGATCTCCTGTTTCCTGGGAATTCAAACGTAGACCTCTCAATGGCTTTTCCAGCACCACATCTTCCTTCCTGCCTATGGCCATGCTCCCCACCATAATGAAAATAGACTAAACCTCTGAAACTGTAAGCAAGCCACAGCCAAATGCTCTCCTTTACAAGAGTTGCTGAGGTTATGGTGTCTCAGCACAGCAATAGAAAACTAAGACAGACCCCAAGTGTCTTCTCATGATTCCTGGCCTGCAGAGTCTGCCCAAGAAGCTATGAATCAGATTCTCAAGCAAGACCCTTCCCCCCCCCCCGTGTGTCATTTACAGTTTGAGTGAGTTACCTAAATATTGGAAGTCTCCCTTTTTTTGTTTACAAAATTGGGGTAGAAAACTATATAACACCGTGGCCTGAGTCTTTATGGGACTTTATAATTTTGTAAGTTTATGACTTTATGATTTGTAAGTTAACAACTGTATGTAGCTTAATAAAAATCCCCAAACCATATCAATTTAGAAACCGTGGTTTTTTTTGGTTTTGTTTTGTTTTGTTTTTAATATTCTGATTCTCTCCAAGTGGTGGTCTGCTTTATTGAATTTAATAATTAGATTAATTTGTCCCTCTGACCCTTTTCCCACAGCCACTGTTCTATTTCAGTTGATGTGAGTTCTCTGACTCTTCACCCAGGTAGAAGGTAGAGTCAGCTGACATGCACAGAGATCATCTTTGGCTGGGAAGATACTGGCACTTAGCGCCATGGCAGTCAGGTTTCTGTTGTCCCATGTACAGTGCTCCATTGTCCCTAATTACATCTGTGTCCTTTGTCACACCGCTTTCAGTAAAGGGTCAGAGTAAGTTCCCCAATCCTTAGCTTGGGGATGGTTAGGTGCTAACTTCTTTCATTATCACAAATATCTGAGGAAAAGGAGAAAGGAAGAAGGAAAAGTGTGCGCGTCCATAGTTTGGAAGCTTTCACTCTACAATCGGGGGACCCCGTTGCTCTCAGGCCAGTGGTAAAGTCTCACCACGTCCCGCAGGGAACACAAAGGCAAAACAGTGCTTCTCTCCAAGTCCAGAGGTCAAGAGTGAGGTGGGGCCTGAGTTGAGTAGTCTCTCTCCTTTGAGGTCATGATTCCGCTAACGTAAAGACATCCTGTTAGGACCTGCCACTTAAAGGATCCACCGAATCCCAACAGCACCACCCTGGAGATCAAACCCTTTAACGTTAGAGCCTTTAAGGGAACTTCAGAGTACACACTATGGCACCCTGTGACTTTCTTACTTCCTCTGTCAGCCGGTGAAGGGAACTGTCTCAGGTGTTGCATCTGGGGAAGAGAGAGGAGAGGCAAAGCCAAAATACTCCAGCTGACTCCATCCAGATCAGCCCACCTGTGTGTACAGAAAATAACAAGCTGTTTTTAAGCCACTGAGTTCCCGGGCGTTAGGTAACAGTAGCCCACAAGATTCCCTAGATCCTTTTTCCTACAAAACTTGTATTGTTCCAGGTGCATGAGAATGCTTGAGCCCAGCACACTCCTGGATTTCTGTTTTTCTACCGTCTGGGGGAAAAACATCTTTCTTCTTTGTCATTTCTAAATGGCAATGTCTAAATGTGATGTCTAATCTCTGTCATCAACTTGACACACTTGGAAGGAGGGAACCTCAATTAGAGAATTACCTCTACGAGATTTGCCTGTGGGCATGGTCTAGATGGGTGAGTCACGTGGGTGGGTCCAGCCTTCTGTGGGCAGTGCCACTCACTCCTGGGCAGGTTGTCCAGGTTTTTTTTTTTAAGAAAGCTGGCTGAGCAGACACAAAGGAGGCAGAAGTTCTTTCATGGTCTCTGCCTCAGTTCCTGCCTTGAGCTCCTGCCCTGGCTTCCTGCAGTGACGGACTATGACAGGTAAGCGGAAATAAATCCTTTCCTCTCCACACTGCTTTTGGTCAGTGTGTTTATCACAGCAATAGAAAGCAAAGTAGGACATCACTGTTTACCCTTCCGGGTCCAGCTAGTGCAAGCTCTAGCTTACCTTCTCTGATTTTCCCAATCAAACTTAGCTCCTTCAGCAAGCTCCACTGCCCTTCATCTATGTCTGTCTATGTATTCCTGAGAGTATTCTAGTGTGCTAGAACACACTAGAATTCTAGTATATTAATATTAGTGTACTAGTACACTAGAATACTCTCAGGAATACATACAGTACTAAAATACTGTGTTTATGTGGCATTCACTCAAACAAACATGCCATTTACATAATAAATAAAAATATAAATCAAATTTTTGAGAAGGGAGGGGGGTTGGAGAGATGGTTTAGCAGTTAAGGGCATGTGCTGCCTTCAGAGGACCTGAGTTCAGTTCCCAGTACCTACACTGGGAGGCTCACAACTGGTTGTAACTTCATCTCCAGTGACTGGATGTTCATACACATTTAGTATTTGCTTACACATACACACACACACAAAGATCAATCAAAAAAAAAAATCTCAAATCATCTATCACAGATCAGATCCCTACCTGTTTCTATTTCCACTAAGGGAGAGTCACCTGTATTTGCTTTCATGATTGACCTGTTTTGGGGAAATATGCAGCGAGTAATGTTTATCTTTTATCACTGTTAACAGCTTTATAGGAAGTGTCTCTTGTGTGTTTTGAACACTTGTTCCCTAGCTGGTGGCATTGTCTTGGGAGGTGGTGGAAACTTCAGGAAGTAAGATCTAGCTGGAGTAAGTAGGTCACTGTGGGTATATTCTTGGGAGTTGTATCCACCCAGACCTCTTTGTGTAGCCTGCCTTTTCTCCTCTGGTCTGCCCTGATAAGGTCCCTCCAACACACACTCACAGTGGGCAAGGAGCCACGGGACTATGGCTGACCCCTCTGAAATGGTGAGTCAAAAGACATAATTGTTCCATTATGTTATTTATATCCTGTCTTTGGTCAGAACTATGAAAAGAACTAATTAAAACAATCCAGAGGCGAGTAAATACTGTAGCAAACGTGTAATATTGTGTTCATGTCAATCTCAAACTAACGATGCATGCAAGATAGTTATTGACAACCACGCTGATTAAGCCAATTAAAAGTTTTAAGTCCTTTTTATTGATAGCCAGGCCATGAGTGGACTTGGCCCTATGAAGTTTCTTGGTACACAAGCTCAGAGATACAGTTGTAAAAGGCAAAAATCACAAAGACCACAATTTATGTAAAAGTTAGATGAGGATCTGGGTAGCACTGAAATGTTCATTCCTGACAAAATAGTAATTATTTTAGACACAAACATGCTAATTATTTTTACTTATGTTTTTCTAGTTAAATAATACTTCTTGACTATGGTCCATATATGGTTCTCCATTCTTCCACCATGTGGGACCCAGGAATAGAAGAACTCTTTCATCAATAAACTGGGCATATCACTCAGTTCACTATGAGGAGAACTGTGAGATGTTAAGATATTAGAAAGAACATCAGCAGAACTAAGTAGTATAAGTCATTTAGTTAGGAATATTGGCATTTGGGTGTGGGACAGATAGCTCAGCAGATAAGAACACTTGTATTCTCTGCACCCAGGTGGCAGCTCACAGACACCCATAACTCCAGTTCCAGGGGATGTATCTGATCCCTTCTGACCTCAGTCAGCATTGGGCACTCGAGTTAGTGCAAAACACTGATACACAAGATAAATCTTTAAAAAGAGAAAAATATTGGCAATTGAATTCTGAGGTACATACATTGCTTAATGTCCTGCAGAGCTGTGAATGTAAGCCTTTACGTATCTTTCCCACCAGACAGAAATTATGTCTTTTAGACAAAGTCTGCACATCAGCATTTAGGGCTAGGAACTTGGATCAATAGCTTTAGCATCAGTCGATTATTATGTGGGTCATTATACTGAATAATCTCACACACAATCTGTGGCTCATTAAAACAAATCAATTCTTTGCATTTGGATTATAGCAGGAAGTAATGCTAATTAAAAATATTTGCTGCATGCCTTTGTAGATGGACCCAGACATTGTGAACTGACTGACTTATTCTCTGCTTTTGAGAAGTTCACATTGTAGATGCTCTTGTGCCTGATTCTTAGAGTTTGAGATTTCCTGAGCTAAAAAATTGCTTTGGTCTTAGTGCAGCCATGCATAGTAGGAGTCAAAGCAATTTCTGGCTTCTGAGTCCAATTTCCTGTGCCCCCATCTAGAGGTCTTTCCTGGAGGGTTTCTTGTGATGGTTTGTTGAACCTGTTATATAACTAAAACTATTGTATGGTTTCCTTTATTACAATGTGCTTTCAAGAACCTAGTTTATAAAATGGTTGAAAGTAAGTTTTAACAGCCATGGAATGAATCTAGTTCGTGTACATGTATTTCTTGGCCTACATGGAGCAGTGAAGTTTGTAATGATGGGCCAACGAGATGTCTCGATGGGTAGTGATACCTGCTGCTGAATCTGATAACCCAACTTCTATTCCAGCTCTCACAAATTGTCTTCTGACCTCCACAGATGCACTCTAGTTCACATGCATGCTCACATACATACACAAATACATAAAACATTTGAAAGACTTACTTTAAGCATATGGGTGCTTTGCCTACACATATCTGTGTTCCACAGGCATACAGTGTTTGAAGAGGCTAGAAGAGGATGTCAAACCTTTGAAACAAGTTACAAACAGTGAGCCACCATGCAGGTTCTGGGAATCGAACCTGGATCCTCTGAAAGAGCAACAAGTGCTCTCAGCCACAGAGCCATCTCTTCGGCCCTTTGAAACATTTTTATTGGAAAATCAGTTTTTAGATAATAATAGCCCAAACTTCATTTTCCTTTAAAAGTGCTGGGTTGGGTTGTGTTGGACATGTATCTATTTATAACAGTAGGCTGGAGCCAACTGGGTACTGTTATAAACCAGGGCCCTGCCTAGCCACCTTTACAAAGCTGTATAGACAGATGAAGCCAGACTTGGCCAAACTTGTTCACCTCTTCCTTCTTCTTTGTATTGCCTTCTGGTGCCAAGCAATGTATAGCATCCATACAATTACAGGGAAGCCAGCATTCTGAACATACACACAGGTAACCGTACACCTCCCTGGGAAAGTTCTGAATCTTGGGATTCAACAAACCACAGCTTGAAAATGTTTGGGGAATTTTTTTTTTTCAAATTTTAGGGAGATAGCTTGGTGGTTAAGAGTACTTGCTACTCTTTCATGGGATCTGGATTCAGTTCCCAGCACCCACATGATGACCCACAACTGTCTGTAACTCTAGTCCAGTGGGGTCCAATACTCTCTTCTGGGCTCTGGTACCAGGTACACATACAAACTTGCAGACAAAATACATACTTAAAGTAAAAGTAAATAACCAAAAAATGATAATAATGAATTTTAAAAACAATGTAGGTTTAGTGGTATTTGCAAAAATACAAGCACTACAAGCACTTGGGAACTTGGGAGGTAGAAGCAGAAGATTTGCAGTTTCAGGCCAACCTGGGCTAGGTAGTGAAATCTACTTTCAAAAACTAAAACTACAAGGGGCAGGGGAGGGGGGATAGCCCGGCAATGGTAGCTCACGCCTTTAATCCCAGCACTCAGGAAGGCAGAGGCAGGTGGATCTCTGTGAGTTTGAGGTCAGCCTGATCTACAAAGTGAGTTCCAGGACAGCCAAGGCTACCCAGAGAAACCTGTCTCAAATAACCAAAAACTGTGTCAAAAAAACTCCCACTGCCACACAAAAAAAAGAAAAAAACAAAACAAAGCAAAGCAAAAACCCTCAAACTTAGACTAAAACAAAGCAAAACAATAGCTCAATGCAGCAAATGTTTATGTAGGATTGTTATGTTGTGTAGGAACTATAAGTCCTCTAGAGATAGCTTGGGGAATAGAGAAAGAGGTACATAGATTATGGCAAATGCTCTGACCATTTTGTATAAAGGACTTTAGCATTTGCAGCGTTGGGTATCTGTGGGGAGTTATGAAGCCACTCTTTTCAGGCAAATGGAGCCTCTTTCTCTGTGAGTCTGCGTGGTTGTTCTTCTAGAGTGGGAAGCAGAGCTGCTCCCAGTTTGTTGGAGCCCTACAGAGCGGCAAAGCCAGGGCTGACTATGTGACTTTGTGAGCAAGAGGGAAGATCCAGAAGTGGCTTCTTGCCAGTTGCTGAACATGAGGCTGGCAGGGAAACCCCAGCCCTTAAGAACTAGTATATAGGTCAGCCTGAGAATCTGTACCCACACAGATCTCTCCATGCTGAAGACGCACGCTAGGAAGCTCAGAAGGCCATCAGGTTCTCAGCACAGAAGGAAGGGAACTCTGCAAAGGCAGCCCAAAGCTCACCATGGGAAGAGCTTTTCAAATGAATGACATCTGTGTGAAAAACCAGTCGTAGGCCTGTCTTGTAACATGCGCTTACTGGGTGTGTGGCTTCTAGGACCACAGAAGAGATGGAAAGGGGGTGGTAAGAGACCTCCGTCTTGAGGTGTGGGTGAGTGAGTCCCCCTGTAGGGCTGACCCAGAGGACACAGTAGGTAGGTATATGTGGACTTTTCCTGTCCCACCAGCCAGTTCCCAAATAACCAACACAGTGACTTAATATTAATTACAAATGCTTGGCCAATAGCTCAGGCTTGTTACTAACTAACTCTTAAACTTTAAATTAAGTCATATTTCTTACCTGCCTTCTGCCATGTGCTGGTACCTTCTTTCAAATGGCCCGCTCATCTTGCTTTTCTCTGCATCTGTTCGAGACTCAGGAGACTCCACCCTTCCTCCCAGCATTCTCTGTGCCCTGAACATCCTGCTCTCAGCTAATCAGCTTGTTATTAACAATGAGAGCAACACACTTTCACAGTGTGCAGAAGGGTCACTCCACAGCAGGAGGGTGTGGGCTGTTGTCATTACTGCCGCTTCCAAAGAGCCTTGTGTGATATACTGCTGTCAGGTTATTGTAGTAGCAGTTGTTATAATAGACAGATAGCTGCATAGATAGGTCCTAGGGTTGGGGATGGAATGTGGAGATTATGTCAGATGCTGGGTAGGCCTGTCCCAATTATACATTCCCTAAGTCAGTGGCTCTCAACCTTCCGAATGCTATGACCCTTTAATACAGTTCCTCATGTTGTGGTGACCCCCAACCATAAAATTATTTCACTGCTACTTCATAACTGTAATGTTGCTGCTGTTATGAATTGTAATGTAAATGTCTGATATGCATCCCCTGTGAAAGGGTTGTTGCAACTTCCAAAGGGTTTGCAACCCATAGGTTGAGAACTGCTGCCCTAAGAGAGAAAATTACCTTGAGTGGATCCTCACTAATTGTTAGCAGCAGGGGCATTTGGGGTCTTCAGAAAGTATTGACAAGGAAAAGCCAATAAACAGCCCGAAACACTTGGAACATGGCCTCAGTCCTGTTGGGGGAAGACAGGCACAGATCTCAGGAGATAAGAGAGTCCTCTCCTCCAGGGGGCAGCCTGGAATTCCATGGAGTCTGAACTGGCTCAAGCCTGAGAGGGACAGTATTTCTCCATTTTGAAGGTTAAAACCACACATCCCTCTAACACACTCATATCTTTCTACATTATGTGGATGAAACAAGAACTTGATGGCTAGGCACTTGCGTCAGTTCTGGGGACAGTTATAACCAACTAACCCACACTGAAATCCAGGCAGACCCCATTGTTGGTTCCAATCCAGTTTCCTGTCCACATCTACCATGTTCCCAGCCATTAACTGTAACCACTCAGCCTCTGCTACCCTAGAACTCCACTGTCCTATCTGTGGAGCCACCTGCAAGAAGAGGACCCAACATCACAGCTGGACTTTTAAGAGTCTACAGTTGGATTTTTCCTGGGCTGCCAGGTCACAAATAACGACATGGAGACATATTATTAATTATGAAAGTTCAGTCTTGGCTTAAGCTTGTCCCATTAGCTCTTACACTTTAATTAACCCATATTTTTTTATTAGTCTGCATTCTACCATGTGGCTTTTACCTCTCTCTCCCATTCTGTGTATCTGACTCATTCCATGTCTCCATGGCATCTGACTCATCTATAGTCCTCCTCTTCCTCCTCCTTTCTCTCTCTGGAAGTCACACTTATACCTCCTGCCTAGCTGTCCGTTTAATTTAGCAGTTTAATTACACCGATCACAGCAATACACCTTCATACAGTGTGCAAATATCTCACAACAAGAATCATATTTGATTGTCTGTAGGGCCCTGCATGGATCCCCGAGGCACCTTGAGCAAACCTGAAGCCGTTGACTGGATCATTTTGCACCAGAGTAGTTCTTGGTACTCTTCTTGATTTGCTAACACACATCTGCTGGGGAGGAACTAAGCCTGAGGACTTGCATGCTTGACCCTTGATTGTTTTCCACTGTGCTTTAAGTCAGTATATAAGCCCGCTCTTTCCCCTTAATAAATGGCATTCAGCATTCAGCATTCCAGCTGCACAAATGGCCCACTGTCTTGTCTTTTATTTCAATCTCTAGGCCTTCACCAGATTAGTGGAACAGATTGTAGCACGGGCACTACAATTGTCTGGATATTGTTATAAAGGTGTAGCTAAGACCCTCAGTCGATTCTTGTACGTGTGTGCTTGTGTGTTTGTGAGAAGGGACACATGTGCCTGTGGGGAGGTGTACATCAGTATACATAAACTTGGGGAGGCCATTCCTTCCCTCCTTTTCTCTTTTTCTTTTTTGTCTGGAACTCAGCACTTAGACTAACCTGACTCTCTCAATGCCCTAGAGACCATGGTTCCCTCCTGTCTCTCTTATCTGCATCCTATGAGCTGCTTTCTCACTCATGATCTCAGTTTTCATCATCTTGGACTGTTCCTGGGGCTATTTCTGTGTCACTGTCCCAGAAGACCAAGATAAACTTCACTCTGATTCAATTGGCTGGGATCACATGACTGCCTGGATCAGTATCTTTGGCCAAGTAGTGGGCAGTGGTGATTAGCATGTTCCTCTGAGTGGCTTCCCTAACCCACTGGTTGAGAACTGGAAGGGTGGAGGGAACATGTTGCTCAGGAAGTTTGGGAGATCATCTCCCAGAGGAAGAGGAAAGTAGCAGATAATAAATACCAGCGCTGAGTTAGAAAAATACCAAAAGGTGCTGATGACGCTGTCTCTGAGCTCTGAATCATGGAATTAGTGGAGATGTCCACTTTCTTTTCTCTGTGTTGCTAGATCTTGAATGTTTAGCACGGAGAAATATATTCACTTTACAATGATAAGATTACGTAGACACCTCCACTTTTTAAATTCAGTAAATAGGACACACAGTATATAGATTAAGAATTGTTTTTTGACTTTGAGCTTCCTGCTCCCCTAAAGCATTTTCAATAGAGCTATTCTGGCATCTTCTTGAAGTAAGAAAGAAAGGCCCTGTTGCAGGCAGGCTGGGGACAGGGGGGCACTCCCTGCTGCCCACCCTGGCTCCGCCAGGCTTGTCTGGCTTGCCCTTCCCTGTTTCAGAAGTGCTATTCTGGGCCGTGGTAATTATTCAGCCAGTGAGCATGCTCTTCAGTGACAACTGAGATACCTCAAACTAAGAATAGGAGTCTGACCGATGGAGGAAGGTGACAAGCGCAGGCTGGGGAGACTCTGCTGTCTGCCAGGGCTTCTGTAAAAGAATGAAGACTCCAATTTCTTCTCTGCTGATGAGCTGGCTGCTGTGTGCTTTTTCGTGTGTGTGTGTGTGTGTGTGTGTGTGTGTGTGAGAGAGAGAGAGAGAGAGAGAGAGAGAGAGAGAGAGAGAGAGACTGAGCACTCTTGTTAGCTGTGTAATCATTAAGATACCGTCCCAGGCTGGAAGCTTCTTGGGGGTCCTAAGAAGTCTCCCCAACAGCTTTAGCTGGGTCTCCTTGGCTAAGTGTTGCCAGACATTGCTCAGGCAGAGGCATTCTTTGAAGCCAAATGGATAACTTTTTGCATTTTATAAGAGCTTGTAAGAGAAATCAGTGAAACTCTATCCCCTCTCAGGCATAAAATGGCAAAAGGTTTGAAGGTAGGGAATGGACACACCGTGGTGGCTATGCTTTGTGGCCTGGTCCATTTAAAATTTTCAGGCCTCTGATGTCTCGTGTATCTAGCACAGAGGGAGCTGAGAACAAAGCTTAGTGGCAGAGCCTAGCATGCATAAGAACCTGGGTTCAGCATCCAGTACAGCAAAAGAAAACGGAGGTGTATTAAAGCTCGGCTCTCGATGTAATGATAAACTGAATTTGCAAAGCATACAGCACAATCAGTACTTGATAGACGTCAGCCCTTGTTTCTCTCAGAAAGTCCCACGAGTCAAGTTCCAAGACCCTGAACAGTGACAGAAAGTATGTGTTGACACTGGAGTTTCCCTACTTCTGGACCTCCTTCTGGAATCAACTCACATATATATCACCTTGCATATAGGTTATTGTGTTGGCCTCTACCTTGGGAAACCCGGGATAAGATGGCTTCCAATGAATAACCAGGAGTATGGCTTCAAGCTGACCATAATCTTGCTTTCATGATATTGGATGAAATCTCTGTGAGATTGTGACCACTCAGTGTTCATAAAGTTTGGGATTGTTGGAATGGGGGTTGGTGATGGTGCTGCTACTATGGGTATTCTGTTTGCTGGTTGCTACAGGTTTTGTTTTTAGCAAACTGATCAGTAAAGACTACAAACTGGAGAGATAGCGCAAAGAGAGCCAGAAAAGTGGAGGTGATGAGGTAGAGTGTTATGTATGGACTGATTCCCATGTGTCTTCCTTTTTAAGAAATAGGGAGGGAGCTATAAAATGCCAGTGTTAATGATGAGCTGGAAAGATGCCTCAATAATGAAGAACACACAGTGTTCTTGGAGACCAGAGTGCAGTTCCTACACCCTCATGGCAGCTCGCAATCACCTGAAACCCAGGGCATCTGATGTCTTTTATGGCTTCTACAGAAACTGGGCAAATATGTAGTGCACATACCCACATGCAGGCAAAACACTTATGCAAATAAAATAATAATAAACAAATATTTTTAAAGGTTCTAGCAAATATATTTAGGACTAGAGGTGACAAATGTTAGACAAATTATATTTCTACCATTGTACACTGAACACTTATCTTTTGCACACCTGGCCATTTCCTGTTTCCTGTCCTTAGGATGACTATAGCAGCAGAGCCATCCATGAGGAAGAAAGACATGGAAAACTGGCATGCATGCATTGGGTGTACAGTGGTGCCAATATAATTTGCCCAGTGTGTTTACTAAAATTCTGGAGGACATGTGGGCATTTGGGGGAAAGGAGAAGAGAATCAGGAGAAGAGAATCAGGTGCCCAGGACCTTTGTCCCGTAAGGTCTTTAATAAGTGGGTACAAAATTGCTCTTGGAGTGATCCAAGCATTGGGTGCAGACACAGGGCTCCACCATTGAGGTCAAACAAGGGGGAAGTCTTCAACCTTGATATTATTCAGTCTAACCTTGAAGTAAGCTAAGGGTTGGCCTGGGTGGCCTAGAATGTGGGATACATGGAAGATAAAGAGAAACAATGACTAACTGTTTACCTTCTGGTTGTCTTAGCTATGGTCCAGGGAGGAGAAAACAATACCATTCACTGCTGTCAGTTTACCACTCTAAAGTTCCTGTCATTGGTTCATTCTTAACTTTGCAATTTGTTACAAGCAGCTGTCAATCTGTATCAGTTGCTGAAAAGTGGGTGCTTGCTAGCTTGTTTCTAATGTAGCATAGAAGAGTGTGAAAATGACTTCTAAGCAAATTGGGGAATTTTTTTTCAGATTATGTTTGAAATTTGCCTCCTTTAGAAATTGTTAATTTCTGATGGGTGGTAGTGGTGCACACCTTTAATCCCAGCATTTGGGAGGAGGCAGCATCAAGTGGATCTCTGTGAGTTCAAGGCCAGCCTGGTGTATAGAGTTAGTTCTAGGACAGCCAGGGTTATACAAAGAAACCCTGTCTCAAAAACAAAAAAACAAACAAACAAACAAACAAAAAAACCCAAATAATTGCTAATTTCTTATAAGGGCATTACTGATCCCTAATCACCTTTTTTTGAGGGGCGATGACATATCGATAACCATGCATATCAAATGGTACCTGGCAGAAGATGGTTACTAGATAACATCCCAGTACCATTTCCCACCAGGTTCTCTGTCAAGGTTGGATTGGGAGACTGAGTTCTTGAGCATCCAAGAGAGGAACCAGGAGAACGCTCTCTCTCCTTTTGTGATCTGATGTGCTGGTTAGCTGTTTACTTTTTACAACCTAGAATCACCTAAGGAGCCTCAGTTGAGAAATTGTCTGCATCAGACAGTACATCTGTGTCTTGGTTGCTAATTGTTGTCGGAAGGCCCAGCTCACTGTAGGTGACCCTGTTTCTAGGCAGGTGTACCTAAACAGTGTAAAAAGCTAGCTGAGTATAAGCTAGTCTGCAAGCCAGTTAGCAAGCACCCTCCTCCATGGTTCCTGTTGTATTTGGTTATAAGTAATGCTATGTGGAGTAGTATCAAGTTTCTGTTTGAGTTCCTGCCATTACTTCCCTTGACATGGGATTTTAAGCCATAAGCCCAAAGCTATTCATTCATTTATTTATTATGACAGCAGCATAAATCAAACTAGAACACCTGCTCTCACACAGGCTATGCATCATTATTTCCACAGAAGTATCCACAAATCCTCAACCAGGTTCAAGAAGAGAAATATTCAGATCTGACTCTTGCTGATCAGAAATATCGTTGTAGTCATTTGTGAGAAATCCTGACTTCCACATTTACATACAGGTCCCCAAGGGGATATTGCCACCTCCGTTATTTTGTGAAATAGACAGTGGTGATGGTGTTGGGGAGGAAAAATAGCTACAATAAACACAGACAAATGCTGGTGGGGGGCAGAGAGAGAGAGACAGAGAGAGAGACAGAATAAAAGGTCACTGGAAAAAATCTTAGATTAAAAAATAAACATGTAACCACAGATGACTCAAACAAATAAAGGTCACTCATGGCACATGCTACTCATGTCAGTCCTTTATTATGTCTGTTTGATATTGGACCTAACTGTGTTACCTAGGCTGGCCTTGAACTCCTAGACTCAAGTAATCTTCCTGCCTCAGTCTCCCAAGCATCTGGAACTATAGGCACAAACTGCCATTCTACCTTCGAGTCCTTACTTTTAATTTGTCAATCACTTGACAAACTTGAAGAATATGGTCTGTAACAAGTACGGTTTTTCTGCCCGCTGCCGCTAGTCTTGTCCCGCCGCCATGTCGCCAGCCCCAAATAATACACAGAGACTTTGTATTTGGTATTATACTGTTGGCCCGGTTACTTGTTTCTTATCGGCTAGCTCTGCCTTTAATTATTAACCCATTTGTGCTGATCTATGTATTTCTCTTACCAGGGAGCCGGCAGCATACTGCTTTCTCCAGACTCTCCATCTTGGCTCTCTTTACTACTTCCTATTTCCTCCTTGTCTCCTAGTCCCTCCTATCTTCCTTTCCTATTGGCCAACAGTGCTTTATTATTAACCAGTATGAGAAACATATACAGAATGACATCTCCCATCAATGGTCCTGTGAGCGATCTGGTCCATTCTGCCTCCATCAAAGCTATGTTTCACAAGCCTCACATATCCAGCCCTAGCAACATGTGCGGACAAGAGCCTTGCAGACAGGGCTGGGTGTTGACAGAGATCTGAGAATGAAGATTGTATCCCTTGTTTGCCTAGTAGGTGAGCATTCCTAATGTCCCAAGTGAGAACCTGTGCTGTCAACAGACATACAGACAGATAGACATCCCAGAAACAGCACAAAAACTGCACACCTTTGTAGTGAGATAGTTACTTGATCTCCTTCTGTGGCATTGACCACGCCCATTGGAGGGTGGAGCCATGGGTAGAAGTGACCTGTGGAAGGAGGTCTGAGAAAGAACCAGGAATGCTCTCTTGCTGGTGGGACTCGGACAGGAGAGAATCCGGTGGAACCTGCTGGTATTCATCTGTCTAGGTTGTAAGTTATTTCTCCCTGAATAAACATCTATTCGGCCTATTTGTTTATCCTGATCCTTATTTAACCGCAATACACCTTAGAGACTTGCATACACTCACTGGCCCAACTGTTGACTCAAGTATGGACCTGTACATATTTATTGAATGATTAGTGAGCACCAGGTATCATAAAGGCTTAAGAGTGTATTTTGCTGACCCCACAGCTCAGGCAGTTCATGGAAACCATATGAGAAAATGCTTTAAAAAAAAGAAAAGAAAAGAAAAAAAAGAAACTGCCTGGGAGCAAGAAGGGTTGAGAGCAGGCAACATACAGATAAAGTAGCCAAGGGTGCAGTAGATGTTTTGGCTCCTGCGTTATCCTGAAATGCTGGTCTTCGTTTTCACAAAGAACTTTCACACACACAGAGCCCCAAAGCACAGAGAAGCTGCAGATCCTATTACTCTTTCTTCAGCGTGCACACCTTCCTCCTGCTGCCACAAGCCAAGGGGTTGGAGGCATAGAATGGCTTAGCTGGGGAGGAGTCGCTGGTTGCTCAAGACTCTTGGCACTGTTTGGGGCCCTTTCCCAGTTCTTCCAAGTATCACCTTCAGCAGGTGTCATCCTTGGCTCATATCCACTCTTTCCTGCCCAAACCTTAACTGAATGGCCCTCCCACCCTGAAAATGCAGTTTTCTAGGCATAGTAGCATCTCAGACTCCAGGACTTGACATGGAAAAAGGGAGAGAGTGTGGGAAACCCTCAGGCTCAGGACATCCCAAGGACTAGGACTCTGTCCACAAGTGCGGTGCTCATGGAATTACACATAGAAAACTTTGGTCAAGTGACCAGATCTTGTCTGTCTTGCTTCAGTGTCATCTGTCACTAGGTTAGTTAGCCGTTGGCTGCCATGACATATACTTAAAAGGACGGAAGATTTATTCCAACTCATGATTTCAGAACACGGTTGGTTGGCTCTATTGTTTCTGGGCCTAGAGTGAGGAGATCATCAAGGCTGGGATCTGATGAGAGATGGCTGAGGAGAGCAGAGTCTCTTACCCCATGGCATCCAGAAAGTGGGAGACAGGAAGGAGGGACCAGAGACAAAGCAGAATCTTCAAAGGCACACTCTTAGTTACCTCCTTTCGCTGGCGAGGCCCCACCTCCTACAGTTTCTAGAGTTCCCCAATTAGTAAAACCAGCTGGACCAAGCTTTCAATGTGAGCTTGTAGTGGGCAGTAGTCACCACCTCCAGGAAGTCTTCCGAGGTCTGTAACAGTTCCCCTCCCTAGCAAATACCACTGCATTTTCTAAAATGTTACCCATTTGTGCCTCTCTAGACTCCAAGCTCTGTGACACAGTGACTGTTTTAACTTCAGCACTGGGCTTGTGTGTTGGAGTCACAACAGAAAGAGAGGAAATAGTTCTCTTTCTGACCCCCTTTGGCTTTCTGCACCATGGGAGAATGACGAGAAAGGTAGGTGGGAGATCTGGAAAGAAAGACACCTGGAAGTATTTCATTTCTCATACTTTCACTATGGCTGGGGCTATTATGTTGTTGGGGATGGAGTTAAACAGAGGCAGTCTTCTATGTTTATGCTGGTTCTGAGAACATCTGTACATAGCAGCCAGCCACTCTGCTACCCCCTGTCAGCTACACAGCAGCACACATCAGGAATCAGCTGAGACGCTGTTTGGTTTCCTTACCTCCATGGTCAATGCTGAGGCTCCTGTGTGTGCCCTTTAAAAGAAAATACTTTGTGACTGTTTGGCCTTGCCTTAGAGAACTTAATTTCTATTACTATCCCAGCATTCTACCCTTTCAGTTAAAAACCATTCTCTTAAAATGCCTATACCAAAGCAAAGCAGAATCTGCCTTACCTTTTCCCTTTGCTTGGTCTGTTCTCTGAGCCAAGCTCTCAGACCCATTTAGCTTTTGTTGCTGGCCTTTGCTGCCCTGCCCAGTTGGTGTTAGCTTTGACATAATCTGGTAACCTGATGATGTTGCCTTTTTAAATGTCATCCCTATATAAACCCCCTTCCATCATCTCAGCAGTTATTTTAACAGTAAAGAGAAGATTATTGTGGTGTTTGAATAGGAATGGCTCCAATAGATGCATGCATTTGAATATTTGACCCATAGGGAGTGGCACTATTAGGAGGTGTGGCTTTGTTAGAGTAGATGCGGCCTTGTTGGAGGAAGTGTGTCACTGTGGAGGTGAGAGGATGAGGTCTCATATGCTCAAGCCATGCCAAGTGTGGCAGTTCACTTCCTGTTGCCTGAGGATCAGTATATAGCACCCTCAGCTCCTTCTTCAGCACCATGTCTGCCTGCATGTCGCCATGTCCCACCATGATGACAATGGACTAAGACTTTGAAACTGTAAGTGAGCCCCAATGAAATGTTTTCCTTTATAAGAGTTACTGTGGTCATGGTGTCTCTTCACAGCAATAGACCCAAACTAAGACAATTATGGTGCCCATTTCACATCCAAAGTAGCAGCAATTGAAATAGAATTTTCTTCTTGCATAAAATAAGTTGGTATGGTGGATCCATGTACATCTTGAAGATGGCTTTCTCACTCTTTATAGCTTTGGCTTCTATCTTTTATTTTTGATTATTTATTTATTTGTTTGTTTTCAGGCAGGGTCTCACTATGTGGCTCTGGTGATCTTGGAGCTCACTCTGTAGACTAGGCTGTGCTGAAACTCACAGAGATCCATCTGCTTCTGCTTCTGCTTCCCAAGTGCTGGGATTAAAGGTATGTGTTACCATGTCTGGCAGCTTCCATTAAAAAAATTATTTTCTTCTTTTATGCACATGGATATCTTGCCTGCGTATTTGTCTGCAGACTGTGTGTGTGCCTGGTACCCAGAGGCCAGAAGAAAATGTTGGGTTCCCTGGAACTGGAGGTACAGATGACTGTCAGCCTTCATGTGGGTGCTGGGAATCAACCCCAGGACTTCTGAAAGAGAAGCCAGTGTTCTTAACCACTAAGACGTCTCTTCAGCCCCTCAACTTCCAATTTTAAGGAGTAAGAAGGAAGTGGCTGAATTAGAATACACTAGGATGTGCTCCAGCAGTGGCTCTCAAGCTTGCTAATGCTGGGACCTTTAATACAGGTCTTCATGTTGTGGTGACCCCAACCATGAAATTATCTTTGTTGTTACTTCATAACTGTAATTTTGCTACTATTATAAATCACAATGTGACTATTTTTTGGAGCTAGAGGTTTGTCAAGGGGGTCATGACTTACAGTTTGAGAACCACCATTCTACAGTAAATACCAGCCCCCAGGCTTCTAGCTAACAGTAGGAATTACTTCCATTTCTCACACCGCTCATCCTTCAACAGGCCATTGCTGTGTTTTCCTCATCTTTCTGCAACTCAGGGTGATGGAGTAATTTCTCTTGAGGACAGTGTATACCACTATGGCAGACAGATAAAGAAGCAAGAAACATACCTTCTAAATATTTTCAATTATTATCTTTTGGGTTAGCATATAAATGATGGGTTTCATTTTTAAACATGGGTCAGTGAACTTCATTTATCCTCATCTCCCCATTGTCTTCTGTCCTTCTTTCTCCTCCCATGATCCTCTTCTCCCTTAAACAGCCCTCTTCTGTTTTTGTTTACAAATGTTTAAATCTAGATTCTATGTATGAGAAGAAACATGTGATATTTTTCTGTTCTGTCTACTTCCCTGTAAGAGACATGATTTCCTTCTTTGTAACTGAATGCAATTCCATCACACATGCTCTCAAACATCCCCTGTATGCATGCCACATTGCTTTTAAACCCATTTGTTTGTTAATGGGGACCTAGGCTGATTGTAATGATATTTATGATTTATTAAAGCTGCCCGAGGATTCAGAAAGCAAAGTCAGCAACAAGCTATAGAAGGCAGGCATACAGCTTTAATCCCAGCAGCCAGAAGCTAGGAGGTGGTGGTACACACCTTTAGTCCTAGGACTCAGGATGAAGAGGTAGATGGATCTCTGTGAGTCCAAGGCCACCCAGATATACACAAGAGTGAATCAGTCTAAAAGAGATTTATAGTCCACACCTGTAATCCCTACATTAGAGAAATGTATAAGACAGAAGCAAGGTCTCAGAGAGGCATTCATTCTCCAGCCACGCTGAGGAAATATTACAGTCTGAAGCTTGGTGAGAGCTCATGGAGACAGGATCAGCTCATTGACCCTGAGGTAGAGGTAAGAAGCTAGTGACCAGTTGCTTTGCTTTTCTGACATTCAGCTTGAGGCTTGAACCCCAAAATCAGTCTCTGGGTCATTTATTTATTTGAGTTATAGCTGATTGCATCTCTTTGCTATTGACAGAGTAGTTTTTGGTGTTAAATGTTCAGTGCCACCAAAAATAATCTTCAGTCTGACATTTCATTGGCAATGTTCATGGTGGTTTTTTGTTTGATTGTTTTAATCACTTTCTGCTTCCTTTACTGTCTGTCTTTTGTCTGAGCTCCTTGTTGCCTTTTGTTTCCAAGTTCTTGGTTTTGTTTGTTTGATACCTTTCTCAAATGCATGATAGTCAACAGTGATGTACTTGTTTTTGAGAGTGAGTCCCAGTGGAGGAAGTGGTAGAAGCCATATCTAATAGACTGAGGACAGCAACATGAGCCAAAACAACATGGGGCATCATGGAGTAAAACAAAGGGAGGACTATAATCATTAGTCTTCTGGACTCTTTCCTGGAAATAGACATAGTCAACTGTGAGCCCAACTCAGCACAGTTGGAGCAAGAAAATATGTTTTATATAAATAAATGATGTTATAATTTTATATCCAGCTCAACAATGAAAGAGTGAGAGCAATGTGGCTATTATTCAGGCAGACACACTCCAAGTTTATCCAGGTGTGCTGGCACATGCTCCTAACTTGTAAACTTGGGGGACTAAGGCAGGAGGATTTCAAGTTTCAGCTAATCTGAGTTATATATAGTAAGATCCTGTTCCCAAAAAAACCCAATAGGGCTGGTTATGGCTCAGCACATAAATCATTTCTGTGCAACCAGCAAGTGTGAGGGCCAGAGTTCAAATCATCAGAACCTACATAATCAGATGCACATGGTGGTTTACCAGTGACTCCAGCAGTCAGAGGCAGGGAGATCCCTACAACAAGTTGACTGTCTAGACTAGCTTTATTGTCGAGCTCTGGGTTCAATGGAGACGCTGCCTCAATGGATAGGGAGGACAGCGATCGAGGAAGACTTTTGATGTCCACTTCTGCTCCTCCCAAATTAGACAAAAAAGTACCCTAAGTTTAATACTCACAGACTTTTACCAAAAGATGCGTCTTGTTGAAAGTACAATTAATCTAAAAATGACAAGATAAAACTATGGACACAGATATAAAGATGTGTCATCAAATACACTACCCATGTGCAATAAAAATTGGGAGGCATTTTATCTCTACTCTATGGCACCTTTATTGAGGTATAATGTACATACCATAAAGCTCAGCCCAGGTTGGGGAATTTCAGGAAATTGGAAGAGATTCTCAGCCCTGCTAGGTTTAAAGTGTTCCCTTTACCCACATGTCTCATCGCTGCCTGCAGTGATCCTGGCTCTCATTCTGGACCACAGATAAGCATCAGTCCGCTTGCTGTTTCTGTTATTTTCCTCTTCTAGAAACTTCATGCAAATGAAGTTGGATAATAGGCAGTCTTTCCTGCTAGGCTTCTCTCACTGGCCATAATACTTTTAAGGTGCCTGTGTGATGTTACATTAAACAGGTATTTTCAGTGTAGGATTTAAATTCCTGTGCTGAATTTGAACAGCCTTATTGGGAAATAACTATCATTGCACAGGGCTCACCCATTTAAAGTATATTTTATTCATTTTGTGGCTGAATTATATTCCATTGTATGTCCAATCATTAAAAAAAATCCATTCATTGGTTGGTGGACATTTGTGCTGTTCCCACATTTTAACTGATGTCAATAAGGATTCTCTGAGTATTTCTGTGCAGATGTTGTATTTCACTTCTCTTGGTGGAAGGGAAGGCTTACTTAGTCAACATGCTCTGTGTACTTAATCAAAAGATGAGTGCTGGAACTATTGGGTTGGGTATAACCCACCCTAAGTGGTGCTATTTTTTTTTTAATTATACCCAGTCTAGTGGGTATAAAGTAGTACCCAGTGAGGTTTTGACTTATATATTTGTAGTGACAATAATGATGAATCTTTCCTCAGGCTTGTCAGCCATTTGTGTATCCTTGGAGACTTGTCTATTCAGGTCTCTCTTTTTTTGTGTTAAAACAGAATTTCTAGTCATAATTGACTTATGATAAATATTTTTTATTCTAAACTACCTTTTCTCATCATTCCTCCCTCGTTGATCTCCTTCTTCTTTCCAAATAGTGCCTGTCATGTCTTTTTTTTAAACTCTAGATTCCACATATGAAATGAACTATGTGTTATTTGTCTTTCTGAGTCTAGTTTGTTTTAGTTAACCTGATGATAGCTAGTTCTTTTCATTTTCTTCTGAAGAATCACATAATGTCATTCCTTTTTATGACTGAATAATATTTTATCATATTTGTGTTATGTACATGGTATTTCCCTTATCCATTTATCTATAAACTGGTACCTAAACTATTCCATCATTTCGTTACTATGAAGAGTGCCATGACAACCAGGGTTGCACTGATCCTCTATGGCATGCTGACTTCAGTTCCTTAACTTACACACTCAGTGACATTATAGCTGAACTCAGTTTTTGATAAGATTTCATACTGACTGTCATACTTGATGCTTTCATTTACATCCCACCAATGGTGTATAAAAGTCTCTTTCTTGCCTTCTTGCCGGCATTTTTTGTCATTTGTTTATACAGTGATATAGCTAAAGATACTGAATATTTTCCATTACTTATTGTAAATTTGCACTTGTTATTTTGTCAACCATATATTGTTTATTTGCCCATTAATTGACAGGTTTATTCTTTGGGTCTTTAATGTTTTGAACCCAATTATGCTAGTTTGCTTTTTGTTGCCATGATAAATCACTGACCAGAACTAACTTGGAGGGGAAGGGGTTTATTTCATCTTCAACTCCCAGGTTGCAGTCCATGTCTGAAGGAAGCCAAGGCAAGAACTCAAGGGAGGAGGCTCTGGTGCAGGAACGGAAGCAGAGACCATGGAGGAACACTGACTTGCTATCCTTGCTTGCTCAGCTTGCTTTCTTAGACAACCCAAGATTACTTGCCCAGGGATGGCAATGCTCACAGTGGGCAGGTTCTCCTACATCAATTCTTTGGAAGATGCCCTTGCAGATGATGCCGATAGGCCAGTCTGATGGGGGCAGTTCCTGAACTGAGATTCCTTCTTCATGGGTGACTCTAGTTGGTGTCAAGTTGGCAAAAATCAACCAGGATGCATATATATATATATATATATATGTGTGTGTGTGTGTGTGTGTGTGTGTGTGTGTGTGTGTATGTATGTATGTATGTATATATGTATATATGTATATATATGTATATATATGTATTGTGTGTGTGTGTGTTTTGAATAGCTGTCAAAGATTTTCATTCATTCCATGAGCTTCTCAGACTCTCACACCAGCAAAGCCATCTTCTGCACAGCACAGACATTTGCATAGTTAGACTTTCTAGTAAGTACCAAATGTGCACAAGGTTCAATGGGCAGCTTCAAGGCTCAGTTCTCCATGACTGCCAACACTCAGTGTCAACCAGAGTTGACTGCACATCTAACTGAGTGGTGGCGACATAGGGTTTCCCATGACCCCCAACTTGGGTTCCATTAATTTGATTAGAGAAACACGTCCCTTACATTACACACTTACTATAAAGCCCATGACAAAGGCTATCAATGAACAGGTAGATTGAAGACTTGCATGAAGCAAAGTATATACAGAGAGGTAAAGAGTGCTCCTACTGGGACTTCATATGTTCTAGACACCACTCATGCAGGGATGCTTTTGTTGGCTCCAGGATGTTGGCACAATTTCAGGCCAGCTCTGTCCTCCATCTGCCCCTCTTCCTAGAGGATGAAGAGTAGGACCAAGGAGTCCAAGCTCCTCCTCACACATTCTGGTGTACAGCCTGTATCTGAGAGTTCACTAAGACCCACTGCATCAAGACAAATGATGCTCCTGTTCCCCAGGATGCCACCAATAGGTTAGGGGCTCAGTAAAATTTAACGGAGTTAAAAAGGCATGAGTTGAGTTTAGAATCTACAAAGCTAGAACAAGGGTAGCCTAAAGGAAGTAAATGACATGAAATAAGGAAGAAAACACATTTTTTTTTAAGTCAGCCTTGGCTTTTCTGGAGTTTGCTTTTTAGATCGGGTTGGCCTCAAATTCACATAGATTTGCCTGCCTCTTCCTCCTGAGTACTGGAATTAAAGGCATACACTACGACTACATGGTTTTAGTATGTTACTTTTTTTTTTTAAAGAAAAGAAACAAAATTCTTGCCTGACTGATCAAGAAAAAATGATAGTAAAAAAACAAACAAACAAAAATGTTAGGATCAATGCAGTAAAAATTTTTGTATACAATTGGGAGAGTTATGTTATTAGCATCCAGGGATTAAAACAGTATCTTATACATGCAGAGTAAATTCTATCATTGAACAGTATTCCTAACCTTGCAATTGAGGTTTTAAAATAAGGGAACCTGGGAATGTAGAGACGATTTAGCAGTTAGGAATATATCTTGCTCTTTCAGAGGAACCAAATTCAACTGTAACCCCAGCTATAGGGCATCTAACACCCCCTCTGGCCTCTGTGTGTGTGTGTACACATGTGGCATGCATGCATTCATACATACAAAGACACGTAAGTAATAAGTCACTTTAAAGCTTAAAATAAGGGGATCTTGTAGATAGTTTCATATCAGTATATTTGACAACTTTGATGTATGAAGACTGCTATGTCCCCCCAATTCATTCTTTTCATTTTCTCAGTGGTGGAACCTCTGATTTTTAGTTGGTGTGACTGACTGCTTGAATAAAGAAGGGGCTTGGTGGTAAGAGCACTGGCTGTTCTTCGAGAAGACCTGAGTTCAATTCTCAGCTCTCACATGGTAGTCTATATAACAAGTCTATAGCTCCAGTCCCAGGGAGCTGACACCCACTTCTGTCCTCTGCAGGCATTGCACACACATGGCGCATAGACAGACATGCAGGCAAAACACCCACACAAATAAACGAAAAAGAAAAAAGGTTTAAGAAGACATCAGCATATCTTGCACATGGCAATGCCTCCATGTCTATGCTGTAACCAGTTGGCTGGCACCTACTTTTTGCTTCTCCTTCCTTTCGTCAATTAGATGGATGGAATATGGGTATGATGTCTGCATTTGAAGCGGCTGTCTCTGTCCGTCTGTCTGCCTCTATTAGGTTGTGAGGTGGGAGTCAGGCATGGAGCAGCAAGAAAAAAGAGGAGGCATCCCTGACAGCTTTTGAAGTTATCCTGTATAGGCTGCATCCAGATGTATTTTGCATGTCAGAGAAACAAATTGAGAGCTTTTTAGGGCAATGCTATTTTGGGTTTCCTCAAGGGAGTATTCAGTGATTGCTTACATGTTGTTCAGTCCTACTTCTGACATTCACATTGAGAAATTTCTTGGCATATGATGGGCAATTCTTCTGCAGGCATCTAAGTTACAAGCTAGTGTCATTTAATCCTTTCTTGGACAGTTATACAAGGACATTTGTATCTAAAAAAAAGTCATTTTCCCAACAGTTAGAATTGCTTTTACTAACGTTTTTCTACTTGACCAATCTGCTTTTAGCACCTTTTGAAGTACCCCAATAACTCCTTTCTATGGCTAAGTAGGGAGTGATCTTCTTGAGGATCCCTCAACATACACATCCATCCATATAACTCAGCCAAAATAGTAATATGAACACACATGGCTAAGTTCAGTTTGTGAAGGCAGCAACAGCTATGTCATGACCACTGTTGAAGATCAAAGTGCACAGCATCAGAGATTGTTAGATACCTGATTTCACAGGTAAAAAAAGTGCTAAGGCTCAATGACAGATAAAACATTCAAGCTACTACAGATTGGGGATGATTTGTGATATGAGTAGGGCCAAGTGATAAACTCATTTATAATAATCAACTGGGAAATGCCCTGTCTCTAAAATTCTACCACTTCCTTATTAAGCATCTGTTGGACCCCTGTATGAAATCACTGCATGACTGCAATTATGGCAGAAGGAGAAACTGTCTGAGCCACTTGCCTTTAATATCACGTTGGCCTATCCCTTCTGTAAATAGCCACCTCGGCTGGGAAAGCTCAAAGTCACCCAGACTGTGGCCAGACGCGGAAGACAAAGGAGCTCAGAAAAACCACAGTGGTATTTGGGGCTGAGGTTTCAGGCTGGGGATTATGAACACTTACAGCAAAGATTCAGCCACCTGAAAAGATGTGCCTTTAGTGATGGTCAGAAACTTTCCAGAAAGGACAGGCTTCCTTCCTCTTGTTCCACTTCACTCTGTCTTCTCTAGGGCACTGGGAGTATCAGGATGTCACTGGAGTCATCTGCTGTCCACACTTTTTACATTTTATTCATTTGTGTGTGTGTGTGTGTGTGTGTGTGTGTGTGTGTGTGTGTGTGCATGTGTGTGGATGTATGTGTAGACAATGACCTTGGGTGCCTTTCTCAATTGCTCTCCACTGTATTTTTTGAGAGAGGGTTTCTCAATGGGCCTGGAGTCACCAGTTTGTCTTGGCTGGCTGGCCAGTGAGCTTCCGAGATCCTCCTGGTTTTGCCTCCCTAGTGTTGGGATTGCAGGTGTGTACCACCATGCTCAACTTTTTATACTGGGTCTAGGGATGAAGCTCAGGCCTTCACATTTGCATAGCAAGTACTTGGCTAACTGATCCATCCTCCTACCCCCACGGTTCACAGTTTTATAAGTACATATCATTTTGGTTACTCACAGTTAGTGAAGTTAGATGTAGGCACATGATGATTATTTGCTTAATTTGTTCTAATCTGTAGTGAGCTTCAAAAATTTTTTGTAATGTAGCATGTTGTTTTTGAAAGGCTGCCGTGTTAACTATCTGTTATTCAGTGAGTAATAATCCACACTAGTATTTGATAGTTAGGCATTCACGGAGCAAGCTAATCCCTAAGAGATGCTTCAGTCATTTCTAGCAGACTCTGAGATGCACAGAATAAGGCGATGCTGTTTGCAGTCCAGTAGTGGAGGAAGCAGGGTCTAGATGTAACAAGCTTGCCACAGCCAATGATACACAGATGTATGTCCTTATGTGACCATTTTTTCCACCTTTGTGGATGTGAACATTCTTATGAAAAAGAATTTTAAACATTTAAAGTTTTTTGAGTTATTTTTATGTGTATGGATGTTTTACAGGCTTGTCTGTGCAGCAGTGCATTAAGTAATTGTGGAAGCCAGAAGAGGGCGCTGGATTCCCTGGAACTGCAGTTACAGACAGCTGTGAGACTCCCTGTGATTGCTGGGAACCAAACCTGGGTCTTCTGCAAGAGCTGTTTCTGTTTCTGTGTGATGGTGCACACTTTTACTCCCAGCACTGGGGAGACAGAAGCAGGTAGATCTCTGTGATCTTGAGGTCAGCCTGGTCTAAGTAATGAGTTCCAGGACACTAGGTTACATAGTAAGACCTTGTATCAAGCAAAACAAACAACAAATGAAAGATTTGTCTAAGGTCTAGCAAGTCTGTGTTTAGATATATATCTTTGGAAACTGAAACCAGGACTTCAGGTGTTTGTACACTTTAATTTTTTTAAAACGATTTATATATTTGTATGTGTATGAGTGTTTTCCTGCCTGAATGTATGTGCACCATGTGTACCTCGTGCCAGCAGAGGACAGAAGACAGTAGTGGATCCCCTGGATTTATGTAAGAGCAACATGTACTTTTAACTTCTGAGCCATCTCTCCTGGCCTTACATATATCTTCTTAAATCTATAATCCCAATCCCGTAAAGATCAGAACAACACAAATGTTCACCAACAGATCACAGACTTTATGATATCACTAGTTTAATGCATTAGAATTGTTTTGTAGGTCTAAATTTTTAAAAAATGATATAGGTGGGGGGAACAAGAAGAGGAGAAAACTGAGCATGTGTGTGAAAGCAATAGTCATGAAAAACCACAGTCTGTGTACAGATTCTTCACATGTGATTGTCATTTCCCTAAACTGGGCCTCAGGTTCACTCCCCCACCCACTTTCCTTACCCAAAGGTTTCTGGGATTCGTGTAGCCTTGCAGGCAGAGCCAAGAAACAGTGTAGCAGTCAGATCTTTGCCTCTGAGACAAATGCTCAAGAGGAAGAATTTAAAAAGAGGAGTGATTTCCTGCACCTCCTGGTTTTGTAGATCTCAGCCCATAGCCCAGTGGCTCCATTCTGTCCTAGTGGTGAGTGTGTGAGGAAGATGAACAGAGCTGCCTCCTCAAGGCAGCCTGGAAGCAAAGAGACAGGGTATCTTCCATACATGGAACTTTTTTTTAGTGTATCCTTGTTAGTTTTATTGTCACGGTTTTGGGAAGAGGGAACCAGATCAGATTGGGGTTGTCTGTGGTAACTGTCCTGAGTGATGATTGATGCTGGAGGGCCAAGCCCACTACGGGCAGCACTGTCCCTAGGCAAGTGAGCCGGGGATATAAGAAAGGAAGCTGAATGTGAGCCCAGGAGTGAGTAAGCAGTGTTCCTTTGCAGCCTCTGCTTCAGTTCCTGTGTCCAGGCTCCTGCTTAAACTTTTGTCCTGGTTTCTCTTAATGATAGACTGTAGTGTGTAAGCTGAGATAAACCCTTTCCTCCCCAAGTAGCTTTTGGTTATGGTGTTAATCACAGGAACAAAGAGCAAACCAGGACAGAGAATAACACTTCATTATTCAAACCGTCACACACAGAGTGGCCCTTCCCCATCCTTCTGTAGTTTTCTCTGAGGAGAAACCTGAGGTCCAGAAGAACTAGCCCACTCCTTATGACCAAGTAAAAGACAAAGGAAGAAGGGAGAAATGACCCCTCACAAACCTTCCTTCAGACCTCTGGCATCTTCCACTGGATCATTTCCCAGTAGACCCAGAACCACCCAAAAGTCTGTCTTTCTCTGGGAAACTCTCTGAGTGTGCTCTCACAGGGCTTGGGAGAAGCTCTTTATGACACATCATTTGGAAGAAGTCCACAAGTGGGAATAAATCCATCAGAGGTTAAAAATATCACCAGTCATTTAGAAACACATTCTTCACTCAACATAGCAGATGTTAGTTTGTAAACACAGCCATTTAAAGGCAAGGAAAGGCAAGGGTAGAAACAAAAACGTGGGATAGAAGTATTCTAAAACAAGCTGATTCTGCCATTTCCCCGTCTGAGTTGTTTGTCAAGCTTTTTATCCTTTAAGTATGTTCAAAGGGGGCAGATGTGGGGACAGTTAGAAAGAAGATGATGCCACCAGAGTGAAGAAAGCTCGATGTAGGAAAATGTGATGATGTGATGAGTGGGGACTTGGATGCACATGCCAAGGGACCCTGCATTCTTTGCTGGTGGTGTAGCTCATTCTGAGCTTCACCATCGAAAGAGTGGGTGACAGCATTGATAGCAATCATTAAAGTCTGAGTACATCCAGGGAAGTGGGAGTCCTGGAATGTCCTGTTACCCCAGGAGGCCTTTGAGTGACAGAAGAGGCAAAACCCTCAAAGTCATTCCTTCAATCAAACAGTGGGCACTTTCCAGGCTTCTCCTACAGGTAGCGCTCAGTGTGGCCAAGGAGCAACCCAGAAGCAAGGGTTACCTGGGACTCAGTGGAAGTGGCTGGAAGAAAGTAGTCCAGAGTTGTAGCTTTTAGAGGACCAGGTCCAATTCCAGGACAGTGTATTAGACCATCCGGCAAGCTGAAAGGAGTGTGTGTGTTCTTCCTTTTATTGAAAACAGATTTTTTTTTCTCACATAATACATCCTGATTACAGTTTCCTCTCCCTCTACCCCTCCCAGTTCCGCCCCACCTCTTCTCCCATCTGGATCCATTCCCTTTTTGTCTCTCATTAGGAAAAAAAAAAAACAGGCTTTTACGGGCTAATAATAAAATATAATAAGATAAAATAAAAACTAACACATTGGAGATGGACAGGACAGACAGAAAGAAAAGAGACCAACAGCAGGCACACAAATCAGAACCCATACGTTTACACACTCATTTATACACTCAGGGGTCCCATAAAAGCGTTAAACTGAGCTGGGTGTTGGTGGTGTTGCCTTTAATTCCACACTTGGGAGGCAGAGGTAGGCAGGTCTCTGTGAGTTTGAGGTCAGCCTGGTCTGCAGAGTGAGTTCCAGGACAGGCTCCAAAGCTACACAGAGAAACCCTGTCCTGAAAAACCAACAACAGCAGCAGCAACAACAAAACCAACCAAACTGGAAGCTATAACACTTACGCAGAAGATCTGATACAGACTCATGCAGGCCCTGTGCATGCTGCTTCAGTCACTGTGAGTTAAGTTACCTGTGTAGATCTTGTTGACGTGGAGGGCCTTGTTTTCCTGTTGTCCTCCACCCCCTTGAAGGGACCAGACCCTTCCCCAGCCCCCTGCTTTAGCTGCAGGCTGCAGGAAAGAACTAGCAAGACAAAGGCCCCTGACTCAGCACATGTGCTTTAGTTTCCAGCCTTCTGACCTTGCAGGAGCTGCCCTAGGTCAGATACCCTCCACGTGGCCAGGAACCAATCAGAAGTTAGCTGATGTGATTTATGGTAAAAGTGGCCAAACAGTGACTGTAGAGCATAGCAACCACCCTGGGAGGGCCTATAGGCCATAACAACCAGTTGACCGCTCAACACAGGACAGGTCGCCCAAGCCCAGAAGCGCACCAATCCTGAGACTGTTGCGTGCCCCTAGGCACACCCCTTACACACCCCAATAAATTCCCCGCCTCAAGGTTCCCCAAGGTCCTTCTCACCCCAACCTACCATGTGGAGGGCCTGAATTAATATAGTTAACTCATTAATAATAAAAGACTCTTGGCTTTTGCATCAGAATCGGTCTCTTGGTGATTTTGGGGTTCAGAATTTGGGCACAACACCCTCTGTCTCTTACACTGTTTCTGCCTCCTCTGGTTTCCCTGAGCTCTGAGTGGTGGGGCTTGAGGAAGACATCCCATTTAGAGCTGTGCTTTCTCACTCTCTGCATCAGGTTTAGCTGTGGGTCTCTGTATTTGCACCCATCTGCTGCAGGCGGAAGCATCTCTGATGATGGCTGCGTGGTGATCTACTTCCCTGGTCAGAGCACAGGAGCGTGGTCTTAATTGACTGTTGTTCGAAAGTGAAACACCTTTGACAAAATTGGACATCAGGGATCCACCTGAGTTTATCTCAGAATCGTGTCTGCGAAGCTATGCCTCGTTTTGATGGTTCCCCCTCTCTAGGTTACAGATCCTCAATCAGCTTTTTTGCCTCAGCTCACTTTCCTGCACCTTAGTGATGAGACCCCTGAATCTGTGTTCTTGAACCCCAGTTATCCTGCGGATGAGATAGCCAAAGGCAGGGCCCAGAGAATGCTCCACCTCTGTAGTTCTTGGCAAAAAAGATTCGTGCCAAGCCCAAACCTACATCCTCTTCTAGGTTCCAAATTCCCTTGTCTTCTCTGCGGTGGAAATGGTAAAGGAAACCATTGCAATCAGGAACCGGGGCAGATAGGTTTATAGCTTTGAGACACAGTTTCAGCTTTCCTGCAGTAGACACTGGGTTCCCAATCAGCCCCTCCCTGGCCAGTCAAAACCAAACTGTTTTTTACTTCTCCTACTGTGTCAGGCTGGACTTGTATTTAGGAATCCACCCTGTGTCCTTTGGCTGGTCAGTCTGGAGAGCTTTGTGTAAATGATTCTACAGCGATTTTATCCAACTCTATTCATGGAATCATCATATAGACATTTAATTGTGGTGACCTCTCACACAAATCACAAATTAAGACAACAACAAACACTTGCTCAAGCAAATGAAAAGTTTGGGACATTAAAAAAGAAAATCTAGCCAGGTGGTGGTATTGTATACCTTCAACCCTAGCACTCAGGAGGAAGGGGCAGGTGGAGCTCTATGAGTTCAAGTCCAGCCTGGTCTTCATAGTCATAACCTTCAAAGTATTTAAATTTTTACAAAGCTGATCAACTTGCTTGACTAAAAATTGACTTTTGGCAGGTGTGGTGGTACTTGCCTTTAATCCCATTGCTCAAGAGGCAGAGGCAGGCAGAGCTCTGTGAATTTAAGGTTTGCCTGGTCTACATAGGGAGTTCAGGCCAGCAAAGGCTTACTTGGTGATATTCTGTTTCAAAAAAATAATTTTTGACTTTTGTTATCTGACTTCAGTTTCTTAAGGTATTTGCTATCTAATTAATACTTCACAGTTACAATACCCCTCACGTCCTTGGGGGGGTCTATTTTGTGATTCATATTGTGGTTATTTTCCTATTCTCTTCGCTGCACTCCCTCTCCCCATCTCTCTTTCTTTTGAAGACAGGATCTTACTGTGGAGCTCTGGCTGGATGTAGATCAAGTTGACTTCAGACACATATAGAGCAGCCTATCTCTGCCTGGAGTTCCATGAATGCCCCCCCCCCCAGCCTGGCATCACTCAAGGTTAAGAGTCAGAGACAGGCATGATTCATGCATTATCCATTCTCAGCGGGGAGATAGCCTACAGTGGGAAAGAGAATATAAGATAAATATCCATATACTGTCCACTGGGTGTAGTAGCAATGCTTGGGGGCACTTCATCCTACTGGCCATGGAGGGCAAGAAGCAAAATGGTACTCAGCTGACAATTAGAACTTGTAGCAGGCTCAGATTTCCCCTAGACTTCAGAGGGGGCCACCCTTCCTGCAGGACACACTTTCCAGGGTCTGACCATCTTAGATCGCCTGTAACTCTCGTCACTCGCCTGGCTTGTACCACTTCAGCTGCCCCTGGCACTGGAATGTAACTACTTAAGTGCTCAAGAGCCTTCCACAAAAGACACAAGAGCTTTGCATTCCAACTCCTGGTTCCTTGCCATATGACTGTCTCCCAAAACTACTGTGGTATTTTCGGAATGGAAAAAACAAACACAGAATGGCTTCTTGAAAAGACAAGGTGGTTGCTCTCCAATCTGCTTTCAGAAAATAGGCACTTGGCTGCTTCCCTTTGGTAGACACTCCACACGCAACAAGAACGAGGCCACAGAGAAGATTCTGTATGCACACCCTGTTTCCAGAACAGCAGAAGTTTATCAGATTTCAAGGATGAAGGCTGATGACTGGTTCTGACTTCAAAGCTGAGAAATAAATTCCTGTCTGATCCATAGAGAAAATCCAAAGAAGCATTCTGATTGGCTTAGTGTAAGCTATGTGTCCAACTTTGGGCTCAAGAAGGGGTAGATGGTAGACTGTCTTTTGCTTCTCCTCTTCCCAGGCACTCAGGTAGAGAATCTCTCTACCCTCCTGTGGCACTGAAAGGCACGGTCAGGTGACAACACTCTAGCCAATGGCTGAAAGCCATGGGTGTGTGCTGTGAAACAATCTTCTTGGACATTGTGAAGATCTGTTGCTCTTATTGGTTTAATAAAGAGATAAATGGCCAATAGCTAGTCAGGGAAGAGATTAGGTAGGATTTTCAGACAAGCAGAGAGAGAGAGAGAGAGAGAGAGAGAGAGAGAGAGAGAGAGAGCTTTCTGGGATGAGGGCAGAGTCGCCAGGAGATGCAGGGAGAAGCAAGATGAACATGCTGGGTTGAAAACGTTGCAACAGCTAGTTAGTAACAAGTCCAAGCTACTGGCTGAACATTTTTTAAATTAATAGTAGGTCTCTGTGTGGTTATTTGGGAGTTGGCTGGCAGGACAGAAACTTACATGTACAGATGTGTTTCACTTCAAGTTTGGGCCATCAACTTCTCCCCTACGGGCATCTGCCACGTGAATGGCTGGAAGGATGAAGCCCAGCTACTAGCCATTGTGTGAAACAAGAGATGAACCTTTATTAAGTCTGTGTGAGTTTCCTGGGGGTATGCTTCCACAGATAGCCTATATTAACTCACATGATATTTTGACAAAAGAAGGCAGGAGCCAAAGTATCTGGGCTTCAAGATATACCAGGCAGGTGTGGAAAAGCTACAGTCACAGCAGCCACATGTGCTTAGTCTCAACAGCAAAGGTCTGTCGCTAGTGTCGACTGTTAATTGTGGGGTGTCTGGTGAGCACCCAGAAGAGTGCAGCACCCCAGACAGAGGGACTCTCCAGTATCAGGATTCATAGCTGCCAGCCAGAATGAAGAGAAGGTGATTAATCCACTGGGTTTCATAGCATCAGCGCCAAAGAGATGTTGTATTGTTTAGCTCACATCCCATAGTGATTCCTGTCTGCAGAAGGCAGCTGGGCAGGCCCGTGGTGTCCCCATGGTATAGTTATGACCTTTATGAGAAGATTTTAGAAAAGACCATCATGGCTTGCCTTAGCTGGAAGAACCTTTAATCCAAACTCTGGAGAGGCAGATAGATTTCTGTGTCAGCCTGGTCTACATAATGAGTTCCAGGCCAGTCAGGGCTACATAGTGAGACTTTATCTCTAAATAAGTAAATACAAATTTATTGTAGGAAAATATAACATGAAAGTTACCATCTTAACCATTTCATGTGTGCATTTTAGCAGTCATTAAAGCATTTATAATTGTGCACCTCATCTTCAGAACTCTCACCTTGGAAAACTCAAAAGTCCAAACTCATTACCAACTTTCCGTTTTCCCATTTGTGAGCTCCAGTCACCACTTTGTGTCTGTGAACTGGGCTCCTTGAGGCACCTGGTATAAGTAGAATCACGCATTTGCCTCTTGTGGCTGGCTTATCTCACTTAACATAAAGCTTTTAAGCCCATAGTGTAGCATGTGTCTCCAGTCCCTCTTTTTATTTGTATTTATTTATTTGTTTGTTTGTTTATGGTTTTTCGAGACAGGGTTTCTCTGTATTGTTTTGGAGCCTGTCCTGGAACTAGCTCTGTAGACCAGGCTGGCCCCAAATTCACAGAGATCTGCTTGCCTCTGCCTCCCCAGTGCTGGGATTAAAGGCGTATGCCATCAACTTCTGGCTTCCCTCTTTTTAATTTTTAAACCTGTATTAACTGTATGAACTAACATGGTTCAATGAGTTTCTACACATTCATGTAGTGTGCACAGATAAAATTTCTCAATTTTCAGAGATAATAATACTTCATTGTGGATAGACACAGGTAATGTCATCCTTACCCCAAATGCTTAGAACCAGAGGTTTTTCAGATCCTTTTGTGGATTTTGGAATATCTGCAAATTTATGGTGAGACATCCTGTGGATGGGATCCAAGTCTAAACAGAAACTCATGCATGGTTCATGTATATAGCCTAATGGTAATTCTTACATAACACTTTAAATAACCTATGGGTAAAATAAACATGTATGTACTGTGCAGAAATATTTCCATTTTAGCATGTCAGCCACTCAGTTCTTGGATTTTGGAAAATTTTGGATTTCTCATCTTTGGCTTCAAGATACTTCACTTGTCCCCAGTTTCTGTCCACTTACAGGCACCAGGTGGCTTCCATCTCTGGGCTACCGTGAAAGGCTTCCGTCAACTCGGTGGGAGAGGACCCACTGGAGACCTGTGCCTCCAGTTCCCTGGGATATATGTCCAGTGGGATTGCCCAGCCTCACAGTAACTTTATTTTAATCTCTGAGGGACTGTGACTTTGAAGCTTTCTAACGAGAGGCTGTTGTCTGCCCAAAATAAACACCAGAAGAATGTTAATGACCAGCTGAAATCGTGTGTCAGCAGGCGATACTGTCCAAAGAACTGCAGGTCTGGGGGAAACTTTTGCTGGCAAGCTGGGCCCTGATTGACAGTTCGGTCAGTCTCCCTTCCTGCCACATTGACCTTGCTGACCCACTCCCCCACCTTGCCAATGTCTGGGCCTCATTGCTATGTCTCCTCAGTTGAGTGAAGACATAGAGGCTGACCTCTGGCCATCAGAAGACTGGAGGCTTTCCTAGGTGGCTTTTTAGGCTGCTGTCAACACACTCCAAGCTGTCAGGCTTCTGGGCTGCCAGGGAGAAATGAATTCAGTTGCAAGAGTAGTTTGGTTTTGAAGGAGGCAGGCTGTTTGTTAGTTGATACTCTGAAATAATATTTGGGTGGTTGTCTTGCTTGGCGATTTTGTGAGCTTTTTCTCAGGTGTGTCCTCTGCCTAAGCCTTTGCAGTATGTAAGGGAGAAGAGTGACATTTGTTTCCCTCAGATCCCAAAGCTTGGCTGGAGAGGGCTTGCTCTGGGATCTGTGGTGTTCCTGAGTGTGGAATATAAAATTCAAGGGGAAACATGACTCTCTTTGTTTTAGAACAGATAACTGGAATAAAATAACTGAATCATATCATTCACACACTTAAAGTGTGTATTCGGTGGTTTGCTGTGTTTTCACAGGGTTGGGGAACTGTAAGGAGTAAGGTTTTTCCTCCCACTACCGGTCTAGTCTCGCCTCTGCGCCAGCCCCAATTAATGCAGAGACTCTGTATTTGATACAATGCTGTTGGCCAGGTACTAGTATCTTATCAGCTAGCTCTGTCTTAAGTATTAACCCATTTCTATGTATTTCCACGTGGTTTCACCTACCGGGGAGTGAGGCAGGTGTCTGGTCTCCCCGGTCTCTCCATGCTGACTCCTCCTTCCTCCTTTCTCTTTTTTCCTTTCCTTGACTCCTAGTTCCTCCTATCTTCCTTTCCTATTGGCCAACAGTGTTGTATTTATTAATCAGTATGAGAAACATATATACAGAATGACATCTCCCATCATCTCCTCTTTTCTGTCTAAATAAAAAGAAGGGTTTTAACTTTAACATAGCAAAATATATAACACAACATTTACCAAGTAAGAATCACAGTTAACAATATTGGTACAATTTAATCACATTTATTCTTGCCATATTCTATGTATGTATACTTTTCTTGTATTCAAGACATTTTGTATATTGATACAATTTGGGATATTTATCATGATGTCCTTTATAGTTCTACCTCTTGTCTAGACATTTCTACTCTACCTCTATTTTAGGGATTTATATGTATGTATATGTACATAGTTATATTGTTTAGGTATTTGTCTCTGCTTTACTCAGGGAAACTTCATTCAGTTTTTTAGCTAAGTTCCTGAATAGTACAGATTATCTTCACTTGTGTTTCCTTTACCTATGAGATTAGTCAGACATAGATGCTTAATCTTCAATCACTTCATAGACATGCAGAACATGGCATTTAAATGTTTTAATATTAGTACTCTGTTGACATGAGACACTATTGCTCCTGACAGCACCGTGCACTTTCCTGAAAATATGTTGGACACTGTTGTTGCTCCTGCTGGAGTTCATTCTTGCCTCAGCTAATGGCCTGTTGGGCAAAGAACTGCCCCCACCTTGACCACTGATTTGGACATGCAGTCCTATGTGCTTGCAGGAGACAAATATAGAAGACTGCTGGACCTTGCCAAGTCAGGGTAAGACAGCCTTTCTATCTCCATGCTGTTGTGTGGTCTGTCCAGAACTCTTAGCCTTAGCCAAAACTGGGTGTACCAACGTTGCTGTGAGACCTAGGGTAACTGTCCAGGTAGTATGCTGTTTCTGTCCTCGCTGCACCTTTTGGAAGTTTCCCAGCTGCACTTCCTGTCTACCCTAGTATCATTATTTTCCTTCTCAGGTCTTGATGAGGTTGGAGATTAAACTATCACAACTATTATTCTCTCTTTCTAGTTAGATAGATTAGGTACTAGACTTAAGTTTTCCAGCTTAGGACAACTCTATTGTAAACTCCGTTTTGCCTTCACCCTAGGACTAGATATGTAGGTCGTATTGTTCTCAATTTTCCTTTTCTTAGAGCAGCCTTGTTATTCACTGTTTTGTATAGTTTTGTACAAAGCCTAAATCTTTTCTTTAGACTAAAAGGGGAATTGTAGTGGGATATTCACTTTGTCTCCTTCTGTGGCACTGACCACACCCATTGGAGGGTGGAGCCAGGGGCGGAAGTGACCTGGGGAACTAGGTCTGAGGAGGAGCGGGGAACGCTCTCTTGCTGGCCAGTCGTGGAGAGGAGAGCATCCGGTGGAACTTGCTGGTGATCATCTGTTTAGGTTGTAAGTTATTTCTCCCTGAATAAGTATCTATTCGGCCTATTTGTTTATCCTGATCCTTATTTAATCGCAATAGGGAACTATTACAATAGTGTAATTTTAGGACATCATCCCCATCCCCACAAAGAAACACAACACACATTTCTAGTAATACCCCATACCCACCCCTCACTCCATTCCTACCTCTCTTGTCTCAACCAGCCATCAATCTTTTTGCCTCTATAGATTTGCCTAGTCTGGAAATTTCATTAAACAGAGAAATATTGTATGTATTTTTTGTGATGCTGCATCCATGTGGAATCCTGTACCAACTCATTCCTTTTATGGTTGAGTAATACCCCATTATATGGATACAACCAGCAGAGTCTACCCTTTCATCTGTGATGGGAGAACAAGTTCTGAGTGGCTTTTACTTGTTGACTATTAGGAATAGTGCTGCTATGCATGTTTGCACATAAGCTTCTGTATAGGAAAACTTTTCATTTATATTGGGTATAGAACTAGCTATGGGATTTCTGGGTTGTATAGAAACTCTGGGTCAAATGTTAAGTATATTAAGTAACTGCCAAATTATTTTCTAAAATGGCCACTCCACTTTCTACCCACCCCACCCCCACACAGCATATTAGAGTTTCAACTGTGTTTCATCCTGTCTAACACTTGTTATTTCTACCGTATTTGTTTCATCATCCCGTTGAGTGTGAAGCAATAACTTGTTTTTCTCCTAATGGCTAGTGACAGTATCCTTTCATGTTCTTGTTGCCCATGCAATCTACTTTGAGAACTATTTAGGTTGTTTGCTCATTTTTAAATTGGGTTACTTGCCTTTTAATAGTTAATTCATAAAGTTCTTTAGAATAAAGTCTCTTATCTTGTACATAGTCTATGAAAATTCCTCTCATTTTGAGATTGTCTTTTTACAATCTTGATAGTGTTCTCTTATTTTCCCCCTTTTATTGAAACTATAGTTTTTTTTTCTCTCACATGCTCATCATCTCCTGATGAGTTTCCCTCCCTTTACTCCTCCCAGCCCCCCCCACTTCCCCTCCCATTTGGATGCTCCCTATTTCTGTCTCTCAATAGAAACAAACACGTTCCCAAAGGACAATAACAAAATAATAATAATAATAATAATAATAATAATAATAATAATAAACACCAAAAACTAACATGCTGGAATAGAACAAAACAAACAAACAGAAGGAAAAGAGCCCAAGAAAAAAAATCACAAGGAACACAGACTCACATGTTTGCACACCCAGGAGTCCCCTTAAAAACACTACACTGGAAGCCATAATGTACACACAAAAGACCTGTAGGGTAAAAAGAGAAAAAGTATAAATCATATAAAGAAAAAAGATAAAATTTGGAAAAAAAAAGAGAGAGAAAACACTGATACAACATAAAAGAAACCTCCAAAGATGCCATTGAGCTTATTTGCTGTTGGCTGTCACCACTGGGCATGCAGCCTCCCCTTAAAGTAGTTTGTTTCCTCAGTGAGCCCCCCTTGGAGGAAGCCAAGTTTTCATTTGCAAGTGGTTACCAACTGGAGACAGCTTCCACACCTCCTCTCAACTCTAGGACCCCATCTCCTGCGGACCTGCGCAGGCTCTGCCTGCTGCCTCAGTCCATGTGTGTGTCAGTCCTGTTGATTTAGAGGACCTGTTTGCTCAGTGTCCTCCATCTCCTCAGACTCCTACACTCTTCCCACCTCCTCTTCTGCAGAGTTACTTGAACCCTGAGGGGAAGAATTTGATAAAGACATTCCTTTTAGGGCTGAGTGTTCCAAGGTCTCATTCTTTGTATAATGTCCGGCTGTGGGTCTCTGTATTTGTTCCTGTCTGCTGCAGGAGGACACATTTCTGATGATGGCCGAGCAAGGCACTGATCTATGGGTATAGCAGAATATCATTAGGAGTCATTTTATAAGGAATAGTAGCATTGGGTTTTACTCTAGGTTCCTGGGCTGTCTAGTCTCAGGTTCTTGGTCACCCAAGCAGTATCGGGTATGGGTTCTATCTTGTGAAGTGGGCCTTAGTTAAAGGAGATACTGGTTGATTACTCCCACAAGCTTTGTGCCACCATTGTGCTAGCATTGCTTGTAGGTAGGACACCATTTCAGACCAAAGACTTTGTGGGCCAGGTTGGTGTTTACATTTCCCCTTTGGTAGCATGTAGAATACCTTTCTGTACCAAAGACACCAGCATGTAGGGGTGATTTTCATGACCTCCCTCTGTCTCATTTTATTGTTGTTGTTCACACCTTACACTTTGATGTCATGGCTAAGAAATTGTTGCCCAACTAAAGATTTTGAAGATTGTATCTATACTTTCTTGTAGGGATTTTAATAATTTCGCTATTATATTTGTTTTTAAAAGGTTTAATTAATTTTGTGTGTGTGTGTGTGTGTGTGTGTGTCAGTGCCTATATGCTTATATGTGTACTCCTGTGTGTGGTACATGTGTGCCTGGTGCCCGTGGAGGGCAAAAGAGGGCATCTAATCCCTTGTAACTGGAGTTACAGGTTGTAAGCCACCTGATATGGATGCTGGGAACTGAGTTCTGATCCACTGCAAAACCAGTAAGCGCTCTTAATCACTGAGCTCTCTCTCTAGAACTCCATTTTGGTTTATGAATTCGTTTTCTGAAACAAGTCTTAATATGTATGTAGCCCAGGTGTTGAACTCTCATCCTCTCACAGTCTCTTGAGTGCTGAGGTTATAGGTATGTGCCACCGCGCACATTTTACAAAATAACTTTGTACCCTGAGTGTAACCCAGATGCCTTTGAGTGAGTTCCAGTACACAGTGGAGGGCAGCTACAGTTCTTCTGCATGTGGCGTGTGAGTAGGCCGCTGTGCTGTTTGCTGAAGAAGGCATTCCCCATCTGGCATTGCTGTTGGAATGTAATTGACTTTAAATGTGTTCATTTCTAGTCTCCCAGTTCTGTCCCATGGATCTAGACATATGTCTGTAGGCAAGTGTTATCTTAGGCGAACTACTGTAGTTCTGTGGAAAGATGTGGGTCACAACCTCCTTGGCCATACGGAATCGATGCCCTCACTTTAGCCGTGCTGGCTAGTGGTGAAGTGTCCTGTCCATTTACTTTTTACAATGTGGTGGGACAGGAATTATTCTTTCAGTTTTAATGAGAAGGGATGTGGGGGGGGCTTACATGATTTTGGCAACTTTCCAGACTTCCATTTTGTCTTTCTCACCAGGCTGACATGAGTGGAGCTCACAGACTAAGGTGAGGTTGCTTCGGCTGTAAATGCATTATCTCTTCTACTGCTTTCTGTTTCCAAATAGATCTTTCTAGATCCTGAACAGAGTTTATTAGGTTTGCTATTCCTGCTTGGAAAAAGTTTCTGTTTTCCTTAAATGTAGAATTTATGCCAGAAGGTGAGTATAGCCTAACACCAGGGTAGCTGGACCAGGACTGAAGGCCCACAGTCTCTTTGCCTGTGTTTCAGCCCATCAGTTTCATTCCCATGTGTGCTGTACCCTTCCAAGACAAGGCCAGAGGTAGATCACGGAATCTTTGATTCCAAGTCTCCCATCCATAGAAAGCCCACTTTCCCCCTTAGAGAAATTTGAAAAATGCCAGGCAGATACTCTGATTGGATGGTTGCGGTCATGTGATACTCAAGCCTGCTAATAAGGGCCTGCTGAGTACTTTGAGGAAGGGTTTTATTTACAGAAAAGCCTCTTCAGAAACCTCCTTTTGGGTCAAGCATTTTGTTTCCAGTTTACAATTGCTGTAGTCATTGCAGAACTCTTATTTATAAACCTGGCAACTGTGAATCACTTTTTAACGAACCTTTAACTATTTGGTCTGCTTAAAAACTCAGTCGATTAAACAGCGTCAGCATTTCAAGCATAATCATTTTAATATATTTGGTTTTCTTCTTAAATATTTTAATTGTTTGACCGGTCAATCTTCCAAGCATGTATATGATGCCCAGGAATGCAGTAAATTATCTCACAAGGAGAACCCTGCATTCTTGTAGACACTCTGATACATGCATGAACTTGGCAGGCTTCCAACATTTAACTTGGCTATTCAGTTGCTTGTCTTAAAGCCAGATCACAAGAGTGTCACTCTCACGGTTAAAGTTTCTTTCATCCTGTAAGTGCAGAAAACACCAAACAAAGGCAGGCTAGCTCTTTAGAACACCATGGTATCAATAGCGTGCTTTTGATGCCTCTAAACTTGTTCATAGTTACTTAAATTTTCTCCATTGTAAAGGTTGTATTCACTAAGAATCCTGGAGAAATCAGTCAGGTTATTTTGAGACTTTTCAGGGTGTTCATTCACTAGTGAAATGGGACCTTTTCTAAGCTGTGATTTTCCTCCACTCTATGACGTATCTGAAAGTGGGACATGTCTTGCTCAGTGACAACTGACAGTTAATTGACAGTAGTTATCCTTCTTAGTGAAGCAAAAGTAATGATGCTTTAACTTAGCTGAGGTATGGTACCACCTTAGTTAATTGGGGTCTCTCTCTCTTTCTCTCATACACATAGGCAGGTACACACACACACACACACACACACACACACACACACACACACACACTGGCCTCACCACCCCAAGTTCAGGCTAAGTGTCAACCTAGGGCTGTACACACTGGGCATTTCCTCATTACTGCCCTGATGATGTTTTTGTTGTTGTTTGTTTCTATGTCATGGTACCAATTTTGAGCCTTTGTCAGCCCATGAAATCTACCAGCCCTCCATCACTGGCTCACTTGACAAGATTTTTGCTTGTGTGATTTTTCAGTGTACTCACTTTTTTTTTCTGCTACTTATAGACGGACATGAATCTATGAAATTTAAATCTATTTTTACTGTAAAGATGTTCACACTTGTGCTTTGTGTCCAGTTTATAAGTTATATATTTAAATTATGATAATTATTTTTCCTAAATATTTCTTACTACTTTGATGACGTGCTCAGGGACAGCATTGAAAGTGAAGTATATGACATACTAAATTTATTATAAATTTAATAAATATTGTCTTGAATTTTCTTGAGAATTTGAGGTCACTATAATTTTGAGAAATTATGATCCCAGTATTCAGCTAGTGGAGGCAAGAGGATAATATGTTCAAGGCCAACCTGGGCTACATAGCAAGAAGCTGCATTGATAGGGGAATGTCCTCCTGTATGCTGTGAATATTTGTTTCCTTTAATGGTTTAATAAAATACTGATTGTCCAGTTGCCAGGCAGGGTTACCAGCCTAGGAGAATGCTGGAAGAAGAAGCAATGAGTCTCTGGAGAGATGCCATGTAGCTACCGGGAAGGTAGCACACTAGGCATTCTCCGGTAAGATAAGGCCATGTGGAAATATATAGATGAATAGTTATGGGTTAATAATTAAGAGAGAGCTAGTCAGTAAGAAGCCTGAGCCATTGGTCAAACAGTTTATAATTAATGTAAGCCTCTGTGTGTTTATTTGGGACTAAATGGCTGTGGGACCAAGTGGAACAGAAACTCAGTCTACAAATGGTGCCCCCAACTTGGGGCAAGAATTTCCACATAAAACTTGACAAAAGCTTAAAAAGGGATTCTAAACTCAAAAGAACAGAGGCAAACACAGTTTCTTGGTTGTAGCATTTTCTCAGGTGGGCTCTATTTGCTAGAGGCAAGCAGAGACATTGCTCTTTTAAGAGCCCTGCTACCAAACAATTAAATGGTGTTTACCATCATTAAGGTAAATGCTTCTCAGTATTGACATGGACCTAGAAACTCCATAGAATTGCGGCCATAAGCATGGCTCCCACCAGTACCTCCAAAATGAAACTAGATCGACTCTCAAAAAGCCAAGGAATAGGGCAGGTCCAGCTGCCACTTTAATTTTAGCCATGCTGTTTAGCAGGTAAGACTCATGTGGTCAGAAAAAGGTAGAGATATACAGTAAAAACTGATTCAGATGAAGAAAAACCTCTAAATGATTTACAGTGTGTTTAAAAGTATATGTAGGCTTGGGAGAGAAAAGAAAAAGGATAGAGAAAGTCCTTAAAATAAGAAATAGACTAGCTGGGCATGGTAGCACATGCCTTAAATCCCAGCACTTGGAAGGCAGAGGCAGGTGGATCTCCATGATTTCAAAGCCTGGCTACAGAGTAAATTCCAGGACAGCCAAAAACACACAGAGAAATCCTGTCTCAAAAATTAAAAAAAAAAAAAAAAAAGTAAAAGAAATAGAGTAATAAGAACAGTCACATAAAGATGGGAAATACAGTTTAGATACTGTATGCTGTTCTGTTGTCTTTGAATTGTTTGATTACTAAGGAAGGAGCAACAGTTGCTAAAAGACATTTGGTTATAAATGCTGCTGGATTAATCCAATTCATATATTTTCAAAAATGCCTTGACTTCAAAATTTAAGTCTAAGAACATGTTACTCTGGAAAAGACATTCTGCTTTTGTTTCCACAGAAGATGAAAGGCTGTGGATTCTTTCCAGACTTATACAGTTTGATCAAGCAAGATCCCCTGAAGCAGTGGCCCAGGTGATCCAGCATCCGAAACAGTTGAGTCGATGTACCTTTATACTACTACAGAAAGTATTTGGCCAGGTTTCTGGGTTTTCTCACAATGTCCCTGGGATTGACAGTGTCCCCAAGCAGTAGGAAGCAGTTTGGAGATAACTGTGCCCAAATTTCCAAATATTGTTTATAGATTTTTTTTTCATTTAAATGGGGTTGGTTATAAATGGTTAATGATCACAGTCAATGTCTTTCTAAAGAAAAAAAAATGGAATATGATATAGAAATGAATACTTTGCATTGGTATGAATTTTGGTTTATTGATACAAATTTAAGGTCAATTTTGTTACATATATATTTCCACTTTTGTTTAGGTATTGTGTTTATACAGCTGTTTTCAAAACGTAACATAATAAAATCCAGATTATAGATAGTAACCTATAAAAGTCAAAACTTATGTTAGTTAAGTTTTCTAGATATTCAGAGATATATATATTTCAAATGGATAGTCATTCTTCAAAACCTTTCAAAGACCTACAGAATATGGCATTTAAAATGGTTTATTAGGGGTTTTCATGATAGTGAGACACAACTGCTCCTGGCAACACCAAGTATGTCAAAGAGGAAGATGGGCATCAAAGAAACTTTTTATGGAGTTTGCCTTCAACATGGCAGGAATACCTACCCATCTGGACAAGAAACTGCTCTTGCTTGGACTATTTGACAGCATGCTGCCCAAAGTGGGTAAGCAAGTTACAAAGAAAAGTGACTGCTGAACTTGCCAAGGTACAGGATGATCATTCAAATTTCCTGCTTCATTAAAAAGTCTGCCAGACACTATGGCCTATGGACTGAAGATGGATGCCCCAATGTTACAAAGAACTTTGAGTGATTGTCCATGCAGAGAGATGTCTCTGTCAGTTCTAGAGTTTATATATTATTCTTCTGATGTCTTTGAAGAGTTGAAGACAGATATTATTGGTTATGGTTTTCCTTAATTTTGACAAAAGATAAGTTACACATTAAACTTTAGACTCACAAAGAGAGGATACATAATAGAATATTTTCTTTGAAATTTGCCCAATGTTAATGAATTAAATATTATTAACTATAGTTCTTACTTGATAACTGTTTTGTTATATACAATTTTATGTTAAAGTTAAGACATTCCTTTTTATTTAAACAGAAAAGAGAAGATGATGGAGAAATGTTCTTCTGTATCCTGTGAATATATGTTTCTCTCATTGGTTTAATAAAATGCTGAATGGCTAGTAGCCATGAAGGAAATGTAGGCAGGGATACCAGACTAGGAGAATGCTGGGAAGAAGGAACAAGTGAATCTCTGGAGAGATACCATGTAGCTACAGGGAAGATAGGACACTGGGCATTCTCTAGCAAGATAAGGCCATGTAGAAATACATAGCTTAAAAGAGAAGTAGCCAGTAAGAAGCCTGAGCCACTGACCAAACAGTTTATAATCAATATTAGCCTTTGTGTGTTTATTTAATACTAAAGGACTGAGGGACCACATGAAACAAGAACTTTCATCTAAACTGTATCAAAGAGAAATAAAAGGAAAAAAAGGAAGGAATTATGTGATTTAAGAGATAAGGAACATTTTGAACAGGTTTATTGAAATCTGAGTCACATGTTACCAATCAACCCACTTAAAACCTACAATTCAATGGTCTTTTGTGCAGTTATATGTATGTGCAACCATTATCACAGTCAGTTTTTGTTACTCCCCACCCCACCCCCCACCCCCAATATCTTTAGTGCCATACCTAGCCTTGAGCAATCTCTAATTTACTATATAGTATGTGGACTTTTGTAATTGGCTAACTTACATTTCGTAATTGGCTAATTTACATCTAATTTCATCTAGAAGACTGAACATTGAATTTGATGAAAACATTTTCAGGAAATATTAAGAGTGAATATTCTGGTTTTTTATTTGAATTTTTTATTTGAACATCTCACAGGGAGTTGTCAGACTTGTCAAATTGCAGAAGTTCTTCCAATTATCATGAACCAACCATCTGTGGCCTGCAGGACAGGTCACTGAAAATGGGACAGACATAATTAAGTGTCCTCCTTAACTAAGGTATTAGAAATCCTTTATCCCCAGCCTATGAGTTCTTGTATTATGGATGAAGCCGGACACAAAATACCTCTGTGCTGCCCTGGGAAACTGAACCAAAAAAGAGAAGGTTTAAGTTTTCTCTGTCTTTATAGTTTGAATTTAGGAAAAACTTCTAAATCTCTGACTTTTATTTGTTTGTTTGTTCTTAGAAGTGGTTTCAGCCTGTCTTTGAACTCCTATGCTCAAACAGTCCTCCTGTCTCAGTCTCAGCTTCCTGAGTAGCTGGGACAAGAAAACTGCCACACCTTTAAACCTCTAGTTCCATCCTCCCTCCCTCCTTCTTCCTTAGCCTCTTTTTCTATTCTTGTGACAGAGTCTAACTGTGTGGCCTGGCTGAGTCACAGGCTCATGACCCTTAGGACTCATTCTCCTTATTGCTAGAGTTCTTAATTAGGAGATGGCTAAAACTTAACTTCTGGGTGTGGCTGCTGGCGATTTTAAATGAGGATATATGCCTGAGGTTGTTGCTGGGAGATAGATGACTCAGTGGTTAAGAGCATGTACAGTTCTTGCATGGGACCTGGTTCAGTTCTCAGCACCCACAAGGCAGCTTACTGTTTCCAGTTCCAGAGGGATCAGACACCCTCTTCTTGCCTCTTCAGGGACCACACAAGGTGCACAGACACACATGCAAGCAGAACAACCATACCCATAAAATAAAAATAAACATGTCTTTAAAAAAATATGCCTTAGTTCTCCTGCAAACCTTGGATGCTCTAAGCATCCTGTGGTGATTTCCTTATCTTTTCTGGTCTCCATGATACCCTACATGGTTGCAGCATAGACCCGTGCTTTCTGGAATGGTTTCAGAATTTGCTCTCAGGAGCACTCAGCATGCTCACCTTTCTGTTTTGTGCCGCCATTAAGGTCTGTGCTTACAGAGTCCAGTGTTAGTGGCTTTATTTTTTAAATTCCAAACTCCAGGCACTTTGGTAGTTTTGCCAAGACTGTACCCACCTGCCTTTCCCCCAAACATAGAAAGTTCACACCATGGTCTCCAGTTTAGGTCTTCCCTCACCACCCAAACCGAGCCAGGATGGTGTGGCTACAGTTACATCTGTGTTGTTAGAGGCGTGGCACAGTCAGACTCATCTCAGTCTGCAAAGCCTCTTGGTGAAGGAGGGGATATAGATCCTGTCCTTCAGGTCTAGAGCCTGAGCCTCACAGATCACACACACTGAGGTGAGTGGGACACCAGATATTCCAGCCTCAGGTAGCCTGACACCAGGGCCTTGGACTCTAGGTTCTATTTACGCTTCATTTAAAACACACGCACACACACACACACACACACACACACACACACAATCCTTACTCTATCACAGACCTCCTCCGTCAGCACCTCTGAAGGTGCGTGACCTTAGAAAATGTATGAAGTTTTCAGTTTCCCTGGTAAACTCGATCAGCCCCATAGACAAAGGTGAATTACAGCTGTGACTTCTACAGAAACTTGAAACTACAGGAAACTCTGATACCATAGGTCTCTCTCTCTCTCTCTCTCTCTCTCTCTCTCTCTCACACACACACACAAGCTCATTTACCCTAGAAACATGTGAAGCACAATTTTTAAGGCAGTCGGCTTGAATCGATGCCAGAAAAATTTAATGTCAACAATGAGGAAAATATGACTGATACTTTCCTGTTTAACATCCAAATCTGTATTGGAACCAAGGTATTAGCAGTTCTTCCCAACTGCCTTCTACCATTAATTTGGTCTAATTTGCCTGGCTATGCTCAGTTTCATTGATTGATCAGTCCACAATTATTCCATTCTTTTAACAGCATCATCATCATCAACAACAAGACTTACACAGCCTTTTGTGTTGTGAAATGGTCCCTGGAACTCTCCACTCATCCATTTTCCTACATCTTCTTATACATCAGTGACCTCTAGAGAAACTACAGCCACGAGATTCAAGGACTCAGAGTTTAGGAGGGAGAGTTTGAGGTTTTGTCCTAGATATTTCAGATCCATACAGCTCAGTGTGCCTGCCTTTCTTAGCCCCTCTTCCCTTACTGGCGGTCCAAGAAACAGTGGTGGTGAATGGCTTAATTGCAGGCTGAAGGATGTCCAAGTGATTGCTCTGTCCCAGTAACTAAGGCCAGAGAAACCCTAGACTGGTGTTGAGATCATTGATGGGTGGTGGGGGTCATTTGCATCCCAGTGCCTAACGGTTCCCTGTGTAGCAGCATTTGGCTGGGGAACAAAACAGCCTCACCTCAACACTTGTACGTGTAAGCTTGCTTTTAAACCAAATGCTCCACTTTTGCCTTCTAACAAAATGGCTGTTCCTAGACCTCTACTATATGATAATATGCATGTAAAAACCCTGAAGTCTGAATACTTTCGGATAGTTCTCTCAGTTTCATATACAGGACCCAAGCTGTCAAGTAGAGACTCCGTGTCTGTTGGGCTGAGGAAAGTTGTGATCTGCGAATTTCAACACACCACACCTTATCATGGTTTAGGAATCTGTGGAACGTACTTTGAGAAGTTGCTCCAGAGCCACTCGAGTCTCTTAACTCAGAGAAGGCCTTGTGTTTTCGTGAACTGTGACAGGTGGAGGCAGGCTGCCAGGGAACATGCTCTGAGGAGAGCTTCTTCAGCAGCTCCCACAGCGGCTCCCACCGTGACAGGAATAATGTCCTTTAATTAGCTTTGCTGGGTGGGTCTGCTGTGGAAGGAACCAGAGTGAGCTGAACAGTGCCCACAGAGCAGAGTTCCTCAGTGGAGAAGGCTTTAAGACTGGGAGTGCAACTTGAGTGATGGGCAGGGGGAAAGTGGGTGGGAACTAACTGACCTTTCTTGGAATTGACTTTGATCTCCAGAACAATTGGCTGCTGGATTCCATGAAACAATACAGTGCAACTGTTGCTAACTTGAACTTTCACCTATATTAATAAGGCATCTGGACCAAGTTTTCCACAGCTTCTTCCTAATTTTATTATTTTGGTAATAACTTTACTAAGATTTAATTCACATATCATGTGTACAATTCATCCATTTAAATGACAGATATAATTCAGTGTTTTTCATATATTCAGGGATTTGTGCAGTAGTCAACACTGTCAATTGTGGAATACTTTTATGACACAAACACAACCCCCATATTCATTAGCAATTACCCACCCCCACAATATCTCCATTTCCTCAGCACTCAACAACCACAAAGTGCCCTACTGTCTCTGTGGACTTGATTGCTGTAGGTGTTTTATCGAAATGGAATTGTGTAATGTGTGCCCTCTGTGACTAGCCTTTCACTTGCATGTTTCCAGGGTCTGTCTGCATTGTGGCGTTCATGAATCCTTCATTCCACTGGGTGGATATCCTACATTTTAGTTTTATGTTCATCCAGTTGACTTACTAGCAGGTTGTTTATTCTGGCTATGGAGATTTACGAAATGATTTTTGTATGCATTTAATGTAGATCAATATTAACCTTGTGTGTCTCTCTTTCAGGAGCTTCCTACCCTGTGAGGAAGGTTCAGTTACTACCCTCCACCCCTGCCCCCCACCTGGAACTCGAGTTCCATTCCCTGCCTATTTTACTATTATCTTCTACTCCAAGCTGGACTCAGTGGCTTCGCATCATGGTTGTAGGAGATCTGTTTCATACAGCTCAGTCAAGTATGAATGAATGCTTACCGGAAGCAGGTGTTTGTTGAAGTGGGATGTATCAAGCTCTGGTTACAGGCATCTCAAGCATAAATACTGGAGGGCCTTAATTTGTGTCACTATAAAGGTTGGGACAATTTTATCTAGATTTGTGTTTATGGAAACAAGAAAAAGGAGCTCGCAGCCATAAACATTGACAATAACAGAGGGAGTGGGTGGGGGAGAGAAACAGAACATCAGAGCTCCCTTAGGTAGGAGCTTTGAGGAAGGGCCTGTGACCTTCTAAGGAGTAGAGCTGGTCAGTAAAAACCATCTATGTATTTTGCTTATCTCTGCTACGATGTGTTTCTACACAGAGAAAATACCTAGAAACTTGGGGGTATCTGAAGTCCTTACGTAGATCCTCGACTATAAAACATGGAGAAGCAGATAGACCCTAAGTATAACTGTATGGATTTTCACAGTGACCCTTGCTGTGTAATTAGCATTGGCACTAAGAAATGGATTGCCACCAGCATCTTCCCCAATCTTGTCCTAGTCATAAGTATCCCCAGGGAAAGGAGGTACTGTGACATCTACCACCAACATTCTTAGACACAAGGGATGCATTTTTAATAGTGCGGTTCAAGTGTCAGGCGCTGGCCAGTGGATTAGATTTGTTTAGCGGAATGTCTGAACACTTCAGCAGACATACTATATTGCAGGGTGTCATCCAGCCTTAACAATTAAATACTTTTAAGCTTGTGTTTAAAATAGAAATTATAACCACAGCACCAAAGTAACTTAACTCATCTTTACCTGCAATTTGAGAGCATCTGTTGTAGGTTTTTGTTTTTTGTTTTTTTTTTTTAAGTACACAAGACATCATACGTCCAGAGTTTATTTACAAAGACATCTACTTTCCCCTCCAAACCTTGAAGTTTATTCCCGGGAGCAGTCTGAAAGGAAATCTCAGGCACAGGCAGGTTAATGATTTAAAGAGTGGGTATGTAAACATATGCACAATGGTAAGACTTCACACAGCATGAAGTAATGACAACATAAATACAGCCTTTATAATCAGAACACTCAGAGAAACTTGCATTTCTCTTGTTTTACTGAACAGGAGGGAATTAAATTCCCTCATCTTTCCAATAAGACAAGCTTTCAAATACTTGAACTGGCTGCAAACTGATACTGCTCTGGCTCGTACCTGGAAAAGGAGCCCATTATCAGCTCACCTATGATACATTAGCCGTCTAGACATTCTATTAGGAGAAACTATTGTGCAAAGGCAAATAATTGCTTTTTCTTTAAAGCTCAGTAGATGTATCACAAATTACCGGAGTAGATTACGATTTCATTAGACTATTTCCTGGGAAGTTTGGGATTCTGTGTCCTATTGGGTGATGTCAATTAGCTCCGGGTCAAAGCTAGAAGGATGGAGCTTGATGACTCTGCCAACTGCATAGGGTCGCTCTGTGCTCTTCCATTGTGAATGCTGGGTAGTGACTCCTCAAGATAACTTTGTCTTGCTACTCTTGTTCCCACCCTGGTGCCGGGAAAGCACCTCGTCCTCTCCCCACAGGGCTGCAGCATCAGCACCAGGAATCCTTCCGTGGAGGTCATAGATACAGGTCGCACTCCCAGGCAGTAACATCCAGGGAAGCCTGTCTTCCCCGCCTTGGACCTTTTCCCGTGGGGTTGCCAGCAGGGGAGTGTGTGTGTGTGTGTGGGGGGGGGTGAGGAGAATCACACGGGACTTCCTTCCCATTTAAATGTCGCCAGGGTCCCACTTTCAGAACAGCCTTCTGATGTACCCGGGACTAGGACGGCTTCCCTTGGCTCCGCTGTTGGGGACAGACAGACTCTGAACAGTGGACCGCTAGCTGCGGAGGGTCCCCGCCGTTTCCTGACTCCTTTCCCGGGTGTCCCTGTAGCGGCTGCAGCGCACTTGCCACCGTGGGTGACCGAGAGGGATCGGCGGGGGGCGGGCCCCACGGGGCAGGTGGGCGCGGCCGGCGCGGGCCTCGGCAGCAAGTGGTTGGGCCGTGCGCAGTCCGTCCTGCTCGGCGCCGGCGCGGGTGCCCGGTGCGCGGCACCCTCGGCTCTGCTGCGCCACCCGCCCGCCGCTCGCCCATGTCTCTGCCCGTGGTGCTCCCGGGTTCCTGCTGCCCGGTGGCCGGGCTGTCGGGCGGACCTCAGGCCGGGGGTCCTGGCGTCGCGACCGCCGCCGCCCAGGAGCCGCCACTGCCCCCGCTGCGGCCGCGCTGGCCCCGGGGCGCTCTGCAGCCTTCAGCCCGGCCCCGCTGCGCCCCCGCCGCTGTGCTGGCCCCGCCACCCGCGCTCGCGTCCCGCCGCCCCGCCGCGACCGGCTCCGCGCTGCTGCCCGCGCGCCCATTGCTGTCGCTCGGGCTGTTGCAGCTGATCCTGGGCTGCTGCATGGTGGCGCTCAGCTTCGGGGCGCTGTCGCTGAGCAGTTCGCCGCAGGTGAAGAACTCGTGCCCGTTCTGGGCTGGCTCCTCGGTGAGTACTGCGCGCCTCTCTGCGGGGGTCCACCCTCGGGGCGGTGGGTTGTGGAGCGTCCCTACCTCTGTGGAGGCCCTACCCTCAAGCCACCCGAAGTGCTTGGCGACAGTGAGTCGGCGAAAGTGTTGGGAGTTAGTCAAGTTCAAGGGAGAATTGGATTGCACCTGGGCAGCGGCTGTTCTTGCACGGAGAGGATTTTGTTTCCGGTCAAGTTAACATTAAGCATAGTATTAAGTTCTTTGAGAGAGTGGTATGAGGATAGTAGGACAGTAATTTCAAACTTTTTTTGGCTTCTGAATATTTGTACTACATTGACAAAATAAACTCCTGCAGAGCGGGCAGTTTTGATGTGTTTTTCTCACCTATACACCGACAATACCCGCGCAGGGTGGGTACTTCTGGGATGGACAAAGTGACAGAGTGATTGAAGAGGGGGAGGCGGTTGATTTGTTTTTGTTCTTCATTCAAACACGGATAAATGAGAGTGTATCTGGTGTTGGGTGACTGCACCCTGAGGAGCTCCGAGGTAATAAGAGGTTGTGTGTGACTGGTGGCTTGTACCTGGTCATTAGAGGAGGGCTCAAACCCTGGGTGGGTTCCCGGAGCCACCAAGGCTGCTCTGCAGAAGTGGGTGCTCAAGAAACAGAACTTGTCATTATTGATGCACTCACTAGAACTCCAGAAGTGTGGGGAAGCTATCTGGGGAGGTCTGCCCGGCGCTGGTACCCGGTCATGCCTCCTTGACCAATGGGCACAGGGAAGCCTGCCTCTGAGAAAAGTGGCTGCCAGTGAGCAAGTGTCTGTGGACCGGATGGCTACTCATTCCTGCCTCCTAACTGTGTCACAACTTTCAAGGCATCCAACCCCTTGAGGTTTGCCAGGGGCCAAGAGTCTTTGTGTAATGCTTGTGGAGGATGAGTAAAGCAAATGACCTCTCTATGAACTAATGCACTCTGAGAGCCTGGCAATGTCTATAGCTTTTTCTACCATCTGCAGTGAGGGGCATTTTGTGCTCTACTGGTCAAAGCATGTCCAGAATCAAGACCAAATTTAAATTTTGGTGGGAGAACTTATTGAACCTAGAGTAATGGTTTGAATAAGAACATTAAGAAGGTAAGGTTTCTCTGGCCTAACTCAGAATTTTGTTATCACCCAATGTCAATCTATTCTTTTTGTTTGTTTGTTTTGTTTTGTTTTGTTTTTGAGACAGGGTTTGTCTGTGTATCCTGGCTGTCCTGGATCTCACTCTGTAGACCAGGCTGGCCTTGAACTCACAGAGATCTGCCTTCTTTTGCCTCCAAAACACTGGGATTAAAGGTGCGTGCCAGCACTGCCTGGCAATCTATTCTCCTTTTTTCTTTCTTTCCTTTGTTTGTTTTTTAAAATAAGTAAACTTCTATTTTAAAAATAATTTATTTAACTTTATTTTTATGTGCATTGATATGAAGATGTCAGATCCCCTGGAACTAGAGTTAGAGACAGTTGTGAGCTGCCATGTTGGTGCTGGGAATTGAATCCTGGCCTTCTGGAAGAGAAACCAGTGATCTTAACCTCTGAGCCATCTCTCTTTTAAACACCTTTGCTAAATAGTTCTGTTAGGATCCCAGTCTTTTTGTGCTATAGTGAATGAAGTTCACAACTCTGTATTAGATTGACGGAATTCCACCCTGTAGTCCTGTCCCTGGACTCTGCTACCGTCTTGTGAGTGTTCTGGAAAACCGAAATATGTGTACTCTAAATAGAGTAGGAATGAGAATAATAACCCTCTCCCTTGTCAGGCTGTCATTCAAATGGTGGTTGCATTTTTTCCCTCTAAGTACCCTGGGCCAGAATCATGTAAGTATTTTATGGATTTTACTCGTTGTAAAATCATAGTTCAGCATTCTCTCAAGATGGCTAATTTAAAATTTATTAAGAAGATTTGTGGGGGGCAATAGGGAGAAAGTTCAGTCAGTAAAGCATGGGGACCTGAGTCTGGATCCCTAAAACCCATCTAAAATCTGGGTGTGGGGTATGTATGTGGGTTTATAACCCCAGGAGAAAGTGGGCACAAGTGGATACCTGAAGGTCACCTAGTCTCCACAAATGAAATATGGTGGAGACTGTACCTAGTGTCATTCTCTGCCACCACACACATGCAGGCATAGTAACAAGTTCATAGATGTTCAAGAATTCATGGAAGTATATGTACATCACATTCATACCCTGTACGCATACACACCCCCACACACACCCACACACCATGTTCTTTTGTTTCTTTTCTAAAATTAAAATCTGAAATCATTTTGCAATTGTGAGTTATTTCACAGGTAAGGAGATGCACTTAGATGTCGGCAGAGCCGCAGTGGGATTGATGACATAGAAAACGGAGCTCACGAAATAGAGTTTGCAGGGTGGTGCCTTGGGTTCACTGGCTGGACTTGTCCTTAGGCACAAGTGAATCAGACCCAAGCAGCAATCAGTGACTTGGACCTGAGAGGTTCTTTTTTGTGTGTCATATAGTCTATCATGTGCCCCCTGGGCCAGTATGCAGACCTGTAACTGTCACTTATTCTTTCTTTGTGTGGCTGTGACCTGTTCCTAACATTGACTTCAGAATTCAAAAAGTAGCAACAGAACCAATGGATAGTAGCTATATTTTCAGAATAAGTAAATAGGATTTAAGCAGATGTCATTAGACTCCATGATTCTCTTGGTGTTTTAGGAAGAAAACTACCACACTGTATCATGTGTTAAACTCATGTAGGTGAGAGAACTCTAAAAAAGAGAAAAGTTAGGCTTAGGAAGACACCGTGTAACAAGACCATACCTACTCCTCAACCACTAGAACAATGATCTCATCTATCCCCACTCCTAGGCTTTGCCACTGGTCCTGTGTGTCCTGAAAGATGCCACAGCAAGGAATTGGCAGATTAAAATTCCATTTTATTCGAAAGTCTCAGTATTACATAATTGTAATTCCATGTGTAAATATTTCAATGTGTGTATTGTTAGCTAGAGCAGTTGTGCGTGCATACATATATACACATAGAAGGAGAGAGTTCATAGACATGACCAGGAAGTTCCAAGACCCCCTTTCCACTTCTAACATTTCGTTATGGAAAAACAAATCAAAGTTTTAATAAATGTAGAAAGAATATAATGCCCATGTGGGTTGTCCCATCACCAGCCACAGGAGCTAGCAATATCTGAATATCTGACACTTCTTCCTCTTAACACAATGGTTATTCTTAGATAAGTTACAGGTGTGTAACTTCAGCCATTAAATACTCCAGTGTATATTCTCTGACACATGAACTCAGGTGGCTGAATGAGGGTTTTTATGGCAAATGATGAAAAATTGTGACTTGAGGACTGGAAAAATTAAAACAAAACAAAAAGACAGCTTTACTGAGCGGAAGTCTGAATGTAAAGAGAACCTCCTGGTAGTTTCCAGTGAGTTCATAGCTGCATAGCCATCACCAAAACGAGTTTTAGGAAGTTCTTAAAACCACCCGATCTTCCTTTCTCTTCCTCCACATCCCTCTGTCCAGGACACCACCCATTTTCCTATTTTTTTTTGGCCCTGTAGATTACTTCTATCCTGGACATTTCCTATCTATCTTATCATCTTTCTATCTATCTATCTATCTATCTATCTATCTATCTATCTATCTATCTGCACATATATACATACTCTTATATACTCATGAATATGGGATTATACAATATATGGCCTTTTGTGGATAAACAACTCCTTTTAATTAGAATATTTTTAAGGCTCATCTAGTTTAGCTGTCACTCAGCACTGTTAATTGTGATATGGTGACATTGTGCGGACACACTGTCCTCTTCTCCCTTGCTCCCTCCCATCTGCTGTCCCCTCCTCCCTTCTTTTTTGGATCTGGGGATTGAAATCTGGGCCAGAGGTAAGAGCTCTACCCCTGAGCTACAGCCCTGGCTCACTCAGCAGTTTTGGTTTGTATATGACCTGGTCTTAAGAGGAATGGCCAACAAGTCTAATGCGTCTTGAAATCCACATGTGAGCCCTGGAGTGAAATCTCCTCCCCTCAAACGGAGTGACCACGAGCACTTACCACTCATCACTGACACTGGCAAATCTTAGTTCGCTTATTATTATTTTTTTAATATTTGTTTTTTTTTTTTTTGTTTGATGCAACAGTGGTTCAAACATATTCACTTGGAACATCCCATTCCGAGGATGTTCCTCCATGTTCGTCTCTGGGAGGGGTGTTGCACAAAACTGAGATTTCCCCCACTTGTCTGAACCCTGAGGAGTTGTTTGAAAATACATTTACTAATTAAGTCCTGTAAGTCACCTTCCCCGCAATCTTGAATTAATATTTCAGCAGTGGGAAGGGACTATTTTAATATAATCTTTATTTTTTTTTAAATTACATTCTTTATTTAGAGAGGAGATAGGGAGGGAGAGAGGGTCTATATATCAAAGAACAACTTGCAGGAATGAGTTTATAAGACTTAGTGGGAAGTGCCTTTACCTGCTGAGCCATCTCAGTGGCCCCTAATGTAATCTTTTGTATTTGACTGCTGTACATGTGGCTCAGTGGGTAGGGCACCAACCGAGTGCACCAGAAACCCAGAGTTCAACCCCCAGCACTGCCTAAGCCTAAACATGGGTGGTGGAGGCACACCAATCTGACATGTAATTTAAACCATGGGTGAGATGGAAGCTGGCAGATCGGGACTTCCGGTTCATCCATGGCTCAACTAGCTCGAGGCTACATAGGACCCTGTCTCAGAAAAAAAAAAAAATGCATTTAGATCTTTTTATTTGAACACTCCGTGATCATCTCCCCCTTGCCAACCTTGGTTAGTGACTATTATGCCCAAGCTTGCAGTGCCAAGAGACTAGCCCGCCTTCTAGAAACACAGCCTACAGTTGGTGAGTGGCTGAGAAAGGATCTTGATGTCTGTGTTTAGGTTGTGTTGTCCTGGCTCAGTTTAGGTGTGTGCTTAGTTGATCTTATTTTGATTCCATTTGGATTGTGGGAGATGGCAATAACCACATTGAGATACATTTAATTAAAGACTCGAGAGAGTGGCATTGGTTTGTCCTTCTGATTTTGGAAAAACAAAAGCCCCAGCCTGGACGCCACCTATGATCCCTGGGAGCAGTTTCAGATGAGAGGCACAGAGCTGGCCTTGGGCAGCTCTCCCCAGGGAGCCTATGTTGTCTGCATGCATTTGTTTCCCTCTGCTCTAAGTCAGTAACTTGAATTGTCCTTATCCCTCTCTTGAATCCATGATGCCATGGCAAGATCCCAGTTTCATATAAAGAGTCATTGAGGAGAACCTATTTAAAAAAAATCATTGTGACTGAGCAAACTTAAAAAAAAAAAAAAGAATGATCAGGGAAGAAACTGACATATAAAAGACATAAAAGCCCTGAAGCTATTACCAGTTAAATAGTAGTAAATATGTATTTTCTGTCATGTTCATTAGTTTTTACCAGTTCAAATATATATATATATATATATATATATATATATATATATTTTCTGTCATAACCCAACTATTTAAGGGACATTTTGAAGATAGTATTTGAAGTGAAATTCATTGACTTTCTTCAGTCCTTTGTTTTACAGGACAGCAGAATCTCACAGGTCGAGTAAGTTTCTCATCCATAACATGGGCAGGGTGCTCTCGCTTCAGGACTGAGTTTTGCATATAAGAACACACGTGGGAAAAGGCTTGGCTCCTGGACCTGGCACCTACTAGAAAGTGTGCATATTTTTCAAACACCAAAGCAATAAGCATATAACCAAAGTAATGTGAATGGGCTGTCTGTAGTACCTACTGTGGGAGTTCTGCTCACTGCTCAGATTTTCAAATGCTATAAAAAGGGGGAGACCCCTCCCCCACCACACCACACACTTAGGTTGTTGAGAAGCTAGATAAATTCTTTTCTTCCCATTTTGAAGATAAGCACAGGGCACTGGCAACATAGCTTTTAAACACCTGTGTTTAGATCCAGCAGGTTTTGACAAATGAGCCAGAACATTTTTTTTTTTTTTTTTGCCCTAAGGCATGTTTGTGGATTAGCCAAGGAAAATAGGGCAGAAGTATAAGCCTTTGGTTTTAATGATTGGCTTTTAAGCTGGGAAATTCAAGGCATTAGCTGCACATGGCGGGTCCCACTGTTGCACTTCAGATGCTTCCCTTGCATTATCAGGAAGAGGAAAGATGTTTTGTTCCCATGAGCCCCAAGGAGCAAAATAGACATGGTAATGCCTCTGATTGCAATTATCTGGAGATGGGTTGGCATTAGCCAGAGGTTCTTATCTGCACGTTCAGGGCACGTTGCATCTTGTGCTGGATGGAAGAATACTAATGATGTTGTCCTTTCAGGGAGCATGGGGGTGGATATATGTTCAGACTTATGTAGTCACCTGTTAGCAAGCTCACCTATTTCTGGTCTCCATTCATTTGTTTCCTCGTACATTCATTCATTCATTCATTGACTCTTGCCATAACCAAGTGCCTTCTAGAAGCTGCTCATGGCATTTGAGTGAGGTTTCCCAGGCACAGACCATCATGGCATAGACAGTTTAGTGAGTAGTAGCATTGTGGTATAGTTGCAGCCATCAAAGGTCATTCCTAAGGGACTTCCTGGACTCTCTCCTGACAGAGCCCAGCTACTGCTGCCACAGAGGGAGGCAGAGCCTAGAATGCCCTTCCTTTCTTTTCTTGCCTTCCACAACACCATGCTTGGATGACATGAAGTGCAAGCATCCATTCCTTGAGTCTTGAGCTCTTGAAGGAGCCAACCTCAGGACAGAACCATTCCAGAAGGTTTCTCACTCTCTGTTCCTCCCCCCCCCCCAGCACACAGTGTTCCCCAGATGTCTTGGGATTCACCCGGGGTTGAGAAGAACAGGGTAACTGGGTGAAAGTTGACAGGGTGTGTCTGAGTTTGTTGTGTGTTCAGGACTGGGGCTTGCAGTTGCAGTTACCACCTGGGACTAGGGTGCAGTTTTATTTCCACTCTCTAGACCCAGGGATTGAGCCAATCAATGTATCCCCCGCCTTCTTTTTTTCCTATTTATTTTGAAATAGAACTTCACTGCCTTGCCCAGTTGGCCTTGAAGCCACTCCGTAGCCTAGGTGGGCCTTGAACTTGTGATATACAGGCCCCAGCCTTCTGAAGTACTAGGGATGTAAATCAACTCTGCAAGGCCTGACTGAACTTACTTTCTAGCACCTGGTAAGGAATGTGGTTCACACAAGTTGGCTGGCTGTGTTCTGAATTTATTTCAGAATTCAAGTGGCAATGATGCCTTCAAACAGTGTCTTCTATCCCATGACCTTGGCATGCCTTGATTTTCTCTCCAAGTCTTAATATCTTTGCAAAATATATTGTGAGGTTATTGATATTCCTTACATATCATATGTCTTATTCATATTTTTCAGTTGCATTTTCTGCAGTTTCTGTTATGTAAACAAAATACCACCCCCAAAGGCAGAAAGGCAGTATGGTTCTTTTTTTTTTTTTTTTTTTAAATCTCAGAAGGCCTTCATTGGAAAAAGACATCTATCTATCAATGAGGCCCTATTAGAGTTAAAAAATATAAATAACATTCTACTTAGCCACCCCTTTCTTGAGACTTTGTCCAACAGAAATAAAAGCACCTGTCTTTAGAGAAATACTCACAAAACATATGAATGTTTATGGCTGTATTATTTACAAGAATAAAAAGCTGGGACTAGAGTGAATGCCCACAAATATGGAAATGATTGAATACATTAGACACTGCCATACAATGGAAGACTATACAACCATTAGTCTGAAATGAATTACAGCTATTTCAGTGGACTTGACACGATTCCAATGGAGTACTTACTGAGATCAGAAAAGAAAATCTAAGCCAGGTGGTGGTGGTGCATATACACCTTTAATCCTAGCTCTTAGGAGGCAAAGGCAGGTGAATCTATGTGAGTTTGAGGGCAACCTGGTCTACAGAGTGAGTTCCAGGACAGCCAGTGCTACACAGAGAAACCCTGTCTTGAAAAGCAAACGAACACACAAAGCAAATCTTTTATGATGATCTTGTGGAAATCACACACTTGTACATATGTCATTGGCATATAGCAATAAGAATTTAGAGAGATGTGTACTTATATAAAATACATTTAATGTACTAGCTTTTGAGTGTGGAGGAAGTGGGATGCTGAGGTTGTTACAGAAATGGAAAGTATAGCTCAGACACATCATTGTTTTATAGACTTTTATGCCCTGAGCTGGACACTTCATCTTAATAATACCGTTTTAGTGAAAAAAAAAATTAGAATGTTCCTGAAAGCTGGGCCACAGGGTATTATGAGATGGTGACACAGATAACAAACATCAATGAATAATTCAAATCATAGTTATTTTTTTACTGAAGGGGACAGTTTGTCATTTCCTCAAGGGCAGGGAAGTCTTCAGTCATAGTTTCACACAAAAACAGTTTGCATTTCCTTAGCACAGCCTAGTCCCGGCAGGACGAGGAAGCAGAGGCATACATACAAGGACATACATGCAGATGTTTGTATGTGTCCATGCCTGAACAAGTGTGCCCATGCAGCAGATGCATGCATATGCACACACAACATGTGTTCATGGGCACTGTGTGTGTTCATATATTCACTGGATATCAGGTTTTTTGAGGAATCTGTCATTTGATGGGGTCAGTCTTTTGTGGTTATTTATTTTGGTTGTTTGAGAGCAGGTTGACTTTGAATTTGTGATCCTCCTGCCTCAGCATCCTGAGTGCTATGGGCTGCTTCAGTCTTGAGATGGGAGATTGCAGGTGAACCTATGTGCTTGATCTGAACACCCTTGCCTGGTGTGTAGTTAATAAACAGCAAGTGTGGATGTGTGCATGAGAGGGATTGGGGCAAGGGAGATGCTCCATGAAGGAAACCGCTCTTAGCTGCACTTGGTGGACACACCCTGTTATACAGGGAAAGTATACTCAAGAGGCCTCAGGGTATCCCGAGTGAAGGACTGCTTTGATTCTTCTTGCTAGCGCTTTAGTGAACCATGCCATCCAAAAGGCTGTGGTGGTTTCCAGTCTGTGTTTTGGCAACACTTTGGTCCTTCTTTTCCAAGAATTTGAGTGTGGAGATATATATATATATTTAATTGAAGCATTGTTGTGCAATGCAAGAGCTTTCTCTCTATGGTTCCTCTTTGTGGAGCCAATGCTCAGGGACAGTCAATTTTTGATAGTCTTGTGACAAGCACTACCCTTGGAGCCAGAGAGTCAAAGACAGGACAGCAACAGAGATGATGACCAGGCTTTTCTTTCTACCTACCTTCCTTCCTTCTTTCCCTCCTTCCTTCCTTTCTTTTTTTTCCTTCCTCTCCTCCCTCCCTCCTCCTTTCTTTCTTTCTTTCTTTCTTTCTTTCTTTCTTTCTTTCTTTCTTTCTTTCTTTCTTTCTTTCTTTCTTTCTTTCTGCCTGTCTGCCTGTCTGCCTGCCTGCCTGCCTGCCTGCCTGCCTGCCTGCCTGCCTGCCTGCCTGCCTGCCTGCACATGTAGGAGCCACATTGCCTGACTTGGATTCAGGGAACTGAACTCCAGTCCTCTGCAAGAGCAGCATGTGCTCTCTTACTTGCCATAATTGGGATTTTTTTTAAGGGAAAAAAGAAGTTGGTATGTACTAGACAGATGTGGGGTGATGAGATTACTGAAGGCTTCTCAGAGGAGGTGACAAGTGAGTTTCCAGGCAGCTAGGAGGGTCATCAAGAGGAATGGACACTGCAGTAAAGAGGGCCCAGCACAAAGTCCAGGGTCTATCCTGGATGGCCAAGGAGGGGCAGGGTATCTGGAAGGGAAGTGTAGTGGTGGGTTGGTGGAATGTGAAACCCAGGCTTTACACTTGGGCTAGGAGATACCCTCAAGGTATCTGCCGTTGTCTGCCGTTTTGGAGTTTACCTGTCCCATGCAGATACTTGTGTATGTTGCAAACTGACTGACAGCAGACTAGGTATATGGAACACTTGGTCAGAGATACTGATCTTTTTAATGATACAAATGGAAAGCACACACATCCAGTGCCTTAGCTAGCTAGGGTTTCTACTGTTGTGAAGAGACACCATAACCACAGCAACTCTTATAAAGGAAAACATTTCATTGTGATGACTGGCTTATGGTTCAGAGGTTTAGTCCATTCTCATCATGGTTTGGAAGCAAGGCATCATGAAGGCAGACATGGTGCTAGAGAAGGAGCTGAGAGTTCTTACATTTTGACTTACAAGCAACAGGAAGTAGTCTGAGACAATGGGCATGGCTTGGCTTGAGCATATAAGACCATAGTGATACTTCTTCCAATAAGGCCATCCCTATTCCAACAAAGCCACACCTCCTAATAGTGCCATTCACTTTTGGGGGCTTTTTCAAACCACCACTGCCAGTAAACATACCATGTAGGTGTGTAAGACAATCCAGAGTGGACTTTGCTTTGTCTAATATCTACTTATGAGTGAATACATACCATATTTGTATTTCTGTATCTTAAATGCCATCATAGAGCCTTCACTCAGGAGCTGATGGAAACAGAGTCAGAGATTGACAGCCAGACATTGAGTTGAACTTCTGGAATCCAGTTGTAGAGAAGGAGGAGTGATTAGTAAAGGGGTCAAGAGCATGCTGGGAAAACCCACAGAAACAGCTGACCTGAGCAAGTGGGAACTCATGGCCCAGTCTGACAGCTGGGGAACAAGCATAGGACTGAACCAAGCCCCTGAACATGGGCATCAGTTGGGGGCCCTGGGCAGTCTATGGGGCCTCTGGCAGTGGAACAGTGTTTATCCCTAGTGTACTACTGGGCTTTGAGAGCCCATTCCCTATGGAGGGATACTCTCTCAGACTAGATACATGGGGAAGGGCCTAGGTCCTGCCCCAAATGATGTGACAGACTTTGATGAGTGTGGTGGGGGTGGGGGTGGGATGGGGGTTGGTGAGGAGCATGGAAGGATGGGAGGGACAGGGGACTGGGATTGGTATATGAAATAAGATTGTTTTTAATTTAAATAAAAATTAAAAAAAGAAATAATCAAATAGTCAACAATAAAAAACAAAACAAAACCAAAAATAAAAACAAAAAAATACAGTCTAGAGTGATTTGCCATGGTTTATATAATCAGCAAGAATGAGAAATGTTTAACTCACATTTTCTGGGCTGATGATGTATTTATCTTCACAGGTGATACTTTCTGGAATCATTGGACTGACAACTTGGAAAAGGCCTATGATACTCCTGGTATGTACAGATGATATGACATTACTCTTCATAAAGCATGAAGTCCATTAAGTAAACTGTTGAAATCTCAAATGTCCTTGTTCATTAAAAAATAAGTTGACAGTAGATACTTTAGAAGTAAATGTTCCTATGATAATGATGGAAGATGATAATCTTGATGGCTTATGGTTTGCTTTAAGTTCTGAATTCATCTAGACTTAATACATATGTTTCTTGTTCCAACATGAAATTTATTCTGAAGATACTATTGAAAAAAATCTGTTTAGGGCTAAGGAGATGGCTTAGTGGGAAAGAAAGTTTACTGTATAAGCAAGAAGACCTGAGTTCAGATCCTCAACACCCACATAAGAGCTGGTCATAGCCATGCATACCTAAAACTCCATCATTGATGGGTGGAGATAGGTGGACCCTGGGTACTAGGTGGCTGGTTGGATTAGTTGGAATGGCGAACGTCAGGTTCAGTTTAAAATATAAGGTGGAGAATGATGGAAGAGGACACCTGACATCCCTCTCTGGTTTCTACATGTGTGTACACAGGTACTCAACCCCCCACGAGCTCCTCCCCCATGTATGTTCACTATGGATACAACCATGGAGGGAATGGTATAATGAATTCACTGTGCCTCTTGCTTAGCTCTCCCCCTCCCCCACCAGTTCTTTGCTCTTCTTTGTCTCAAGAAAACCTCATATATTAACCACAAATATATAACTTTTTACTTTTCATTGTTAGAATAGTTTGGTCGAACAGCTTTATAATTTTGTTCCTGAGATTCGCTATATTGTCTCTTTAGTCCACAAATGTTAATTTTCTTAATAATGCAGCCATCAACTGATGACTTTATCCTTCTTTCTCTGCTGTAAAGCTGCAATTAATGTTCTAAAACGAACCATTCTCCAGTGCCCAATGGCAATTCGAATGATCTGAATCTTTATCCTTTGTTTTCACCTAGTGTGGGAGTTCAATTAAGAGACAACAGCAATAAACAGATAAATAGCAGTGGAGTCTGTGTAACTGGCAAGTCCAAAATAGTTTAGGAAATCCGACTTGCATTGAAGAGTATTTAAAAACATATTACACAAGGTAGCTTTTTTTCTTACTTTTCTTCCATATCTCTTGATGTAAGGTTTAATTATTTCCAGAAGTTATTTTTTTAAAAAATGTTTTTTTTTAATGTGTGTGTGTGTATGTGTGTGTGTGTGTGTGTGAGATGGGGGGATGGAGGCTAGAAGACAACCTTGGTGACATCTTCAAGAACTCTTGTTTCCTTTGAGACTGTCTCTCACTGAACCTAACCAATTAGACTAGAGTGGCTGGTCAGTGGGATCCAGAACTCTCCTGTCTTGCTTCTCTAGCACATGCCATCATGTCAGCATTTTTACTTGGGTTCTAGCAACCAAACACAGGTCCTCATGCTTGCATAACAAGCATTATACTGACTATCTTTTCAACCCTGACAGTCATACAGGGTGGGTTATACATGTTGAAATGGCATGATGTAGAATAGATGTGTCCTGGTTCCCTGCACTGCTCTGAGAATCTTGAACTCTAGTGTGTTTTTGGCTCCTCAAGTAACATAGGCAACATTTTGTAACCCCATCATTTATTGCCTTTAGTGAAACACCTTTAAAGTATTGGAAGGAATGAGTTGTCATCTAATATATTGGGAAGTAGGACAGAAGGGAAGGAGGTGTTGAATGAGCCCATGGATCGTAGCTGAGGCATGTTTTGCTGCAGCCATTTGGGATTTGTCTGTGCAGGAAATGTTTGGGTTTGGGTTGGTGGTCTTCTGTGTTTGTATTTGGTAGAGGGTGACCTTTGTGGTATCATTTGCTGTTGGTCATTAAAATATTCAAGTCTTTAAAGTGAATGAAGATTTAAAAAAAATCTCCCCTGATATTTGTGTTCTAAAAATTGCAAATGATGAATAGAATATGAACATGTATCCTAAATAGAGTTCAAGAAAACTCATACTTGAAGGCATTTATTTTTGAATTGCTATCATTTGGAAAGGTGCCTTATATATTCGTTATTGAGCACTAACAAGAATAGGTTAAAATGACCTTAATAAAAATCATTTTCATTAACTGATTTTTACTCCGTTTTCATCATTGTTCAAAAAAAAAAAAAAAAAAAAAAAAAAAAAAGCCAAACCAAACCCTATAGTTATCTAGTACCCACATACAAAAGCTTGGCCTGGCTGTGCACACCCATAACCCAACATTGGGGGCAGATGTAGGCCGATCCTATAAACTCATTGACTAGGCAACCTTTCCAAAATGATGATTTTCTGTAATGAGTATGGTTTTTTCTCCCGCTGCCTGGTCTTGTCCCGCCGCCACGCCAGCCCCCAAATAATGCAGAGACTCTGTATTTGATATAATTCTGTTGGCCAGGTACTAGTTTCTTATCAGCTAGCTCTGTCTTAATTATTACTATGTATTTCCACATGGTCTTACCAGGGAGAGGTGGCTGGCGGTTCTGCTTTCTCCAGACTCTCCATCTTGGCTCCTCCTTCCTACTTCCTATTTCCTCCTTGTCTCCTAGTCCCTCCTATCTTCCTTTCCTATTGGCCAACAGTGCTTTATTCATTAACCAGTATGAGAAACATATACAGAATGACATCTCCCATCAATTTCCTGTTGAGAGTCCCTGGTAAAGGCATTATGGCATAGAGTAATAGAGGAAGACCCCGCATCCTGCTCTGGCTTATACATCCTGCTCATGCATATACATGAACACATGCTTTGACATTCACATATTTGTACCAGACACACACCACATAGAGAACATGGTTGTAACCAACGTGTATGTACCGTCTTATGTCCTGCCTTTTCAGTTTACTATGAATTACCTATGTATCACCTATTATTGCTAAATGGCCTATTGTATTTTAATTGCATCATTAATTTTTATCATATAGTTGGGCATTTGGACTTTTATATTGTAGTGGTAGAAGATCATGTAGAGAATGTCACTGGGCCGGTTAGTTTTTGTTAACTTGATGCAAGCAATTGGCATCTGGAAAGAGGGAACTTTCATTGACGAGATGCCCCCATGAGATTGTTTTGTGGGTGTGTCTGTGGGGCATTTTCTTGGTTGATGATTGGTGAGGGAGCTCACTGTGGGTGGTACCACCCCTAGGTAGGTGGTCTTGGGTACTATGCAAAGCAGGCTTAGCTAGACATGAGGAGCAAACCAGTAAGCAGTGTTCCTTCATGGTCCCTGTCTCAATTCCTGCCTCCAGGTTCTTGACTTCTCTTGGTGATGGGGTGTGACCTGAGAGGCATAGGCTGAAATAAATCCTTCGCCTTAATTGCTTTTAGTCAGCATTTTGTCACAGAAACAGGCAAACTAGGCCATATGTAAAATGTTAATCAATATTAATTTGTAATAAATGTTCTTTTTAGGCCTTGTAACTAGACAAGGTTCAGTCTGTCAGCTTATACATTAAGTCTCAGTCACCACGCTACATGAAAAACCTGGGATTTACACAAATCTTAGTAATGTAACGTTATGTAGGTGTGGTGATGCATGCCTGTGATACCAGCACTTAGGAGGCCGAGGCAGAACTGTGAACTGTGGAGAGTTCAAGGCCTGTCTACACTGCATAGTAAGACCTCCTCTCACAAGGATGATCAGTGGTTGAGAGATGCCTTAGTGCTTCTTACCGAGCACTCGGCTTCCGTCCTCAGCACCCATATCAGGTGGCTCACAGCTGCCTGTAACACCAGCTTTATCGAATCTAGTATCTTCTTCTGGTCTCTGCAGGCACCCCCTCCTGCCACACACACATCACACACATGCATGTACCCACACATGGAGATACACACACATACTTGATTAATAAAATAAAGTCTTAACAAAACTTCTATCAAACAACCAACAGGACACACACACATCCCTACTATAATAACCTGCATTAAATGCATTATGCTAAGAAATAAAAATGTGTGTAGAGAGAAACCGGAAGTACCCATCAGATGTGGCTGGAAGGACTCCTGGCTCCTCCTCTGAGCCATGCAACTCTCGGCCTTTGTGGAGCATAGTTTCTTCTGGACTGGGGGGGATAATTTGGGATATTAGGAGTGGCTTTTACCACCCCCTTCCCTTGGTGTATATTTCAACCCTCCCCCTTTCTTTCCTTCCTTTCTTTGTTGCCTAGCCTCCTCTCTTGCTTCATGAGTATTGGAATGTGCCAAGGGGTAATATTGAGAAGAGGCCTTGTTCCAATAGGGAAGCCAGCAGTGCCTTTTGTGTTGGTTTTTTTCAAGACAGGATCTCATGTAGCCCAGGCTAGCCTTGAACTTCATATGTAACTGAGACTGGCCTTGCTCTCTGCCTCTGAGCCCCAGTGCTGGGATTTCAAGAGTATTCCAGGGCATGTGCTAGGACAGTATTTTGCAGATCTGGGCTCAGCTGCCCAGGTTTGTCAGCTCTTGGCTTTAGCTCTCCTATTCGTACTGGGCACTGTCTGCCTTGGGTTTTTCTTCCCCAGCCCAGTGCTTGCCTGCTGCCTTCTCATTTGACTCAGTCATACCCTAAAGAGGTACTGGTTTCCCCAATGACTGGTTCCTGCTCTCCAGAGCCGAGTGTAGTGACCTAGCCCAAGACCATCAGAGGCAGTCTGCTTAACCTGTCGATTAGCTGCTTAGTGTTTCTCATTTGTCTCTCTAAGAGATGGCTAGGTGGGCACAGGAAACTTCCCACTTGCCCCCTCCATCTCTAGGGCCAGTTCAGTCACATGCTTTTGTGGCTATTGGAGATTGGGGCAAGGCTCTCCCTTGTCTAGCTCCTTGTGAGGCCAGCTGTCCTCATTTTCAGTTGTGTCCACACCAGCCGGGTGAGTGTCCCTTTGTAACAGGAGTGTTCCTTTGTAAGAAGCAGTTCTTTTGTGTACCCTCCTGCGTGATGGTCTTTGTGATAACTTCAGGCTATTTATCAGCTTGAACAAAGGAGGGTCGGCTTGCTCCGGTTCCTTCAAACTCAGGTCTTCATGAAAACCCAAAACTTCATTCACTGGGTCCTCTCCTTATACTGGAAGAGTGCTTACATGTTCTGTACAATAATAATACTAGAAAATAGGTTTTAAATACTTGTTACTAGGAGCAAACATGTTCTTTTGTATAGTAGTCTAGGCTGAATATTTTCCACAAAGGACTACCATTTTTCCATGTCTAAAGAATATTCTTATTTTTACACTGTTTCTTCCTTTTTTGATTTTGCCAAAAATGTTTTGTAATCTCTTGAGAATCAGACTCAGTTCTAGAAGTGGCCTCAAAAATTGTCCTTGATTAGTAAATGTCACTATCTCAGCACTATGGAAGTCCAACTGACTGCTGTAGTTTTGGTTGCTTGTGAGGTGGTAATTGGAACTGTTGCAACTTTCTTGTCAGTTTGGAATGGATGGGATGAATCTGACCTTCAAGCTGATGTAAGAAAGATTCTGTTCTTCAGTGTTACAAATGAAGGCTCTTAGCCATTGAATGACTCAAGCCTGACAACCTGAGTAAGATCCCCAGGATTCACATGATAGAAGGAGAGAATGTAGTCTTACAAGTTGTCCTCTGACCTCCACATACATGTTATGGCATGATCCCCATTAACAAACAAACAACAAACAAACAAACGTATGTCTTGGGTTCCATATGGTTATTTTACTATATTTGAAAAGGCCTCATTTGTAACCCTGGTGGCCTGGAACTCACCATGCAGAACTAGGTTACCTGCTTCTACCTCCTGAGTAGGATTAAAGGTGTGCACCACCATGCCCAGAAGGTTCCATGTAGTTGATTTTCACTTGTAGGTCCCCTAGATTATACCTCACACCAATGATAAGAGATGGTAACTACAGTGGCTGTTTAAAAATAGCCCTTCAATTGCTCCAACTTCATTATTATAGTAGTTAGAACAGAATGGCTTAAAGCATACATTCTTCTCTCATTATTCAATAAGGTAGGATGAGGAAAGGGCTCTACTCCACGAAAGCCATATGAGATCCAGGACCCTTCTTCTGTTGTGAGAACCATGGGAAACTGACATACTTGTTCAGAGTGGTTGATGACTGACTGCCAAGACTGGTTAGCAAGAAAGAGTTGTGACATCTTTCCTGATGCCATGAAGAACTGGAGTCCAAGCCATCACTTACAAGTAGGATTCTCTCTGTGAGACTCACATGAGCTCTGAGGCTCTTCTGCCCTGGTGTAGGCTGCTTCATTCAAATACATTCTGTGGCTGTCCATAATTTGGAATGAGCTCTTATTATTTCACAGTGCAAGAAACCTGGATTTAGTGCTGACACATTACCACTAATTATTAGGTACCTGTGAGGGAATCTCTTAATTTATGGGTCTGTGAAAGAGGTGCCTTAATTCAGAACAATATTTTGAGTCCTTCATGCTATGTTATTAGAGATTTCTAGAACCCCCCTAGTTATTTTGATATTTTAATTTCAGATGGGCATTTCTTAAGCTCTGTTTGTATGTTGTTATTCAGTGATCATTCTCTCTCTCTCTCTCTCTCTCTCTCTCTCTCTCTCTCTAGAATATCATGTATTTGGAGATGATTTGATGACTAAACTTCTGATCTTCCTGCCTCCACTTGCTAGGTACTGGGATGTAACACAAATAATATAAACCTAATGACAGATATTAGGATTTAAGCTGAAAGATCAGAGAAGCAAAGCAGATAGGCCACACTAGCTCTTACCTCTCTCTCAGACTGAAATGGGTGACCCTGTCTCCATGAATCCTCAGAGTACAATCCTCTCCACCAAACCTCAGACTGCAATCCTCAGAGTTCCTTTCTTCTCCTGCCTTATACTTCTTTCTCTACCCAGCCATAGCACTCCTGTCTCAAACCTCCCTAGTGCTAGGATTAAAGGTGTGTGATCCCAAGTGCTGAGATCACCTTTGTGTGAGCTGTTTCTCTTTTAGACTGGATCAATTTTGTGTAGTTCATTGCGGCCTCTAAGGCTAGCTAGTATAGCTGTTGGAATTCAAGGTGTGTATCACCACTGCCTGTCTCTATGGCTGTGGCTAGCTTTGCATTTTGATCCTCAGTGACTTTATTAGATCATAAGCAATATATTACCACACTGGGACTATAGGTCTATGCCACCGTGTATGGTTTTATTTGGTGCTGGACATTGAATCATGGGTTTCATGCATACTAGGGAAGCAGTCTCCCAAGTGAGTTACATTGCTAACAACTCACTCTGTTTTTCTAAGGCATAAAAGTATTTGGATAGCTGGGCATGGTGCTGGTCAGTTGTAATCTCAGTGCCTTGGAGGACTGATGCAGGAAGGCCACGAGTTTAAGGCACACTTGGGTAACTTATAGTAGAGTATTTGCCTACTAGGCTCTATGCTTTTGGTCTAGTACCCTATAACACACACACACACACACACACACACACACACACACACACACACACTGAGGAGAGTGTTCTTATTCTCTTGTATGTCTATAATGCTTATATATAATGTCTCTTATAATGTCTCTGATTCTTTTGGCTGTTCTTGGGACCCTTTGGGGTTGCCTTGTCCAGCCTTGATATGAGGGTGTGTACCTAGTCTTATTGTAACTTGTTGTGCCATGTTTGGATGATATCCCTGAGAGGCTGCTCTTTTCTGAGGGGAAACAGAGAAGGAATGGATCTGGGGGAGGGGGGAGGTGAGGGAGGGTCTGGGAGAAGAGGAGGAAAGGGAAGCTGAGGTCAGGATGTAATAGATGAGAGAATAATAATAAAATATGAATTTACTAGGTTCTCTAGGATACAGAAGCTTGTGATATTTATGTCAGTCTGGTTTGTAAAATAGGAAGTAATGGCTCAAGGACTGACTGGCTTGTCCACTTCCCAGACAGATGGCCCATTATTAGAAAGAGCCTCCACGTTCTGGTCCTACTTCCATGTTCTTCCCATTGTCCTGTTTCACAGCCTCCTTGGTTAGCAAAATGGCAGACACCTCCCTGGGGCTGACAGTGGCCTTATTTTGGACATGAATTATAAATTAGGCAAGTTGTTTTCTTACTCTTGCCTGTATACAATCTTTTCAGTCTGGGATTGACAAAAACTTAGGGGATTTTATCCTTCACTTTGAAGAGCCAGATAACACTAACAAAGACAGCACAAGGTTCACTTTTGCCTCTCAGACCCATTATTTTCAATGAGTTTGTGGCTCAGGAAATGGGGAACTCAGCCCCCTCATTTGTAGAACGGGAATACAACTGTCCCTCAGGATTCTAGTGAAGGAAAGGTATAAATGCACATTGAAACTGAAATGACAAATGGAATGCAGGGCAAGCATATTATATATGTAAAAAATATCATCACGGAGAATACGTTCAAGAAGATTTGGCCTCTTGCTTTGCTGTGTGTGTTACTGCAGACACACTGAGGCCTGGCTTCAGTCACATTGGCAGCAGAGCTTTGATTTTCTTCTCTGATCACCCCTGGGAACCATGCCTGGGGAACATCCTGGGTCCTCAGAAAGGAAGAGCCCTGCAGTCACTCTCTAGGTAGAATCTAGATCCAGGCAGTGCCCTGCTTTGCAAAATGACCTAAGCCTGTGTGGCTACATTCTAACCATCAGGCAGGGTCTGACAGCACCAGGTCATTACTGGAGCTTAGTTAACCTCTTGGCTAAGCCAACGAAAGGGAGTCTTCCATCCAGTTCTGCTATAAATACTAATGTGCATTAACCAGCAGACCACAAATTAGTCACACGCCTGAAGACACAGAGCCAGGATTTTAGGTCAGCCTCGTGGAATGGGGAGCACAAACAGTGTTGCTGTAGCCAATTGTCTAGAACACCATGGTTGATTCTCTGGGTGCCCATTGAGCAAACACGTTAAGCTTTGTCTCTTTGCTCTACTTCAGTAGGAGAAATGTTTCCTTGCCTGCAGATGTCAGAAAGGACAAGGGAACAGGGGATATTTTTAGGGTTCTAGCTCTGGCTGGGCTATTTGAAGATGGTTTATAGTCTTGCTTGGGAGGAAGGAGTATTATCCAAAGAAAGCAGCTAAATTCCAACACAATTCTTTACAGAACTTAAAAAAGCCATACTCACCTTAATATGGAAAAACAAAACACCCAGGACAGCTAAAACAGCACTGTACAACCTGTACAATAAAAGGACTTCCAGAGGTACCATCATTCCTGATTTTACCCCATTTTTAAATTGCTATGTTGATTTTCTTGATAACTAGTCTGAATTTTTTATATTTTTTTGGATCTTATCCCTCTATTGGATATGTATCTAGTAAAAACTTTTTCCATTCCTAGTCTGCCACTTTTTCCAAATGATGGTGTCCATTTCCATATATATATACACACACACACACACGTTTTTCAAGACAAGGTATCTCTCTGTAGCCTTGGCTGTCCTTCCTGGTACTTGCTTTGTAGACCAAAGTAGTTTTGAACTCACAGAAATCTGCCTGCCCCTGAATCCTGAATGCTGGGATTAAAGGCATGTACTGCTTGCTTTCAGTTTTATGAGGCCTTTCACTTGTTTGGTTAGAGTTACCCCAAGATATTTTATATTATTTGAAGCTGTTGTGATAGTTTCTTTCTCAGACCATTTTCCATTTGTATATATGAGGGCTACTGAATTTTTTGAGTTAATTTTGTATACAGCTAATTTGCTGAAAGTGTTTATCAGCTGTAGGAGTTCCCTGGTAGAATTTTACAGTTACTTATGTATACTATCATATCATCTGAATATAGAGATAGTTTGACTTCTTTCTTTCCAATTTGTATCCCCTTGATCTCCTTCAGTTGTCTTATTGCTCTAGAAAAGACGTCAAGTACTATGTTGAATAGATGTGGAAAGAGAGGACAACTTTGTCTTGTTTCTGATTTTAGTGGGTTGTTTTGAGTTTTGTTCTAAATTGATGTTGGCTATAGGCTTCTCTAAACTGCCTTTATTGTGTTGAGGTATGTTCCTTGTGTCTCTAATCTCTCCAGGATTTCTATCATGAAGGGCTGTTGGATTTCTGTCAAAGATCTTTACTGCATCTAATGAGGTCATCATGTGGTTTTGTCTTTCAGTTTGTTTACATAATGCATTCCATTTATTGATTTGTGTATGTTTAACCATCCCTGAGTCTCTGGGATGAAGCCTACCTGATCATGGTGCATGATCTTTTTGATGTTCTTGAATTTGGTTTGCAAGCATTTTAATGAGAATTTTGCATCTATGTTCATAAGAGAAATTGGTCTTTAATTCTGGCTTGGCTGTCAGAACAGAGATGGCCTTGTAAAATGGGTTGTGCAGTGTTTCTTTTGTTTCTAGTTTGTGTAATAATTTGAGGAGTATTGGCATTTTAACTCTTCTTTGAAAGTCTGACAGAGTCTGCACTAAAACCACCTGGGATGTTTTTCAGTTGGGAGACTTTTAATGACTTCTATTTCATGAGGGGTTAGATGTCTGTTTAAACTGTTTATCTGGTCTTGAGTTAACTTTGGTAAGTGGTATGTATTGAGGAAATTGTTTGTTTTTTAAATATTTTCCTATCAGATTCAGGGTATTTGGTTTTTAAATTGAGGACTTTGATCCATTTGGAGTTGAGTTTGTGTAGGGTGGTAAGTACAGATCTATTTAGATTCTTCTACATGCAGCTGTCCAGTTTGACCAGTGCCATTTGTTAAAGATGCTTCCCCCCTCCCTGTATTTCTGGCTGTTTTTAAAAGTCAAAATTGGGGTGTCCATAAGTGTGTGGATTTATGTCTGGATCTTCAATTCAATTCCAGTAACCAATGTCTCTGTTGTTGTGCCAATTCCATGCTGTTTCATTACTATAGCTCTGGCGTGCAGCTTGGAATCCGGAATGGCGAAATTGCCTCTTAGTGCTGCTTTCATTGTGCCCTGTATGTTTGAGTATGTTGTGTATTCACTGTAATTCAATTCGAGGAAGTCTTTTAATTTTCTTTCTTTATCAGGTTTTCATTTAGTAGTGAGTTACTCAGTTTTCACGAGTCTGTAAGCTTTCTGTTGTTTATGTTGTTGTTGATGTCCAGCTTTACTCCATAGCGGACTGATGGGTTGCAGAATGTTATTTCAGTTTTCTAGTATCTGTTGAGACTTGCTTTGTGTCTGAGTATGTGTGGGCCACTTTGTATGATCTTTTTCCCTTTCAGCAGATTGCTTTTCTTTATTCTTTATGCTTAATGTTTTGATTATTATGCATTAAGAAGAATTTCTTTTCTGGTCCAGTCTATTTGGTGTTCTGTATTTGGTGTTCTGTATGCTTCTTGTACCTTGGTGACACTTCCTTCTTTAGGTTTGGGAAATTTTCTTCTATGAATTTGTTGAAAACATTTTTCTGTGTCTTTGACCTGGGTTTCTTCTCTCTACTCTTATCCAGTTATTCTTATTTTGGTCTTTCATAGTGTCCCAGATTTCCTGGATATTTTGTGCCTGGCTATATATACATTTTTTAAGATTTAACGTTTTCTTTGACTGAGGTATTCATTTCTTCTAGCTTGTATTCAATTCCTTCTTCCAACTCTCGTGTTCTGTTGGTGAGGTTTGCCTCTGAGGTTTTTGTTCGAGTTCCTAAAGTTTTCATTTCCAGATTCCCCTCAGCTTAAGTTTTCTTTATGGATTCTATTTCTACTTTCTGGTCTTGGGTCTTCATTTCCTTCACTGTTTGTTTATATTTTTCATAGGCTTCTTTAAGGGATTTATTTCCCCTTTAAGGCACTGTATCATATCCATAAAGGCCATTTTAAGCATTTAAGGTTTTTTTTGTTTTGTTTTGTTTGTTTGTTTTGTGTTTCAGCTGTGTTATAATACTCAGGGCCTGCGTGGTAAGGGTTGCTGGGCTCTCCTGGAGTCATATTGTCCTGGCTGTTATTGATTGTGTTTTTACACTGACATTTAGGCATCTGTGCCTGGGAAAATTGTAATTCTAGGTGCTGATATCTGGTCTTATCTTTGTTGGGTGAGTGTTCAGTTCCTTGGTTTCTGTTGCCCTCTCTGGTTTTTAGAAGACTGTGTTGTTTGTGTGGTGTTGACTGGTGGGAAATTCTTCTGGGGTCCTGGTAGGTGTGGCTACTGAAGGTTCCAGGTAAAATGTGTTTCTATGTATTGGGAGCTGACACTTAGGAAAGGGAATGGGCTAGGAGAGAAGGGGCCTGAGTGGGTCTACAGGATGGAGGAAGGTGAGATGTTCCAGCAGGATCTGCTTAGTCTCCTGGGAGTGAGGTCAGAGAGGGAGGGAGGCTGCAGCGGGGGGTCTGCTACAGAGCTAGGGATGAGACTGGGGATTGGACTTAGAGGGAGAGGTAAAGATCTGCAGTTAGCCTACCTGCTTCTCTGGCCCACATGCTGCTTTGAGTTCTTGCCTTAGCTTCCCTCAGCCGTGGACTGTGGTCAGGAACACGGAAGCCGAACAAACCCTTTCTGTTCCAAGCTGCTTTTGGTAATGGTCTTTATCATAGCAATAGGAATCAATCTAAAACACGTTACAGTAAGAAAAGTAATAAATACAAGGGGGAAATCTGCTTTTGCTTATCAAAAGAATGACTTGTTAGCCATCTTATTCTTTTTAAAAATAAAAGCTGGGCTCTGTGTATTTCTTCTAGTGCTCAGATCTGATGACGTGCCCCTCAGTTAACCACTTTAAACTCCCATTGCTGTGTGCTAATCCACATTCCCTCCTCTCTCTTTCTAAAATACTTTTCCTCTGTTGATGACGCTATAATATTAAATCATATTATATGCGTCTACGTCGTATGTAGTTCCTTCGTGTTGCATAGTATCTTTTGGCTGTGTCTTTCATAAGGAGAAATTGGCCATTTCCCCCTCCTTTCTTTCTTCCATTCCCCAGTTTTTGATAATAACATTATTATCATTATACTGTCATAGAACGGACATTTTGCTTTTTGAGTCTGTTCTGTCCTCCAGATCTTGCCTGCACACCATTGCTACGACAGAGGAATCCATCCATGGCATTGTTTTCCATTCACCTGAGGCCTCTGGAGGAGAGATTCCAGTTGCTCGCACATCCCAGAGTGTCTTAGATGATCTAAGTAGGGCTTGCATAGCTGTTACTGAAACCCATTTTGTAGCACTTAGCTGATCTCTGCTCCCCCCTCCCTCTAGTTCCACCCCAACCCTCCAACCCCTGCCTACAAAAAGATGAGGGCTTAAAGAGGCAAATGTTTCATAGAAAGTTACTGGATTGTGGTGGCATTATGAGTTTCCCCATCCCCCCGGGGGGTACTTAGAGATAAGCACTTGGAGGCCTAATATGGGTCCCTTGGTGTTTGACTGTGCCAGCCTCGTGCCTAAAAAGGCTGGTTGGGATGCCCTGTGGTCTCAGTTGGGAAGCAGCTATGTATTCACAGCCCAGGCTCTAGCAAAATGCTTTTAGTTGGCTGGCTGGACTGTAGGCAAATGCTGACCTGGAGTGAGGGAGGGTGGAGAGATCACAGGAGAAGGGGGTGGGGTTTGCATTGCAGGTGCTGAGACAAGGGACTAGGCCCCAGAGGAGCCAGTGGGGACTTTGTTGGTGGAGATCCTCAGACATGCTAAATGGATGATTAATAATGAGACATAATCAGTCACAGCAGAATGAGAAGTAGACACCAAACTTAGGAAGTAGGACATTGTAGTTGCTCCTTGTCCTTCCCATTCAGCCATGCTTATTTCCCACAGTAATGAGCCCATTGCTGTGCTGGGGAGAAAGCCAAAATTCAAATGAAATTCTGAGCTTTCACTAAGGACACAAATATGGGCATGTTAAGGACTGAATTTTAATTATGGCTTGAAGTGATCAGAGCACAGTTTTCATCTTATACTGGAAGAGAGCTCAAGGGCCTAGCCTTGAATTCCATCTAAATAGATGAGGAGTGGTAAAGCCCACAGAGCAGGCCTCCACCAATACTGGAAAAGAAGAGGTGACCTGTTTGTACACATTGTTTCCTGTGACTAGAAGCTTGATGGGGCAGGAGATACAATTCCATGTCACTCAGGCCAGCAGAGTTTTCAGCAGCCAAGCCAAAACACATCAATACGCTTGTCTACTCAGTAGATGCCGCATTTTCATTGGCTTCTGTTTTGGACCATGACTTTTCTATTTGCTCTGTTAAAACACCGTGACCAAAGGCAACTAAAGGAAGAGGGTTTGTTTTGGCTTATGGTTCCTGAGAGATAAGAGTCCACCATGGCAGGGTAGCATGGCAGCAGGATCACAGGAGCAAGTAGCTGGGACAGGTGAACTAGAGGCGTGGTCAGCCTATAAACTCTCAAGTGATGCACTTCCTCCAGCAAGGTGTCTCAAAGAGTCTGCAGTCTCTGCAAGTGACACCACCGAACAGGAACCAAATGCCTGTGGGGGACATTCTTCATTCAAACCAGCACAGTTTTGATGCCCACGATTCCGTTTCCTTGAAGTTTCTAATGACCCTTTGCTTTCTTGTGTGAACAAAACACAGATGCTGTGTACCTACTCCTTTTTTCTTCCTCAAGTGTGGATTTACTATGTTATAATTGACATATGTAAATTTTACTTGTTAAAGAACACAAGTGGTTCGTGCAGGCATGTACATATGTCACTGCCATCAGTTGCTGTCACCACCGTAAAGAAACCCTGTATCTTTTAGATGTCTCTACCCATTTTTCCTGTCATACCTTCAGTCCTGTGAAACCACAAATTCTCTTTCTGTCTCTAGATTTGCTTACTATGGATATTTCAGGTAAATATAATCACATGGAGAAAGATTTCTTTTGACTGTGGACTTTCATTTGGCAACTTTTTAGCATAACACTTTGAAGGTGTATCTGCTCTAACTATGTGTTGGTACTTTCTCCTTTTTGTTGGTGAATAATATTGCATTGTATGGTTACAATATATTTTGTTTACACCTTCCCTGGTTGATGGATATTTCTACTTTGGGTTATTAAGGGTAATACAGTTTGGATATGAGGCACATCGTAAAATGGCTTGTGCCTGGGGGTTTGGCTCCTCAGCTGGCAGAAGTTCTGGAAACTTTGGGAGAAATGAGTCACAGGATGTATGTCTTTAGAGGGTGTGTCTTGTGCCATCCCTTCTCTCCTGGCTCTTGTCTGCTATGACATGAGTAGCCTCTGTCACATGCTTCTGCAGCCATACTGTTCTATCTCACGGTTGACTCAGAATCAGCAGAGCCTTGGAGTGTAGACTCGCGCCTCTGACACTCAGCCTTTATGATATCCATCACCCTTGTGCCAGGCATTTTGTCATAGCAACATGAAAGCAACAGAACCCCACTGTGACAGGGTAGTGTATGCTGTTTTTATTTTCTTTATTGAAAGATTCTCATGCAGCTAAGGCTGGCTCGAACTCTCCGTGCAGCTGAAGGCAACCTTGAACTTTTTTTTTTTTTTAAAGCATGTTTCCAATCCTCTGAACCACAGGCCATGGAGTGGAACTTCAGGGTTGTTTGATAACTTCCTTGTTGATTTTTGGAGAATCTGCTAACACGCTTCTCTTTTATGGCAGCATATCCTTTCTGCACTGTCTGTCTGTCTTTTTGGTCCTAGGCATCTTTCCTTTTCAGTATGTGCTGACATTTCGTTTTAAGCAACATTTCACGTGGGTTTTTTTTTTCCCACTTGTATGTTTTGGAAGTAAATACCTATTCATATTCTTACTTAAAAACTGGATCATTTTCCTTTTTTTGTGGCATCACCAGATTTGCAAACACTTTTTCTGCATCTACAGGTTGTCATTTAATTTTTGTGGTGATGACCTTCCAAGGACAGAGGGTTTTTAATTTTAATGAAGCTTAGTTTATCCATTTTTAATTTTGCTCCCTGGATTGGCAGTCCTAAGAAGTTCTTTTGTTGGCCAAGGTTATGAAGACTTACTTCTGTTCAAAAACATTTTTACTTTTCTGTGTATGCCTTTGTGAGTTCGTGTGTGCCATGTGAGTACTGTGTCTGTGGAGGTCAGAGAGTTGAATCCCCTGAACTGGAGTTACAGTTGGCTGTGAGCTGCCAAATGTGGGTCCTGGAAACCAAACCGAGTCCTCCGTAAGAGCAGTAAGCGTCCTAAATCTCTGCACCACCTCCCCATCCCCTGCTCTGTTTTATCATTGTAGTCTTTATCCTTAGCTCTGTGGTGCTCTGTGGTGCCTTCTGATACACTTGTTCTGTGTATGGCATCAGAAAGAAATCCAACTCTATTCTTTTACGTGTCTGCTTTAGCCATCGTTAAGATACATCCTGCTGCGATGGGGAAGTGTCTGTGGCAATGGGAGGAAGGGTGGTCACAACATTGTGACCTATGTTAGGAAGCAGTGTGAGATAAGAGTTTGTTCTCGGTCACTGTCTCCACCTCCCACCTTTAATCTGGAATGTGGCCCCAGCCAGTGGGTTGGTGAGGTCTTCTTTGGGGGTGAACCTCAGTTAAACCCTATAGAAATGCTCCAGCCAACACACCTACAGATGTGTCTCGTAGATTATCCTCACTCCAGTCTAGCTGACAGTAAAGATTAGCCATTACCAGAGTGGCAGTGAACTCTTTCATATGCACTGAATTTTTCACAATTTTCATAGTTATTTCCTTCTCTGCTCAATATTCCCAACCCCCCCCCCCCTCAAGATCAGGTTTCTCATTCTTTGGACCAGGCTGGCCTCAAAATTAGAGATCTGCCTGCCTCTGCCTCTCAAGTTCTGGAACTAAAGGGGTGCACCACCACCACCTGGCTGCTGTTTCTTTCTTGAACATGAAATAATCAAATAGCCCAGTGTAAACTAGGGCTTTTTGGATTCTTTCTTTTTTAATTTTTCAAAGTGTCAGTTTTAAGTATTTATGTTTTCTATTTTGTTTTTTGAAGATTTATTTGTGTTTGTGTGTGTGTGTGTGTGTGTGTGTGTGTGTGTGTGTGAGAGAGAGAGAGAGAGAGAGAGAGAGAGAGAAGGAATAGAGAGATGGCGTGTATGTATGCCAAATCTATGCTCCCAGAGGCCAGAGGAGGATGTTGGATTTTTAAGTAGGAGTTGCCTGATGGGGATGCTGACAAGTGGACTCTGGCCCTCTGCAAGAGCAGAAGCACTTTTAACCACTGAGCCTGCTCCAGACCCTCTTCAGTTCTTAATTTATCTTCTAGGTATTTACTTGAATTTTGATTTTGCCATTCTGTGATAGTATTTATTTCATAATTATATTTTTGTAAAATTACTAACAATTTTTTTGATCACCAAATCATTTTTCATAGCAGCTGTTCTTGGTTGATGTATATTACATTTTCATTTCTCTTTGAAGACATATTAGATTCATTAACATATTTTTGTTATCTGAGAAATATGTTTTTTGTATTGTAGTGAGTGGTCATGTTTGATTTTACCTGGAGAGATGTAAACGAATATCTCTTCTGTCCCAGGAAGGGAGTTAACTGCAAATGAAAGAAATGATAGTAGTGTGGATTATGGAATACCCCAGGAAACCTGTTACTTCATATACTACCAATGAATAAAATATACTTTGAAAAATATGTCAGAACCTCTCTGACATGTTAAAAATTAATATCCTTCATCAATAACTTTGAAACAGAAGTTTTCTGGAAATTTGAAGTTGGATTACTGTACTTGCTAGTTTGGACTCAACTTGATACAACTTAGAGTCTTCTGAGAGGAGGGTGCCTCAATTGAGAAAAATGCTTCCTTAAGTTAGGCTGTAGACAGGACTCTAGGGTATTTTCTTAATTAGTGATTGACAGGGTAAGGCTCAGCCCATTGTGGGTGGTGCCATCCCTGGGTTTGGTGATCCTGGGTTCTATGAGAAAGCAGGCTGAGTAAGCCATGGGGAGTAAGAAGTACTCCTCCATAGTGTCTGTATCAGTTTCTGTCTTCAGGTCCTGCCCTGTTTGAGTTCCTGTCCTGACTTCTTTTGATTACGAACAGTGATATGGAAGTGTAAGCCAAATACGCCCTTTTCTCCCCAAGTTGCTTTGGCCATGGTGTTTCATCACAGCAATAGTAACCCAAACTAAGAAAATCAAGAAAAGATTATGGCATTTTGAGGCTAGAGAGCTGAAGTAGTTGTTGCTCTTGCAGAGGATCTAGGTTCTATTCCCAGAACCACATGGTATCTGTAGATCTAGTTCCAGGCCATCTGATGTCCTCTTCTGACCTCCCAGGGCAGCAAGAAAGCACATGATACACACACATGCAGGCAACATGGTCATACACATAAAATAATAAAAGAAATAATAAAACATAATTAAAAAGAGAGATCACATACATTTACTATAAAAAGCAATCCTTTTGAAAAAGTTTGTCTGCATGCATGTGTGTGTGTGCATTTGAACCACTCCTTGAGTTTGGACACGCTCCATGGTACACATGTGGTAGTCAGAGAACAGCATTCTGGAGTCGGTTCTCACATTCTACCTCCTTGAAGGAGAGTCTCTCTTGTCTCTGCTGCTTTACCCCAGGTTAGCTGCCCATGCACTTCCTGGATGATTCTCCTGCCTCTGTGTTCCATCTCATAGGAACATGGAGAACACACATGTAGATGTATACCACTGTGCTACCTGAGTGGGCCAGTTGTCCAGGTCTCAGGGGATACCTTTGGCCACTGGGCTCCCTGAGTGGGCCAGGGAGCTAGGGTCCAGGGGATCCCATGGGCACTGAGCTCCCTGAGTGGGTCAGGGGCTAGGACTCTCGACCACTGGGATCCCCAAGTTGGCTATGGGCCAGGGCCCAGGAATTCCCTAGTCCCAAAGCTGTGTCAGTCCCGAAGTAACCCACAGAGACACTGTATTAATTGAAGCTGTTGGCCAGTTACTAGCATTTTTATTGGCTAGTTCTGTCTTAAATATTAACCCATAATCACTAATATATGTATTTATTCCTACATGGTCTTATCAAGAATGCTAGACTCACACCCTCTCTTTCTGAGATCACATTGTGACTCTACCACATTCCCCAGAATCCTCCATCTCTCCTAGTCCTACCTATCTTGCTTTCCTATTTGCCAACTGTGCTTTTATTTATTAGCCAATAAGAGAAACGTATTTACAGAATGACATCTCCCATCAGATTTCTATAAAGAAAAACTCAAATCACATGCAGTAATACTTTTAAAGGAGAGAATGATTAAAATATAAGGAATATAAGAAAAATGTCCCCTTCCTGGGTGTTGCTGGGTGGTTTTTGTGACACTGATATTTGTCATTAACAGCTGATGTTTTCCTAGTGTTTGTTGTTGGTGCAGTATCATTGAAAGTCAGGGTGAAAATTCAGGTTTTGGAGGTCTCACCATCACAGGCTAGAACTACAGGAGTCTAAATTGAAGGTCCTGGGAGGCCTGTGTGTCTCTTATAATCTAATAGTTCTCTGGTACCCAATGCTGCTTCTGAAAGAGGTCCTCAGAGGACTCTAAACTGACTTGTCCCTGTTATTAGCATCTTACTGTAGTATGATATATTTGTCACAAGCTATACTGATACTGTATGGTCAATTAAAGATCCTACTCTTGAGAGTCCCAGGTTAATCTCCTATCTGCCTTTGTCTGGGATCCCATCCAGGAGACCATGTTACATAGCTGCCAGGTCCACCAAGGCGCCTCTTGGCTGAGGCAACTTCTTGGGTTCTCTTGTCTCCTGGGATGGCATTGATATATTTGAAGGATGCTTATTAGGTATTTTGCAAGATTGAGATAGTCTGATGTGGTACTCAGATGGAGGCTATTATGGGTTGGACCAAGAGGAGGAGGAGGATCACAGTTGCAAAGTACTATTTCCAGTCCATCTTATTGAAGGCCCATGATGCTGACACAGTGTCATCTGATGGATGAGGTGTTTGTTAGTTTCTCTGATGGGGAGTTACTTGTCCTCTTAGAAGCTATATTTTATTTGGGAGGAAGTCACCCTGTGCAGTTCATATAGTAGAGACTGGTGGGTGAAGTATCTTCATGAATTATTATGATACTTCTACATTGGAGATTTCTATTTAGTTTTTGAAAAACTGACTGTATTCTACAGCAATGGCACTATTTCCTCATCCTCATCCTCAGCAACACTGGGTATTTTTGACTTTGAAAATATAACCATTTAAAATGGTGTGGAGAGGTGGTGTCTTATCGTGGTTTAACTTCCATTCATGATGACTAATAATGGTGAATACCTTGTCATGTGCTTTTTGGCTGTTCTGCTTTCCCAGTCCCCGCCCCCTGGTGTGTGTGTGTGTTTGTGTGTGTGTGTGTGTGTGTGTGTGTCTGTGTGTGTTTATACAATCAGGTTTCACCTCATTTCTGAAGTAGGTAGTTATTTGTATATTCTACAAGCAGCTGTATCATGAGAATATTTGTTATGAGGCTAGGCAGATAGTTCAATTGGAAAAGGGTTCACATTGCAAATATGAGAACCAAGTTCAAGCCCCAGAACCCATGTTAAAAAACAAAAATAACTAGGCATGGTGTTGTACTGTAATTCCAGCTATGGGGAGTTAGAGACAGGCTGATCCTTAGGGCCACTGGCCAGTCAAGCTAGACAAATCTGTGAGACCCTGCCTAAAAATACAAGATCAGTAGTGCCTGAACAAGTATGTTTGAAGTTGTTTTCTTGCCTCCATATGCATGTGTATACAAATGTATATACACATATACCTGTGTACACACATAAACATATATATATAAACAAATGTGTGTATAAGTAAAATATTTTATGTTCCTGAAAGTGTTTTTGTCATAGTCTGTGTCTTTTGATGAGCTTAAGATTCTGTTGAAGAGTTTTGGGGTCCAGTGTTGGGACTTCATGCATTTTCTATGCAATGTTGTTAATTATTAGTAATAAATATTAGTGATTATGCTGGTAGGGATACAGGCCAGAACCATATTTTCTTCTTAAGGTATCCTATCTTGAAATAAAAGAACATTTCCAAAGCCAACTTTAAGTCTTCTCTGTAATTACACTAGTTGTGTTGCTGGGTCTGAACTGTAGACACATTACAGCTCTTCAAATAGCAACGGGCTATGTGGGGTTCATGTGGGAGGCTTGCACTCAGCCCTTGGCCCCATGAAGGATACGATGCAAAGAGCATGTGTCGTATGCTGCTCACATCAGTGGGCATGCCATCTTGTGACAGTCACAACAGCAGCTCCTGCAGGATTTCCCAAAGACTTGACAAAGGCATTTATGCTAACTAACAGCAAAAGGGAAGAAGCCAAGCTCTACTGCCAAGGAAGAAGGAAACCTCCCCTTCCCCAGAGAGACTGGCACCAAGTGGCGTTAACTGTTAACTCACAGAGTGGGTCTGAGGAGATCTTGCTGGCTTGATTTAAAATAAGAACAGAGGTTAAGGAAGGTGTTTTTGGTACATTGAAGTTTAATAAACTCATCTGCTAGTCAGCTTTGACATATGACTGGCTTTAATACTGATAAATATCAACTCTGATGCCTTTGTTTCTGATGTTTCTCATTTTTGTTTGTTTTGTTTGTTGTTTTTTTGTAGTAATCAGTTCTCAAGTTGAAAGAGAGACATGTTTACTCTCTAATTGGTACCTAGCAAATATTGACTTCTTGGGTGACTCAGTCAGTCCTTAATTATTTGAAGTGATTCTATTTTTAGCTTCAGAAAAAAGTTCATAGACTGAAACAAGAGCCGCTCCCCTTACTTTAGTTCGTACGCTGTGATTTCTGGGTGTTAATGACTCAGCTTCTTGTTCTTCCTACAGTCAACTTAGACCCGCAGGCCCTGCATCTGCCTCCTCCAGTTAATGACCAGTAAAACTCAGGCAAAGTCTAATAGCCCAAGGAGGAAATAGCTGAAGCCCACTGTAAGATCCAGATAAAGGATCAAGGAAGAAGAAATACTTGCAAAGAAGAAGAAAATAGGAACCTGAGATTTCTGTTAAGACTGGAAAGCACACAGAACTTAGTAATAGGAAAAAAAAAATAGAACATGACTTCACTTTGTTTCTTAAGGTTTTGAATTTTCCTTAAAGCTTCCGTCAGAAAGATAATGTCTGCTGTAAATGTATGTATTTAATATACATCTGCGCACAAAGCAAGCCATCTATCTGCACGTTTAGTCATGTTCCTTTCTAAGCACCCATTCTGTCTCATTGCAGGTAAATCTCTTTGTGCTGCTCTCTGTGGTTTGCATCCTCTTGAATCTGGCAGGATTCATCCTAGGCTGTCAAGGAGCACAGTTTGTGTCCAGCGTGCCCAGATGTGACCTGGTAAGCACCCTGTAGCTTCACTGCAGTGTGATGTGGCAGCTAGGTAGGAGATGCATGGATCAGGTCTCCACAATCGATGTGCCTGCCTGCATCTAAAAAGCAAAAATGGATATTACCAGAATCCAGGTCAAAGGTCCTTCATCCGAAAGCTTTGGAGGCCAGGTGCGCATCAGCATTTGGAGATTTTCTGATTTTGGAAGAGAAATACGATACACAGACCATCTATTTTGCAGTGTGTCAGAGGCATCTGGGACAGAAGGCTGTGAACAAGACTTGTGGTTTGCAGGGCTTTCTTGGATCTCATACTTGTGAACAAGAGGCTGTAAATTTACAGAGTTTCTGACTAAAAAGGTTTTATTGTTGGCTTTGTGGTATTCGCCTTCAATCCCAGCACTCAGGAGGCAGAGGTAGGCAGATCTCTGTGAGTTCAAGGCCAGCCTGGTTTGCCTAGTGAGTTCCAGGATCTTGTCTCAGACAAAAACAAAGAAAGAAAGAAAGAAAATACAACTCAAATAGATAGTTTTTATAGGTTGTGGTGAAGTGCTCGTAACACAGCCCATTTTCACCATTGTCTGCTACAGTGCAATAGCACACACCTTCACACTGCTGTGCAATCTTCCCAGCTCTTCATCAGCCCCATGCCAGCTACCAACTGTCCATTTTATCAATTCCAACACTCCAAAGATGTTCGTATAAATAGAGTCACACAGTTTTTGTCTTTCCGTGGGTGATGTCTGCGTCAGGATTCTTTCCTTTTAATGGTTGAATGACACTCCATTGTCCATATCTATGATGCACTTTGTCTGTCATCGGTGGATGGATCCTTGGGCTCTTGCCACCTTTTGTCTATTGTGTATAAAGCCGATGTGACCAGCAGTGCCCAAATGTCTCCCCCAAGCCCCACTGTCACTCCCTTTGGCTGTGCTACTCCGAAGTGGAATTTCTGGGTATCTAGACCTTAAAAAGTCAGGGCGGGGAGCATCCAGTAATCCGTGTCTCACTTAGTACAAAAGCAGGGGGTAGACTCTTAATGGGTTATAGTAAATCTTCTGTGTTTAGAATTTTGTCCCATTGCAACCTGCCTTATAGAAACAAAGAGGATGCGAGCCAAAAAGGCTGACTTATGAGAAAAGCTGTTGTCAGGCTCTTGCAGTGAAACCCACAACCTCCCCAATCACGGAAGCTCCCAGGGCCTCACAAGCCTGTTGTTCTTTCTCACACTGTGCAAAATTTACAAGCATTAAAGTTTTGTGTTCAAATGAGAGTGGTGAGCATAGCTGACCGGTTGGTATGGCATGGATGTCTTCAGGTGAAATAGAAAGTATATGTTTAACATGATGTGAGATGCACAGTAGGGGCCAGTCTGGAAAGGAAGCTGACACACAGTCCCCTCAGGTATGAGGTTCATTAGTACGAAAGGGACTCGTATTTGTTAGGGTTTCTATTGCTGTGATAAAGCACCATGACCACGGTAATGGCTTCCGGGTTGAAGGGTGGAAATTCAGCATTTGGAACTGGGGAAAGTTTTACAGGTATTTTTCAGGTGAGTTAAAGCATTTGAAGAGAAACAAGAACAAACTTTAGACGTGTGGAACAGAGGTGGGATTAAAAATGAAGCTTTAGGTGTTCAGTTGGCAAGGGTGGTGAAGGAAATGCACTGTGGGTTACTGTCATTTGCACAGAGCCTCGGGGACTTCCTTGTGGCAAATAGGAGCTTGTCATTCATGACCATGTAATGATTAAACTTTCAAGTAGTCCTGTTCCAAGGGATTAGCTTGCACTCATCTGGACAATCTTGCCTGTATCTGGGCTCATCCTGAAGACTTGGAACTGCAGTAAGTCCCCGTGTACTTGGCCTTCTGGTGGGAGACTAGAACCTTTCTGCAACCCCCCTCCCCCATCTTCCTTCACTAAACACCTTACAGCAAGAGTAGGCTGGGGAGGGAGGGACCCTTTGTAAAGTGACACCAAGCACTGCCACAGGGAACTGTGAAATGTGGGCCTCTGAGTGAGGTCTGGAGGCTTGCACCAAGGGCCAGAAATAGAAACCACCCAGAGTCATGTGGAAATGAGTTTGGTTCTCATGAGGAGGAAGCAGAGTAAGTTGTCATCTGCAGGAGGGTTGACTTGTCACTACCCAGTACTGTGATCGGTGCTAACTCAGGCACTGTTCAACCTAATGTGAGGCAGCCCGCTCACTGTGGGAGGAGCAGGACAATGGGTTGCCAAGAGGCGAGGAGCCTCCCCACCTGTGGAGCTAGGCTTAGGCAGAGAGCCTGTTGGAGTGGCCATAGTCCTTTCATTTAGAGGGTGAAAAACTTATGTCTATATTAACAGAGGAACTTATCTGCAACACTGAGACAATGGTGGGAAAATTCCAATGCAAGCAGCTCTGTGTGGGGTCTTAGGTTGGAATGTTGCTGAATTTAGATGGAACATGAAAGGACCAAGTTATGGGAATGCATGGTAGATAATTGCAGAACACATCAAGGTGATTGAGTGCCATTCTTTGTATCAGAGACAGAATTTATATGAAAACCAGATATAATAATGCATCCTTTAAACATGATTTTATGATGAAGCATAAAAAAAATGTTGGAATCCATGGAGGTCTAGAACGGGTCATTCCAATCTAAAGGAGCAAAAAGAAAGGATGGTGGTTGTCCCCAGAGAGTAAGCAGGAGAAGGGCAGTGAAGGAATGTTCTCAGATATGATGGTAACAGCTGGCGTTGAGAAGGACTTGGGTCACACAAGTACCCTGCTGAAATTCCTCAAATGATATACTTACTATTTGTATATATGTAATGTTTTTGTTTTGTTTGTTTGTTCAAGACAGGGTTTGTCTTTGTAGCCCTGGCTGTCCTGGAACTGGCTCTGTAGACCAGGCTGGCCTTGAACTCAGAGATCTGACTTTGCCTCCCCAATGCTCAGATTAAATGCATGCACCCCCAGTATAATTTATATGTAATATGCACATCTTACCTCAAAAGAGAAAATAAACTATAATAGCTGATACTCCCCAGTGTTACATAATCCAGTAGTGGGATTTTTTTTTTCCTTTAGTTTCCTACTCAATTTCAATATGAAGAACCAATTTCTTTCTTATTTTCACAAAACTGAAACTCAGTACTACAACTAGAGGTTAAGAACATTAATTCAGTAAGAAAAATAGCCTCCCCTGCTTTAACAGTTAAAAGTGTGACTGTGTAGTTGTTGAAGATTCCTGAAGAGTTTGCAGTTAGTGAGTTGAGAGCTGCCTAATTAACAATTAGTGAACGAGCTATAACCTCGACTTTCAGGAAAAAGGGAAGCAAAGCCAACTTCAACAATTCAGACTGCAGAGCAAGAAAGAAAGATTGCCTTTGTCCTCCAGTTGGGGTTTTATTTACCCAAACCAGATGTTATGTATTTTCTCAGCTTGCTTAAGAGAAACTTGGAAGTGGCCAAAAGTTTGCAGAGCATGCCATTAAGAATGCACAAGGTTACTCATCAGTTATTATTTCACTAAGAATCTATGGCTGCACTGAGAATGAGCACTGGGAGGTCTTTCTACATGGTCCAGGACTACCGTTCACAGAATTCACCTTGTGTTTCTTACCCTTGAGGTAGATTAGGAGTCTCTTGCCTTCTTGAAATCAAAATCAATCATGTGATTCACTTTGGCCACAAAGTTATAAGCTAATGTGATGGCCATCACTAACGCTGATTAATAAAATTAGAGGATGCTCAATTGAGTTTGAATTTCAGATGAACTCCTAATGACCTTTTTTGTTACTATTAACATGCCTCAAGCAATGGTTGACACATTATTTTAGACAATTGTTTGTTTGAATTCACACTTACATTGGGTGTCCTATATTTTATCTGACATTTCTTAAGTGTCATTTACTATGTGCTCTCTATCTCTTAGATATGTCTGTCACTCATGACACATCTCTGAGATGGTGGATGTTTCACAAATCTGATTCCCCAAGGGAATATGACAAAGAGAGACCCATGTTGGCCTGCTATGGCCTTGTAGCATGTATAAGAAATGGACTTTGGGGCTGAAGAGATGGCTCAGCAGTTAAGAGCATGTCTTCCTCTTCTGTAAGACCTGAGTTCATTTCCAGCACCCACATTGGGTGGCTTACAACTTCCTGTAACTTCAGCTCCAAGGGATCCAATGCCCTCTTTTGTCCTTTTTTGGAATTGCGCGCGCGCGCGCGCGCACACACACACACACACACACACACACGCACGCACACGCACACGCACACGCACACACATACAGACAAACACATACCATGAAAAATATAAAATATGCCACATGTTATATACTGTATGATGTAGCAATCATTGTTCTGCATGTTTCCTTAAGGTGGACTTGGGTGAAGGCAAGATCTGCTTCTGTTGTGAAGAATTTCAGCCAGCCAAATGTACAGACAAAGAAAATGCCTTGAAACTCTTTCCAGTTCAGCCTTGCAGTGCTGTTCACCTTCTGCTTAAGGTATGATTGACAGCTCACAGGCTCTGCTGAGAAATGCACCAAGGGGGCCCAAGAAGGCTCCTTGAGATATTCCCTTTTGGTGATGGTCTTCTAATAGTCAAACTGCTAAGAGTAAGTATGAGCAGCCCCTCACTAATGACCCACAGTCAGAGGAGTGTAGTGAAGGCCAGAGATTGCATCTTAAGTATGGAGAGATTTCATTGTGTTTAAGAATATTGCATTAAGAACATAATCTGCTAGCCAGGTGTTGGTTGCACACGCCTTTAATCCCAGCACTAGGGAGGTAGAGGCAAGCAGATCTGTGAGTTCGAGGCCAGCCTGGTCTACAGAGCATGCTCCAGGACAGGCTCCAAAGCAATACATAGAAACCCTGTCTCAAACAAACAAAACACAAACAACAACAACAACAAAAAATCAAACAAAAAAGATAAACTGCTTTAAAAAAAACCCAAAAGACCCAAAAGTTGAAAGGAATATATGTTTGTAAACACGTCTGAGGTATAGCTTTCAGGAGAGCCACAGTTGTACACTCACTTGGTATTGTTGTTCATTTGTAGTGAGTTGCATGAACTTGTTGAATGTTCCATTTTAGGACACACAGATCAAGATCAGGTGGAAAATACAGGAGACACTTGAGTTCTTTGTATCTTGTTTAATAGGCAGCAATTATAATGAGGAAAAGAAATTTAGGAAAGTATGCAAAGGATTCAGGTCAAAGAGAAATGCAAAACCAGCCTTTATGTTGGAGCTGGATAGCTGTGGCCTGGCTGTAGTAGGTGGGAAAATCACCTAGTGACCCTTAGCTGTTGGTTAGTCAACCACCACTGTTTCTCTGTAGATCATTGGTTTTGGTGAGGAGGAGGAGGAGCAGGAGGAGGAAGCTCAGAAAGAACTCTTTTGAGCTGCCAGCTCTGGGTAGTACAGGACTTGAGAAATGACCTACTTGCTTTGCCTTCTACATGTTTGGTAGCTGAGTCATCTGGAACTTTCTAAGCCTGACTTAGTTTGGGGAAAGCCGCTGAAGGAGCCAGGGCTGTAGCCACAGCCACTTTCAGGGTTGCCTGTTCTGCTATTTTGAGGAAAGAAGTCCTGTTTCCTCCCCTGCTCCTGCTGGTTGTGGCTGGGTGCCTGGGGCATCTCTACCTGTCGCTGCTCCCAAAGTAGACACACTGGCCACAAGTTAAGCAGATTGCATCCTGCTGGAATTGGGCACCAATTACAGAAGGTTTTCACTGCTCTTCTGGAAGGAACATTTCTAGATAGCATTATAAAAAGTCCCTCTGTGTCCCTGGGAGATTGGTTCCCGCACCCCTGAGGACACTGAACTCTGTCACACCCAAGCCCCTTCCGTACAACGGCATAGGTTTGGCCATGACCTGCATACACTCTTTCTGCATGCTTGAGCCATCTTTAGAGGCAGGGCCTGGTGCAGAGTATTTTGCAAATAGTTGCTATATCATTTAAGGAAAAAAAATAACATAAAAAGGGTCTGTGCATGTTCAATTCAGCACAGCCTTGTTCTGTTTTGAACATTTTCCATTTGGGGTTTGTTGAGTCTGTGAAGTTGAACCCCATGACTGCCTTGCATATAACACTAGGCCTTTGTGAGACAGGGAGATGCAGAGATTGGTTTTTTTGTTTGTTTTTTTTTTTTTTTTTTTTTTTTGGTTACTTAATTGGAGCCTGACCCTGAGCTGGGACCCTCAAGCCTTCAGGGTCCTGGATTTTAGATGGATCTCACTAAACCCAGTCTAAGTTGTTTTGTTGGTTTAGATAGTCTTACTGTATTGTTCAGTCTGGGTATGAACTTATAATCCTCTTGCCTTTGTCCTCAAATAGCTGGAACTATCAGGTTTTAAAATTAAGAAATCTCCATGCTGGAAGAGGGTTACATTCGCCAGCATTTATTTCTGCACTGCCATGAGCCAGATGTTATCTAACTCCCTGCCCTCATCTGCTTGGAAGCTTGCCAGTTTGGGCAGCATTGTTATTGACATGATTTTACAATACTCTCTGATCAGTGGTCTTGTTGTTTCCAGAAAGTTCTGTTTGCCCTGTGTGCCTTGAATGCCCTGACCACCACAGTGTGTTTGGTGGCTGCCGCCCTGCGCTACCTCCAAATCTTCGCCAGCAGGAGGCCATGCATTGTAAGTGTGTAGGACTGGCTGTCCATCCCTACTGTGTGCGGAAGCACTGTGTGGTGTCTGGCCTAGCTGTGCATCCCTACTGTGTGGTCCACTGCTTTTCTCCTGTCGTGCTGTTTAAACAGGACGAATCCCAGATGTCTGCAGAGGAAGTGGAAGAGCATGGACGAATCCCAGACCCAGACGACTTCGTGCCGCCGGTGCCTCCCCCGTCCTACTTTGCCACATTTTACTCCTGCACACCAAGGATGAACCGCAGGTATCAGTCCTAAGCCACTGGGGTCTCGTGTTATGTTCTGTGTTCCGATTTGTATGGTCTCCAGAATGCTCAGCCTGAGCTTCCCCTTTTTTCTCTAAAATCCAGACAGATTGTCCTATGTGGGTTGTTCCCTTCCCTGTCGTCTCGTTTCTCTCTGATAAACCAGATAATTCCAAAGATAAGTCCAACCATGACCTAGAGATACACTTTTTCAATTTCAATTAGCTTCCCAGAGAAAACTGACACCCAGGGAGATAACAGTTGTAATTTGACATGATTGAGAATTTCTGTTGCCCTGGAAACGTGCCCAGTTAGGCAGAATCGATGTCTCATTAAAACACCATCAGCGGGTCCCAACAGTCATGAAATCCTTTGCAGCCACTAAGAAAAATATTAATTACTAATTGCATCTTTCTGGGCTGTTTTTAAATGGACACCATGCTTTTTTCCCTTTCAAATTCCAGCTCAGAATTTGACTGTTTTTTTAAATTTGTCTGTAGAATGAAATGGGCATTTGTCTGGTTTTTAGTGATGCCTAAAATCGAACCTTTGAAGAATAATCTCATTTATTCATCTATCAAGCACTATCAATCCTCCACTGCTTGCTCAGGACAGAAGCTCAGTCTAGATCACTGACATGTGTGTTAGGATCATAGTAGCCAGTGCCCAGAGGCCTCCCAAGCCCAGAATAGCCAACTGGGTTACCCAGTCAGCTCTGGCATCCCTAGAGAAGTGACATTATGCTGAGTTTAGAGGTTAAGCCACAAACAGGGGGGAAAAAATCTCTAAGGTCTATTGGAAAATTAGCATCTTTAGCTTGCTATTTGGGGATCAGGACATGCATATTTTTCAATATCCATAGTACATGTAGAGTCCAGGACAGTTATGCATACATTTGAAATAAGTCCCACCGAGGCATTGCTAATTTGACTGTTACCTTACGCCTTCCGGAACACCAGCCCAGGCAGACAGAAATGGTCACGAAGCCTGGGAAGGAGCTATCACTGAACGATCAGAGGGCAATGCTGGGTCTGGAACCGTAAGGCTTTTCTTTGTTTGGGGAGTGGCCTGCTGGCAATGCAGAGTGTCGGGGGCCAGGGTCAGATGATCTGAATATTTCAGAAAGTAAGAGGAGAATCGCAGATGTTGAAGAGGGGCCACAGTAAAACACGTGTTCTCTGTGGTCCATCTCTAGTTTTAGAACCTCCCAAGCCAATACTTCTCCATTGCTAGGGATGAGTGATAAAGGAGCCCAGAGAAAATAACTTTCCAGGAAATAACAGTCTTGCTCATCTCTGCCTTAGTCAGTATTCTGTGGCCATGAAGAGACACCATGACTACGGCAACTCTTACAAAGGAAAGCATTTAACTGGGGCTGGCTTACAGTTTCAGAGGTTTGGTCCATTGTCATCAGATAGACAGGGTCCTGGATAGATAGGTACCTGATGGCTCTAGATCTGGATCTTCAGGCATCACATAGAGTAACTCTGACTCAAGTCAGCCTCTCTACACCTTGGTAATTGCCAGACTCTTTCAAAGTTTCTCTGCTAAAATTGCCAGTTAGCTATAGCTTTGTTATTGGGAGTGGGGTGGCCATTTACCAAAAGAACATAGAGCTTTGCTATATCAAGTTCAGAGAAAAATAGAATGCCAACCTTAATCCACCTTTCTACTGTCCGTAATATGACTCTGTTTTTAAATTTTATGCAGCCCCTCACACAGTGCATCATTAGCTGGGGAGTGTGGAGCACCTGCCCTAGGGAGATTTTTCTGCTAACTCCTTTTGTTTGAAATCAACACACACCCCCCCAAGCCTGGATGCACGGGAGAGGGGGCTTGGTCCTGCCTCAACTGAACACACCAGCCTTTGTTGACTCCCTGGAGGCCTCACCCTTTCTGAGGAGTGGATGGAGAGTGGGTTGGGGGACGAGGGGAGGCAGGGGGGAGGGAGGGGAGGGAGGGGAAATTGTGGTTGGTATGTAAAATGAATAAAACGTTTTAAAAAATGACAGTGAGTTTCTCTCATGAACCAGACATTAGGGGAACCAAGGCAGGAAATTTTCTCTGTGTACAGGAGAGAGCCAAGATTTCTCTTATCCTTAGTTGTTTTGACTGTTAGCTATGTAATTCAGTGGTATTCAGCACATTCACCACACTGTGAAACCACTAGCTCTATCTCATTCTAAGGAAATGCCAGGTCCATAGCACATAAACAGTCAGTTCTCAGTCCCCTTTCCCCAGAGCCTGGCAGTCACCCATGCTTTCTGTCTCTGTGGACTATTGCTTGTGTTTTCACTTATGTAATTAAAGGGGGAAAAGGTGTTACATTTTATACATCATCTTTTGCCTAAGGACCCTCCTGGGCATTTTCCTATGGACAGCTTGGATGGTAATCCCTCTTATAGATCGAGCCACTGTGAGCGGGTTTTCTCCAGCCTAGAGACGAAGGCAGAGGGTCTGTTGCAGGGGCCAGTGTGCAGAGCGTGCCTCCTGATGCCCAGGTGCTTTTTCTAGGATGGTTGGTCCTGATGTCATCCCGTTGCCACATATCTATGGAGCACGGATCAAGGGTGTGGAAGTGTTCTGTCCTCTGGACCCCCCACCTCCTTATGAAGCTGTGGTGAGCCAGATGGACCAGGAGCAGGTATGGCCAGAGGAAACAGGTGGCACATCTACAAAGATTATGCTCTCACATCATCTGAAGGGGTGTACTGGGGTCCTGAGTAATGATTTACTGAGCAATGACTTGAACCTCATTAAAGACAAATCCTCTTTCTCACTTCCTTTGTGACTCAGGAGTCTTCATTCCAAATGCCGGAAGGACCAGAGGCTGCTGCGAGCCCATTGGAGCCAGTCTGCACACAAATAACTCAAGGTAACACACATCCCCACCTCCCAAGCTGCAATTCAATAGACTAGAACATTTAGTGAATGTTCTGACCAGAGTTTTGGCTGGAGGTAAGGTATTCTTGGAGCGAATGGTCCAGCCCACATCCTCTTGGCAGGGCCAAAATACTGTCAACTCTTAGGGTTTAGAAATAAGATCTAAATGTGAACTTGAAGAAAAAGAAAAAAAATATACTGAAATAAAGGTAAACGACCAGGATCTTTTTTTATGAATAATCAAACTATCCTTAGGAACCCATGGAAAAGAGTGGAGGTTAATTTGTGGTTCCTATGCTTTAAATCTATTTTTTGGCTCTGTTAAAATGATCTGGACCCCTTTTGTGTATGGCAATGTATATTTGTCCTGCCATTTACAACCAAGGGTTTTAATGCTGAGACAATTAAGATTTTTTTTCTTTCAGTCCTATGGCCTATGCTAGAGTCTTTTTACATTTATCCTTGTAATTTAAGGACACCATTGTCCCAGCTTTCTGTCTTTGGGGAGGTTTTAAATCGCCTAGAGAATTGTCCACTGGTACAAAACTGCAGAGGGCAATAAATAATGGATTGACTTTCTACCATTTCTGACGGAAGTAGCTGTTCAGCAGGGCTGTGTGGAACAGTCTACTAGTCACCTTACATCTGGGAGGGGGCGGACTGTGCTCCCGCTGCCGAGCTACAACCCTACCCCACAGTAATAAGAACTATAAAACAACACTGTCTTCCCCGTAAGGATGTTTGTAGTTCTTATTTGTTTGTTTGTTCGTTTATTTATTTATAACAAGGAACTTTCCCAGTAGAACCTCCACTTTCCCGTTGATACAGCTGCATTTCTTTAGTAGGGAATCATCCAGTTCCAATGTGATTTGCAGATTCATTTTGTCAGCCATTGGCTCCTTTGCTGAGCTGTTGAGAGTGTCCCAACCTGGGATGCCCTGGGCTGGGCAGATGTGCATCTGCTAGTCTTGGATAGCACCCTCGCCCATGTAGGCGGCACCTCCCGGAAGAGCCAGTGCTGTGAAAAGCTCAGGTGCTTCTGGAGGCTACTTCAAGATGCCCTAGTGAGAAAGATTCTGAACACCCCTAGGAAACAAACCAAAATGATGTGCTTGCATGGCTTCTTAATTTCACTCCCTGGCCTTATTGTTTTCCTAGTTTGCTTGTTTTAAGTGTGGCAGGGTGATTTGGAGAGGAAGGCTTTGCCATGGTGCCGGGAATGAAAAACTGCCTGCCTGGGCCACCAGCCTAAGTAAATGTTATTAATTATATCACTCTACCATGGCAGGTTTGGGCCCACAGGTGTTTCCTGACCAACGTTTTGAAGGCTGCAGCTGTTGAAATAACGTGTTTCTTTTAATTTTTTTTGTTTGTTTGTTCATTTTTTAAACCAGGTGGGGTTCTTCCTAACACAACTGGTGAAGAAAACACATCTGCATCAACTCCTATTTGCAACCTGGTGCAACCTCCAAGAAGCCAGAGGGCCCTCCTCCCACTGCTGAGGACAAGGTCAAGGAGCGACCCCTTGCTTCACCATTCAGAGGAGAGAGGTGATGTCATCCCCCAGGCCTTTGGTAGACAACTGTTTATCTGCCTGCTGCTAAGTATTGGTTGAAGGGGCCAGGTACAATCAGGTGGCTCTTGCTAGCTGAGGACTGTGCAAGTTTTATGCAGTATCTTGAGGGAATTTAAAATGCCATGGACAAAAAGATATTCCACATTCACATTTGGGAAAAAATACATGTGATATGTCTTTAAAATAAAAACAATAATTTGTGTGTTTCAGGGGAGGGTGGGAATACTATAGTGTATATACGGACGTTGGAGAACAACTTGTATGGGTAAGTTCTCCTTGGCCATGTGGGTCCTGGGGACTCTACTCAGGTCGCCACATTGGAGGCAAGTGCCTTTAGCTGATGAGCCATGTTACTGGCCCTACGCTTTGTTTGAGGCTGGTAGAATTTGTTCCTGAAGTCATTGGCAGTAGCTTTTGATTGCTCATGATGCTGTGCTGGCCATCACTTTAAGATTACTGTGTAAACCGTATCCTGATTTCTAGCTGCTGGAAGGCCTGTGAGAACCAGTCAAGGGGCATATGTTTTTACTCTTTGGCTCCATGATTTTGTATTTATCTTTTCCACTGTAGGCTTGCTTATTGAAATCTGACCGTGTTTTAAAAACTTTGGGTATGGTGAAACTTGTTCACCTACTTCATCTCTCTCCCTCTTTGTTTTGGGGTTTGTTTGAGTATAGATATTGAATAACTTGAAAAATTCAAAACAATAACATTGAGCCTTTTTGAATATATGGATACCTTAATATCTACAAACACCTCTCATTATAGAAAATATATATAAGTAAAGGAAGCAAAGGAATAAAGTAATAGCGTTTGTAATCCAGCCAGCAAGGGCCTCTTTTAGTGAATTAGTCTAGTAGTTATACTCTGCTCTTCAGAAACTCTTTGCAGATTAATCGGACATTCTCTAACCTTTCTCTCTTGGGTCCTGTCTGGCCCGTGTGGTCTCTGTTCTGTCTCTCTGACAGTGAGTGTCTTTTGTCACAGCTCTGGACTGACCATATGGAAGCCACAGAGGACATGTCTTTTGTCTCTGCAGCAGCTTCCAGGAGGGAAGGAAGTCCCACCTCCTGACCTTAGCTGTGTCCCTCTACAAACCAGTAGGCTTGGCAACCTGGCTTCTAGTTCCTAACCCCACCTTCCTTGTGGATCTCCTGTATCCTACCTGGCAAGTTGAGTCTTCGAGCTGGCTGTCCAGGAGCACTTAGCCGTTGGCACAGCAAATGGAGGCCTTCCTTAACCCCTTTTGCACTCTGCAGTCCTGTGGAGGGAAGGGCATCTACGCTTTGGCTTATTTTGCTGGAGAAGACAGTGAGTTGCCTTAATTGAGAGAGTGTAATCCCCACTCTGTCGCCACATGGTTTTAGCCTGTGAATCTGGGTGTTTGGAAGACACATTGTCTATGACATGCACATGGCAAGCTGGAAGGACACCTTCTACCCCTGGTTCAGAACTCCTGTCTACCTTTCTCCAGAGGAAACGGAAACCTTCCCTTCCTCCGTCCGCCCTCCCATCCTCGGCTTCCTGCTTCCATCAGTATCTAAACCCCCCTTATGAGGCCTTTACAGATTCAAGTTGACAGTTGTGTGCACTGAAGGCTGATGGTGGCTTAGGGACACATGGAGATCAGATCCAAGTATTCATTTCTTCACCCAGTTCGTGGTGAAACAGCTTCCTGCCGTGTTTATACCTTTATCAATGGAGGCAGCTGTGGAAATTGGAGCCTGTGGTGGATTTTTAGAGCCTCTTTTGACTCCTGGAATGATACAACTTTCTGCACCTAAGTTTTATGTAATAGCCATAGACCTGCCTCCTAGCCATGGTGTGAGCCTCCGTAAAAGAAGTCAGTACAGTGCCCTTGAGGAGGTTTAGGACAAAGGTACTGTGCCAGTAAACTTTGTGCCCATCCTACAAGTCTCTCATCAGACCCTTTTCCCTTTGACCATTCCATACCCCCAACATTCTTTTTCATTGGTTCACCATGTTTTTTCTGCTTGGCCATCCATTCCCATCTACCCGCTGTACCCCATGAAACATGCCCCACTGTGGTTTGCACTGTGAATTCTGTGCTGTGTCATCTGTCTTTGCCTTGGGAAGTGTTTATGTGCCATGGTCCAGTGTCTCAGGATATAGCCTATTGGAAGTCCTCTTCACACAATAGGCTTGGGTAGGTTTCATTTGCCTTCATTCCTTTCCTTCTTCAAGATGAAGGTGAGATGAACAAGCATGGCCTCAGGCATCTGCTAGATGTTGTCTACATGAGATTTATAGTCAGTGTCCAGAGGGGGCTTGGCCAATGGTGACATGTTATTTACCTCTGCCCACAGCTACCCCGGTACTCAGCTGTGAAGCTGCCACTCAGACAGAAAGGAGACTAGATCTGGCTGCGGTGACCCTGAGGAGAGGTGTACGACCAAGGGCTTCGAGATGCAGACCCCGCTCTTTGATAGATTACAGGTCTTACATAGACACCAAGCTGCTAGTGGCCAGGTTCCTGGAACAGTCCTCCTGCAGCATGACTCCGGACATCCATGAACTTGTAGAGAACATAAAATCCGTCCTGAAGTCTGATGAGGAGCACATGGAGGAAGCCATCACAAGTGCCAGTTTCCTAGAACAGGTACCGTTACCATCCCTATCGGATGTGCATCTAATAACCGGTGTCTACAGTGGCTGGAGGAAGGCCATGGTTACAGTCTCCAGGGTGTCAGAGAGGAAACTACAGAGCTCTTCTTCTGGTCTTTGTTACTTTTCCACAGTGCTCTTGGCCCAAGGGAAGGGAACCCCATTTTGTGGCAGGTGGAACCGTGCCTGGTGAAAAGTTCTGGACGTTATGGGCTTCACCCCACTTAGGGTTTCCTCAGTGGGAGGTTGTCCCGGGTGTGGTGTTTTCTCAGCCCTTAAAAATGACAGACTTTCAAGATTCTAGGAGCTGTTCATGTGTCTAGGAGTTCCTGGGTCAGACAAGGTAGCTGACAGGATTTAGAGGAACAAATAACTTTCTCTCCATAGACTAAAAAGTAATAGGCTCCCTAAACTGAAGTTGGCCCAGGAAAAGACAAAACTAGGCATGCATGGAATTCATGTGAGCCTCAGGTTTCTCGTCTTTAAAGGGTTGGGTGAGGTATTTCCAGCCCCGTGTAATTTCCTCCCAGCAAGAGCCTTCTCTTTACCCGTCTGGGAGCTGCTGTTACCATTTGGCTCTTTACTCATTATCTGGGTTAGTGGGGTAGAAGCTGTGGACACAGCACATCACAATGCCCGGTGTTACCTGCTCTGTGCCTTTGTACATGGAGTGTCCAACAAATGTGCCTTATGCTGAGTTGGGCTGGTTCTCAGTGTAATCGCTATTTCACCATTCCAGGTAGACTTGAACAATTCATCTCTTCACTTTCCTTTCTGTTCCCCATTCCACTCACTGGCCTTATTTATTTATTTATTTATTTGTTTGTTTGTACCAAAATTCAGTCAGAGTCTTTCCCAGTCTCCCAGGGGCTCATGGGAAAAGAGTGATCTGAATTGTTAGAGGAGGAGACAATTGGCTTCCATATTCTCCTGCAGCTTGCTCTTCAAGAGTGGTCAGTCATCCCCAGAAAAACAACAAACAAACAAACAAACAACCCACTTGTCTTACAATAGCCAAGTTTGATAAGCAGTGCAATTGTCTTAATTAGGAGACAAAAACAGGCCTTATAGACAAATATAATTAAGAGTGTTAGAAAATTTAATATCACAGCTTTTGTGGGCATTACATGTTTAATGAACTTGAGAAATCAGACTAAGACAGAGTGGCTTCGGGATGATTGTCCTATGAGGTCCGCTGGCAGGGAGGCTCCTGATTCTTTCTCTAACGGTGTCACACATCATAGTGACAAGACAGTTCAACCTTCAACAGACCTGTCAGCTGGCCAGTCCTCCCTCATCAGCCCTATATGGGGATGGGGGAGAGTCTGTATTTTTGCACTTGTACTGTTATGTTTTTAAAGTTGTATGCCATTCTCCAGCTTCCGCAGATAGTGTTCTGCTTTGTATGGTGTTTATCCAAGGGTTATCAGACCCATCGGAAGCATCGCTGATCTCACTGGGCATTTTATAAATTCATTACCTGAACCAGGCCAGTGACTGTGTTAGTACCACCTGCTTCTTGTTTAAAAATCTCAGGCTTGGAGCTGGGGAGCTGGGTAAAATGGTTGCTGTGCAAGCCTGAGGGCCAATGTCTGCGTCCTCGGTATCCACATAAAAACAAGGCATGGTGGCAGTGACCTGCAACTCTAGCAGATCCTGAGGCCTTGTTGGCCTCCAAGTCTAACCAAAATGGCCAGCATCAGGTGCAGCGAGAGACTCCAGAAAATGAGGTGGAGAATGATAGAGGAAGACACTAGATGTCAACTCTGGTCTACACATTCACAGAATGCATTCAGCACACGCATGTACACACACACACACACACACACACACACACACACACACACACCAGCAAATCAAGCTTCCATGTAGACTGTCAGGGTAGGTGGCAGGTGGGGCTTGAAGTTCCTAACAAGCCGTGCTGCCCACATCTCTCTCTGTCATTAGGAGTCACTCATTGACTAGGAACACAGGGATATTGGAGAACTATGAAGAGAACAATGTTAAAAACAAAAGAAGAAAGTACAGTCGAGCCATTTTATATGGCTTGTTTACTGCTAAAACAATAGAAAATAGGAGAATTTCTTCAAAACCTTACAAAAGAGGCAAAGTTTAAGACATCTTTAGAATTAATTCTAAGTGAAGCAATTAGACATCAAAATCCACAGACAGCCACAAGCCCATCCCTGGTCAGGCTAACATCTTCCCTTCTCCTCTTTCCCCAAAGATAATGGCCCCACCACAGCCCAGCACTTCCCAGGCCCCTGTGCTGACCTCGAGGAGACAGCCGGGCCTGCTGCACCTGCGCAGCTGTGGAGACCTGAGCACCTTTTCCCTGGCTGGAAGGCCTAGAGTGGAGAGGAGGCCCCAGCAGCGAGCGGAGGCTGAGCGGCCACACAGCCTCATCGGTGTCATTCGAGAGACCGTTCTGTGAACTGAGTGACAGTCCAAAGGAAGGATGTCCTTCTTCAGAACTGTTCCCTGCCTGGGAGTTGGGGTCCCCCTGGGAAGCTCTTAACAGGGGCCCTTGGGAGAACATTATTCCTACTCTTTCCTACTCTGACTCCTCCTTTTTTTTTTTTTTTTCTTTGCTGATGAGGGCACTAAGGTGAAGTAGGTCCCTTCTGGGCTGTGCGCTCCCAGTTGGAGGTGAAGGCAGGGAGCTCTCCATCGTCTGCTGTATCTTGCAGCATCCTGAGGGACACACACTGGGTGAGCAGAAAACAGGCTCAAGAGTCTTCACCTGCCTTGCCCAGTATGGTTCTTGTTGTTGCCGAGTTCATTCCCTTGCTGTAAGAGGAGAGCCACTGGGCTATTTATAGCTGCCTGCGGCCTCTGGCTGCTCAGTGAGAGGAGCTGGCAGGAGATGTGATGATTAACCCCATGTGACTGCAGTCCTCGCCTCCTGTGGGTTACCCTCCAATCCCATCCTCTTCAGGGAAAGCAGATGTGCTAATCGGTGATTTTTTTTTTCTTTTAAATGAAGGGCATTAAGGGAGAGGACTATGGTTGATTCCATTTATTCATGCTTGCAAACTAGAAACACCTAAGAGAGAACAGAGAATAAAGTGCTGACTTTGGAACTCTGGGCTCTGTGTGTAGTATTTGTGTGCACTCAGATGACCAGGCCTTAACTCAGAGCAGAGGTTCTCAACCTTCCTAATGTTGAGACCCCTTAATGCAGTTCCTCATGTTGTGGTGACCCCAGCCATAAAGTTATTGTCACTGCTACTTCATAACTGCAGTTTTCCTACAGTTATGAATCTGAATGTAAAATGTTTTTTTGGAGCCAGAATTTTGTTGAAGGGGGTCACGATCCACAGGTTGAGAACCATTGTCACAGAGAGTTGGGAACTTGGACTTGTGGTGTTTAGAGTGCTCCTATTGGCTACCAAACTAGTTTCATTTGCACAGTACCTGAACTCCACAGAAAACAATGCATTAGGCAAGGCAAGCCCTGGACTGAATTTTACAAATGCTAGCTTGAATGGCACCACGGATCTGCATTCTAGTGTGGCCATAGACAGAATCAATAAAGCAATTACTGATAGGATTAGTGCTAAGAAGTAAGGGGAGTTGGGGGGACATCTTTGAGGAAATGCTATTTGTCCCGGGTCTTGACTTTGAAGACCAGGAATTCCTCTGTTTCAGGCAGAGATAAGAGGCCAGGGAGGCTAGTGACCACAGAAACCCGACGAGCCGTGCTCTACGAGGACAGTGAGATACCACGGAAGTTTCTACCACAAGACAGATAAACTTAATTATAGTTTTAAAAAGATCACCATGCAACTTAGAAAATAGTTAATGTAGATAGGAGAGGAGGCAGGGAGCCGGAAGAAGGTGGCCTGGGAGGCCAGCACTGATTCTTACTGGACCCCACTCAGTCCTGTGACGAGGGTGTTAAAGTCTCATTTGATGCTCACCACAGCCTGCTTGGTGGGAGCGGCTATTTGTCTCCATTTTATAGGACAATAATACTGCATGACTTGCCTAAGGTCACACAGAAGTCAAGGGGCAGAGCTGGCATTCACACTGAAGTAGCTGGGTTCAGATACCTCTCCACGTCTTAGCTCCCCAGCTAAATATTTGTGTTTCCTGCTTCTGTAAGAACATTGTTGAGCTTCCTGCCTGGTTCATGGGGCTCTGAACTCCCTGGCTCCTCATCAACCACTCATGCCAGAGTAGGAACTGGAGGTCAGAGGTCACTGAACTGTGGTGGAAAGTAGGCTTTGGAAACATCTGGAAATGAAGGAGAAAGGAAGGGCTGTGAAGGGCTGGGTCTGGCTGACTGTGCCCTATTGAGTCACATCTGGGGGGATTCACAGCCACTTCCCAAAGGATAATTTCTGTTCTTAGTACCTCTGGCCCATCCTGAGGGGGGCACACGTCTCCTGGCTTCTCTAGAAGTCCACGCTATCAGCTTGTCCCCAGAGGCTGGTCTGCTGCCCAGTCAAACCCGCCTTCCCTGTGAGTCTCTGCAGTGTCAGACCTCTGGCCTCACTGCTGGCTGCTTGCTCACACGGTAGACCGCACATGTGGCCACTGTCCAGTGCATTCATCCCAGTGCGAGGCCCAGGAGTTCTCAGCCCACCAGGGTGTGAGAGGAGGTGCTGCCATGCCCCGGTGTGTGGCCAGACCGTGCTCACACACCCTCTGCCCAGCCCTCACTCCATTTTCCTCCCTAGCTGCGCCCATCTTCCTAAGTTCTTCCCCCGGCCCCTTGCTGGTTGGTTGCCTCTGACTACCACCACTCAGCTCACAGGATGCCTCGAAGGCTCAGGGTAGCTGGGTAGAGTGAACCCTTGAGGCATGGTACAAAGATGCTCCTGGCCGCTTGTCCCACTGACTCTTATTTATTAACTCTTAAGCTGTTTTTCTTCGTCTACATTTTGCCTTTGGGCTTTTTACCTTTCTGTCTGTCTGTCTGTCTGTCTGTCTGTCTGTCTGTCTTACTTTCTGGCTGTCAGCTGCCGGGCTCCTGGGCATGTCCTTCTCTTTCTGCTTTGTTCTTTTCTCCTTCTCTCTTGGGCCTAGATTTCTCCTCTTATTTTCTCTGCCTGTAGCCCTCCTAGCCCTCTCCTGACTAGCTATTGAATGTGCAGTTTTTTACTAGAGCAACCAGGTGCCTTAGGCCAGCAAGGTGAAACAAAACCAACACATCTTTACATAACTAAGCAAAGGCAGCAGAAACAAATGTAACAAACCTTTATATAGTTGAATTTTCCACAACAGCCTTCCTGAGGGCAGGGTAGTTGCTAGCTACAAGCCAAGGGGAAAGACATGAAGCCTGGGTTTACCACCCAAATGGCTACCAGGAGGCAGAGAGCTGCCTCAGTTTATCAGAGTTGCCTCTGCAGAGTCAAAATGTCTCATGTAATTCTAGAACCTGAAGCTGTTGAGGAAGACTGCCTCCTCTTTCTTGATCTCTACCCTCTCTGTAATATTACAATATCAATAATACTACAATATTTTATGAGTATTTATCTTGGGGGGGGGAGACTTTGAAGTAATACCATTCATTTCCCTGCGTGTGTGTGTGTGCACATGTGTAAATATGTACACACACATGTGTAAATATGTACACACACATGTGTAAATATGTACACACACATGTGTAAATAAAGAAATACTCAAATATTGAAGCATAAGTGCTTATGGGTTGACTGAATGTGTGTAGGGTAGACTGTTCTGCCTTAAAGGGGTTCGGAGGCGGGGACAAAGGATTTCAAACGTGACATCAGAATGAGACCAGAGCTTTGGTTACTGAGAGTGGAAACATCAAAGGCTTCACTAGTGAAGTAAATGTCAATCAGGACAGCTGGCTGGCTGGAACACTGTACAGTCATGGTTGGCTCTCCTTCAGTGAGTAAGAACACGGTGCCCACTTTGTGAGATTGGCACAGGAAAAACCAGGGCAGGGGTTGCTCCTTCAGAATGTTCCAGCAAGCTTTGTGTCTTGGTGTCTGAGGCCAGAGGAGGACTTTCCCAAGCTTCTGCACTTCATGAAGACTAGCTCAGGCATGTCTGGCTGGCAGTTGCCGGAAGGCTTGCTTTCCTGCCTGGTGAAGTTTTGGGGTGGAGGCTCTGGATTCCAGCCACTCCTTGCTCTCCCTTTCCACAGGAGGCAGACATCCGCTGCCAGCCTAACTGGTGTAATCTGGTTACTCTCTCTGCTCCACTTGCAAGCAAGGGAACCAAGGCACAGTTTGACTTGTGTGGCAGATGTGAGAGTCCAGAATTTTGGGACCAGAGCTTTTGGTTCAGAACTGAGGGGCTCCTTTCCCCAAATCTGTCATGGACTAAAAGCTTTTATAAATGATGGTAAACTGGTTTGACAGAAATAAATAAAGGAATAGCATGGCTGCTTTCTCATTAAAGAGGTTTATTTATTTTTTTTCAGGTACTTTTAGGTTCACTGGAAAATTGAGTGTCCTTCATAGGCATAGACTCCTTTGTTATCAACATCCCCCATCTGAATGGCACACTCGTCATAATGGGCCCACAGTTACCACCTAAGTCCATGCCTGTGGGGACCGAATGAAGTCCTGAGTGAATGTGCTTCGTTATCATGTCAAGAACCCAATGCTTCAGACCCATGGCAATAGCAAAGCCTTCCCTGGGTCAGGAGCGGAGGAATGACGGACCCGTCCTCTGGTCTAAGTATCTGTGTTACAGTGACTGTTAGCTAAAACCAGTGTATGCAGACACTGTCAACCACGGTGTCCTCCTCCTGGACAAACCTGAGAATGCTCTCCCAGACAGAACACATACCAAGATTAACTAGCCTGCCTCCTCAGTATATGTGTATGGTAAATGTTCCTCCTTGCTCAGCTGTATACAACGAACCCCTTCCTCAGTGATATACAGTAAATGAACTGAGTTTCTGGGCTGCTGCTGTGTCTCCATTAGAAAGCCCAGCACACCCAATCTCAGGCTTTCTAGGTGTGTGTGTGTTGTTTCTTCATTCCATAAGCCGTGAAGGTCAAGGCATATGAGTTTACTCTCTGTGTATACCTTATAGGCATAGACAACTGTGTGCCGTGTATCCACCAGCATAGTAGGACCGATAGTGTTTATCTGTCTAAAAACCCTCTTTATTCTGAGTTTTCATTCCTGTCTCTGGTAACTCCCCAAAGATGCAATCTTTTGCTGTTTCCAAAATTTTGGCTTTTCTGGAACACCATGCAATTCTTATGTTAATGTTTACTGGGGGCAACATGAGCAAGCCAGTCTGGTCACCTCCCATAAGGTACCAACAACAAACCGAAGTTAGGATTCTACTCAAATTCAGTGTGGTGGGCCAATACATTTATATATAATAACGTGGCTGTGGTGGAATATTATTTTAAGGTGTGTGACTCTTGTTTATGTTGCATTTGTTTAACTCTGTGAAGCTGTGATTCTTTGCCTGTGTAAAACACCTGATGGTGTAATAAAGAGCCAAGTGGCCAATAGCGAGGCAGGAGCAAGGATAGCCTGGGCTGGCGGGCAGAGAGTGTGAGTAGGAAGAAAAATGAGGATGAAAGGAACAAGAAGACAAGGAGAGAAGGATTTCAGAGGATGTCAGGGGCCAGCCAGCCACCCAGCCAGCCAGCCACCCAGTCAGCCAGCCACCCAGTCAGCCAGCCAGCCACCCAGCCAGCCAACCAGCCAGTCAGCCAGTCAGCCAGCCAGCCAGCCAGCCAGCCACCCAGCCAGCCACCCAGCCAGCCACCCAGCCAGCCAGCCACCCAGCCACCCACCCAGCAACCCAGCCAGTCACCCAGCCAGCCAATCAGCCAGCCACCCAGCCACCCAGTCAGCCACTCAGCCACCCAGCCAGCCAGTCACCCAGTCAGCCACCCAGCCACCCAGCCACCCAGTCACCCAGCTACCCAGCCACCCAGCCAGCCACCCAGCCAGCCACCCAGCCACCCAGCCACCCAGTCACCCGCCACCCAGCCACCCAGCCACCCAGCCAGCCAGCCAGCCAGCCAGTCACCCAGCCAGCCAAGGAACAGGAAAGAAGGTAAGATATACAGAAATAGGAAAGATAAAAGTCCAGAGGGAAAAGGTATCTGGTTAATTTAAAGTTAAGAAAAGCTGACTAGCAACAAGCCAAGCTAAGGCTCGGCTTGCATAAGTAAGAATAAGTCTCTCTGTGTATGGTTTTTTGGGAACTGGGTGGTGGGCCCCTCAAAAAGACCTAAAGAACAAAGAGCCCCAAAGAGCAAAAACATCACACAGCACATGGATGTCCCCAAAATCAATGCATAGTCTCACCCTCTTATAGATGATGGCCTCATGGAGGCTGCCCCATGGCGTCTCCTCAGTTAACCCTGCAGTTCAGGTCTGCCATGGACTTGACTAGCATTGTCTTGTTTTTCTTATTTAGTTGCAGTGGTTAATGGCTGCCAGCTAAGGTTATCTCTACTCCAAGATGGCAGTGGGACAATCATGTTATGCCCAAAGGAAGAAGTCAGTATTCAGGCAGTGGTTTAGCTGCAAAGGCCCCTGAGTCTGGCAGTCCCTGTAGGCCAAGCTCTGCTATCCATCCCAACATACCAGTTATGGAAATAAGGAAGGATGAAAGGCAGAGAGAGAGAGAGAGAGAGAGAGAGAGAGAGAGAGAGAGATTTCCCCTGGGGGAGTCAGCAGGTAAGGGGGTTTGGTGACCCCAAATTTATCTTAGGGTATTGATGTAAGTTTTGGCTCAAACAGAGGATGAACAGTGGCAAGAAGTTAGTACATTTAAGCAGTCTCAGTCAGGGTTTGTCTGCTCATCATCTCAGCTTTTGACCTTCAAGGTGGCTCAAAGTTGTCAATCATGGCTGTTGTCAGAGGGCCCAGTCTGGTTCTTCTAGGTGATCTGCTCCAGGTCACCTCATCTTGTGTGTGGCCTAGCCTGCCTACCAGGGACTATTGCCCTTGGAATCAAAGGTGCTGTTGGGTTAGGACCAGGAGGTGGCGTTTTAGCTGTAAAGGAGGATGAGGTAAGGTAGGTGTCTTGTTTTTCAGGCACACAGGCCGAGGAGGTGACTGGAGGGCAGCTTACTAGCAGGAACTTGGCCCAAAGTAAAGGAGGCACAAAGTACAGGCTGAGATGCCAGGCTTTTATTCTGTTCCAGCTACTCCATGAGCTCAGGTGAGGAGTCAGAGAGCCTTTTTGTTTGCTTGTTTGTTTGTTTTGTTTTGTTTTTCTAGCAAAAGTGGCTTCTTTATGCCTGATAGTGCAGCAGTCGTGAGCCTGTAGGATAAGCCATGCCAATCCTTTGTGTCATATAAGTTAGACAGCAGCATAGGCTAGGTCTACAGTGAAGGAAAGTGAATGTTTACTACAGGAGAACCTAGGCTACTCCAGAGCCACAGGAGGCTACCCCATGTACAGGTCAGCCATGAACAGAGTTTGGGGAAGGGTTGGAACAGGTTTGGGGGACACATTGCTCATGGCTTAAAATGTGTCTGTCTTTGTGTTAGAATTACCCTGATCTCCACAGAGATTTCATTTCAAGGCTACCATGCTGGGCTGGAGAGATGTCAGTGGTTCAGAATGACTACTGTTTTCCCAGAGTTCTGTTTCTAGAATCCAGCTCCAGGGGATCTGATGCCCTCTGCTGGCCTCAGAAGATACCTGCACAAACTTGGTATCTACCATTACCATAACACACACACACACACACAAACACACACACACACACACAAACACACACACACACACACACACACACACACGGGAGGAGGGGGGAGAGAGAGAGAGAGGAATAATCAAAAGACCAGACCATGTTGACGAATTGTAATAAAGGTGTGTTGAAGGTTGAAAGTACTTGGGACAAGGACAGTCTTTGGTCAGATTGGCATTTGCTGGTCTTAACGGGTTTGCCCTTGTCTTCCTGCTTTTGTTTGCTTTCTTGAGTGTTGCTGCTTCAGCGGGACCTGCAGATTCCCTGGCTCAGCCACGAAAACAATCTTTCAGATTAACTTTCAAAACTCCTCGGTTTGTTTTCTGAACTTAATCGTGTCTCTGGCCTATACTGGCTAGAAGTTGGTCTGGGGCCCCACCCCAGTCTGAGTCACCCAGTTTCCCCCGAACCTGTTCTTTCCGGGGACACTGAAGAGGAGGACTGGAAGGGAGCAGGCGCAAGTGGGCATGTGCCCTCTCTGTAGCTGAGATTTCCTGGAGAGGCCTACGGTGCCAAGGCCCAAGGCTCTGTGAGTCCCTCAGTATTAGGAAGAGCTGGCAGAGGGGAAGGGAGCTTCTGCCAACCTCTCCACCCGTGGGAGAGGAATTCTTTAAGCAAAACAAAGGGGCCCATCTCTACCTTTCCCCAGGCTGCTGCAGCCGGAGCGATGGAGGAGGGAGCCCTGGAAAAGGTCTCCACAAAGCCATCTTTGTTTGCAAAGTGTTCCTCCCTGGGGCCTCTAAAAAACAAGTCAAGCCTGCAGCCAGAAGGTCCCACCTTTCTTCCATGTCATTCTGCTGGTCACTCAACAGATACAGAATCCTAGGCAGAGGGCCAGGGCTGAGGAGAAAAAAAGGGTTGAAAAGGGGGGAGAGAAAGAGAGAGAGAGAGAGAGAGAGAGAGAGAGAGAGAGAGAGAGAGAGAGAGAGAGAGAAGAGTCCCCCTAACAAGTTAAATAGAGCAATAACAAGAGAACAAGTAATAGGTTCAATAAAGAAAAACTTCACTGGTTACAGGGAATGTGCAGACTGTATTCAAAAGAGTGCAGTGATCAGGGGAGGTCAGATTTGACCTGGGCACTGGACATCAGGGATTTTTAGCAGGGGGTGTAATGGTGGAGGTGGTGGTGTTGCTGGTGGTGTTGTTGTTGGTGGTGGTAGTGGTGGGGCTGGGATTGAACCCAGGGCTTTGTGCACACTAAGCAAGCCTGCTCTCGAGGAGCCACACCCCCAGCCTTTGCATAATTCTCAATTGACCAATTCAATAAAATCCTTGCAGAAGGCAGGTCAATGTCAGAAGATACAAGATGAAGAATGAGGAATTGGTCAGATCTGAAGGGAGCAGGGGTTTTTGTTTGTTTGTTTGTTTTGTTTTTGTTTTTTGTCTGTTTGTCTTTTTGTTTTGTTTTGCTAAACTTGGACCAAGTGGGTCAGGGCAGTGCCCTGAGCCTTGGAAGGGGGTTTGAGAGGGGAGAGAGACTCTGGGTTTGGTCCAGGAGAGAATCTGCATGTTGTGTCCTTTTCAGAGTGGGAAGTTCTGCCACCCTGCTCCTTGCCTCAAGCTGTGGCTTTTGAGCATAGAGGCAGTCGTCTTCCAGTAGCTTGGCAAGCTCCTGTGTTTTTCCCTAACAAAAAAGCAAGAGCCAAAATTCCGGATGAATCATCGTTTCTCTCTTGCCAAGTGGCTGTAGGTCCCAGGTCTGTGGAGGCTTTGCCAGTCCCCTTCAGATAGTGTGAGTGGATTCTAATCCAGAAAGAGTGAGTCACAGTGGACCCAGGGAGGGATCAGGCCAATTCCAAGCAGGGAGAATTGCTGGAAATGTTCAGTGTTTGTTCGTGAGCTGCTTTTCCTGTGTGCCCCCTGCCCGCTTTCAGAAGGTGAGTTTTCAGTGTTAAAACCCAACATAGGAGCCAGAGGCCTCCAGCGGGGAGGGCTGCTTTATTGTGTAGATCAGGGGCCAAATACTCTGCAAAAAGAAATCTACAAGTAGTGGGACTGTGGTATCTGTTTTCTGCTTCTGCCATGAGAGATTGCTCAGTTCTCCAAGGACACTGATACACGGGAGGAAAAGAGAATAGACCACACACACACACACACACACACACACACACACACACACACGGGGAGTTGAGACATCAACACCATGACATTACTTCTCTTAATTTTTTTTTACATTTATATATATTTTTATTTATTTATTTAGTGTGTGCACGTGCGTGCATGCATGCATGTATGTGCATGTATGTACACGTTGCAAAGTATTTTAGAGGTCAGAAGACACCTTGCAGGACTTTGTTCTCTCTTTCCACTGTGACTCCAGTCCCATGAGCCATCTCACTGCCCTTTACTAGCACTTTACTAGAAGGAGCCATAAAGACACCAAGTGTGGATTACATATAATCCCAGCACTCAAGACACTCACAAATTGTGCTCTGGAGGCCAGTCTGAACTATATAACAAGATCCTACCTCAAAAAAGCTCTGGCTTTATTTATTATGAGAGCTTCTAGAACTATCTTTTTTTTAAAATTGAGTTGGGTTGGCTGGTGTTTCTAGTACAATGTGGAAAAACATTGATAGATACATATTTTTACCTTTTTGCTGACCTTAGTGGAAATACCATTGACACTATCTTTCTTTAAATTTTTTTTTTTTTTTTTTTTTTTTAGAGGCAGGGACTTATATATTCCAGACTGGTCTTGAACTTCTGAATATCTTGCCTCCACCATCTTTACCTATCATGTGCTGGTAACACAGGCATGTGCCGTCATGTCTGGTTTATGTGATGTTGGGGATTGAACCCTTCATACATGCTAGGCAAGACCTCTACCAATTGAGCAATAGTCTTAGGTTCCAAAGTATATATTATTTATCATATTAAGATGAGTCCATACCATGATATTGATGGGTTTCTATTGGCAAAACTCTTGAATTATTAAACAAACCCCACTAATTTGTGATGCATTATTTCTTAAAGTAATGTGGGACTCAGTTAATATCTTATTTCGAAAATTCACAATGGTATTTGTATATTTTCTTACATGACTTAATCTTATTTCTACATAGGTATATTTTCTCTATAAAGCTAATTTATATGTCTCCCCCCCTTTTTTTGTCCTCTGAAATATTTTAGAGCATTGGGATATCTAATCTTTGATGATGGATTTGATGGAGGATGGTATATTTCTTATTCTGGTTCTTTTGTATGGGATAATTCTTCAACACATGCCTGTCATTGTGTAACATATATATTCCCTCCACACCTTTTGCTTTATGTTTCTTTGTGTCTTCATTGCTGGAAGAGTCTTGTGTCAAGTAAAACTTGCATTAAGTAAACACGTTCTTTTTTTTTGTTTTTTTGTTTTTTTTTTGTTTTTTTTTTTTTGGTCTTTGTTCATGAAGATTTTGTTCGTGAAGATTTTGACCCCCTCATCTGTGATTTCTTTTCAAGCACAGCACAGTGACAGGGTGTGCTCTTGGGGGACATGAGAATTTTCCCTTAGAGTCTGTCTCATATGGAGTCTGAGCAGGAAGATGCTGTCCTTCAGGATCACCTTGCTCTGTGTTTTGGGCAGGAAGCTTTCTGTGATCACAGATCTACCCACTCAGCTGTGCTTTTTGAGTGGTGAATAGATGCCAGGCTCAAGTGCAGATACTGGGTGTTATGGAAGAATGTGAGAGGTCCCCCAAAGCCTCATGTGCTTGAACACTTGGTCCCCACTAGGGCCAACAGCCTGCTCAACTTATGAGGTTGTGATGCCTCTGTAATGTGGGGCTAATAGAACTGGGGCACACAAGGAGGATCTTTGAAGGTTAGAGGCCTTCAGGGCGTCCAGCCCTCTGCTTCCTGTTGCCTCAGTGCTACAAGCATGCCCCTATCACCACACCCTTTCTCCAAGCCTCCATGCCTGCCCTGCATGATGGGCTGAAATTTCCTTGATTGTTGACACACACACACACACACACACACACACACTCCCCCCCCCTTAGGAACTAGCAGCCTGCTGACCCCGCCCCCAACGATGGGCGGGACACTCATGGCCATGTCATTGCTGAGTCAGGCTTTACCTGGCTGCCAGAGGACTCAATTACGCATGCGCAAGCCCCCCTTTTAAAGCAAGCATGCCAAGAGAGCCTCTCTCTTGCCCTGTCCCCTTCGCTTGCCCTCCCCCTCTCTCTGCTCTTTCTTTCTCTCTCCGTCCTCTGCTTTCAGTTAGCCATCAGCTACCCCCCTTTCTCTCCCCTCTCTCAATAAACTCCACGTGGGCTCTGAGTCTCGTGTTTGTGTTTCTTAGGCATTAGTTGTATCAAAAGAACAACACCCCCAATACACTTTACTTCCCTAAATTGCTTCTGTCTGGTATTTTGTTGAAGTGATGGAAAAGTTAACGCACAGGAAATGAGCAGTGAGTGGAGGACAGAGGTCCCTGCTCTCCTTCAGCCCACCTTTGGTCAGCAGGAGCCTGGCACTGAATGGAAAAGAAGTTAAAATAACAGCAATGGCAAGAGGGGCCGTGGATGATGGAACCCAGCAGGCAGTGTAGGTGGTACACAGTAGTGTGGGAATTGGTGATGCTCAGTCCTCTCTGATAGGTGGCATCCCCACGGAAAATGCAAGGAGAATGAGTCAGATGCAGGCAGGCACCCCAAAACCTGTCTGCCCCAGAGGCTGCTGGCTCAGCACTGGAAGTTTCTGTTGCTTCTCTACATTCCTGGCTAAATTAATGACTTCCCCCAAACACTCATGTTATGTAGAATACCAGGCACTTGCTGACGAGATGGGACAGATACCTGGTCACCCACACAGCACTCACAGAGTGGCCTGGAGAGAGGCAGGGGGCAGGTGCCTCCGTTTAGTATATTGGCTCTGGAAAAGACATTCCATGCCATACCAGATAGGGGTTAGTGAATTCTGGGAGCAACCTGGAGTCTGAAGATGACTTCTGCTGATAGTAGAGCCACTGGGACTGAAGAGCTATGTTTTGAGAATTCCAGGATTCTCGGAGGAACCACAGAGGCTGTGGTTGGACATATGTTAGAACCAGGCTAGGGATGCCTCCAATGCATTAAGGCCTGGGGCTTCATCCTGTCTGCCCAGCCAGAGGCCTGGAAGCTAGCCACCTTCAGTGAGGCTCTGAGTGTAAACAACTGGCAATGTGGACTCTTCTTCTGATATTATTGCTGATGCTTTGGGAAAGGTTTGGGATTTAAGAACTATGATACGAATCACACACAAGCTTATCAAAGAAATCATCAAAATTGACTGATATCTAGTAAGGGGCAGGTGTTTTGCTTTAGAAGTATCTTCACAGCTTGAGGTGAGCTTAGTGACAATGCTTACCTAGCATATTTGAAGCCTGGGGTTTGATCCCCAGCACAATTTAAAAAAAAAAAGTATGTAGTTGGAATTTTCTTTGGGTCACCAACCAGCTCCCAAATAAAGACACGGAGACTTATTATTAATTATGAATGCTCTGCTTTAGCTTAGCCTTGTCCCACCAGCTCTTTTAATTTAATTAAACTTATTTCTATTCTTCTACATTTTGCCTTAGGGCTTTTTACCTTTCATTGTATGTGTCCTACTGTCCTGTTTCTTCCCTGTCTGTCTGTGTACCCCCCCCCACCATTTTCCAGGTGTCTCTTTTTCTTTCTTCTCCCTAAATCTTTGCTCCTATTTACTCTCCCTATTCAGAAGTCCCACCTAACTCCTCCCTCACTAATAGCTGTTCATCTTTCTATTAGACAAATCAGGTGCCGTAGGCAGGCAAGGTGAAATACCAACACATCTTTACAGTTAAGCAAATGCAACACATCTTTACATAGTTAAATATTCTGCAACAAACAAATATAGCACATCTTTACATAAACAAATGTAACACTGCACAGTTAATCAACTATTCTACAACAAATTTATATATAAGATAGTATAATAAAACATTAAAAATGTTTCCAAGTATCTGCTAATGGGGTGGTGGGAGGGGTTTTGAAAGGACAACTTTATATTTAGAAATCTAAAAAGAAGCCTGCTATAAGCTGCTAGGGTTCCCGATTCTCTTTGGATATTGGTCATCCCCATCCACCTCCATATTTTCAACTTGCCCAGGTATTTGGGCAGTGTCTTCTAGCCCCTGCTCTTATCCCATCTCCCTCCTCCCCTGGGGTCTGGCCACTCTGCTCTGACTTCCCCATTATTCCTTAAATAGGCCGAGGACCTGTTCCTGCCTCAGGGCCTTTGCACACCCTGCCATTGCAAGCATGCTGCTCTGGATCTGTGTTAGACTCTCTCATCTTCGCACACATGCCTCTTCTGCCTCCCTCTTCCCAAACTGCAGCCTCTGCACTTATTTTTTTCCTCTTGAGCATGCATCATGATGTGATAGATGCATATATTTTTCCTAATTATTTTTATCTCTTTCCCTGGAACACAAATTGTAGACAGGCAGGGATTTTGTTTGGGTTCTGCCCAGCTGCACAGAATTAAGTCTGAAGCCACTCTTGATGACTGACGGCAGTAATCTAAAAAGAGCCCAAACATTCCACTTAACACTAAAAGACTGTTTGATTCACCACTTGCTATTGAAGTATTATGAACGATTTGGCTTTAAAAAATTTTTTTATAGGAAGCTTTCTCGGTACATTTTCAGTTAGATTATACTTCAGATAATTCTGTTTGCACATTATTCTTTGTTTTAATTATCCCTTGGTTAGTTTTTTTTGTGTTCGGGAAGAGCATATACTTACAGACTGGAGCAGGCCAGCAGTAGGGAAAACAACTCTTCAGGGTACAGGGTGAAATGTCTGGGGCTGGTAGCTGGGCGGTCGGCACGGGGGCCGATAGACAATGGGCTCACATGTTGGTTGCAGGGGCAGGACTAGGCGTGGCCGGTGCTCACAGGGCTGTTGCTGCACGGAGTTACTCAGGGCCTGATGGTTTGCTAGCATCTGGAGGGGGAAGCAGGGTCAGAGGGTAGGGAGACCATTTTCTTCTGAAGTGTTTTGGGTGTCATTGTCCCAGATCCTACAGAAGGAGACTCCATATGGATATCCATACATCTCTGCATTGTAGAAATCTTGGGAGTCCCGGGTCAGGAGAAACACACCCCAGGACTAGATGAGCTGGAATTCTGAGAACCCAGTGGGGGCCACAGTGGTAGAGGGAATGTTCTGGAATGTGGGCAGGGTTGCTGGGAAGCCACCTGAGAGTATATTCCAGCTCGATAACTTCCCCTGTCTGCTTGATTTACTTTTCATGAAAGTAACGTGAAAAGCAAAGCCACAGAAGGGGGAGGGGCTTTCTCCCCTGCCCCACCCTCACCTGCTTTGAAAGAAGAATCCCAGTGACCACCCCAGAGAAATGGGGGCAATCAGCTCACTTGCCTACTGACTGTACTCCAGGGTTTAGGAGTACTGCTGCATTTTGCTGTGGGCCACCAGGTGGCGCCAGAGCACCACAGTTTTGGCCCAATGATTTGGGTGCGCCCCAACTGGGTTCAGGGGCAGGAATCTGCTCTACCTTAAGCATGGTGATCCTCAGAATTCTTGCTGCAGGGTTTTATCCCATCCTTTACTATATGGACCCCATGATCTAACTGTACTGGGCCCACTGTGTTCTTGTCAGAAAACATCCTGGTTTTACCCTGGTCTCTGCCTTCTGACACACGTCTTCAAATTTATGTGCCGTTCATAAGCCAACTGACACAGAGACTTCATTTTCTATGATTAGTGTTTTCTTGGACAGTTTTGTTAGTTTAGAGGATTGCCAAAGGCGTCCATCAGGCCCGGATGTGTGCAATTGCAGAGTGTAAATCCCTCTGAGTGCGGTTAGCTGTGCGCTGGGAGCCTCCTGCTGTGGGGTGCTAGTGAAAAGGCTTGAAGGCACTGTGTTCTGATGCTGCAGTAGCTTTGTCACCAGTGTGATTTGCTCTGATGTTGTGTACATGTGTGTTCATACGTGTGCATGTGTGTGAGGAGGTCAGAGGTCGGTCAACAGTCAATGTCCTCCTCTATCACGCTCCACGTTAGTTTTTGTGGCAGTCTCTCACTGACCCTGAAGCTCACCAATGGGCTCTACTGAATGGACAGCAAGTCCCCCAGGAGCCTGTGGTCTTCTTGCTGAGCTGGGGGTCACAGGCCTTTACTGCCATACTGGGACTTTTAATGGGCCCGCAGGATGGGATCCAAGCTCTCACACTTGCATAGCAAACATTTTATTATCCAAGTCAACTCTCTAGTTCCCTACATTCATTTTTAATAATGATATGTTCAACATTTGTCCCTGCAGGGGAATCAGACCTGGTGGCCACATACCATGGGCTCGGCCGTCCCCACAGCAGAGTATATATATCCCTGACTGTTGGGTGAGACCTCCAGAGGGCAATCAAGGGCTGTGGTCATTCTCTCAAGATCAGTGGCCCTCAGGAGTCACTGAGGCTGTGACAGTCCACAGTTCTCCCTTCTCCAGGATTTGTTCTTTTGGTGAGGTAACAGAGCTGGTTTGGGGACATGGGAAGTGTAGCAGGCTTTCTTTTGGGCCACCAGCCAGCTCCCATATCATGCCACGGAGCTTATTATTAATTATGAATGCTCAGCCTTAGCTTAGCCTTGTCCCACTAGCTCATAACTTAATCCATTTCTCTTCATCTAGGTTTTGCCTCAGGGCTTTTTACCTTTCTTCCATTCTGTGTCCTAGTCCCTGTCTGTCTCTGTCTGGTGGGTGCCTGGCTGGCCCTGGGCAGCTCCCTCTCTTTCTCCCTCATTCTTTCTTTCCTTTTGTTCTTCTAGCCAACTAGTTGCTAACCCTGTCTCACTGAGCCCAGGTTAATTTTATGTAATTAACACCAATACAACCCATCTCTACATGGTTAAACAAATATCCTGCAACATGGAAGGGAGCTGTTCTCTCTCACTAGATGTACTCCCTTTAGCTTCTCTTGAGGAGTGCTCTGTGGAATTCTCCTCGGGGCTCAGCACTGTACGCAGCTGGGTCCAATTTGGGTCCCTTTAATTAGTGGTTCAGGGGCCATGGCCCACTGTCCTCTGGAGGGTGGGAGCATGAGGAGGTCCCTGCAATGGCAGAGAGAACTGAGGGATGCCAAGCCAAAGCTACTTAGCAGGTGTCAAGAAGTGCATCATGCTTGGGATAACCATCCCACAGTCAACTCATGCTCCCTTCTGTGCTTTGGCTTCTTCACTGTGGGGAGCGAGGGGGCATTCCCTGTAGCTCAGCCAAGCGCACCTGTACTGGCCAGTAAGAGGCTTGGGCAAAGTGTGACCACTGTCTCCAGTGGGGCTGGTTGTCCCTAAGAAAAGCTGAGGCCAGGAGGCTAGAGTGGTATGGAGCCAGCCGCTGCTGCCCATCGCTTTTGTGATGGAAGCCTGGAGGAAGGGTTTGCCTTACTGCATCTAGCCCAGGAGTTAGCAGCTGAAGGGTATCTCTCTCCTCTCTCTCTCTCTCTCCCTCTCTCTCTCTCTCTCTCTCTCTCTCTCTCTCTCTCTCCCTCTCCCTCTCCCCCCTCTCTCCCTCTCCCTCTCCCCCCTCTCTCCCTCTCTCCCTCCCCCCCTCTGTGTGCTGGCCATGTAGACCATCAGCCATCAACAGTGGCATCATACGCACTGCCATACTCCTCATATTACATGGCCCTGGCTTTGGTTAGCCTTCCAAATCTCACTCTTGCTCCTATGGCCAGCCGGAAGTTGGAGTCACATGGAGAGAATCCTAGGAAACAATAGTCTGTGTGTATATCTCCTCAGCATGCTGTTCTTGAGTCTGTGCCGCTGAATTGCATGGTCTCTACCTAATGATCTGACAATCTCTGGGGTGGCCCACAAGCAAGGTCACTGTCAGTGGTGTAATCAACCTACCTGCGGGACTCCGGGACCTGGCCAGCAGGAAGAGAAAGTGCTTCTGTCAGCCTCCAGGTTTGCACAGTAGAGCATTAGTCAGTGAGTCACAGTCCCCGACTGTGCCTGCTGCTGCAATGTCCTCATCTGGAAAGTACCTGTGGGGGAGCCAGGCTAGGTCTATAAAATTCCTCATGCCCACAGCCGTCCCCTGGGAATCTTGTAGGTATTGCTTTTCCCTCACTATTCCACCAGAGGGCGCCAAATCTACCATTGGATTTCTGAAGCCTGTGGTTTCCCTGGGAGAAAGCAAAGGAAGTGAAGGGGAAGTTGAAAACTTACCCGAAGGAATTAGCAATCAGAAATGTGCTGCACTACAGTTTTTCCAGCCACCTCCATCTGCCAGGCTACCTACCCTCTGCCTGCTGAGCTCAGCTGCAATCACCGGAGTGAAGCGCTGCCTGAAGGAGGCTGGCCTGTCACTCATGCTAGCCCATCAATTTGACACTCCAGCCTTGTTCATTAGATACCCATAGAGCCCTCTGTCGAGTCCCAGAAAGGGTCTTTCTAACCAATCTACACAAAATAATTACCATCAAATTAATTCCAGGTCAACTGGGAATTTTTAAATTGTATGATAATAGAAAAGTTACCATCTAAACCATTAAGAATGTAAAATTGTCTGAACTACATTAAACATAATTTGCATTGCTGGGGGGCAAACTTAGAATTTCACATGTGGTAGGTGAGCAGTGTGCCCTGAGATGTAAGTCTACCTGACCTTTGCTGTCGTGGGTGTCTGTGCTTGTATGTGTTCCTGTGTACCGGCATGGATGCTACTGTGAAGACACATGTGGAGGGCAGGGTCAACATCATCAGTGTTTCCCTAGACCATTGTTCACCTTTGCTTTTGAGACAAGGTTTCTCAACGTCTCTAGAGCTCACAGATTGAGCAGTCCAGCTCAATCTGTGAGTCTCCACCTCCCCAATGCTGCAAATACAGGCTTTACACCGCTGCCGGGGTTGAGCCCAGGCCCACGTGGTTACTGGGCAAGCACTTTATCGACTAAGCCTTCTCAGCCACGTTAGTTGTTTTGAAGTGAGCAGCTTGGTAACTAATGTAAAATGCACCCCTCCTTGTTGCACAATTAATTGCGCTCACACAGCCTGTACCTGCTGTAAAGAAGTGATCACTTGGTGCAGGGGGACGGAAACCCTGGGCCACATTTGCCTTTAACACTGTGCAAAGGTTGTGATTTCTGTGTGCATCTTGTTGATTAAATAAACCAACCATTCGGTTTCTTATAGGTCCTCATGGGCTAACAGTTTTTAGATCTCCCTTTCAGCTGCAAAAATTCTGTCGCAATAGACACACGGGTCCTACAAGATGAGCACGCCCTGTGAGGTCACGTAACTGAAGAGCAGATACAGCAAGACTTTCAAAAAGCTAAGACCCAGCGATTCTGTGAGTCTTAGGATGGCTGGGGTGGGGCTGGCCGAAGGGGTGGGGCTTTATGGAGGGGCGGGGCTTGCCCCCAAACAGCTGCTCTCTATAAGCTCTCTCCGGTCCCTTGTCCATTCTCCAGTTGAGGAGTATTGTCCTTTGTGCAAATACGGAGACCGGGAAAGCCCTTCCTTCTTCTCTCCCCATGGGGTAAGGTAAGGAGAATGAAGTATCTTCTTTGTCCTTGATACACTCCCTACCAATGCTGGTGTCACCCAATGCAGGTGGCCCTGTTCCCTAGCGATGAGGGTGGGTGCTGTGGAAGATGGTTCCGCTGGCGGTGGGGAAGACAGAGGGCAAATGGAGAGCCAGGGACACAGCTCTGTGAAGAGGGTTCTCTTTGCAGGACTAGCCTGCAGGGCCCGAGGGGGGCTCTATTTTATAGAATTCTTGGTTAGTAGTATAGGTCAGCTGAGTGAGCCAGGGAGCGTGGTCTGTGACCTTTTCAGGGGAACTTCTGTCCGTTTATCTCACTTAACAGGGTTCCTGTTGCTCGTCCCATCTCCATCTAGTTCTCGCAGGGAGGTAGGCCACTGCTGATTACTTAGGACATGACTGGGTAGGAGCGGTTTAAAAATGGCGAGGGGGCAGGGGTCCAGAACAGCTGTAGCCACTGGAGCAGTAACTTGATTTCTTAAATCCTAGGCTCCTGGGCTATAAACGAGAAGCGGCTTCTGCCTCCTTCAGGTGTTTTGGGGATTCAGTTCTCTAGGACCAGCTGAGAGTCATCCTCTGGGAGTGGTTCCTCGGGGCGGAGTTCAATCTATCTTCCCACCCTGCCTTGTCATGTACGATGGGGTCACTCGGCTCTATGTGTCGGGAGAAGAGACTCTGCCATATTCAGGGTTAGTTGGCCCCCAAAGTGGAAGCCTCAGGCTGGTATTGCAGCCTCCTTCCGGTGTGGCCGTGTGGAAGAGGGTCCTTAAGAGTCACAGCTGAATGGAAGGTGATGAGGACAAGGCTGCGC